>NW_026043836.1:0-603500 GCF_937001465.1 Orcinus orca | reverse complement strand
CTTTACGGTACAAGTTCAATATTACAGAAAGCGAAAAATGGATAAAGAAGTTGTGGTATTTATGTACAATGCAATATCACTCAGCAATGACATCTATGTCATCAGGCCCGTAGCAGCATAATGAGTGGATTCAGGTATGATGATTCTAACTGAAATAAGTCACACAGAAAAAGAAACATCATAAGATATCACTAATACACGGAATGTAAACTTGGCTACACAGAAACTGGATTACAAAACAGAACAGGGTCTCAAATTTAGAAAACCAACTTATGCTTGCTTAAGGGGAAAGGTGAGTTGGGGTGCTGCATAAAACCAGAGATTTAAATGATCACAGATAAAGTTCCTTAAGCAAAATATGTAATAGACAAGAGTTACTCCTTGTTCAACGAAATGGACTCAACACCCCATATTAAACGCCTAACAATGTACCTGACTTGTAAGTATCTTAAAACCTATGGATCACTATGTCTCCGAAAGAGAATCAAGTGGGTGTACAGGGGCATAAACGCAGCAGTGATAGTATTGGAGAGGTTCGGTGAGCAAATGAAGACCCTTTGAAGTCATATTGCATCGTACCCATTCCACGGGTCTCAACTCTCCAGGTTTAAGGGATTCTTCCTTCAGCTAAAACATGCATGTGGAACCCAGAGTATGATCAACCGTGTGATCGGGAGACGTGTGCCATTATATCTCAGTTCTCGTCCCCTGGTACTCGGGTGCAACATTCCAGACCCTTTACTAACACTCTCCCGACTTGGAGAGTCAGTGCCTTTAACCTCCTGTTTGGCCCAGTTTGCAATTTCTGCGGAACATGAACAGGAATAGGGAGAAACAATGAGAGACTAGCTGGATGTGTCTGGACGGGCAAATTTAACTCTCATTTCCCACCAGGAAGAGGAATTAACCAAAGGCTCAGCGTGCCGTGCCGGAAACAGATTAGGGCCTGAAGCAATCCTGCGGTGTTGCGGCCAGCTCACAAGAAAGTGAGTTAAAGAAAGGAGCCCAGGGGCACTGTAATTCACAAACCTGCAGAGTTATAAATGACAGCTATCGTCCAAAAATATACTGAAGTAAGGCTGCCAAGAGGACTTGAAAGCGGGGCAGAATTGCAGGAAACCGATTTCAGGAGGTAGACAGGAATTGCATTTAAAGCATAGGAAAAGAGGCAAAACGTCGACAATGATGCACTTGTCCAAAAAGGGCGTATGCGTTTTTTCCTGAATATATTCAGGAAAAAACGGATACGCACTTTTTGGCCAACCAAGCAAGCTTGCAAAGGAAATCTGCACTACAATGAAGTCTCACTTCACCCGGGTCAAAAGGGCCATCTGAAAAAAGTGTAAAATCCAGAAAGGAAGGACAGGCCATGGAGAACTGGGAGACTTGTTATGCTGATGGGCGGGATGTAAATTGCCAACAGCCACTCAGGAGAAGTGGATGGTGTTTCCTGAAACATCTACAAAACAAAGCAACAGAGCCTAAGGCACTTCCACTTATGGTCCTATAGCTTAGGGAAATTAAAATCAAAAAGACACAGCCACCCCAAAATTTGGGACGGCTCTGTTTACAAAAACCTCGTTTACGGTACAAGTTCAATATCGCAGAAAGTAAAAAATGGATAAAGAATTTGTGGTACTTACGTACAATGCAATATCACTCAGCCTTGACATCTATGTCATCAGGCCTGTAGTAGCATAATGAGTGGATTCAGGTATAATGATTCTAACTGAAATAAGTCACACAGAAAAAGAAACATCATAAGATATCACTAATACACGGAATGTAAACTTGGCTACACAGAACTGGATTATAAAACAGAACAGGGTCTCAAATTTAGAAAACCAACTTATGCTTGCTTAAGGGCAAAGGTGAGTTGGGGTGCTGCATAAAACCAGAGATTGAAATGAGCACAGATAAAGTTCCTTAAGCCAAATATGTAATAGACAAGAGCTACTACTTGCTCAACTAGATGGACTCAACACCCCATATTAAATGCCTAAGAATGTACCTGACTATTAAGTATCTTAAAACCTATGGATTGCTATGTCTCCAAAAGAGAATCAAGCGTGTGTACAGGGGCATAAACGCAGCAGTGATAGGATTGGTGAGGTTCGGTGAGCAAATGAAGACCCTTTGAAGTCATATCGCATGGTACCCATTCCACGGGTCTCACCTGTCCAGGTTTAAGGGATTCTTCCTTCAGCTAAAGCATGCATGTGGAACCCAGAGTATGATCAACCGTGTGATCGGGAGACGTGTTCCAATATGTCTCAGTTCTCGTCCCCTGGTACTCGGGTGCAACATTCCAGACGCTTTACTAACACTCTCCTGACTTGGAGAGTCAGTGTCTTTAACCTCCTGTTTGGCCCAGTTTGCAATTTCTGCGGAAGATGAACAAGAATAGGGAGGACCAATGAGAGACTAGCTGGAGGTGTCCAGACGGGCAAATTTAACTCTCATTACCCACCAGTAAGAGGAGTTAAACAAAGGCTCAGCATGCCGTGCCAGAACCAGATTAGGCCCTGAAGCAATCCTGCGGTGTTGTGGCCAGCTCACAAGAAAGCGAGTTGAAGAAAGGAGCTCAGGGGCACTGTAATTCACAAACCTGCAGAGTTATAAATGACAGCTATCGTCCAAAAATATACTGAAGTAAGGCTGCCAAGAGGACTTGAAAGCGGGGCAGAATTGCAGGAAACCGATTTCAGGAGGTAGACAGGAATTGCATTTAAAGCATAGGAAAAGAGGCAGAACGTCGACAATGATGCACTTGGCCAAAAAGGGCATATGCGTTTTTTCCTGAATATATTCAGGAAAAAACGCATACGCACTTTTTGGCCAACCAAGCAAGCTTGCAAAGGAAATCTGCACTACAATGAAGTCTCACTTCACCCGGGGCAAAAGGGCCATCTGAAAAAAGTGTAAAATCCAGAAAGGCAGGACAGGCCATGGAGAACTGGGAGCCTTGTTAAGCTGATGGGCGGGATGTAAATTGCCAACAGCCACTAAGGAGAAGTGTATGGTGTTTCCTGAAACATCTACAAAACAAAGCAACAGAGCCTAGGGCACTTCCAGTTATGGTCCTATAGCTTAGGGAAATTAAAATCAAAAAGACACAGCCACCCCAAAGTTTGGAATGGCTCTGTTTACAAGAACCTCGTTTACGGTACAAGTTCAATATCACAGAAAGCGAAAAATGGATAAAGAAGTTGTGGTATTTACGTACAATGCAATATCCCTCAGCAATGACATCTATGTCATCAGGCCCGTAGCAGCATAATGAGTGGATTCAGGTATGATGATTCTAACTGAAATAAGTCACACAGAAAAAGAAACATCAAAAGATATCACTAATACACGGAATGTAAACTTGGCTACACAGGAACTGAATTCCAAAACAGAACAGGGTCTCAAATTTAGAAAACCAGCTTATGCTTGCTTAAGGGGAAAGGTGAGTTGGGGTGCTGCATAAAAACAGAGATTGAAATGAGCACAGATAAAGTTCCTTAAGCCAAATATGTAATAGAAAAGAGCTACTCCTTGCTCAACGAGATGGACTCAACACCCCATATTAAACGCCTAAGAATGTACCTGACTAGTAAGTATCTTAAAACCTATGGATTGCTATGTCTCTGAAAGAGAATCAAGCGTGTGTACAGGGGCATAAACGCAGCAGTGATAGGATTGGAGAGTTTTGGTGAGCAAATGAAGACCCTTTGAAGTCGTATTGTATGGTACCCATTACACGGGTCTCAACTCTCCAGGTTTAAGGGATTCTTCCTTCAGCTAAAACATGCATGTGGAACCCAGAGTATGATCAACCGTGTGATCGGGAGACTTTTTGAAATATGTCTCAGTTCTCATCCCCTGGTACTCGGGTGCAACATTCCAGATGCTTTACTAACACTCTCCCGACTTGGAGAGTCAGTGCCTTTAACCTCCTGTTTGGCCCAGTTTGCAAATTCCGCGGAAGATGAACAGGAATAGGGAGAACCAATGAGAGACTAGCTGGAGGTGTCTGGACGGGCAAATTTAACTCTCATTTCCCACCAGGAAGAGGAATTAACCAAAGGCTCAGCGTGCCATGCCGGAACCAGATAAGGGCCTGAAGCAATCCTGCAGTGTTGCGGCCAGCTCACAAGAAAGCGAGTTGAAGAAAGGAGCTCAGGGGCACTGTAATTCACAAACCTGCAGAGTTATAAATGACAGCTATCGTCCAAAAATATACTGAAGTAAGGCTGCCAAGAGGACTTGAAAGCCGGGCAGAATTGCAGGAAACCGATTTCAGGAGGTAGACTGGAATTGCAGTTAAAGCATAGGAAAAGAGGCAGAACGTCGACAATGATGCACTTGGCCAAAAAGGGCGTATGCGTTTTTTCCTGAATATATTCAGGAAAAAACGCATACGCCCTTTTTGGCCAACCAAGCAAGCTTGCAAAGGAAATCTGCACTACAATGAAGTCTCACTTCCTCCCGGGTCAAAAGGGCCATCTGAAAAAAGTGTAAAATCCAGAAAGGCAGGACAGGCCATGGAGAACTGGGAGCCTTGTTATGCTGATGGGCGGGATGTAAATTGCCAGCAGCCACTCGGGAGAAGTGTATGGTGTTTCCTGAAACATCTCAAAAACAAAACAACAGAGCCTAGGGCACTTCCACTTATGGTCCTATAGCTTAGGGAAATTAAAATCAAAAAGACACAGCCACCCCAAAGTTTGGGATGGCTCTGTTTACAAGAAGCTCGTTTACGGTACATAATCAATATCGCAGAAAGTGAAAAATGGATAAAGAAGTTGTGCTACTTACGTACAATGCAATATCACTCAGCAATGAAATCTATGTCATCAGGCCCATAGCAGCATAATGAGTGGATTCAGGTATGATGATTCTAACTGAAATAAGTCACACAGAAAAAGAAACATCATAAGATATCACTAATACACGGAATGTAAACTTGGCTACACAAGAACTGAATTTCAAAACAGAACATTGTCCCAAATTTAGAAAATCAACTTATGCTTGCTGAAGGGGAAAGGTGAGTTGGGGTGCTGCATAAAGCCAGAGATTGAAATGAGCACAAATAAAGTTCCTTAAGCCAAATATGTAATAGACAAGAGCTACTCCTTGCTCAACGAAATGGACTCAACACCCCATATTAAACGCCTAAGAATGTACCTGACTAGTAAGTATCTTAAAACCTATGGATTGCTATGTCTCCGAAATAGAATCAAGCGTGTGTACAGGGGCATAAACGCAGCAGTGATAGGATTGGAGAGGTTCGGTGAGCAAACGAAGACCCTTTGATGTCATATTGCATGGTACCCATTCCACGGGTCTCAACTCTCCAGGTTTAAGGGATTCTTCCTTCAGCTAAAACATGCATGTGGAACTCAGAGTATGATCAACCGTGTGATCGGGAGACGTGTTCAAATATGTCTCAGTTTTCCTCCCCTGGTACACGGGTGCAATATTCCAGATGCTTGACTAACACTCTCCCGACTTGGAGAGTCAGTGCCTTTAACCTCCTGTTTGGCCCAGTTTGCAAATTCCGCGGAAGATGAACAGGAATAGGGAGAACCAATGAGAGACTAGCTGGAGGCGTCTGGACGGGCAAATTTATCTCTCATTTCCCACCAGGAAGAGGAATTAACCAAATACTCAGCGTGCCGTGCCTGAACCAGATTAGGGCCTGAAGCAATCCGGCGGTGTTGCGGCCAGCTCACAAGAAAGCGAGTTGAAGAAAGGAGCTCAGGGACACTATAATTCACAAACCTGCAGAGTTATAAATGACAGCTATCGTCCAAAAATATACTGAAGTAAGGCTGCCAAGAGGACTTGAAAGCGGGGCAGAACTGCAGGAAACCGATTTCAGGAGGTAGACTGGATTTGCATTTAAAGCACAGGAAAAGAGGCAGAACGTCGACAATGATGCACTTGGCAAAAAAGGGCGTATGCTTTTTTTCCTGAATATATTCAGGAAAAAAAGCATACGCCCTTTTTGGCCAACCAAGCAAGCTTGCAAAGGAAATCTGCACTACAATGAAGTCTCACTTCCCCCCAGTCAAAAGGGCCATCTGAAAAAAGTGTAAAATCCAGAAAGGCAGGACAGGCCATGGAGAACTGGGAGCCTTGTTATGCTGATGGGCGGGATGTAAATTGCCAACAGCCACTCGGGAGAAGTGTATGGTGTTTCCTGTAACATCTAAAACAAAGCAACAGAGCCTAGGGCACTTCCACTTATGGTCCTGTAGCTTAGGGAAATTAAAATCAAAAAGACACAGCCACCCCAATGTTTGGGACGGCTCTGTTTACAAGAAACTCGTTTACGGTACAAGTTCAATATCGCATAAAGCGAAAAATGGATAAAGAAGTTGTGGTACTTACGTACAATGCAATATCACTCAGCAATGAAATCTACGTCATCAGGCCCGTAGCAGCATAATGAGTGGATTCAGGTATGATGATTCTAACTGAGATAAGTCACACAGAAAAAGAAACATCATAAGATATCACTAATACACGGAATGTAAACTTGCTACACAGGAACTGAATTACAAAACAAAACAGGGTCTGAAATTTAGAAAACCAACTTATGCTTGCTTAAGGGGAAAGGTGAGTTGGGGTGCTGCATAAAACCAGAGATTGAAATGAGCACAGATATAGTTCTTTAAGCCAAATATGTAATAGACAAGAGCTACTACTTGCTCAACGAAATGGACTCAACACCCCATATTAAATGCCTAAGAATGTGCCTGACTAGTAAGTATCTTAAAACCTATGGATTGCTATGTCTCCGAAAGAGAATCAAGCGTGTGTACAGGGGCATAAACGCAGCAGTGATAGGATTGGAGAGGTGCGGTGAGCAAATGAAGACCCTTTGAAGTCATATTGCATGGTAACGGTTCCACGGGTCTCAACTCTCCAGGTTTAAGGGATTCTTCCTTCAGCTAAAGCATGCATGTGGAACCCAGAGTATGATCAACCGTGTGATCGGGAGACGTGTTCCAATATGTCTCAGTTCTCGTCCCCTGGTACTCGGGTGCAACATTCCAGACGCTTTACTAACGCTCTGCCGACTTGGAGAGTCAGTGCCTTTAACCTCCTGTTTGGCCCAGTTTGCAATTTCTGCGGAAGATGAACAGGAATAGGGAGAACCGATGAGAGACTAGCTGGAGGTGTCTGGACGGGCAAATTTAACTCTCATTTCCCACCAGTTAGAGGAATTTACCAAAGGCTCAGCGGGCCGTGCCGGAACCAGATTAGGGCCTGAAGCAATCCTGCGGTGTTGCAGCCAGCGCACAAGAAAGCGAGTTGAAGAAAGGAGCTCAGGGGCACTGTAATTCACAAACCTGCAGAGTTATAAATGACAGCTATCGTCCAAAAATATACTGAAGTAAGGCTGCCAAGAGGACTTGAAAGTGGGGCAGAATTGCAAGAAACCGATTTCTAGAGGTGGACTGGAATTGCATTTAAAGCATAGGAAAAGAGGCAGAACATCCACAATGATGCACTTGGCCAAAAAGGGCGTATGCTTTTTTTCCTGAATATATTCAGGAAAAAAAGCATATGCCCTTTTTGGCCAACCAAGCAAGCTTGCAAAGGAAATCTGCACTACAATGAAGTCTCACTTCCCCCCAGTCAAAAGGGCCATCTGAAAAAAGTGTAAAATCCAGAAAGGCAGGACAGGCCATGGAGAACTGGGAGCCTTGTTATGCTGATGGGCGGGATGTAAATTGCCAACAGCCACTCCGGAGAAGTGTATGGTGTTTCCTGAAACATCTAAAAAACAAAGCAACAGAGCCTAGGTCAATTCCGCTTATGGTCCTATAGTTTAGGAAAATTAAAATCAAAAAGACACAGCCACCCCAAAGTTTGGAACGGCTCTGTTTACAAGAACCTCGTTTACGGTACAAGTTCAATATCGCAGAAAGCGAAAAATGGATAAAGAAGTTGTGCTACTTACGTACAATGCAATATCACTCAGCAATGAAATCTATGTCATCGGCCCATAGCAGCATAATGAGTGGATTCAGGTATGATGATTGTAACTGAAATAAGTCACACAGGAAAAGAAACATCATAAGATATCACTAATACACGGAATGTAAACTTGGCTACACAGAACTGAATTACAAAACAGAACCGGGTCTCAAATTTAGAAAACCAACTTATGCTTGCTTAAGGGGAAAGGTGAGTTGGGGTGCTGCATAAAACCAGAGATTGAAATGAGCACAGATAAGGTTCCTTAAGCCAAATATGGAATAGACAAGAGCTACTCCTTGCTCAACGAAATGGACTCAAAATCCAAAATTAAACGCCTAAAAATGTACCTGACTAGTAAGTATATTAAAACCTACGGATTGCTATGTCTCTGAAAGAGAATCAAGCGTGAGTACAGGGGCATAAACGCAGCAGTGATAGGATTGGAGAGCTTCGGTGAGCAAATGAAGACCCTTTGAAGTCATATTGCATGGTACCCATTCCACGGGTCTCAACTCTCCAGGTTTAAGGGATTCTTCCTTCAGCTAAAACATGCATGTGGAACCCAGAGTATGATCAACCGTGTGATCGGGAGACGTGTTCCAATATGTCTCAGTTCTATTCCCCTGGTACTCGGGTGCAACATTCCAGATGCTTAACTGACACTCTCCCGACTTGGAGAGTCAGTGCCTTTAACCTCCTGTTTGGCCCAGTTTGCAATTTCTGCGGAAGATGAACAGGAATAGGGAGAACCAATGAGAGACTACCTGGAGGTGTCTGGACAGGCAAATTTAACTCTCATTTCCCACCAGGAAGAGGAATTAAGCAAAGGCTCAGCGTGCCGTTCCAGAAGAAGATTAGGGCCTGAAGCAATCCTGCGGTGTTGCGGCCATGTCACAAGAAAGCGAGTTGAAGAAAGGAGCTCAGGGGCACTGTAATTCACAAACCTGCAGAGTTATAAATGACAGCTATCGTCCAAAAATATACTGAAGTAAGGCTGCCAAGAGGACTTGAAAGCGGGGCAGAATTGCAGGAAACCGATTTCAGGAGGTAGACTGGAATTGCATTTAAAGCAAAGGAAAAGAGGCAGAAAGTGCACAATGATGCACTTGGCCAAAAAGGGCGTATTCGTTTTTTCCTGAATATATTCAGGAAAAAAGGCATATGTCCATTTTGGCCAACCAAGCAACCTTGCAAAGGAAATCTGCACTACAATGAAGTCTCACTTCCCCCTGGTCAAAACGGTCATCTGAAAAAAGTGTAAAATCGAGAAAGGCAGGACAGGCCATGGAGAATTGGGAGCCTTGTTATGCTGATGGGCGGGATGTAAATTGCCAACAGCCACTCGGGAGAAGTGTATGGTGTTTCCTGAAACATCTAAAAAACAGAGGAACAGAGCCTAGGGCAATTCCACTTATGGTCCTATAGCTTAGGGAAATTAAAATCAAAAAGACACAGCCACCCTAAAGTTTGGGATGGCTCTGTTTACAAGAACCGCATTTATGGTACAAGTTCAATATCGCAGAAAGCGAAAAATGGATAAAGAAGGTGTGGTACTTACGTACAATGCAATATCACTCAGCAATGAAATCTATGTCATCAGGCCCATAGCAGCATAATGAGTGGATTCAGGTATGATGATTTTAACTGAAATAAGTCACACAGAAAAAGAAACATCATAAGGTATCACTAATACACGGAATGTAAACTTGGCTACAGAGGAACTGAATTACAAAACAGAACAGGGTCTCAAATTTAGAAAACCAACTTATGCTTGTTTAAGGGGAAAGGCGAGATGGGGTGCTGCATAAAATCAGAGATTGAAATGAGCACAGATAAAGTTCCTTAAGTGAAATATGTAATAGACAAGAGCTACTCCTTGTTCAACGAAATGGACTCAACACCCCATGTTAAACGTCTAAGAATGTACCTGACTAGTAAGTATCTTAAAACCTATGGATTGCTATATCTCTGAAACAGAATCAAGCATGTGTACCGGGGCATAAACGCAGCAGTGATAGGATTGGAGAGGTTCGGTGAGCAAACAAAGACCCTTTGAAGTCATATTGCATGGTACCCATTCCACGGGTCTCAACTCTCCAGGTTTAAGGGATTCTTCCTTCAGCTAAAACATGCATGTGGAACTCAGAGTATGATCAACCGTGAGATTGGGAGACATGTTCCAATATGTCTCAGTTCTCGCCCCTGGTACTCAGGTGCAACATTCCAGACGCTTTACTAAAACTCTCCCGACTTGGAGAGTCAGTGCCTTTAACCTCCTGTTTGGCCCAGTTTGCAATTTCTGCGGAAGATGAACAGGAATAGGGAGAACCAATGAGAGACTAGCTGGAGGTGTCTGGACGGGCAAATTTAACTCTCATTTCCCACCAGGAAGAGGAATTAACCAAAGGCTCAGCGTGCCGTGCCAGAACCTGATTTGGGCCTGAAGGAATCCTGCGGTGTTGCCGCCAGCTCACAAGAAAGTGAGTTGAAGAAAGGAGCTCAGGGGCACTGTAATTCACAAACCTGCAGAGTTATAAATGACAGCTATCTTCCAAAAATATACTGAAGTAAGGCTGCCAAGAGGACTTGAAAGCAGGGCAGAATTGCAGGAAACCGATTTCAGGAGGTAGACTGGAATTGCATTTAAAGCATAGGAAAAGAGGCAGAACGTCGACAATGATGCACTTGGCCAAAAAGGGCGTATGCGTTTTTTCCTGAATATATTCAGGAAAAAACGCATACGCCCTTTTTGGCCAACCAAGCAAGCTTGCAAAGGAAATCTGCACTACAATGAAGTCTCACTTCCTCCCGGTCAAAAGGACCACTGAAAAAAGTGTAAAATCCAGAAAGGCAGGACAGGCCATGGAGAACTGGGAGCCTTGTTATGCTGATGGGCGGGATGTATATTGCCAACAGCCACTTGGGAGAAGTGTATGGTGTTTCCTGAAACATCTAAAAAACAGAGGAACAGAGCCTAGGGCAATTCCACTTATGGCCCTATAGCTTAGGGAAATTAAAATCAAAAAGACACAGCCACCCCAACGTTTGGGACGGCTCTGTTTACAAGAAACTCGTTTACGGGACAAGTTCAATATCACAGAAAGTGAAAAATGGATAAAGAAGTTGTGGTACTTACGTACAATGCAACATCACTCAGCAATGAAACCTATGTCATCAGGCCCGTAGCAGCATAATGAGTGGATTCAGGTATGATGATTCTAACTGAAATAAGTCACACAGAAAAAGAAACATCATAAGATATCACTAATACACGGAATGTAAACTTGGCTACACAGGCACTGAATTACAAAACAGAACAGGGTCTCAAATTTAGAAAACCAACTTATGCTTGCTTAAGGGGAAAGGTGAGTTGGGGTGCTGCATAAAACCAGAGATTGAAATGAGCACAGATAAAGTTCCTTAAGCCAAATATGGAATAGACAAGAGCTACTCCTTGCTCAACGAAATGGACTCAACACCCCATATTAAACGCCTGAGAATGTACCTGACTAGTAAGTGTCTTAAAACTTATGGATTGCTATGTCTCCGAAAGAGAATCAAGTGTGTGTACAGGGGCATAAACGCAGCAGTGATAGGATTGGAGAGGTTCGGTGAGAAAATGAAGACCCTTTGAAGTCATACTGCATGGTACCCATTCCATGGGTCTCAACTCTCCAGGTTTAAGGGATTCTTCCTTCAGCTAAAACATGCATGTGGAACCCACAGTATGATCAACCGTGTGATCAGGAGACGTGTTCCAATGTCTCAGTTCTCGTCCCCTGGTACTCGGGTGCAACATTCCAGACGCTTTACTAACACTCTCCCGAGTTGGAGAGTCAGTGCCTTTAACCTCCTGTTTGGCCCAGTTTGCAATTTCTGCGGAAGATGAACAGGAATAGGGAGAACCAATGAGAGACTAGCTGGAGGTTTCTGGACGGGCAAATTTAACTCTCATTTCCCAACAGGAAGAGGAATTAACCAAAGGCTCAGCGTGCCGTGCCGGAACCAGATTAGGGCCTGAAGCAATCCTGCGGTGTTGCGGCCAGCTCACAAGAAAGCGAGTTGAAGAAAGGAGCTCAGGGGCACTGTAATTCACAAACCTGCAGAGTTATAAATGACAGCTATCGTCCAAAAATATACTGAAGTAAGGCTGCCAAGAGGACTTGAAAGTGGGGCAGAATTGCACGAAACCGATTTCAGGAGGTAGACTGGAATTGCATTTAAAGCATAGGAAAAGAGGCAGAATGTCGACAATGATGCACTTGGCCAAAAAGGGCGTATGCGTTTTTTCCTGAATATATTCAGGAAAAAACGCATACGCACTTTTTGGCCAACCAAGCAAGCTTGCAAAGGAAATCTGCACTACAATGAAGTCTCACTTCCCCCCGGTCAAAACGGCCATCTGAAAAAAGTGTAAAATCCAGAAAGGCAGGACAGGCCATGGAGAATTGGGAGCCTTGTTTTGCTAATGGGCGGGATGTAAATTGTCAACAGCCACTCGGGAGAAGTGTATGGTGCTTCCTGAAACATCTAAAAAACAGAGGAACAGAGCCTAGGGCAATTCCACTTATGGTCCTATAGTTAAGGGAAATTAAAATAAAAAAGACACAGCCACCCAAAAGTTTGTGACGGCTCTCTTTACAAGAACCTAATTTACGGGAGAAGTTCAATATCACAGAAAGTGAAAAATGGATAAAGAATTTGTGGTACTTACGTAGAATGCAATATCACTCAGCAATGAAATCTATGTCATCAGGCCCATAGCAGCATAATGAGTGGATTCAGGTATGATGATTCTAACTGAAATAAGTCACATAGAAAAAGAAACATCATAAGATATCACTAATACACGGAATGTAAACTTGGCTACACAGGAACTGGATTACAAAAGAGAACAGGGTCTCAAATTTAGAAAACCATCTTATGATTGCTTAAGGGGAAAGGTGAGTTGGGGTGCTGCATAAAACCAGAGATTGAAATGAGCACAGATAAAGTTCCTTAAGCCAAATATGTAATAGACAAGAGCTACTCCTTGCTCAACGAAATGGACTCAACACCCCATATTAAACACCTAACAATGTACCTGACTAGTAAGTATCTTAAAACCTATGGATCGCTATGTCTCCGAAAGAGAATCAAGCGTGTGTACAGGGGCATAAACGCAGCAGTGATAGGATTGGAGAGGTTCGGTGAGCAAATGAAGACCCTTTGAAGTCATATTGCATGGTACCCATTCCACGGGTCTCAACTCTCCAACTTAAGGGATTCTTCCTTAGGCGAAATCATGCATGTGGAACCCAGAGTATGATCAGCCGTGTGATCGGGAGACGTGTTCCAATATGTCTCAGTTCTCGTCCCCTGGTACTCGGGTGCAACATTCCAGACGCTTTACGAACACTCTCCCGACTTGGAGAGTCAGTGCCTTTAACCTCCTGTTTGGCCCAGTTTGCAATTTCTGCGGAAGATGAACAGGAATAGGGAGAACCAATGAGAGACTAGCTGGAGGTGTCTGGACGGGCAAATTTAACTCTCATTTCCCACCAGGAAGAGGAATTAACCAAAGGCTCAGCGTGCCGTGCCGGAACCAGATTAAGGCCTGAAGCAATCCTGCGGTGTTGCGGCCAGCTCACAAGAAAGCGAGTTGAAGAAAGGAGCTCAGGGGCACTGTAATCCACAAACCTGCAGAGTTATAAATGACAGCTATCGTCCAAAAATATACTGAAGTAAGGCTGCCAAGAGGACTTGAAAGCAGGGCAGAATTGCAGGAAACCAATTTCAGGAGGTACACTGGAATTGCATTTAAAGCATAGGAAAAGAGGCAAAACGTCGACAATGATGCACTTGGCCAAAAAGGGCGTATGCGTTTTTTCCTGAATATATTCAGGAAAAAACGCATACGCCCTTTTTGGCCAACCAAGCAAGCTTGCAAAGGAAATCTGCACTACAATGAAGTCTCACTTCCCCCGGTCAAAAGGACCACTGAAAAAAGTGTAAAATCCAGAAAGGCAGGACAGGCCATGGAGAACTGGGAGCCTTGTTATGCTGATGGGCGGGATGTATATTGCCAACAGCCACTCGGGAGAAGTGTATGGTGTTTCCTGAAACATCTAAAAAATGAGGAACAGAGCCTAGGGCAATTCCACTTATGGCCCTATAGCTTAGGGAAATTAAAATCAAAAAGACACAGCCACCCCAACGTTTGGGACGGCTCTGTTTACAAGAAACTCGTTTATGGGACAAGTTCAATATCACAGAAAGTGAAAAATGGATAAAGAAGTTGTGGTACTTACGTACAATGCAACATCACTCAGCAATGAAACGTATGTCATCAGGCCCGTAGCAGCATAATGAGTGGATTCAGGTATGATGATTCTAACTGAAATAAGTCACACAGAAAAAGAAACATCATAAGATATCACTAATACACGGAATGTAAACTTGGCTACACAGGAACTGAATTACAAAACAGAACAGGGTCTCAAATTTAGAAAACCAACTTATGCTTGCTTAAGGGGAAAGGTGAGTTGGGGTGCTGCATAAAACCAGAGATTGAAATGAGCACAGATAAAGTTCCTTAAGCCAAATATGTAATAGACAAGAGCTACTCCTTGCTCAACGAAATGGACTCAACACCCCATATTAAACGCCTAAGAATGTACCTGACTACTAATTATCTTAAAACCTATGGATTGCTATGTCTCCGAAAGAGAATCAAGCATGTGTACAGGGGCATAAACGCAGCAGTGATAGGATTGGAGAGGTTCGGTGAGCAAACAAAGAGCCTTTGAAGTCATATTGCATGGTACCCATTCCACGGGTCTCAACTCTCCAGGTTTAAGGGATTCTTCCTTCAGCAAAATCATGCATGTGGAACCCAGAGTATGATCAACCGTGTGATCAGGAGACGTGTTCCAATATGTCTCAGTTCTATTCCCCTGGTACTCGGGTGCAACATTCCAGACGCTTAACTGACACTCTCCCGACTTGGAGAGTCAGTGCCTTTAACCTCCTGTTTGGCCCAGTTTGCAATTTCTGCGGAAGATGAACAGGAATAGGGAGAACCAATGAGAGACAAGCTGGAGGTGTCTGGACGGGCAAATTTAACTCTCATTTCCCACCAGGAAGAGGAATTAACCAAAGGCTCAGCATGCCGTGCCGGAAGCAGATTAGGGCCTGAAGCAATCCTGCGGTGTTGCGGCCAGCTCACAAGAAAGTGAGTTGAAGAAAGGAGCTCAGGGGCACTGTAATTCACAAACCTGCAGAGTTATAAATGACAGCTATCGTCCAAAAATATACTGAAGTAAGGCTGCCAAGAGGACTTGAAAGCGGGGCAGAATTGCAGGAAACCGATTTCAGGAGGTAGACTGGAATTGCATTTAAAGCATAGGAAAAGAGGCAGAAAGTCGACAATGATGCACTTGGCCAAAAAGGGCGTATTTGTTTTTTCCTGAATATATTCAGGAAAAAAGGCATAGGTCCTTTTTGGCCAACCAAGCAAGCTTGCAAAAGAAATCTGCACTACAATGAAGTCTCACTTCTCCCCGGTCAAAAGGGCCACTGAAAGAAGTGTAAAATCCAGAAAGGCAGGACAGGCCATGGAGAACTGGGAGCCCTGTTATGCTGATGGGCGGGATGTAAATTGCCAACAGCCACTCGGGAGAAGTGTATGGTGTTTCCTGAAACATCTAAAAAACAGATGAACAGAGCCTAGGGCACTTCCACTTATGGTCCTATAGCTTAGGAAAATTAAAATCAAAAAGACACAGCCACCCAAATGTTTTGGATGGCTCTGTTTACAAGAACCTCGTTTATGGTACAAGTGCAATATCGCAGAAAGTGAAAAATGGATAAAGAAGTTGTGGTACTTACGTACAATACAATATCACTCAGCAATGAAATCTATGTCATCAGGCCCGTAGCAGCATAATGAGTGGATTCAGGTATGATGATTCTAACTGAAATAAGTCACACAGAAAAAGAAACATCATAAGATATCACTAATACACGGAATGTAAACTTGGCTACACAGGAACTGGATTACAAAACAGAACAGGGTCTCAAATTTAGAAAACCAACTTATGCTTGCTTAAGGGGAAAGGTGAGTTGGGGTGCTGCATAAAACCAGAGATTGAAATGAGCACAGATAAAGTTCCTTAAGCCAAATATGGAATAGACAAGAGCTACTCCTTGCTCAACGAAATGGACTCAACACCCCATATTAAACGCCTGAGAATGTACCTGACTAGTAAGTATCTTAAATCCTATGGATTGCTATGTCTCCGAAAGAGAATCAAGCGTGTGTACAGGGGCATAAATGCAGCAGTGATAGGATTGGAGAGGTTCGGTGAGAAAATGAAGACCCTTTGAAGTCATATTGCATGGTACCCATTCCACGGGTCTCAACTCTCCAGGTTTAAGGGATTCTTCCTTCAGCTAAAACATGCATGTGGAACCCACAGTATGATCAACCGTGTGATCGGGAGACGTGTTCCAATGTCTCAGTTCTCATCCCCTGGTACTTGGGTGCAACATTCCAGACGCTTTACTAACACTCTCCCGAGTTGGAGAGTCAGTGCCTTTAAACTCCTGTTTGGCGCAGTTTGCAATTTCTGCGGAAGATGAACAGGAATAGGGAGAACCAATGAGAGACTAGCTGGAGGTTTCTGGACGGGCAAATTTAACTCTCATTTCCCACCAGGAAGAGGAATTAACCAAAGGCTCAGCGTGCCGTGCCGGAAGCAGATTAGGGCCTGAAGCAATCCTGCGGTGTTGCGGCCAGCTCACAAGAAAGCGAGTTGAAGAAAGGAGCTCAGGGGCACTGTAATTCACAAACCTGCAGAGTTATAAATGACAGCTATCGTCCAAAAATATACTGAAGTAAGGCTGCCAAGAGGACTTGAAAGTGGGGCAAAATTGCAGGAAACCGATTTCAGGAGGTAGACTGGAATTGCACTTAAAGCATAGGAAAAGAGGCAGAACGTCGACAATGATGCACTTGGCCAAAAAGGGCGTATGCGTTTTTTCCTGAATATATTCAAGAAAAAACGCATACGCCCTTTTTGGCCAAACAAGCAAGCTTGCAAAGGAAATCTGCACTACAATGAAATCTCACTTCCCCCCGGTCAAAAGGAACACTGAAAAAAGTGTAAAATCCAGAAAGGCAGGACAGGCCATGGAGAACTGGGAGCCTTGTTATGCTGATGGGCGGGATGTATATTGCCAACAGCCACTTGGGAGAAGTGTATGGTGTTTCCTGAAACATCTAAAAAACAAAGCAACAGAGCCTAGGGCACTTCCACTTATGGCCCTATAGCTTAGGGAAATTAAAATCAAAAAGACACAGCCACACCAACGTTTGGGACGGCTCTGTTTACAAGAAACTCGTTTACGGGACAAGTTCAATATCACAGAAAGTGAAAAATGGATAAAGAAGTTGTGGTACTTACGTACAATGCAATATCACTCAGCAATGAAATCTATGTCATCAGGCCCGTAGCAGCATAATGAGTGGATTCAGGTATGATGATTCTAACTGAAATAAGTCACACAGAAAAAGAAACATCATAAGATATCACTAATACACGGAATGTAAACTTGGCTACACAGGAACTGGATTACAAAGAGAACAGGGTCTCCAATTTAGAAAACCAACTTATGATTGCTTAAGGGGAAAGGTGAGTTGGGGTGCTGCATAAAACCAGAGATTGAAATGAGCACAGATAAAGTTCCTTAAGCCAAATATGTAATAGACAAGAGCTACTCCTTGCTCCACGAAATGGACTCAACACCCCATATTAAACGCCTAAGAATGTACCTGACTAGTAAGTATCTTAAAACCTATGGATCGCTATGTCTCCGAAAGAGAATCAAGCGTGTGTACAGGGGCATAAACGCAGCAGTGATAGGATTGGAGAGGTTCGGTGAGAAAATGAAGACCCTTTGAAGTCATATTGCATGGAACCCATTCCACGGGTCTCAACTCTCCAGGTTTAAGGGATTCTTCCTTCAGCTAAAACATGCATGTGGAACCCAGAGTATGATCAACCATGTGATCGGGAGACGTGTTCCAATGTCTCAGTTCTCATCCCCTTGTACTCGGGTGCAACATTCCAGACGCTTTACTAACACTCTCCCGACTTGGAGAGTCAGTGCGTTTAACCTCCTGTTTGGCCCAGTTTGCAATTTCTGTGGAAGATGAACAGGAATAGGGAGAACCAATGAGAGACTAGCTGGAGGTTTCTGGACGGGCAAATTTAACTCTCATTTCCCACCAGGAAGAGGAATTAACCAAAGGCTCAGCGTGCCATGCCAGAACCAGATTAGGGCCTGAAGCAATCCTGCGGTGTTGCGGCCAGCTCACAAGAAAGCGAGTTGAAGAAAGGAGCTCAGGGGCACTGTAATTCACAAACCTGCAGAGTTATAAATGACAGCTATCGTCCAAAAATATACTGAAGTAAGGCTGCCAAGAGGACTTGAAAGCGGGGCAGAATTGCAGGAAACCGATTTCAGGAGGTAGACTGGAATTGCATTTAAAGCATAGGAAAAGAGGCAGAACTTCCACAATGATGCACTTGTCCAAAAAGGGCGTATGCGTTTTTTCCTGAATATATTCAGGAAAAAACGCATACGCCCTTTTTGGCCAACCAAGCAAGCTTGCAAAGGAAATCTGCACTACAATGAAGTCTCATTTCCCCCCGGACAAAAGGGCCATCTGAAAAAAGTGTAAAATCCAGAAACGCAGGACAGGCCATGGACAACTGTGAGACTTGTTATGCTAATGGGTGGGATGTAAATTGCCAACAGCCACTGGGGAGAAGTGTATGGTGTTTCCTGAAACATCTAAAAAACAAAGCAACAGAGCCTAGGGCACTTCCACTTATGGTCCTATAGCTTAGGGAAATTATAATCAAAAAGACTCAGCCACCCCAAAGTTTGGGATGGTTCTCTTTACAAGAACCTCGTTTACGGTACAAGTTCAATATCGCAGAGAGTGAAAAATGGATAAAGAAATTGTGCTACTTACGTACAATGCAATATCACTCAGCAATGAAATCTAAGGCATCAGGGCCATAGCAGCATAATGAGTGGATTCAGGTATGATGATTCTAACTGAAATAAGTCACACAGAAAAAGAAACATCATAAGATATCACTAATACACGGAATGTAAACTTGGCTACACAGGAACTGGATTACAAAACAGAACAGGGTCTCAAATGTAGAAAACCAACTTATGCTTGCTTAAGGGGAAAGGTGAGTTGGGGTGCTGCATAAAACCAGAGATTGAAATGAGCACAGATAAAGTTCCTTAAGCCAAATATTAATAGACAAGAGCTACTCCTTGCTCAACGAAATGGGCTCAACACCCCATATTAAACGCCTAAGAATGTACCTGATTAGTAAGTATCTTAAAACCTATGGATCGCTATGTCTCCGAAAGAGAATCAAGCGTGTGTACAGGGGCATAAACGCAGCAGTGATAGGATTGGAGAGGTTCGGTGAGCAAATGAAGACCCTTTGAAGTCATATTGCATGGTACCCATTCCACGGGTCTCAACTCTCCAGGTTTAAGGGATTCTTCCTTCAGCTAAATCATGCATGTGGAACCCAGAGTATGATCAACCGTGTGATCGGGAGACGTGTTCCAACATGTCTCAGTTCTCGTCCCCTGGTACTCGGGTGCAACATTCCAGACGCTTTACTAACACTCTCCCGACTTGGAGAGTCAGTGCCTTTAACCTCCTGTTTGGCCCAGTTTGCAATTTCTGCGGAAGATGAACAGGAATAGGGAGAACCAATGAGAGACTAGCTGGAGGTGTCTGGACGGGCAAATTTAACTCTCATTTCCCACCAGGAAGAGGAATTATCCAAAGGCTCAGCGTGCCGTGCCGGAACCAGATTAGGGCCTGAAGCAATCCTGCGGTGTTGTAGCCAGCTCACAAGAAAGCGAGTTGAAGAAAGGAGCTCAGGGACACTGTAATTCACAAACCTGCAGAGTTATAAATGACAGCTATCGTCCAAAAATATACTGAAGTAAGGCTGCCAAGAGGACTTGAAACCCGGGCAGAATTGCAGGAAACCGATTTCAGGAGGTAGACTGGAATTGCATTTAAAGCATAGGAAAAGAGGCAGAACGTCCACAATGATGCACTTGTCCAAAAAGGGCGTATGCGTTTTTTCCTGAATATATTCAGGAAAAAACGCATACGCCCTTTTTGGCCAACCAAGCAAGCTTGCAAAGGAAATCTGAACTACAATGAAGTCTCACTTCCGCCTGGTCAAAAGGGCCATCTGAAAAAAGTGTAAACTCCAGAAAGGCAGGACAGGCCATGGAGAACTTGTTATGCTAATGGGTGGGATGTAAATTGCCAACAGCCACTCAGGAGAAGTGTATGGTGTTTCCTGAAACATCTAAAAAACAAATCAACAGAGCCTAGGGCACTTCCACTTATGGTCCTATAGCTTAGGGAAATTAAAATCAAAAAGACACAGCCACCCCAAAGTTTGGGATGGCTCTGTTTACAAGAACCTCGTTTACGGTACAAGTTCAATATTACAGAAAGTGAAAAATGGATACAGAAGTTGTGGTACTTACGTACAATGCAATATCACTCAGCAATGAAATCTATGTCATCAGGCCCGTAGCAGCATAATGAGTGGATTCAGGTATGATGATTCTAACTGAAATAAGTCACACAGGAAAAGAAACATCATAAGATATCACTAATACACGGAATGTAAACCTGGCTACACAGGAACTGGATTACAAAACAGAACAGGGTCTCAAATTTAGAAAACCAACTTATGCTTGCTTAAGGGGAAAGGTGAGTTGGGGTGCTGCATAAAACTAGAGATGAAATGAGCACAGATAAAGTTCCTTAAGCCAAATATGGAATAGACAAGAGCTACTCCTTGCTCAACGAAATGGACTCAACACCGCATATTAAAAGCCTAAGTATGTAGCTGACTAGTAAGTATCTTAAAACCTATGGATTGCTATGTCTCCGAAAGAGAATCAAGTGTGTGTACAGGGGCATAAACGCAGCAGTGATAGGATTGGAGAGTTTTGGTGAGCAAATGAAGACCCTTTGAAGTCATATTGCGTGGTACCCATTCCACGGGTCTCAACTCTCCAGGTTTAAGGGATTCTTCCTTCAGCTAAAACATGCATGTGGAACCCAGAGTATGATCAACCGTGTGATCGGGAGACGTGTTGAAATATGTCTCAGTTCTCGTCCCCTGGTACTCGGGTGCAACATTCCAGAAGCTTTACTAACACTCTCCCGACTTGGAGAGTCAGTGCCTTTAACCTCCTGTTTGGCCCAGTTTGCAAATTCCGTGGAAGATGAACAGGAATAGGGAGAACCAATGAGAGACAAGCTGGAGGTGTCTGGACGGGCAAATTTAACTCCCATTTCGCACCAGGAAGAGGAATTAACCAAAGGCTCAGCGTGCCGTGCCGGAAGCAGATTAGGGCCTGAAGGAATCCTGCGGTGTTGCGGCCAGCTCACAAGAAAGCGAGTTTAAGAAAGCAGCTCAGGGGCACTGTAATTCACAAACCTGCAGAGTTATAAATGACAGCTATCGTCCAAAAATATACTGAAGTAAGGCTGCCAAGAGGACTTGAAAGCCGGGCAGAATTGCAGGAAACCGATTTCAGGAGGTAGACAGGAATTGCATTTAAAGCATAGGAAATGAGGCAGAACGTCCACAATGATGCACTTGGCCAAAAAGGGCGTATGCGTTTTTTCCTGAATATATTCAGGAAAAAAAGCATACGCCCTTTTTGGCCAACCAAGCAAGCTTGCAAAGGAAATCTGCACTACAATGAAGTCTCACTTCCGCTGGGTCAAAGCGGCCATCTGAAAAAAGTGTAAAATCCAGAAAGGCAGGACAGGCGTTGGAGAACTGGGAGCCTTGTTATGCTGATGGGCGGGATGTAAATTGCCAACAGGCACTCGGGAGAAGTGTATGGTGTTTCCTGAAACATGTAAAAAACAAAGCAACAGAGGCTAGGGCACTTCCACTTATGATCCTATAGCTTAGGGAAATTAAAATCAAAAAGACACAGCCACCCCAAAATTTGGTATGGCTCTTATTACAAGAACCTCGTTTACGGTACAAGTTCAATATCACAGAAAGTGAAAAATGGATAAAGATGTTGTGGTACTTACATACAATGCAATAACACTCAGCAATGAAATCTATGTCATCAGGCACGTAGCAGCATAATGAGTGGATTCAGGTATGATGATTCTAACTGAAATAAGTCACACAGAAAAAGAAACATCATAAGATATCACTAATACACGGAATGTAAACTTGGCTACACAGGAAATGGATTACAAAACAGAACAGGGTCTCAAATTTAGAAAACCAACTTATGCTTGCTTAAGGGGAAAGGTGAGTTGGGGTGCTGCATAAAACCAGAGATTGAAATGAGCACAGATAAAGTTCCTTAAGCCAAATATGTAATAGACAAGGGCTACTCCTTGCTCAACGAAATGGACTCAAAACCCCTTATTAAACGCCTAATAATGTACCTGACTAGTAAGTATCTTAAAACCTAAAGATTGCTATGTCTCTGAAAGAGAATCAAGCGTGAGTACAGGGGCATAAACGCAGCAGTGATAGGATTGGAGAGGTTCGGTGAGCAAATGAAGACCCTTTGAAGTCATATTGCATGGTTCCCATTCCACGGGTCTCAACTCTCCAGGTTTAAGGGATTCTTCCTTCAGCTAAAACATGCATGTGGAACCCAGAGTATGATCAACCGTGTGATCGGGAGACGTGTTGAAATATGTTTCAGTTCTCATCCCCTGGTACTCGGGTGCAACATTCCAGACGCTTTACTAACACTCTCCCGACTTGGAGAGTCAGTGCCTTTAACCTCCTGTTTGGCCCAGTTTGAAAATTCCGCGGAAGATGAACAGGAATAGGGAGAACCAATGAGAGACTAGCTGGAGGTGTCTGGACGGGCAAATTTAACTCCCATTTCCCACCAGGAAGAGGAATTAACCAAAGGCTCAGCGTGCCGTGCCAGAACCAGATTAGGGCCTGAAGGAATCCTGCGGTGTTGCGGCCAGCTCACAAGAAAGCGAGTTTAAGAAAGCAGCTCAGGGGCACTGTAATTCACAAACCTGCAGAGTTATAAATGACAGCTATCGTCCAAAAATATACTGAAGTAAGGCTGCCAAGAGGACTTGAAAGCGGGGCAGAATTGCAGGAAACCGATTTCAGGAGGTAGACAGGAATTGCATTTAAAGCATAGGAAAAGAGGCAGAACGTCCACAATGATGCACTTCGCCAAAAAGGGCGTACGCGTTTTTTCCTGAATATATTCAGGAAAAAAAGCATACGCCCTTTTTGGCCAACCAAGCAAGCTTGCAAAGGAAATCTGCACTACAATGAAGTCTCACTTCCCCGCGGTCCAAGGGGCCATCTGAAAAAAGTGTAAAATCCAGAAAGGCAGGACAGGCCATGGAGAACTGGGAGCCTTGTTATGCTGATGGGCGGGATGTAAACTCCCAACAGCCACTGGGGAGAAGTGTATGGTGTTTCCTGAAACATCTAAAAAACAAAGCAACAGAGCCTAGGGCACTTCCACTTATGGTCCTATAGCTTAGGGAAATTAAAATCAAAAAGACACAGCCACCCGAAAGTTTGGGATGGCTCTGTTTACAAGAACCTCGTTTACGGTACAAGTTCAATATCGCAGAAAGTGAAAAATGGATAAAGAAGTTGTGGTACTTACGTACAATGCAGTATCACTCAGCAATGAAATCTATGTCATCAGGCCCGTAGCAGAAAATGAGTGGGTTCAGGTATGATGAATCTAACTGAAATAAGTCACACAGAAAAAGAAACATCATAAGATATCACTAATACACGGAATGTAAACTTGGCTACACAGGAACTGGATTACAAAACAGAACAGGGTCTCCAATTTAGAAAACCAACTTATGCTTGCTTAAGGGGAAAGGTGAGTTGGGGTGCTGCATAAAACCAGAGATTGAAATGAGCACAGATAAAGTTCCTTAAGCCAAATATGTAATAGACAAGAGCTACTCCTTCCTCAACGAAATGGACTCAAAACCCCATGTTAAACACCTTATAATGTACCTGACTTGTAAGTATCTTAAAACCTAAAGATTGCTATGTCTCTGAAAGAGAATCAAGCGTGAGTATAGGGGCATAAACGCAACAGTGATAGGATTGGAGAGGTTCTGTGAGCAAATGAAGACCCTTTGAAGTCATATTGCATGGTACCCATTCCACGGGTCTCAACTCTCCAGGTTTAAGGGATTCTTCCTTCAGCTAAAACATGCATGTGGAACCCAGAGTATGATCAACCGTGTGATCGGGAGACGTGTTCCAATATGTCTCAGTTCTCGTCCCCTGGTACTCGGGTGCAACATTCCAGACGCTTTACTAACACTCTCCTGAATTGGAGAGTCAGTGCCTTTAACCTCCTGTTTGGCCCAGGTTGCTAATTCCGCGGAAGATTAACAGGAATAGGGAGAACCAATGAGAGACTAGCTGGAGGTGTCTGGACGGGCAAATTTAACTCTCATTTCCCACCACGAAGAGGAATTAACCAAAGGCTCAGCGTGCCATGTCGGAATCAGATTAGGGCCTGAAGCAATCCTGCGGTGTTGCTGCCAGCTCACAAGAAAGCAATTTGAAGAAAGGAGTTCAGGGGCACTGTAATTCACAAATCTGCAGAGTTATAAATGAAAGCTATCGTCCAAAAATATACTGAAGTAAGGCTGCCAAGAGGACTTGAAAGCTGGGCAGAATTGCAGGAAACCGATTTCAGGAGGTAGACTGGAATTGCATTTAAAGCATAGGAAAAGAGGCAGAACGTCGAGAATGATGCACTAGGCCAAAAAGGGTGTATGCCTTTTTTCCTGAATATATTCAGGAAAAAAAGCATACGCCCTTTTTGGCCAACCAAGCAAGCTTGCAAAGGAAATCTGCACTACAATGAAGTCTCACTTCCCCCGGGTAAAAAGGGCCATCTGAAAAAAGTGTAAAATCCAGAAAGGCAGGACAGGCCATGGAGAACTGGGAGCCTTGTTATGTTGATGGGCGGGATGTAAATTGCCAACAGCCACTCAGGAGAAGTGTATGGTGTTTCCTGAAACATCGAAAAAACAAAGCAACAGAGCCTAGGGCAGTTCCACTTATGGTCCTATAGCTTAGGGAAATTGAAATCAAAAAGACACAGCCACCCCAAAGTTTGGGACAGCTCTGTTTACAAGAACCCCGTTTATGGTACAAGTTCAATATCGCAGAAAGTGAAAACTGGATAAAGAAGTTGTGGTACTTACGTACAATGCAATATCAATCAGCAATGAAATCTATGTCATCAGGCCTGTAAAGCATAGAGTGGATTCAGGTATGATGATTCTAACTGAAATAAGTCACACAGAAAAAGAAACATCATAAGATAACACTAATACATGGAGTGTAAACTTGGCTACACAGGAACTGGATTACAAAACAGAACAGGGTCTCAAATTTAGAAAACCAACTTATGCTTGCTTAAGGGGAAAGGTGAGTTGGGGTGCTGCATAAAACCAGAGATTGAAATGAGCACAGATAAAGTTCCTTAAGCCAAATATGTAATAAACAAGGGCTACTCCTTGCTCAACGAAATGGACTCAAAACCCCTTATTAAACGCCTAATAATGTACCTGACTAGTAAGTATCTTAAAACTTATGGATTGCTATGTCTCTGAAAGAGAATCAAGCGTGAATACAGGGGCATAAACGCAGCAGTGATAGGATTGGAGAGGTTTGGTGAGCAAATGAAGACCCTTTGAAGTCATATTGCATGGTACCCATTCCACGGGTCTCAACTCTCCAAGTTTAAGGGATTCTTCCTTCAGCTAAAAAATGCATGTGGAACACAGAGTGTGATCAACCGTGTGATCTGGAGATGTGTTCTAATATGTCTCAGTTCTCATCCCCTGGTACTCGGGTGCAAAATTGCAGACGCTTTACTAATATTCTCCCGACTTGGAGAGACAGTGCCTTTAACCTCCTGTTTGGCCCAGTTTGCAATTTCTGCGGAAGATGAACAGGAATAGGGAGAACCAATGAGAGACTAGCTGGAGGTGTCTGGACGGGCAAATTTAACTCTCATTTCCCACCAGGAAGAGGAATTAACCAAAGGCTCAGCGTGCCGTGCCAGAACCAGATTAGGGCCTGAAGCAATCCTGCGGTGTTGAGGCCAGCTCACAAGAAAGCGAGTTGAAGAAAGGAGCTCAGGGGCACTGTAATTCACAAACCTGCAGAGTTATAAATGACAGCTATCGTACAAAAATCTACTGACGTAAGGCTGCCAAGAGGGCTTGAAACCGGGGCAGAATTGCAGGAAACCGATTTCAGGTGGTAGACTTGATTTGCATTTAAAGCATAGGAAAAGAGGCAGGACGTCGACAATGATGCACTTGCCAAAAAGGGCGTATGCTTTTTTTCCTGAATATATTCATGAGAAAACGCATACGCCCTTTTTGGCCAACCAAGCAAGCTTGCAAAGGAAATCTGCACTACAATGAAGTCTCACTTCCCTCCGGTCAAAAGGGCCAACTGAAAAAAGTGTAAAATCCAGAAAGGCAGGACAGGCCATGGAGAACTGGGAGCCTTGTTATGCTGATGGGCGGGATGTATATTGCCAACAGCCACTTGGGAGAAGTGTATGGTGTTTCCTGGAACATCTAAAACAAAGCAACAGAGCCTAGGGCACTTCCACTTATGGTCCTATAGCTTAGGGAAATTAAAATAAAAAAGACACAGCCACCCCAAAGTTTGGGACGGCTCTGTTTACAAGAACCTCGTTTACGGTACAAGTTCAATTTCACAGAAAGCGAAAAATGGATAAAGAAGTTGTGGTACTTACGTACAATGCAATATCACTCAGCAATGAAATCTATGTCATCAGGCCCATTGCAGCATAATGAGTGGATTCAGGTATGATGATTCTAACTGAAATAAGTCACACAGAAAAAGAAACATCATAAGATATCACTAATAAACGGAATGTAAACTTGGCTACACAGGAACTGGATTACAAAACAGAACAGGGTCTCAAATTTAGAAAACCAACTTATGCTTGCTTAAGGCGAAAGGTGAGTTGGGGTGCTGCATAAAACCAGAGATTGAAATGAGCACAGATAAAGTTCCTTAAGCCAAATATGGAATAGACAAGAGCTACTCCTTGCTCAACGACATGGACTCAACACCCCATATTAAACGCCTAAGAATGTACCTGACTAGTAAGTATCTTAAAACCTATGGATCGCTATGTCTCCGAAAGAGAATCAAGCGTGTGTACAGGGGCATAAACGCAGCAGTGATAGGATTGGAGAGGTTCGGTGAGCAAATGAAGACGCTTTGAAGTCATATTGCATGGTACCCATTCCACGGGTCTCAACTCTCCAGGTTTAAGGGATTCTTCCTTCGGCTAAATCATGCA
Source organism: Orcinus orca (assembly GCF_937001465.1). Lineage (NCBI taxonomy): Eukaryota > Metazoa > Chordata > Mammalia > Artiodactyla > Delphinidae > Orcinus > Orcinus orca. The sequence goes on along the minus strand of NW_026043836.1, from coordinate 576,038 downwards.
TGTGGAACCCGGAGTATGATCAACCGTGTGATCGGGAGTCGTGTTCCAATATGTCTCCATTCTCGTCCCCTGGTACTCGGGTGCAACATTCCAGACGCTTTACTAACACTCTCCCGACTTGGAGACTCAGTGCCTTTAACCTCCTGTTTGGCCCAGTTTGCAATATCTGCGGAAGATGAACAGGAATAGGGAGAACCAATGAGAGACTAGCTGGAGGTGTCTGGACGGGCAAATTTAACTCTCATTTCCCACCAGGAAGAGGAATTAACCAAAGGCTCAGCGTGCCATGCCAGAACATGATTAGGGCCTGAAGCAATCCTGCGGTGTTGCGGCCAGCTCACAAGCAAGCGAGTTGAAGAAAGGAGCTCAGGGGCACTGTAATTCACAAACCTGCAGAGTTATAAATGACAGCTATCGTCAAAAAATATACTGAAGTAAGGCTGCCAAGAGGACTTGAAAGCGGTGCAGAATTGCAGGAAACCGATTTCAGGAGGTAGACTGGAATTGCATTTAAAGCATAGGAAAAGAGGCAGAATGTCGACAATGATGCACTTGGCCAAAAAGGGCATATGCGTTTTTTCCTGAATATATTCAGGAAAAATCACATACGCCCTTTTTGGTCAACCAAGCAAGATTGCAAAGGAAATCTGCACAACAATGAAGTCTCACTTCCCACAGTCAAAAGCGCCATCTGAAAAAAGTGTAAAATCCAGAAAGGCAGGACAGGCCATGGAGAACTGGGAGCCTTGTTATGCTGATGGACGGGATGTAAATTGCCAACAGCCACTTGGAAGAAGTGTATGGTGTTTCCTGAAACATCTAAGAAACAAAGCAACAGAGCCTAGGGCACTTCCACTTATGGTCCTATAGCTTAGGGAAATTGAAATCAAAAAGACACAGCCACCCCAAAGTTTGGGACGGCTCTGTTTACAAGAAGCTTGTTTACGGGACTTGTTCAATATCGCAGAAAGTGAAAAATGGATAAAGATGTTGTGGTACTTACGTACAATGCAATATCACTCAGCAATGAAATCTATGTCATCAGGCCCATAGCAGCATAATGAGTGGATTCAAGTATGATGATTCTAACTGAAATAAGTCACACAGAAAAAGAAACATCATGAGATATCACTAATACACGGAATGTAAACTTGGCTACACAGGAACTGGATTACAAAACAGAACAGGGTCTCAAATGTAGAAAACCAACTTATGCTTGCTTAAGGGGAAAGGTGAGTTGGGGTGCTGCATAAAACCAGAGATTGAAATGAGCACAGATAAAGTTCCTTAAGCCAAATATGTAATAGACAAGAGCTACTCCTTGCTCAACGAAATGGACTCAACACCCCATATTAAACGCCTAAGAATGTACCTGACTAGTAAGTATCTTAAAACCTATGGATCGCTATGTCTCCGAAAGAGAATCAAGCATGTGTACAGGGGCATAAACGCAGCAGTGATAGGATTGGAGAGGTTCGCTGAGCAAATGAAGACCCTTTGAAGTCATATTGCATGGTACCCATTCCACGGGTCTCAACTCTCCAGGTTTAAGGGATTCTTCCTTCAGCTAAATCATGCATGTGGAACCCGGAGGATGATCAACCATGTGATCAGGAGACGTGTTCCAATATGTCTCAGTTCTCGTCCCCTGTTACTCGGGTGCAACATTCCAGACACTTTCCTAACACTATCTCGACTTGGAGAGTCAGTGCCTTTAACCTCCTGTTTGGCCCAGTTTGCAATTTCTGCGGAAGATGAACAGGAATAGGGAGAACCAATGAGAGACTAGCTGGAGGTGTCTGGACGGGCAAATTTAACTCTCATTTCCCACCAGGAAGAGGAATTAACCAAAGGCTCAGCGTGCCGTGCCGGAATCAGATTAGGGCCTGAAGCAATCCTGCGGTGTTGCGGGCAGCTCACAAGAAAGCGAGTTGAAGAAAGGAGCTCAGGGGCACTGTAATTCACAAACCTGCAGAGTTATAAATGACAGCTATCGTCCAAAAATATACTGAAGTAAGGCTGCCAAGAGGACTTGAAAGCGGGGGAGAACTGCAGGAAACCAATTTCAGGAGGTACACTGGAATTGCATTTAAAGCATAGGAAAAGAGGCAAAACGTCGACAATGATGCACTTGGCCAAAAAGGGCGTATGCGTTTTTTCCTGAATATATTCAGGAAAAAACGCATACGCCCTTTTTGGCCAACCAAGCAAGCTTGCAAAGGAAATCTGCACTACAATGAAGTCTCACTTCCCCCCGGTCAAAAGGGTCAACTGAAGAAAGTGTAAAATCCAGAAAGGCAGGACAGCCCATGGAGAACTGGGAGCCTTGTTATGCTGATGGGCGGGATGTATATTGCCAACAGCCAATCGGGAGAAGTGTATGGTGTTTCCTGAAACATCTAAAACACAAAGCAACAGAGCCTAGGACACTGCCACTTATGGCCCTATAGCTTAGGGAAATTAAAATAAAAAAGACACAGCCACCCCAAAGTTTGGGACGGCTCTGTTTACAAGAAACTCGTTTACGGGACAAGTTCAATATCACAGAAAGTGAAAAATGGATAAAGAAGTTGTGGTACTTACGTACAATGCAACATCACTCAGCAATGAAATCTATGTCATCAGGCCCGTAGCAGCATAATGAGTGGATTCAGGTATGATGATTCTAACTGAAATAAGTCACACAGAAAAAGAAACATCATAAGATATCACTAATACACGGAATGTAAACTTGGCTACACAGGAACTGGATTACGAAACAGAACAGGGTCTCAAATTTAGGAAACCAACTTATGCTTGCTTAAGGGGAAAGGTGAGTTGGGGTGCTGCATAAAACCAGAGATTGAAATGAGCACAGATAAAGTTCCTTAAGCCAAATATGTAATACACAAGAGCTACACCTTGCTCAACGAAATGGACACAACACCCCATCTTAAACGCCTAAGAATGTACCTGCCTTGTAAGTATTTTAAACCTATGGATTGCTATGTCTCCGAAAGAGAATCAAGCGTGTGTACAGGGGCATAAATGCAGCAATGATAGGATTGGAGAGGTTCGGTGAGCAAATGAAGACCCTTTGAAGTCATATTGCATGGTACCCATTCCACGGGTCTCAACTCTCCAGGTTTAAGGGATTCTTCCTTCAGCTACATCATTCATGTGGAACCCAGAGTATGATCAACCATGTGATCGGGAGACGTGTTCCAATATGTCTCAGTTCTCGTCCCCTGGTACTCGGGTGCATCATTCCAGATGCTTTACTAACACTCTCCCGACTTGGAGAGTCAGTGCCTTTAACCTCCTGTTTGGCCCAGTTTGCAATTTCTGCGGAAGATGAACAGGAATAGGGAGAACCAATGAGAGACTAGCTGGAGGTGTCTGGACGGGCAAATTTAACTCTCATTTCTCACCAGGAAGAGGAATTAACCAAAGGCTCAGCGTGCCGTTCCGGAACCAGATTAGGGCCTGAAGCAATCCTGCGGTGTTGCGGGCAGCTCACAAGAAAGCGAGTTGAAGAAAGGAGCTCAGGGGCACTGTAATTCACAAACCTGCAGAGTTATAAATGACAGCTATCGTCCAAAAATATACTGAAGTAAGGCTGCCAAGAGGACTTGAAAGCGGGGCAGAATTGCAGGAAGCCAATTTCAGGAGGTACACTGGAATTGCATTTAAAGCATAGGAAAAGAGGCAGAACGTCGACAATGATGCACTTGGCCAAAAAGGGCGTATGCGTTTTTTCCTGAATATATTCAGGAAAAAACGCATACGCCCTTTTTGGCCAACCAAGCAAGCTTGCAAATGATATCTGCACTACAATGAAGTCTCACTTCCCCCCGGTCAAAAGGGCCAACTGAAAAAAGTGTAAAATCCAGAAAGGCAGGACAGGCCATGGAGAACTGGGAGCCTTGTTATGCTGATGGGCGGGATGTAAACTGCCAACAGCCACTCGGGAGAAGTGTATGGTGTTTCCTGAAACATCTAAAAAAGAAAGCAACAGAGCCTAGGGCACTTCCACATATGGTCCTATAGCTTAGGGAAATTAAAATCAAAAAGACACAGCCACCCCTAAATTTGGGACGGCTCTGTTTACAAGAAACTCGTTTACTGGACAAGTTCAATATCGCAGAAAGTGAAAAATGGATAAAGCAGTTGTGGTACTTACGTACAATGCAATATCACTCAGCAATGAAATCTATGTCATCAGGCCCGTAGCAGCATAATGAGTGGATTCAGGTATGATGATTCTATCTGAAATAAGTCACACAGAAAAAGAAACATCATAAGATATCACTAATACACGGAATGTAAACTTGGCTACACAGGAACTGGATTACAAAAGAGAACACGGTCTCAAATTTAGAAAACCAACTTATGCTTGCTTAAGGGGAAAGGTGAGTTGGGGTGCTGCATAAAACCAGAGATTGAAATGAGCACAGATAAAGTTCTTTAAGCCAAATATGTACTAGACAAGAGCTACTCCTTGCTCAACGAAATGGACTCAACACCCCATATTAAACGCCTAAGAATGTAGCTGACTAGAAAGTATCTTAAAAGCTATGGATTGCTATGTCTCCGAAAGAGAATCAAGCGTGTGTACAGGGGCATAAACGCAGCAGTGATAGGATTGGAGAGGTTCGGTGAGCAAACGAAGACCCTTTGAAGTCGTATTGCATGGTACTCATTCCACGGGTCTCAACTCTCCAGGTTTAAGGGATTCTTCCTTCAGCTGAAACATGCATGTGGAACCCAGAGTATGATCAACCGTGTGATCAGGAGACGTGTTCCAATATGTCTCAGTTTTCGTCCCCTAGTACTCGGGTGCAACATTCCAGACTCTTTACTAACACTCTCCCGACTTGGAGAGTCAGTGCCTTTAACCTCCTGTCTGGCCCAGTTTGCAAATTCCGCGGAATATGAACAGGAATAGGGAGAACCAATGAGAGACTAGCTGGAGGTGTCTGGACGGGCAAATTTAACTCTCATTTCCCACCAGGAAGAGGAGTTAACCAAAGGCTCAGCGTGCCGTGCCTGAACCAGATTAGGGCCTGAAGCAATCCTGCAGTGTTCCGGGCAGCTCACAAGAAAGCGAGTTGAAGAAAGGAGCTCAGGGGCACTGTAATTCACAAACCTGCAGAGTTATAAATGACAGCTATCATCCAAAAATATACTGAAGTAAGGCTGCCAAGAGGACTTGAAAGCGGGACAGAATTGCAGGAACCCGATTTCAGGAGGTAGACTGGAATTGCATTTAAAGCATAGGAAAAGAGGCAGAACGTCCAGAATGATGCACTTGGCCAAAAAGGGCGTATGCGTTTTTTCCTGAATATATTCAGAAGAAAACGCATACGCCCTTTTTGGCCAACCAAGCAAGCTTGCAAAGGAAATCTGCACTACAATGTAGTCTCACTTCCCCCCGGTCAAAAGGGCCATCTGAAAAAAGTGTAAAATCCAGAAAGTCAGGACAGGCCATGGAGAACTGGGAGCCTTGTTATGCTGATGGGTGGGATGTAAATTGCCAACAGCCACTCGGGAGAAGTGTATGGTGTTTCCTGAAACATCTAAAAAACAAAGCAACAGAGCCTAGGGCACTTCCACTTATGGTCCTATAGCTTAGGGAAATTAAAATCAAAAAGACACAGCCACCCCAAAATTTGGGACGGCTCTTTTACAGGAACCTCTTCTTCAGCACAAGTTAAATATGCCAGAGAGCAAATAATGGATAAAGAAGTTGCGGTACTTACGTACAACAGAATACCTCTCTGCAATGAAAACTATGTCACCAGGCCCATACCAGCATAATGAGTGGATTGAGGCACGGTGATTCTAAGTGAAAAGAGTCACACAGAAAGAGAAACATCATAAGGTATCACTAATACATGGAATGTGAACTTGATTACACATGAACTGAATTACAAAACAGAACAGGGTCTCATGTTTAGAAAACCAACTTATGCTTGCTTAAGGGGGAAGGTGAGTTGTGGTGCTGCATAAAAGCAGAGTTTGAAATTAGCACAGATACCGTTCCATAAGCTAAATATGTAATAGACAAGACCTACCCCTTGCTCAACAAAATGGACTCAACAATGAGGTATCACCTCACACCTGGTAGAATGGGCATCATCAGAAAATCTACAAACAAAAAATGCTGGAAATGTGTGGAGAAAAGGAACCCTCTTCCACTATTGTTGGGAATATAAATTGATACAGTCACTATGGAGAACAATATGGAGTTTCTTAAGAAACTAACAGTAGAATTACCATATGATACAGCAATCCCAGTTCTGGACATATACCCAGACAAAACCATAAATCAAAAAGAGACATTCACCGCAATGTTCATTGTATCACTCTTTACAATATCGAGGTAATGGAAGCAACCTAAATGCCCTCAGACAGACGAATGCATAAAGCAGTGGTACATATATAAAATGGAATATTACTAAGCCATGAAAAGGAATGAAATTAGGTCATTTGTAGAGACGTCGATGGATCTAGAGACTGTCATACAGAGTGAAGTAAGTCAGAAAGAGAAAAACAAATCTTGTATATTCATGCATATATGTGGAACCTAGAAAAACTGTACAGGTTAACCATTTTGCAAGGCATAAATAGAGCAACAGATGTAGACAACAAACGTATGGACAACAAGGGGGGAAAGCTGTTGGGGGGGGTGGTGGTGGGAGGAGTTGAGAGACTGGGATTGGCATGTATACATTTATATGTATAAAATAGATAACCAATAAGAACCTGCTGTATAAAAATATAAAATAAAATTCAAAATTAAAAAGAAATAAAATTTAAAAAATAAAACAGAAAAAACAATTATTCCCTTCACATACATGTATTTATATGAATAAATTATTTCCATGCTTATATCTGTAAATACAAAAAAGAGGAATAAAATCTACCTTGAACCAAAAACGAAAAAGAGAAAAAAAACACAGAACCCACCAGTTCCACAGAGGAAAACCGTATCAGGGCACTTGCTCCAGTTGTAAACAATTCTGAAGTTGGTCAGTGGTGGGGAATCGTCTCCCATTCAGCCAGCAGCCCCCACGCAACAAGCGTCCTCATTGCAAAGCTGGGGCACCGTGCCGAGGCATCTGTGAGTAAACGTGAGCTGAGCCCCAGGCCAGTTGCTGCTGAACTATTCCCACCCGTCCCAGGTAAAACACCTGAATATATACAAGGACTTGAAAGCCTAGAGGAAGGGCCATAGAGCCACACGAGTGACAGCATACCGGCCGACTTGGTGCCTGCAGGCCAGCCAGGATGGTCCTGGCCCTGGGTGCTCTTCTGGAAGATTTCCATTTCCCTGCCTGAGATACCCGTCCTGTCCCTGCCCTCACTGCTTTTTTCCTTCCTCACCTCTGCCCAGGGAGAAATTCCAGCAGCAGGTATGGGTGACACATCCTCTTCTTTAGCAGGTGGCAGCCTGGCAACTGCTGCAGAAAGTCCAGCAGAGCCCCACTCACACTGGGCCACCCACAAAGCCGTGGCCTCTCACTCCCTCCCACCAGCCCAGCCCCGAGACTGCTGACAGGACAGAGAAAATGGTGTCAGGCACGGCTGCAGGGCCTCTTGCTGCCTGGAGTGGTATTTATATTGATCTCAACCCAGGCACACCTGGGGAGGGCTGGCCGGCACGGTAAGGCTGCCCAGGTCAGCCAATCATCACCCCTCAGGGGCCCACAGTTGCAGAAAATGGAACTTGCTGAACCGGCCAGGTCCAAGGAACAGGTGTGGGCTCCTGAGAGTCAGGATAGACAAGGGGCTGCAGCTTTGGCTTGTTTTCTAATCATTTTATCTGGCCCATGAGTGGGAGACAACTTCAAGAAAACCCTCTCCTAATGAGAGGAACCCAGGAGTCAGGGAGAGGAGGGGTGGGTGGTGGTTGGAGACAGAGGCCTGGTGCCCCAGGTGCAGTGGAAGTCTCTGGAAGACCAGGCGGAGGGAGACCGCACAGAGTGATGCCCAGGGTCACAGACCTGTCGCAGCTGCTGTTTGTTAGTTCAAGTCCTGCTCTGAGGTGCTCTGTGTCAGCTCTGAGCGACAGGTGAGCTGGGGGTGCTCTGCAATGAGGGCTATGTGCACGGTTCCTGTGTGCCCAGCCCTGCCACGGTACCTGCAAGGGTAGCTCTGTATCCTGGGAGGGGCCTGACCACGAGAGCCCCGTGGGCTGGGGTGGGGGTGGGGTACCTGCCCAGGTGAGCTCCATATTCTGGGATTGGTCTGACCACGAGAGCCCCATGGGCTGCTGGGGACCTGGTAAAGGATGTCAGGACAGTCAGTGAAGCCACCGAGGATATACCTCCAGCTGCTCCTAATTCCTACACCCTGCTGGTCATTCTACCAACCACCAGGACATGGTATTCTGTATTAGTCTTCAATGATGCCTTCTTTTGTATTCCATTAGTCCCAGAGTCACAAGAAATTTTGGCTTGTGAGTGGCAGGACTCAACATACAACTAAAACAATACTTCCGGGCCGTCTTGCCCCAAGGGTGCAAAAATTCCCACACCATCTTTGGGGAAAGCTTAGCTAAAGACCTAAAAGTTCTACCTCTGGGAAAGGAAACCCTCCTTCAGTACGCAGACGACATTCTGATCGCCAGCCCTACTAAGGAGGCCTCTGAACTACCAAGCCAATAAAGGATAGAAGTTGTCCAAGAAAAAGCTCAAATATCACAGACTGCGGTGACCTGCCTGGGCTTCATTCTCACAGAAGGTCGGAGAAGCCCATCCCAGGAAAGGGAAGAAACCATTTTCAGCCTTACCCCTTTCTAAAACTAGAAGACAGCTTAGGGGTTCCTGGGGAGGCCAGGGTTTGCTGCTTCTGGATCCCTAACTACAGTCTACTAGCTGGGCCTCTATATGAAACACTGAAAAGAAAAGATGATGATGCTTTTGAATAGAATCCAGAAGTGGCCTTTCAAGAATGGAAAGAGCAGTCAATTCAGACCCTTGCCCTGGAACTCCCTAATTTAGCTAAACCCTTTGACCTTTACATTCCCGGTGAAAGGTGAATCGCCATTGGAGAATTAGTGCAAAAACTGGGACCACTTGAAATGGAACAATGCAAGAATGCCATCCAGGTAGGATAAACTACGGGCACCAAGGGGCTTGGCCCACTGCCACATCTGGCCAAGATACTGGCGGTATCTAAAAACCTGGAAATCAGCAGCCCAAAAGGCCACCTCCCTCCTAAGGGAAAAGGACCCCACGTGGTGATCCTAACCACCAACCATGCCCTGAAGTTGCAGGGTTCGCTCCGTGGGCACACCAACCTCGAGTGAGGAGGCCCTCCAACTCCAACATCCAGAGAGATAACCGGGGGCAACAGGGCACCATGACGACTCGTGTGAACATCACTTGACCTGGAGTTTCTCTCATAAAACAACAAGAGTGTGTCCCAAAAGAGTAGACTACTGCTTGCAGGACTTACTGCACCCAGAGGGGAGCTAATAATCTTGGCGGGGGAACCGTATATCACACTGTCACCATAGAAAAGCCTACAGACACCATGATGATGGTGGCCAATAAGACCAGCTGGACTCCTGTTTACTTCAAAAGGCTGTTGACTCAGTGGCCATCATGGTCCTTGATCACCACTGACCCTGGACTGTCTGGGAGTTGAGCAGGCAGGGCTCTGACACCTGGTGCTGTTTGTACATTAATTCAGGGGCCTAATTGAAGAAAGCGCAGACTACTGGTCAGAGCATCTAGGCTGGCAGAAACGGTCAGCCTAAGGTGGCCGAACAAATGTGGGGCGGGGTGAAACCGGCCCCCACAGCGTCTCTGCACATCTCTTTCCTGGACCCTTAAAGGTCATTAGAATCTATAACACTTCCAATGCTGGTGCTCAGGTGGACGAGCAGGGAGGCAGGGGGCCTGGGGACAATCAACGTCACCTGGAGGCTGCTGGGGAGAAGCCCTGACCCTCGCCCCCGGGTATGAGGGCTCCCAACTCAGCACTCAGCAGTTACAGAAGAAGGGTCTGCACCCTCAGCACTCCAAGAATGAGGAACGGGACAAAAGGCAGAGGAGGGGTTTGTCCCCAGCAAAGCCCATTAAAAATCCCTGGGAGATAAAAATAGAATCTGGGCAATAAAGTCAAGTCTAACCGTTTTTATCCTTTGTGCTTTGTCTAATTTCATGTGCTCCTAGGGTCCCGCATGCAGAGGTTCCACACCCGGCACTTCAGACCAGATTTCCTAGTGCAGAATGGCTGGGACGACACCTCAGCTCCTGGGGCCCAGTGTAGACTCCGCGATATAGAGCCTGAGCTGCAGCCAACCCGGCCCTCGAGAGCTCCGCCCCCTCCCTCCCACTGACTCTGACAGGATCTCTACACAACAGCCCAGCCCACAGCCCACGGGGTAGTGCATGCTCTCACCTCTCCATTCTCTGATCAAAATATAAAGTTTCCTTTGCTTGTGAACCAAACTCAGTCTCGATCTGTTGGCCCCAATGACATTGGGCAGGGGGACACTTGTTGGGGTCCACTCTGGAGGATCAGTAACAGAAATTGAGACTATTGTAACCTCAATGAACAGATGTGTGAGCCAAACTGTAGTTAACATAGAACAGTGTATAAGGCTCGGGTAAAATAAGATGTTTCTAACACTTCCATTTGATATTTCCATCACTTTATTATAAGCAAGTTCAGTGAAAAGGTTTGTCTTATTTGTCAGGTCAATATTAGAGAAACGAAGTGATTTCTTTCCAAGGATGTACATCTAATAATCTTGGTTAAAGCTTCAATCTTGTTTTAAATGCTTTTCCATTGAAAATGATACCTCTCTTTCAGCTCCCCCATTTCTGAGAAGTATAAAATCTTATAATTTATTATTACCAAAGGGGAAAGGTGGGAGGAGGGATAAATTAACAGTTTGGGATTAACACATACACACTGCTATGTATAAAATAGATCATCAACAAGGAACTACTGTATAGCACAGGGAACTACACTCAACATTTTGCAATAACCTATAAGGGGAAATAATCTGGAAAAGAATAGATATTTTTATTGTCATTGTCATCTATCAATGACAGTTAAAGTGTAACCTAAGGGAAGCTGGTGGTGAGTGCTTCTGACCCTGAAGACTTCAATCATCTAAAGTTTGGACTCTGCCTACTTCCCAAGGCCCTTAATGAACATATGTGTAGCCGTAGCTTAAAAAATTCCCCAGTTTGGGTTTCGGGCAGACACTGATTTTGAAAAAGCCCTGGTGTTCTCCTTACATGAATGGGACTCTTCCTACTGCTAAAACATGTCTGTCACACCAAGAGGATGGTATACCGTCTGATCGGGAAGAGTTTGGAAAAGGCATCTCATCTCCTCATCTCCTGGTGCTCAGGTTCACCCCTCCAGCGTCTTTACTAACAGTCTCCCCACTTGGAGATGTCAGCACTGTCAACATCCTGTTGCGTACAGTTTGGAATTTGTCCAGAGGATGAAGCGGAAGGATGAGGAACAATGAGAGACAAGTCCTAGGTGTTCAGACAGGCACATGTCACTCTAATTTCCAATCAGGAAGACGAATTGACCAAAGGCTAGGGTTGCCCATGGAAACAGTATAGGGCTTGAGGAAATCCCGCTGCTTTGTGGCCAGTTCCCATAAACACAAGTTGAACAATGGAACTCAGGGGTAGTAAAATTCACGAAACTGCAGAGTTGAAAATATCCATCACTGAAAAATGTCTTGACGAAAGTCAGAGAAAAGGACTTGTAAGCAAGGGAGAATGGCAGGAGAGGGATCTGAGGAGGTAGAAAGGACTCGCCATTAAGCACGAGAAAAGGAGCTGAACATTGCCAACATTGCAGTTGGCCAAAAAGGGTGTATGCGTTTTTTTCTGTATATATTCAAGAAAAGGGCATACACTTTTTTAGCCAAGCAAACAGGTGGGCACTGGAAGTCAATACTACAAAAGATATCACTTCGCATCAGTCAGAAGAGCCATCCTCATAAAGCGTAAACAACAGAAATGCAGGACAGGGCAAGGAGAAGAGGGAACCCTGTGAGACTTATAGTGGAAATGTACATTGCCAACGGCCATTCTGGAGAAGTGTATTGTGTTTACTAAAGCATCTAAAAAATGAGCTACAGAGCATAGGGCACTTGCACTCATGGGCGTATATCTTGGGAAAAACAAAAATCGAGAGGACACAGGCACCCCAATGTTTACCCCCTCTCTGTTTAAAAGATCCTCGACTAGGATATAACTTAAATGTCTCTGGAGAGAAAAAATGGATAGAGATGTGGTACTTAGGTAGAGTGGAATATTATTCAGCCTGGAAATCAATGAAACATGGCCAGTTGTAACAACTCCGGAGGAGTTACGTATGATCATTCTAAGTGACATAATTCAAAAAGAAAAAGACACATATCATAAGATATCACTTAAAGGTGGAATCCAAAATGGCTACACATGAAATAAATTACAAAACAAAAACATAGTCAAATATGTAGAAAACACGCATAAGGCTGCTAAACGGGAAAGGTGGGGAGGGGTGAGGCATCATCCAGGAGGTTGAAATTAGCAAAGATACCATTCCAAATACCAAACTGATAATCAACAAGGCCTACACGGTAGCTACAAGAACTGCACTCAGCACACTCAAGTCACCGGAAAAGAATATATACGACTGGTAAGAATCTGAAAAAGAATTTACTGATGTCTCTCTGTACGTGAATCAAGTGGATGTACAGCAGCAAGAAACAGAGCTTTGAAAATCAGCTGTAACCAATATAGTAATAAATTGAAAAAAATAAACGACAGAGAGACAGAGAAAACCTCTTACAACTTTTCCTCAGGGACGGTGATGCAACATGGATTGAACACATCTAGACCCACAGCAGGATGAGACATAAGGCTGGAAACTGTTTGCACTAAGAGAAATGTGAGGTTGGGTGAGGAAATGCACACCCTTTAAAGTAATACTACCTGGTACCCATTCAATGGGTCCCAAATCTGCAGGTTCAAGGGATCTTCCTACAGCTAAAACATGCATGGAAAACCCAGAGGACTGTACACCATGTGATCGGGAGATGTGTCTAAAATGCAGCTCATTTATCCTCTCCTGGTGCTCCTGTTCACCATTCCAGCCACGTTACTTAGAATCTCCCCACTTGGAGAATCAGCACATTTCAACTTCTGTTTCACACATTTTGCAAATTGTGAGGAGGATGAACGGGAAGAGGGGGAACCAATGAGAGAATAGTTGTAGGGGTTTGGACGGGCATATATCACTCTAATTTCCCATTAAGAATAAGAATTGAAAAAAGGCTCAGCCCGCCTCGCCGGAGCCAAAATAGGGCCTGAAGCAATCCTGCGGGTTTGAGGCCAGCTCACAAAAGAGCAACTTAAAAAATGGAGCTCAGGGTCACTGCAATTCACAAACCTGCAGAGTTATAAATGAAAACTAACGTCCAAAACTATGTTGAGGTAAGGCAAAGAAGAGGATCTGAATGCAAGACAGAATTGCAAGAAACAGATTTCAAGAGATAGATTGGACACGTCTTTAAAGCACATGAAAAACGGCAGATTTTCGACAATGATGCAGTTGGCCCAAAAGGGCGTATGTGTTTTTCCTGATTATATCCAGGAAAAAACGCATACGCACTTTATGGGCAACGAAGCAAGCAAGCAATGCAAATGTGCACAACAAAGAAGTCTCATTTCCCACCGGTCAAAAGGGCCATCCTAAAAAATTGTAAAAACCAGAAATGCAGAACAGGCCATGGAGAACAGGGAGCCTTTATACGCTGATGGGCAGTGTGTGAACTGCCGAGAGCCACTCTGGAGAAGTGTATGGTGGTTCCTAAATCATCTAAAAAACAGAGCTACAGAGCATAGGACACTTCCAATCATGGGAATATATCTAGGGAAGTCTAAAAATCAACAAGACACAAGCACACCACAGTTTAGGGCTACTCTGTTTACAAGAACCTCAACTTCAGTACACCTTAAATATCCCAGGAAAGAGAACAATGGATAAAGAAGATGTGGTACTTATGTACAATGGAATATCTCTTCACCATGAAATCAATGTAATAAGGCTAGTAGAAGGATAAAGAGTGGATTTAGGTCCGATAATACTACTTGAAATAAGTCAAACAGAAAAAGAAACATATCATAAGATATCACTTATAGAGGGAGGGTAAATATGGCTGCACAAGAAATGAATTACAGAACAGAACAGTGTCTCACATTTAGAAAACACACTTATGTCAGCTTAAGGGGAAAGGAGAGGTGGGGTGATGCATAAAACCAGAGTTTGAAATTAGCACAGATACCGTTCAATAAACCAAATAGATATTAGACAAGATCTACACCTTGCTCAATGAACTGGCCTCAACACACCTTATAAACCACAGAGAAATATATCTGAGTAATAAGAATCTTAAAATCCATGTATTGGGCTTCCCTGGTGGCACAGTGGTTGAGAGTCCGCCTGCCGATGCAGGGGACGCGGGTTCGTGCCCCGGTCCGGGAGGATCCCATGTGCCGCAGAGTGGCTGGGCCCGTGAGCCATGGCCGCTGAGCCTGCGCGTCCGGAGCCTGTGCTCCACGGCGGGAGAGGCCACAACAGTGAGAGGCCCACGTATCGCAAAAGAAAAAAAAAAAAAAAAGAAAATCCATGTATAGATATATCTCCATAAGGGAATCAAGTGTGTGCAGAGCGGCACAAACACAGCAGTGAAAATGAGCTAAACCCCATTATAGAAATAAATTTTAAAAACAAAACGCAGAAACAATGAAAGAGAGAAAAATTCTTACAAAATTTGCTCAGGGGCTGTGATGCAACCTGGATTGACCACATATAAACCCACAGCTGGATAACACATAAGGCTGGACACTTGGGGCTGAGAGGATTGGTGAGTTTTGGTGAGCAACTGCCAAAAGTTTAATGCAATACTTCATGCTACTCATTCCAAGGGTCCCAACAATCCAGGTTGAAGGGAATCTTCCTACAGCTAAACCATGCTTGGGAAACCCAGCGACTGGTATACCATATGATCGGGAAAGGTTTCTAAAACGCACCTCATTTTTCCTCTCCTGGGGCTCCGGATCGACATTCCAGCCGCTTTACTAACAACATCCTCACATGGAGAGTCAATGCCTTTAAGTTCTGGTATCGCACAGTCTGCAGTTAGTGCGGAGGATGAATGGGAATAGGGGGAACCAGTGAGAAACAAGCTGTAGCGGTTTCAATGGGCACATGTCACTCTAATTTCACATCAGTAAGAAGAATAAACCAAAGGCACAGCAAGGTGCCCCAGAAGAAGAATAGGGCCTGAAGGAATCCTGTGGTTATGAGGCAAGATCACAAAAATAAGAGCTGAAAAATGGAGCTAAGGGCCACTGCAATTCAAAAACGTGCAGAGTTATAAAGGCCAACTATTTTCAAAAATTATATTGAGGTAAGGCTACGAAGAGGCATTGAAAGCAAGGCAGAATTGCAGGAAACCTATTTCAGGAGGTAGACAGGAATTGCATTTAAAGCATAGGAAAAGAGGCAGAACGTCGACAATGATGCACTTGGCCAAAAAGGGCGTATGCGTTTTTTCCTGAATATATTCAGGAAAAAACGCATACGCCCTTTTTGGCCAACCAAGCAAGCTTGCAAAGGAAATTTGCACTACAATGAAGTCTCACTTCCCCCCGGTCAAAAGGGCCATCTGAAAAAAGTGTAAAATCCAGAAAGGCAGGACAGGCCATGGAGAACTGGGAGCCTTGTTATGTTGATGGGCGGGATGTATATTGCCAACAGCCACTCAGGAGAAGTGTATGGTGTTTCCTGAAACATCTAAAAAACAAAGCAACAGAGCCTAGGGCACTTCCACTTATGGTCCTATAGCTTAGGGAAATTAAAATCAAAAAGACACAGCCACCCCAAAGTTTGGGATGGCTCTGTTTACAAGAACCTCGTTTACGGAACAAGTTCAATATCGCAGAAAGCGAAAAATGGATAAAAAAGTTGTGGTACTTACGTACAATGCAATATCACTCAGCAATGACATCTATGTCATCAGGCCCGTAGCAGCATAATGAGTGGATTCAGGTATGATGATTCTAACTGAAATAAGTCACACAGAAAAAGAAACATCATAAGATATCACTAATACACGGAATGTAAACTTGGCTACACAGAAACTGAATTACAAAACAGAACAGGGTCTCAAATTTAGAAAACCAACTTATGCTTGCTTAAGGGGTAAGGAGAGTTGGGGTGCTGCATAAAACCAGAGATTGAAATGAGCACAGATAAAGTTCCTTAAGCCAAACATCTAATAGACAAGAGCTACTCCTTGCTCAACGAAATGAGCTCAACACCCCATATTAAACGCCTAAGAATGTATCTGACTAGTAAGTATCTTAAAACCTATGGATTGCTATGTCTCCGAAAGGGAGTCAAGCGTGTGTTCAAGGGCATAAATGCAGCAGTGATAGGATTGGAGATGTTCGGTGAGCAAATGAAAACCCTTTGAAGTCATATTGCATGGTACCCATTCCACGTGTCTCAATGCTCCAGGTTTAAGGGATTCTTCCTTCAGCTAAAACATGCATGTGGAACCCAGAGTATGATCAACCGTGTGATCGGGAGACGTGTTCCAATATGTCTCAGTTCTCGTCCCCTGGTACTCGGGTGCAACATTCCAGATGCTTTACTAACAGTCTCCCGACTTGGAGAGTCAGTGCCTTTAACTTCCTGTTTGGCCCAGTTTGCAATTTCTGCGGAAGATGAACAGGAATAGGGAGAACCAATGAGAGCCTAGCTGGAGGTGTCTGGACGTGCAAATTTAACTCTCATTTCCCACCAGGAAGAGGAATTAACCAAAGGCTCAGCGTGCCGTGCCAGAACCAGATTAGGGGCTGAAGCAATCCTGCGGTGTTGCGGCCAGCTCACAAGAAAGCGAGTTGAAGAAAGGAGCTCAGGGGCACTGTAATTCACACACCTGCAGAGTTATAAATGATAGCTATCGTCCAAAAATATACTGAAGTTAGGCTGCCAAGAGGACTTGAAAGCGGCGCAGAATTGCAGGAAACCGATTTCAGGAGGTAGACAGGAATTGCATTTAAAACACAGGAAAAGAGCCAGAATGTCAAGAATGATGCACTTGGCCAAAAAGGGCGTATGCGTTTGTTCCTGAATATATTCAGGAAAAAACGCATACGCCCTTTTTGGCCAACCAAGCAAGCTTGCAAAGGAAATCTGCACTACAATGAAGTCTCTCTTCCCCTGGTCAAAAGGGCCATCTGAATAAAGTGTAAAATCCAGAAAGGCAGGACAGGCCATGGAGATCTGGGAGCCTTGTTATGCTGATGGGCGGGATGTAAATTTCCAACAGCCACTTGGGAGAAATGTATGGTGTTTCCTGAAACATCTAAAAAACAAAGCAACAGAGCATAGGGCACTTCCACTTGTGGTCCTATAGGTTAGGGAAATTAAAATCAAAAAGACACAGCCACCCCAAAGTTTGGGACGGCTCTGTTTACAAGAACCTCGTTTACGGTACAAGTTCAATATCGCAGACAGTGAAAAATGGATAAAGAAGTTGTGGTACTTACGTACAATGCAATATCACTCAGCAATGAAATCTATGTCATCAGGCCCGTAGCAGCATAATGAGTGGATTCAGGTATGATGATTCTAACTGAAATAAGTCACACAGAAAAAGAAACATCATAAGATATCACTAATACACGGAATGTAAACTTGGCTACACAGGAACTGGATTACATAAGAGAACAGGGTCTCAAATTTAGAAAACCAACTTATGCTTGCTTAAGGGGAAAGGTGAGTTGGGGTGCTGCATAAAACCAGAGATTGAAATGAGCACAGATAAACTTCGTTAAGCCAAATATGGAATAGACAAGAGCTACTCCTTGCTCAACGAAATGGACTCAACACCCCATATTAAACGCCAAAGAATGTACCTGACTAGTAAGTATCTTAAAACCTATGAATTGCTATGTCTCCGAAAGAGAATCAAGCGTGTGTACAGGGGCATAAACACAGCAGTGATAGGATTGGAGAGGTTCGGTGAGCAAATGAAGACGCTTTGAAGCCATATTGCATGGTACCCATTCCACGGGTCTCAACTCTCCAGGTTTAAGTGATTCTTCCTTCAGCTAAAACATGCATCTGGAACCCAGAGTATGATCAACCATGTGATTCGGAGATGTGTTCCAAAATGTCTCAGTTCTCGTCCCCTGGTACTCGGGTGCAACATTCCAGACGCTTTACTAACACTCTCCCGACTTCGAGAGTCAGTGCCTTTAACCTCCTGTTTGGCCCAGTTTGCAATTTCTGCGGAAGATGAACAGGAATAGGGAGAACCAATGAGAGACCGGCTGGAGGTGTCTGGACAGGGAAATTTAACTCTCATGTCCCACCAGGAAGAGGAATTAACCAAAGCCTCAGGGTGCCGTGCTGGAACCAGATTAGGGCCTGAAGCAATCCTGCGGTGTTGCGGCCAGCTCAAAAGAAAGCGAGTTGAAGAAAGGAGCTCAGGGGCCCTGTAATCACAAACCTGCAGAGTTATAAATGATAGCTATCATCCAAAAATATACTGAAGTAAGGCTGCCAAGAGGACTTGAAAGCGGGGCATAATTGCAGGAATCCGATTTCAGGAGGGAGACTGGATTGGATTTAAAGCATAGGAAAAGAGGCAGAACGTCCACAATGATGCACTTGGCCAAAAAGGGCATATGCGTTTTTTCCTGAATATATTCAGGGAAAAAACGCATACGCCCTTTTTGGCCAACCAAGCAAGCTTGCAAAGGAAATCTGCACTACAATGAAGTCTCACTTCCCCCCCGGTCAAAAGGGCCATCTGAAAAATGTGTAAAATCCAGAAAGGCAGGACAGGCCATGGAGAACTGGGAGCCTTGTTATGCTGATGGGCGGGATGTAAATTGCCAACAGCTACTCCGGAGATGTGTATGGTGTTTCCTGAAACATCTAAAAAACAAAGCAACAGAGCCTAGGGCACTTCCACTTATGGTCCTATAGCTTAGGGAAATTAAAATCAAAAAGACACAGCCACCCCAAAGTTTGGGACGGCTCTGTTTACAAGAACCTCGCTTATGGTACATGTTCAATATCGCAGAAAGCAAAAAATGGATAAAGAAGTTGTGGTACTTAAGTACAATGCAATATCACTCAGCAATGAAATCTATGTCATCAGGCTCATAGCAGCATAATAAGTGGATTCAGGTATGATGATTCTAACTGAAATAAGTCACACAGAAAAAGAAACATCATAAGATATCACTAATACACGGAATGTAAACTTGGCTACACAGGAACTGAATTACAAAACAGAACAGGGTCTCAAATTTAGAAAACCAACTTATGCTTGCTTAAGGGGAAACCTGAGTTGGGGTGCTGCATAAAACCAGAGATTGAAATGAGCACAGATAAAGTTCCTTAAGCCAAATATGGAATAGACAAGAGCTACTCCTTGCTCAACGAAATGGGCTCAACACCCCATATTAAACGCTTAAGAATGTACCTGACTAGTAAGTATCTTAAAACGTATGGATTGCTATGTCTCCGATAGAGAATCAAGCGTGTGTACAGAGGCATAAACGCAGCAGTGATAGGATTGGAGAAGTTCGGTGAGCAAATGAAGACCCTTTGAACTCATATTGCATGGTACCCATTCCACGGGTCTCAACTCTCCAGGTTTAAGGGATTCTTCCTTCAGCTAAAACATGCATGTGGAACCCAGAGTATGATCAACTGTGTGATCGGGAGACGTGTTGAAATATGTCTCAGTTCTCGTCCCCTGGTACTTGGGTGCAACATTCCAGATGCTTTACTAACACTCTCCCGACTTGGAGAGTCAGTGCCTTTAACCTCCTGTTTGGCCCAGTTTGCAATTTCTGTGAAAGATGAACAGGAATAGGGAGAATCAATGAGAGACTAGCTGGAGGTGTCTGGACGGGCAAATTTAACTCTCATTTCCCCCCAGGAGGAGGAATTAACCAAAGGCTCAGCGTGCCATGCCGGAGCCAGATTAGGGCCTGAAGAAATCCTGCGGTGTTGCGGCAAGCTCACAAGAAAGTGAGTTGAAGAAAGGAGCTCAGGGGCACTGTAATTCACAAACCTGCAGAGTTATAAATGACAGCTATCGTCCAAAAATATACTGAAGTAAGGCTGCCAAGAGCAGTTGAACGCGGCGCATAATTGCAGGAATCCGATTTCAGGAGGTAGACTGGAATTGCATTTAAAGCATAGGAAAAGAGGCAGAACGTCGACAATGATGCACTTTGCCAAAACGGGCGTATGCATTTTCTCCTGAATATATTCAGGAAAAGACGCATACGCCCTTTTTGGCCAACCAAGCAAGCTTGCAAAGGAAATCTGCACTACAATGAAGTCTCAGTTCCCCCCCATCAAAAGGGCCATCTGAAAAAAGTGTAAAATCCAGAAAGGCAGGACAGGACATGGAGAACTGGGAGCCTTGTTATGCTGATGGGCGGGATGTAAATTGCCAACAGCCACTGGGGAGAAGTGTATGGTATTTCCTGAAACATCTAAAAAACAAAGCAACAGAGCCTAGGGCACTTCCAATTATGGTCCTATAGCTTAGGGAAATTAAAATCAAAAAGACACAGCCACCCCAAAATTTGGGACAGCTCTGTTTACAAGAACCTCGTTTATGGTACAAGTTCAATATCGCAGAAAGCGAAAAATGGATAAAGAAGTTGTGGTAATTACGTACAATGCAATATCACTCAGCAATGACATCTATGTCATCAGGCCCATAGCAGCATAATGAGTGGATTCAGGTATGATGATTCTAACGGAAATAAGTCACACAGAAAAAGAAACATCATAAGATATCAGTAATACACGGAATGTAAACTTGGCTACACAGGAACCAGATTACAAAACAGAAGAGTGTCTCAAATTTAGAAAACCAACTTATGGTTGCTTAAGGGGAAAGGGGAGTTGGGGTGCTGCATAAAACCAGAGATTGAAATGAGCACAGATAAATTTCCTTAAGCCAAATATGTAACAGACAAGAGCTACTCCTTGCTCAACGAAATGGACTCAACACCCCATATTAAACACCTAAGAATGTACCTGACTAGTAAGTATCTTAAAACCTATGTATTGCTATGTCTCCGAAAGAGAATCAAGAGTGTGTACAGGGGCATAAACGCAGCAGTGATAGGATTGCAGAGGTTCGGTGAGCAAATGAAGACCCTTTGAAGTCATATTGCATGGTACCCATTCCATGGTTCTCAACTCTCCAGGTTTAAGGGATTCTTCCTTCAGCTAAAACATGCATGTGGAACCCAGAGTATGATCAACCGTGTGATCGGGAGACGTGTTGAAATATGTCTCAGTTCTCGTCCCCTGGTACTTGGGTGCAACATTCCAGATGCTTTACTAACACTCTCCCGACTTGGAGAGTCAGTGCCTTTAACCTCCTGTTTGGCCCAGTTTTCAATTTCTGCGAAAGATGAACAGGAATAGGGAGAATCAATGAGAGACTAGCTGGAGGTGTCTGGACGGGCAAATTTAACTCTCATTTCCCCCCAGGAGGAAGAATTAACCAAAGGCTCAGCGTGCCATGACGGAGCCAGGTTAGGGCCTGAAGAAATCCTGCGGTGTTGCGGCCAGCTAACAAGAAAGCGAGTTGAGGAAAGGAGCTCAGGGTCACTGTAATCACAAACCTGCAGAGTTATAAATGACAGCTATCGTCCAAAAATATACTGAAGTAAGGCTGCCAAGAGGACTTGAAAGCGGGGCAAAATTGCAGGAATCCGATTTCAGGAGGTAGACTGGAATTGCATTTAAAGCATAGGAAAAGAGGCAGAACGTCGACAATGATGCACTTGGCCAAAATGGGCGTATGCATTTTCTCCTGAATATATTCAGGAAAAGACGCATACGCACTTTTTGGCCAACCAAGCAAGCTTGCAAAGGAAATCTGCAATACAATGAATTCTCACTTCCCCCCGGTCAAAAGGGCCATCTGAAAAAAGTGTAACATCCAGAAAGGCAGGACAGGCCATGGAGAACTGGGAGCCTTGTTATGCTGATGGGCCGGATGTAAGTTGCCAACAGCCACTCTGGAGAAGTGTATGGTGTTTCCTGAAACATGTAAAAAACAAAGCAACAGAGCCAAGGGCACTTCCACTTATGGTCCTATAGCTTAGGGAAATTAAAATCAAAAAGACACAGCCACCCCAAACTTTGGGACGGCTCTGTTTACAAGAACCTCGTTTACGGTACAAGTTCAATATCGCAGAAAGCGAAAAATGGATAAAGAAGTTGTGGTACTTACGTACAATGCCATATCACTCAGCAATGAAATCTATGTCATCAGGCCCGTAGCAGCATAATGAGTGGATTCAGGTATGATGATTCTAACTGAAATAAGTCACACAGAAAAAGAAACATAAGATATCACTAATACACGGAATGTAAACTTGGCTACAGAGGAACTGGATTACAAAACAGAAGAGGGTCTCAAATTTAGAAAACCAACTTACGCTTGCTTAAGGGGAAAGGTGAGTTGGGGTGCTACATAAAACCAGAGATTGAAATGAGCACAGATAAAGTTCCTTAAGCCAAATATGGAATAGACAAGAGCTACTCCTTGCTCAACGAAATGGACTCAACACCCCATATTAAACGCCTAAGAATGTACTTGACTAGTAAGTATCTGAAAACCTATGGATTTCTATGTCTCCGAAAGAGAATCAAGTGTGTGTACAGGGACATAAACGCAGCAGTGATAGGATTGGAGAGGTTTGCTGAGCAAATGAAGACCCTTGGAGGTCATATTGCATTGTACCCATTCCACAAGTCTCAACTCTCCAGGTTTAAGGGATTCTTCCTTCAGCTAAAACATGCATGTGGAGCCCAGAGTATGATCAACCGTGTGATCGGGAGACGTGTTCCAATATGTCTCAGTTCTCGTCCCCTGGTATTCGGGTCCAACATTCCAGACGCTTTACTAACACTCTCCCGACTTGGAGAGTCAGTGCCTTTAACCTCTTGTTTTGTGCAGTTTGCAATTTCAGCGGAAGATGAACGGGAATAGGGAGAACCAATGAGAGACTAGCTGGAGGTGTCTGGATGGGCAAATTTAACTCTCATTTCCCACCAGGAAGAGGAATTAACCAAAGGCTCAGCTTGCCGTGCCAGAACAAGATTAGGGCCTGAAGCAATCCTGTGGTGTTGCGGCCAGCTTACAAGCAAGTGAGTTGAAGAAAGGAGCTCAGGGGCACTGTAATTCACAAACCTGCAGAGTTATAAATGACAGCAATCATCCAAAAATATACTGAAGAATGGCTGCCAAGAGGATTTCAAAGCGGGGCAGAATTGCAGGAAACCGATTTCAGGAGGTAGACTGCAATTGCATTTAAAGCATAGGAAAAGAGGCAGAACGTCGACAATGATACACTTGGCAAAAAAGGGCGTATGTGTTTTTTCCTGAATATATTCAGGAAAAAACACATACGCCCTTTTAGGCCAACCAAGGAAGCTTGAAAAGGAAATCTACACTATAATGAAGTCTCACTTCCCCCCGGTCAAAAGGGCCATCTGAAAAAAGTGTAAAATCCAGAAAGGCAGGACAGGCCATGGAGAACTGGGAGCGTTGTTATGCTGATCGGCGGGATGTAAATTGCCAACAGCCAATCGGGAGATGTGTATGGTGTTTCCTGAAACATCTAAAAAACAAAGCAACAGAGCCTAGGGCACTTCCAATTATGGTCCTATAGCTTAGGGAAATTAAAATAAAAAAGACACAGCCACCCCAATATTTGGGATGGCTCTGTTTACAAGAACCTCGTTTATGGTACAAGTTCAATATCGCAGAAAGCGAAAAATGGATAAAGAAGTTGTGGTACTTACGTACAAAGCAATATCACTCAGCAATGAAATCTATGTCATCAGGCCCGTAGCAGCATAAAGAGTGGATTCAGGTATGATGATTCTAACTGAAATAAGTCACACAGAAAAAGAAACATCATAAGATATCAGTAATACACGGAATGTAAACTTGGCTACACAGGAACCTGATTACAAAACAGAAGAGGGTCTCAAATTTAGAAAACCAACTTATGCTTGCTTAAGGGGAAAGGGGAGTTGGGGTGCTGCATAAAACCAGAGATTGAAATGAGCAGAGATAAATTTCCTTAAGACAAATACGTAACAGACAAGAGCTACTCCTTGCTCAACGAAATGGACTCAACACCCCATATTAAACGCCTAAGAATGTACCTGACTAGTAAGTATCTTAAAACCTATGGATTGCTATGTCTCCGAAAAAGAATCAAGCGTGTGTACAGGGGCATAAACGCAGCAGTGATAGGATTGCAGAGGTTCGGTGAGCAAATGAAGACCCTTTGAAGTCATATTGCATGGTACCCATTCCACGGGTCTCAACTCTCCAGGTTTAAGGGATTCTTCCTTCAGCTAAAACATGCATGTGGAACACAGAGTATGATCAGCCGTGTGATCAGGACACGTGTTCAAATATATTTCAGTTTTCCTCCCCTGGTACTCGGGTGCAACATTCCAGATGCTTTACTAACACTCTCCCGACTTGGAGAGTCAGTGCCTTTAACCTCCTGTTTGGCCCAGTTTGCAATTTCTGCGGAAGATGAACAGGAATAGGGAGAACCAATGAGAGACTAGCTGGAGGTGTCTGGACGGGCAAATTTAACTCTCATTTCCCACCAGGAAGAGGAATTAACCAAAGGCTCAGCGTGCCGTGCCGGAACCAGATTAGGGCCTGAAGCAATCCTGCGGTGTTGCGGCCAGCTCACAAGAAAGCGAGTTGAAGAAAGGAGCTCAGGGGCACTGTAATTCACAAACCTGCAGAGTTATAAATGACAGCTATCGTCCAAAAATATACTGAAGTAAGGCTGCCAAGAGGACTTGAAAGCCGGGCAGAATTGCAGGAAACCGATTTCAGGAGGTAGACTGGAATTGCATTTAAAGCATAGGAAAAGAGGCAGAAGGTCGACAATGATGCACTTGGCAAAAAAGGGCGTATGCGTTTTTTCCTGAATATATTCAGGAAAAAACGCATACGCCCTTTTTGGCCAACCAAGCAAGCTTGCAAAGGAAATCTGCACTACAATGAAGTCTCACTTCCCCCCCCGTCAAAAGGGCCATCTGAAAAAAGTGTAAAATCCAGAAAGGCAGGACAGGCCATGGAGAACTGGGAGCCTTGTTATGCTGATGGGCGGGATGTAACTTGCCAACAGCCACTCGGGAGAAGTGTATGGTGTTTCCTGAAACATCTAAAAAACAAAGCAACAGAGCCTAGGGCACTTCCACTTATGGTCCTATAGCTTAGGGAAATTAAAATCAAAAAGACACAGCCACCCCAAAGTTTGGGATGGCTCTGTTTACAAGAAACTCGTTTACAGTACAAGTTCAATATCGCATAAAGCGAAAAATGGATAAAGAAGTTGTGGTACTTACGTACAATGCAATATCACTCAGCAATGACATCTATGTCATCAGGCCCATAGCAGCATAATGAGTGGATTCAGGTATGATGATTCTAACTGAAATAAGTCACACAGAAAAAGAAACATCATAAGATATCACTAATACACGGAATGTAAACTTGGCTACACAGGAACTGAATTTCAAAACAGAACATGGTCCCAAATTTAGAAAACCAACTTATGCTTGCTTAAGGGGAAAGGTGAGTTGGGGTGCTGCATAAAACCAGAGATTGAAATGAGCACAGATAAAGTTCCTTAAGCCAAATATGTAATAGACAAGAGCTACTCCTTGCTCAACGAAATGGACTCAAAACCCCATATTAAACGCCTAATAATGTACCTGACTAGTAAGTATCTTAAAACCTATGGATTGCTATGTCTCTGAAAGTGAATCAATCGTGAGTACAGGGGCAAAAACGCAGCAGTGATAGGATTGGAGAGTTTTGGTGAGCAAATGAAGACCCTTTGAAGTCATATTGCATGGTACCCATTCCAAGGGTCTCAACTCTCCAGGTTTAAGGGATTCTTCCTTCAGCTAAAACATGCATGTGGAACCCAGAGTATGATCAACCGTGTGATCGGGAGACGTGTTCCAATATGTCTCAGTTCTCGTCCCCTGGTACTCGGTTGCAACATTCCAGATGCTTTACTAACACTCTCCCGACTTGGAGAGTCAGTGCCTTTAACCTCCTGTTTGGCCCAGTTTGCAAATTCCGCGGAAGATGAACGGGAATAGGGAGAACCAATGAGAGACTAGCTGGAGGTGTCTGGATGGGCAAATTTAACTCTCATTTCCCACCAGGAAGAGGAATTAACCAAAGGCTCAGCTTGCCGTGCCAGAACAAGATTAGGGCCTGAAGCAATCCTGTGGTGTTGCGGCCAGCTTACAAGCAAGTGAGTTGAAGAAAGGAGCTCAGGGGCACTGTAATTCACAAACCTGCAGAGTTATAAATGACAGCAATCATCCAAAAATATACTGAAGAATGGCTGCCAAGAGGATTTCAAAGCGGGGCAGAATTGCAGGAAACCGATTTCAGGAGGTAGACTGCAATTGCATTTAAAGCATAGGAAAAGAGGCAGAACGTCGACAATGATACACTTGGCAAAAAAGGGCGTATGTGTTTTTTCCTGAATATATTCAGGAAAAAACACATATGCCCTTTTAGGCCAACCAAGGAAGCTTGAAAAGGAAATCTACACTATAATGAAGTCTCACTTCCCCCCGGTCAAAAGGGCCATCTGAAAAAAGTGTAAAATCCAGAAAGGCAGGACAGGCCATGGAGAACTGGGAGCGTTGTTATGCTGATCGGCGGGATGTAAATTGCCAACAGCCAATCGGGAGATGTGTATGGTGTTTCCTGAAACATCTAAAAAACAAAGCAACAGAGCCTAGGGCACTTCCAATTATGGTCCTATAGCTTAGGGAAATTAAAATAAAAAAGACACAGCCACCCCAATATTTGGGATGGCTCTGTTTACAAGAACCTCGTTTATGGTACAAGTTCAATATCGCAGAAAGCGAAAAATGGATAAAGAAGTTGTGGTACTTACGTACAAAGCAATATCACTCAGCAATGAAATCTATGTCATCAGGCCCGTAGCAGCATAAAGAGTGGATTCAGGTATGATGATTCTAACTGAAATAAGTCACACAGAAAAAGAAACATCATAAGATATCAGTAATACACGGAATGTAAACTTGGCTACACAGGAACCTGATTACAAAACAGAAGAGGGTCTCAAATTTAGAAAACCAACTTATGCTTGCTTAAGGGGAAAGGTGAGATGGGGTGCTGCATAAAACCAGAGATTGAAATGAGCAGAGATAAATTTCCTTAAGACAAATACGTAACAGACAAGAGCTACTCCTTGCTCAACGAAATGGACTCAACACCCCATATTAAACGCCTAAGAATGTACCTGACTAGTAAGTATCTTAAAACCTATGGATTGCTATGTCTCCGAAAAAGAATCAAGCGTGTGTACAGGGGCATAAACGCAGCAGTGATAGGATTGCAGAGGTTCGGTGAGCAAATGAAGACCCTTTGAAGTCATATTGCATGGTACCCATTCCACGGGTCTCAACTCTCCAGGTTTAAGGGATTCTTCCTTCAGCTAAAACATGCATGTGGAACCCAGAGTATGATCAGCCGTGTGATCAGGACACGTGTTCAAATATATTTCAGTTTTCCTCCCCTGGTACTCGGGTGCAACATTCCAGATGCTTTACTAACACTCTCCCGACTTGGAGAGTCAGTGCCTTTAACCTCCTGTTTGGCCCAGTTTGCAATTTCTGCGGAAGATGAACAGGAATAGGGAGAACCAATGAGAGACTAGCTGGAGGTGTCTGGACGGGCAAATTTAACTCTCATTTCCCACCAGGAAGAGGAATTAACCAAAGGCTCAGCGTGCCGTGCCGGAACCAGATTAGGGCCTGAAGCAATCCTGCGGTGTTGCGGCCAGCTCACAAGAAAGCGAGTTGAAGAAAGGAGCTCAGGGGCACTGTAATTCACAAACCTGCAGAGTTATAAATGACAGCTATCGTCCAAAAATATACTGAAGTAAGGCTGCCAAGAGGACTTGAAAGCCGGGCAGAATTGCAGGAAACCGATTTCAGGAGGTAGACTGGAATTGCATTTAAAGCATAGGAAAAGAGGCAGAAGGTCGACAATGATGCACTTGGCCAAAAAGGGCGTATGCGTTTTTTCCTGAATATATTCAGGAAAAAACGCATACGCCCTTTTTGGCCAACCAAGCAAGCTTGCAAAGGAAATCTGCACTACAATGAAGTCTCACTTCCCCCCCCGTCAAAAGGGCCATCTGAAAAAAGTGTAAAATCCAGAAAGGCAGGACAGGCCATGGAGAACTGGGAGCCTTGTTATGCTGATGGGCGGGATGTAACTTGCCAACAGCCACTCGGGAGAAGTGTATGGTGTTTCCTGAAACATCTAAAAAACAAAGCAACAGAGCCTAGGGCACTTCCACTTATGGTCCTATAGCTTAGGGAAATTAAAATCAAAAAGACACAGCCACCCCAAAGTTTGGGATGGCTCTGTTTACAAGAAACTCGTTTACAGTACAAGTTCAATATCGCATAAAGCGAAAAATGGATAAAGAAGTTGTGGTACTTACGTACAATGCAATATCACTCAGCAATGACATCTATGTCATCAGGCCCATAGCAGCATAATGAGTGGATTCAGGTATGATGATTCTAACTGAAATAAGTCACACAGAAAAAGAAACATCATAAGATATCACTAATACACGGAATGTAAACTTGGCTACACAGGAACTGAATTTCAAAACAGAACATGGTCCCAAATTTAGAAAACCAACTTATGCTTGCTTAAGGGGAAAGGTGAGTTGGGGTGCTGCATAAAACCAGAGATTGAAATGAGCACAGATAAAGTTCCTTAAGCCAAATATGTAATAGACAAGAGCTACTCCTTGCTCAACGAAATGGACTCAAAACCCCATATTAAACGCCTAATAATGTACCTGACTAGTAAGTATCTTAAAACCTATGGATTGCTATGTCTCTGAAAGTGAATCAATCGTGAGTACAGGGGCAAAAACGCAGCAGTGATAGGATTGGAGAGTTTTGGTGAGCAAATGAAGACCCTTTGAAGTCATATTGCATGGTACCCATTCCAAGGGTCTCAACTCTCCAGGTTTAAGGGATTCTTCCTTCAGCTAAAACATGCATGTGGAACCCAGAGTATGATCAACCGTGTGATCGGGAGACGTGTTCCAATATGTCTCAGTTCTCGTCCCCTGGTACTCGGTTGCAACATTCCAGATGCTTTACTAACACTCTCCCGACTTGGAGAGTCAGTGCCTTTAACCTCCTGTTTGGCCCAGTTTGCAAATTCCGCGGAAGATGAACAGGAATAGGGAGAACCAATGAGAGACTAGCTGGAGGTGTCTGGACGGGAAAATTTAACTCTCATTTCCCACCAGGAAGAGGAATTAACCAAAGGCTCAGCGTGCCATGCCGGAACCAGATTAGGGCCTGAAGCAATCCTGCGGTGTTGCGGCCAGCTCACAAGAAAGCGAGTTGAAGAAAGGAGCTCAGGGCCACTGTAATTCACAAACCTGCAGAGTTATAAATGACAGCTATCATCCAAAAATATACTGAAGTAAGGCTGCCAAGAGGACTTGAAAGCCGGGCAGAATTGCAGGAAACCGATTTCAGGAGGTAGACTGGAATTGCATTTAAAGCAGAGGAAAAGAGGCAGAAGGTCGACAATGATGCACTTGGCCAAAAAGGGCGTATGCGTTTTTTCCTGAATATATTCAGGAAAAAACGCATACGCCCTTTTTGGCCAACCAAGCAAGATTGCAATGGAAATCTGCACTACAATGAAGTCTCACTTCCCCCCCCCCGTCAAAAGGGCCATCTGAAAAAAGTGTAAAATCCAGAAAGGCAGGACAGGCCATGGAGAACTGGGAGCCTTGTTATGCTGATGGGCGGGATGTAACTTGCCAACAGCCACTCTGGAGAAGTGTATGGTGTTTCCTGAAACATCTAAAAAACAAAGCAACAGAGCCTAGGGCACTTCCACTTATGGTCCTATAGCTTAGGGAAATTAAAATCAAAAAGACACAGCCACCCCAAAGTTTGGGATGGCTCTGTTTACAAGAAACTCGTTTAGGGTACAAGTTCAATATCGCATAAAGCGAAAAATGGATAAAGAAGTTGTGGTACTTACGTACAATGCAATATCACTCAGCAATGACATCTATGTCATCAGGCCCATAGCAGCATAATGAGTGGATTCAGGTATGATGATTCTAACTGAAATAAGTCACACAGAAAAAGAAACATCATAAGATATCACTAATACACGGAATGTAAACTTGGCTACACAGGAACTGAATTTCAAAACAGAACATGGTCCCAAATTTAGAAAACCAACTTATGCTTGCTTAAGGGGAAAGGTGAGTTGGGGTGCTGCATAAAACCAGAGATTGAAATGAGCACAGATAAAGTTCCTTAAGCCAAATATGTAATAGACAAGAGCTACTCCTTGCTCAACGAAATGGACTCAAAACCCCATATTAAACGCCTAATAATGTACCTGACTAGTAAGTATCTTAAAACCTATGGATTGCTATGTCTCTGAAAGTGAATCAGTCGTGAGTACAGGGGCAAAAACGCAGCAGTGATAGGATTGGAGAGTTTTGGTGAGCAAATGAAGACCCTTTGAAGTCATATTGCATGGTACCCATTCCATGGGTCTGAACTCTCCAGGTTTAAGGGATTCTTCCTTCAGCTAAAACATGCATGTGGAACCCAGAGTATGATCAACCGTGTGATCGGGAGACGTGTTGAAATGTGTCTCAGTTCTCGTCCCCTGGTACTCGGGTGCAACATTCCAGATGCTTTACTAACACTCTCCCGACTTGGAGAGTCAGTGCCTTTAACCTCCTGTTTGGCCCAGTTTGCAAATTCCGCGGAAGATGAACAGGAATAGGGAGAACCAATGAGAGACTAGCTGGAGGTGTCTGGACGGGAAAATTTAACTC
The DNA here is from genome assembly GCF_937001465.1 of Orcinus orca. Taxonomy (NCBI): domain Eukaryota; kingdom Metazoa; phylum Chordata; class Mammalia; order Artiodactyla; family Delphinidae; genus Orcinus; species Orcinus orca. The sequence goes on along the minus strand of NW_026043836.1, from coordinate 545,004 downwards.
TCATTTCCCACCAGGAAGAGGAATTAACCAAAGGCTCAGCGTGCCATGCCGGAACCAGATTAGGGCCTGAAGCAATCCTGCGGTGTTGCGGCCAGCTCACAAGAAAGCGAGTTGAAGAAAGGAGCTCAGGGGCACTGTAATTCACAAACCTGCAGAGTTATAAATGACAGCTATCATCCAAAAATATACTGAAGTAAGGCTGCCAAGAGGACTTGAAAGCCGGGCAGAATTGCAGGAAACCGATTTCAGGAGGTAGACTGGAATTGCATTTAAAGCATAGGAAAAGAGGCAGAAGGTCGACAATGATGCACTTGGCCAAAAAGGGCGTATGCGTTTTTTCCTGAATATATTCAGGAAAAAACGCATACGCCCTTTTTGGCCAACCAAGCAAGCTTGCAAAGGAAATCTGCACTACAATGAAGTCTCACTTCCCCCCCCGTCAAAAGGGCCATCTGAAAAAAGTGTAAAATCCAGAAAGGCAGGACAGGCCATGGAGAACTGGGAGCCTTGTTATGCTGATGGGCGGGATGTAACTTGCCAACAGCCACTCGGGAGAAGTGTATGGTGTTTCCTGAAACATCTAAAAAACAAAGCAACAGAGCCTAGGGCACTTCCACTTATGGTCCTATAGCTTAGGGAAATTAAAATCAAAAAGACACAGCCACCCCAAAGTTTGGGATGGCTCTGTTTACAAGAAACTCGTTTACAGTACAAGTTCAATATCGCATAAAGCGAAAAATGGATAAAGAAGTTGTGGTACTTACGTACAATGCAATATCACTCAGCAATGACATCTATGTCATCAGGCCCATAGCAGCATAATGAGTGGATTCAGGTATGATGATTCTAACTGAAATAAGTCACACAGAAAAAGAAACATCATAAGATATCACTAATACACGGAATGTAAACTTGGCTACACAGGAACTGAATTTCAAAACAGAACATGGTCCCAAATTTAGAAAACCAACTTATGCTTGCTTAAGGGGAAAGGTGAGTTGGGGTGCTGCATAAAACCAGAGATTGAAATGAGCACAGATAAAGTTCCTTAAGCCAAATATGTAATAGACAAGAGCTACTCCTTGCTCAACGAAATGGACTCAAAACCCCATATTAAACGCCTAATAATGTACCTGACTAGTAAGTATCTTAAAACCTATGGATTGCTATGTCTCTGAAAGTGAATCAATCGTGAGTACAGGGGCAAAAACGCAGCAGTGATAGGATTGGAGAGTTTTGGTGAGCAAATGAAGACCCTTTGAAGTCATATTGCATGGTACCCATTCCACGGGTCTCAACTCTCCAGGTTTAAGGGATTCTTCCTTCAGCTAAAACATGCATGTGGAACCCAGAGTATGATCAACTGTGTGATCGGGAGACGTGTTGAAATATGTCTCAGTTCTCGTCCCCTGGTACTCGGATGCAACATTCCAGATGCTTTACTAACACTCTCCCGACTTGGAGAGTCAGTGCCTTTAACCTCCTGTTTGGCCCAGTTTGCAAATTCCGCGGAAGATGAACAGGAATAGGGAGAACCAATGAGAGACTAGCTGGAGGTGTCTGGACGGGAAAATTTAACTCTCATTTCCCACCAGGAAGAGGAATTAACCAAAGGCTCTGCGTGCCGTGCCGGAACCAGATTAGGGCCTGAAGCAATCCTGCGGTGTTGCGGCCAGCTCACAAGAAAGCGAGTTGAAGAAAGGAGCTCAGGGGCACTGTAATTCACAAACCTGCAGAGTTATAAATGACAGCTATCATCCAAAAATATACTGAAGTAAGGCTGCCAAGAGGACTTGAAAGCCGGGCAGAATTGCAGGAAACCGATTTCAGGAGGTAGACTGGAATTGCATTTAAAGCATAGGAAAAGAGGCAGAAGGTCGACAATGATGCACTTGGCCAAAAAGGGCGTATGCGTTTTTTCCTGAATATATTCAGGAAAAAACGCATACGCCCTTTTTGGCCAACCAAGCAAGCTTGCAAAGGAAATCTGCACTACAATGAAGTCTCACTTCCCCCCCCCCGTCAAAAGGGCCATCTGAAAAAAGTGTAAAATCCAGAAAGGCAGGACAGGCCATGGAGAACTGGCAGCCTTGTTATGCTGATGGGCGGGATGTAACTTGCCAACAGCCACTCGGGAGAAGCGTATGGTGTTTCCTGAAACATCTAAAAAACAAAGCAACAGAGCCTAGGGCACTTCCACTTATGGTCCTATAGCTTAGGGAAATTAAAATCAAAAAGACACAGCCACCCCAAAGTTTGGGATGGCTCTGTTTACAAGAACGTCGTTTACGGTACAAGTTCAATATCGCATAAAGCGAAAAATGGATAAAGAAGTTGTGGTACTTACGTACAATGCACTATCACTCAGCAATGACATCTATGTCATCAGGCCCATAGCAGCATAATGAGTGGATTCAGGTATGATGATTCTAACTGAAATAAGTCACACAGAAAAAGAAACATCATAAGATATCACTAATACACGGAATGTAAACTTGGCTACACAGGAACTGAATTTCAAAACAGAACATGGTCCCAAATTTAGAAAACCAACTTATGCTTGCTTAAGGGGAAAGGTGAGTTGGGGTGCTGCATAAAACCAGAGATTGAAATGAGCACAGATAAAGTTCCTTAAGCCAAATATGTAATAGACAAGAGCTACTCCTTGCTCAACGAAATGGACTCAAAACCCCATATTAAACGCCTAATAATGTACCTGACTAGTAAGTATCTTAAAACCTATGGATTGCTATGTCTCTGAAAGTGAATCAATCGTGAGTACAGGGGCAAAAACGCAGCAGTGATAGGATTGGAGAGTTTTGGTGAGCAAATGAAGACCCTTTGAAGTCATATTGCATGGTACCCATTCCACGGGTCTCAACTCTCCAGGTTTAAGGGATTCTTCCTTCAGCTAAAACATGCATGTGGAACCCAGAGTATGATCAACCGTGTGATCGGGAGACGTGTTGAAATATGTCTCAGTTCTCGTCCCCTGGTACTCGGGTGCAACATTCCAGATGCTTTACTAACACTCTCCTGACTTGGAGAGTCAGTGCCTTTAACCTCCTGTTTGGCCCAGTTTGCAAATTCCGCGGAAGATGAACAGGAATAGGGAGAACCAATGAGAGACTAGCTGGAGGTGTCTGGACGGGAAAATTTAACTCTCATTTCCCACCAGGAAGAGGAATTAACCAAAGGCTCAGCGTGCCGTGCCGGAACCAGATTAGGGCCTGAAGCAATCCTGCGGTGTTGCGGCCAGCTCACAAGAAAGCGAGTTGAAGAAAGGAGCTCAGGGGCACTGTAATTCACAAACCTGCAGAGTTATAAATGACAGCTATCATCCAAAAATATACTGAAGTAAGGCTGCCAAGAGGACTTGAAAGCCGGGCAGAATTGCAGGAAACCGATTTCAGGAGGTAGACTGGAATTGCATTTAAAGCATAGGAAAAGAGGCAGAAGGTCGACAATGATGCACTTGGCCAAAAAGGGCGTATGCGTTTTTTCCTGAATATATTCAGGAAAAAACGCATACGCCCTTTTTGGCCAACCAAGCAAGCTTGCAAAGGAAATCTGCACTACAATGAAGTCTCACTTCCCCCCCCCGTCAAAAGGGCCATCTGAAAAAAGTGTAAAATCCAGAAAGGCAGGACAGGCCATGGAGAACTGGGAGCCTTGTTATGCTGATGGGCGGGATGTAACTTGCCAACAGCCACTCGGGAGAAGTGTATGGTGTTTCCTGAAACATCTAATAAACAAAGCAACAGAGCCTAGGGCACTTCCACTTATGGTCCTATAGCTTAGGGAAATTAAAATCAAAAAGACACAGCCACCCCAAAGTTTGGGATGGCTCTGTTTACAAGAAACTCGATTACGGTACAAGTTCAATATCGCATAAAGCGAAAAATGGATAAAGAAGTTGTGGTACTTACGTACAATGCAATATCACTCAGCAATGACATCTATGTCATCAGGCCCATAGCAGCATAATGAGTGGATTCAGGTATGATGATTCTAACTGAAATAAGTCACACAGAAAAAGAAACATCATAAGATATCACTAATACACGGAATGTAAACTTGGCTACACAGGAACTGAATTTCAAAACAGAACATGGTCCCAAATTTAGAAAACCAACTTATGCTTGCTTAAGGGGAAAGGTGAGTTGGGGTGCTGCATAAAACCAGAGATTGAAATGAGCACAGATAAAGTTCCTTAAGCCAAATATGTAATAGACAAGAGCTACTCCTTGCTCAACGAAATGGACTCAAAACCCCATATTAAACGCCTAATAATGTACCTGACTAGTAAGTATCTTAAAACCTATGGATTGCTATGTCTCTGAAAGTGAATCAATCGTGAGTACAGGGGCAAAAACGCAGCAGTGATAGGATTGGAGAGTTTTGGTGAGCAAATGAAGACCCTTTGAAGTCATATTGCATGGTACCCATTCCACGGGTCTCAACTCTCCAGGTTTAAGGGATTCTTCCTTCAGCTAAAACATGCATGTGGAACCCAGAGTATGATCAACTGTGTGATCGGGAGACGTGTTGAAATATGTCTCAGTTCTCGTCCCCTGGTACTCGGATGCAACATTCCAGATGCTTTACTAACACTCTCCCGACTTGGAGAGTCAGTGCCTTTAACCTCCTGTTTGGCCCAGTTTGCAAATTCCGCGGAAGATGAACAGGAATAGGGAGAACCAATGAGAGACTAGCTGGAGGTGTCTGGACGGGAAAATTTAACTCTCATTTCCCACCAGGAAGAGGAATTAACCAAAGGCTCTGCGTGCCGTGCCGGAACCAGATTAGGGCCTGAAGCAATCCTGCGGTGTTGCGGCCAGCTCACAAGAAAGCGAGTTGAAGAAAGGAGCTCAGGGGCACTGTAATTCACAAACCTGCAGAGTTATAAATGACAGCTATCATCCAAAAATATACTGAAGTAAGGCTGCCAAGAGGACTTGAAAGCCGGGCAGAATTGCAGGAAACCGATTTCAGGAGGTAGACTGGAATTGCATTTAAAGCATAGGAAAAGAGGCAGAAGGTCGACAATGATGCACTTGGCCAAAAAGGGCGTATGCGTTTTTTCCTGAATATATTCAGGAAAAAACGCATACGCCCTTTTTGGCCAACCAAGCAAGCTTGCAAAGGAAATCTGCACTACAATGAAGTCTCACTTCCCCCCCCGTCAAAAGGGCCATCTGAAAAAAGTGTAAAATCCAGAAAGGCAGGACAGGCCATGGAGAACTGGCAGCCTTGTTATGCTGATGGGCGGGATGTAACTTGCCAACAGCCACTCGGGAGAAGTGTATGGTGTTTCCTGAAACATCTAAAAAACAAAGCAACAGAGCCTAGGGCACTTCCACTTATGGTCCTATAGCTTAGGGAAATTAAAATCAAAAAGACACAGCCACCCCAAAGTTTCGGATGGCTCTGTTTACAAGAACCTCGTTTACGGTACAAGTTCAATATCGCATAAAGCGAAAAATGGATAAAGAAGTTGTGGTACTTACGTACAATGCACTATCACTCAGCAATGACATCTATGTCATCAGGCCCATAGCAGCATAATTAGTGGATTCAGGTATGATGATTCTAACTGAAATAAGTCACACAGAAAAAGAAACATCATAAGATATCACTAATACACGGAATGTAAACTTGGCTACACAGGAACTGAATTTCAAAACAGAACATGGTCCCAAATTTAGAAAACCAACTTATGCTTGCTTAAGGGGAAAGGTGAGTTGGGGTGCTGCATAAAACCAGAGATTGAAATGAGCACAGATAAAGTTCCTTAAGCCAAATATGTAATAGACAAGAGCTACTCCTTGCTCAACGAAATGGACTCAAAACCCCATATTAAACGCCTAATAATGTACCTGACTAGTAAGTATCTTAAAACCTATGGATTGCTATGTCTCTGAAAGTGAATCAATCGTGAGTACAGGGGCAAAAACGCAGCAGTGATAGGATTGGAGAGTTTTGGTGAGCAAATGAAGACCCTTTGAAGTCATATTGCATGGTACCCATTCCACGGGTCTCAACTCTCCAGGTTTAAGGGATTCTTCCTTCAGCTAAAACATGCATGTGGAACCCAGAGTATGATCAACCGTGTGATCGGGAGACGTGTTGAAATATGTCTCAGTTCTCGTCCCCTGGTACTCGGGTGCAACATTCCAGATGCTTTACTAACACTCTCCCGACTTGGAGAGTCAGTGCCTTTAACCTCCTGTTTGGCCCAGTTTGCAAATTCCGCGGAAGATGAACAGGAATAGGGAGAACCAATGAGAGACTAGCTGGAGGTGTCTGGACGGGAAAATTTAACTCTCATTTCCCACCAGGAAGAGGAATTAACCAAAGGCTCAGCGTGCCATGCCGGAACCAGATTAGGGCCTGAAGCAATCCTGCGGTGTTGCGGCCAGCTCACAAGAAAGCGAGTTGAAGAAAGGAGCTCAGGGGCACTGTAATTCACAAACCTGCAGAGTTATAAATGACAGCTATCATCCAAAAATATACTGAAGTAAGGCTGCCAAGAGGACTTGAAAGCCGGGCAGAATTGCAGGAAACCGATTTCAGGAGGTAGACTGGAATTGCATTTAAAGCATAGGAAAAGAGGCAGAAGGTCGACAATGATGCACTTGGCCAAAAAGGGCGTATGCGTTTTTTCCTGAATATATTCAGGAAAAAACGCATACGCCCTTTTTGGCCAACCAAGCAAGCTTGCAAAGGAAATCTGCACTACAATGAAGTCTCACTTCCCCCCCGTCAAAAGGGCCATCTGAAAAAAGTGTAAAATCCAGAAAGGCAGGACAGGCCATGGAGAACTGGGAGCCTTGTTATGCTGATGGGCGGGATGTAACTTGCCAACAGCCACTCGGGAGAAGTGTATGGTGTTTCCTGAAACATCTAATAAACAAAGCAACAGAGCCTAGGGCACTTCCACTTATGGTCCTATAGCTTAGGGAAATTAAAATCAAAAAGACACAGCCACCCCAAAGTTTGGGATGGCTCTGTTTACAAGAAACTCGTTTACGGTACAAGTTCAATATCGCATAAAGCGAAAAATGGATAAAGAAGTTGTGGTACTTACGTACAATGCACTATCACTCAGCAATGACATCTATGTCATCAGGCCCATAGCAGCATAATGAGTGGATTCAGGTATGATGATTCTAACTGAAATAAGTCACACAGAAAAAGAAACATCATAAGATATCACTAATACACGGAATGTAAACTTGGCTACACAGGAACTGAATTTCAAAACAGAACATGGTCCCAAATTTAGAAAATCAACTTATGCTTGCTTAAGGGGAAAGGTGAGTTGGGGTGCTGCATAAAACCAGAGATTGAAATGAGCACAGATAAAGTTCCTTAAGCCAAATATGTAATAGACAAGAGCTACTCCTTGCTCAACGAAATGGACTCAAAACCCCATATTAAACGCCTAATAATGTACCTGACTAGTAAGTATCTTAAAACCTATGGATTGCTATGTCTCTGAAAGTGAATCAATCGTGAGTACAGGGGCAAAAACGCAGCAGTGATAGGATTGGAGAGTTTTGGTGAGCAAATGAAGACCCTTTGAAGTCATATTGCATGGTACCCATTCCACGGGTCTCAACTCTCCAGGTTTAAGGGATTCTTCCTTCAGCTAAAACATGCATGTGGAACCCAGAGTATGATCAACCGTGTGATCGGGAGACGTGTTGAAATATGTCTCAGTTCTCGTCCCCTGGTACTCGGGTGCAACATTCCAGATGCTTTACTAACACTCTCCTGACTTAGAGAGTCAGTGCCTTTAACCTCCTGTTTGGCCCAGTTTGCAAATTCCGCGGAAGATGAACAGGAATAGGGAGAACCAATGAGAGACTAGCTGGAGGTGTCTGGACGGGAAAATTTAACTCTCATTTCCCACCAGGAAGAGGAATTTACCAAAGGCTCAGCGTGCCGTGCCGGAACCAGATTAGGGCCTGAAGCAATCCTGCGGTGTTGCGGCCAGCTCACAAGAAAGCGAGTTGAAGAAAGGAGCTCAGGGGCACTGTAATTCACAAACCTGCAGAGTTATAAATGACAGCTATCATCCAAAAATATACTGAAGTAAGGCTGCCAAGAGGACTTGAAAGCCGGGCAGAATTGCAGGAAACCGATTTCAGGAGGTAGACTGGAATTGCATTTAAAGCATAGGAAAAGAGGCAGAAGGTCGACAATGATGCACTTGGCCAAAAAGGGCGTATGCGTTTTTTCCTGAATATATTCAGGAAAAAACGCATACGCCCTTTTTGGCCAACCAAGCAAGCTTGCAAAGGAAATCTGCACTACAATGAAGTCTCACTTCCCCCCCCCCGTCAAAAGGGCCATCTGAAAAAAGTGTAAAATCCAGAAAGGCAGGACAGGCCATGGAGAACTGGGAGCCTTGTTATGCTGATGGGCGGGATGTAAATTGCCAACAGCCACTCGGGAGAAGTGTATGGTGTTTCCTGAAACATCTAATAAACAAAGCAACAGAGCCTAGGGCACTTCCACTTATGGTCCTATAGCTTAGGGAAATTAAAATCAAAAAGACACAGCCACCCCAAAGTTTGGGATGGCTCTGTTTACAAGAAACTCGATTACGGTACAAGTTCAATATCGCATAAAGCGAAAAATGGATAAAGAAGTTGTGGTACTTACGTACAATGCAATATCACTCAGCAATGACATCTATGTCATCAGGCCCATAGCAGCATAATGAGTGGATTCAGGTATGATGATTCTAACTGAAATAAGTCACACAGAAAAAGAAACATCATAAGATATCACTAATACACGGAATGTAAACTTGGCTACACAGGAACTGAATTTCAAAACAGAACATGGTCCCAAATTTAGAAAACCAACTTATGCTTGCTTAAGGGGAAAGGTGAGTTGGGGTGCTGCATAAAACCAGAGATTGAAATGAGCACAGATAAAGTTCCTTAAGCCAAATATGTAATAGACAAGAGCTACTCCTTGCTCAACGAAATGGACTCAAAACCCCATATTAAACGCCTAATAATGTACCTGACTAGTAAGTATCTTAAAACCTATGGATTGCTATGTCTCTGAAAGTGAATCAATCGTGAGTACAGGGGCAAAAACGCAGCAGTGATAGGATTGGAGAGTTTTGGTGAGCAAATGAAGACCCTTTGAAGTCATATTGCATGGTACCCATTCCACGGGTCTGAACTCTCCAGGTTTAAGGGATTCTTCCTTCAGCTAAAACATGCATGTGGAACCCAGAGTATGATCAACTGTGTGATCGGGAGACGTGTTGAAATATGTCTCAGTTCTCGTCCCCTGGTACTCGGATGCAACATTCCAGATGCTTTACTAACACTCTCCCGACTTGGAGAGTCAGTGCCTTTAACCTCCTGTTTGGCCCAGTTTGCAAATTCCGTGGAAGATGAACAGGAATAGGGAGAACCAATGAGAGACTAGCTGGAGGTGTCTGGACGGGAAAATTTAACTCTCATTTCCCACCAGGAAGAGGAATTAACCAAAGGCTCTGCGTGCCGTGCCGGAACCAGATTAGGGCCTGAAGCAATCCTGCGGTGTTGCGGCCAGCTCACAAGAAAGCGAGTTGAAGAAAGGAGCTCAGGGGCACTGTAATTCACAAACCTGCAGAGTTATAAATGACAGCTATCATCCAAAAATATACTGAAGTAAGGCTGCCAAGAGGACTTGAAAGCCGGGCAGAATTGCAGGAAACCGATTTCAGGAGGTAGACTGGAATTGCATTTAAAGCATAGGAAAAGAGGCAGAAGGTCGACAATGATGCACTTGGCCAAAAAGGGCGTATGCGTTTTTTCCTGAATATATTCAGGAAAAAACGCATACGCCCTTTTTGGCCAACCAAGCAAGCTTGCAAAGGAAATCTGCACTACAATGAAGTCTCACTTCCCCCCCCGTCAAAAGGGCCATCTGAAAAAAGTGTAAAATCCAGAAAGGCAGGACAAGCCATGGAGAACTGGCAGCCTTGTTATGCTGATGGGCGGGATGTAACTTGCCAACAGCCACTCGGGAGAAGTGTATGGTGTTTCCTGAAACATCTAAAAAACAAAGCAACAGAGCCTAGGGCACTTCCACTTATGGTCCTATAGCTTAGGGAAATTAAAATCAAAAAGACACAGCCACCCCAAAGTTTGGGATGGCTCTGTTTACAAGAACCTCGTTTACGGTACAAGTTCAATATCGCATAAAGCGAAAAATGGATAAAGAAGTTGTGGTACTTACGTACAATGCACTATCACTCAGCAATGACATCTATGTCATCAGGCCCATAGCAGCATAATGAGTGGATTCAGGTATGATGATTCTAACTGAAATAAGTCACACAGAAAAAGAAACATCATAAGATATCACTAATACACGGAATGTAAACTTGGCTACACAGGAACTGAATTTCAAAACAGAACATGGTCCCAAATTTAGAAAATCAACTTATGCTTGCTTAAGGGGAAAGGTGAGTTGGGGTGCTGCATAAAACCAGAGATTGAAATGAGCACAGATAAAGTTCCTTAAGCCAAATATGTAATAGACAAGAGCTACTCCTTGCTCAACGAAATGGACTCAAAACCCCATATTAAACGCCTAATAATGTACCTGACTAGTAAGTATCTTAAAACCTATGGATTGCTATGTCTCTGAAAGTGAATCAATCGTGAGTACAGGGGCAAAAACGCAGCAGTGATAGGATTGGAGAGTTTTGGTGAGCAAATGAAGACCCTTTGAAGTCATATTGCATGGTACCCATTCCACGGGTCTCAACTCTCCAGGTTTAAGGGATTCTTCCTTCAGCTAAAACATGCATGTGGAACCCAGAGTATGATCAACCGTGTGATCGGGAGACGTGTTGAAATATGTCTCAGTTCTCGTCCCCTGGTACTCGGGTGCAACATTCCAGATGCTTTACTAACACTCTCCCGACTTGGAGAGTCAGTGCCTTTAACCTCCTGTTTGGCCCAGTTTGCAAATTCCGCGGAAGATGAACAGGAATAGGGAGAACCAATGAGAGACTAGCTGGAGGTGTCTGGACGGGAAAATTTAACTCTCATTTCCCACCAGGAAGAGGAATTTACCAAAGGCTCAGCGTGCCGTGCCGGAACCAGATTAGGGCCTGAAGCAATCCTGCGGTGTTGCGGCCAGCTCACAAGAAAGCGAGTTGAAGAAAGGAGCTCAGGGGCACTGTAATTCACAAACCTGCAGAGTTATAAATGACAGCTATCATCCAAAAATATACTGAAGTAAGGCTGCCAAGAGGACTTGAAAGCCGGGCAGAATTGCAGGAAACCGATTTCAGGAGGTAGACTGGAATTGCATTTAAAGCATAGGAAAAGAGGCAGAAGGTCGACAATGATGCACTTGGCCAAAAAGGGCGTATGCGTTTTTTCCTGAATATATTCAGGAAAAAACGCATACGCCCTTTTTGGCCAACCAAGCAAGCTTGCAAAGGAAATCTGCACTACAATGAAGTCTCACTTCCCCCCCCCCGTCAAAAGGGCCATCTGAAAAAAGTGTAAAATCCAGAAAGGCAGGACAGGCCATGGAGAACTGGGAGCCTTGTTATGCTGATGGGCGGGATGTAACTTGCCAACAGCCACTCGGGAGAAGTGTATGGTGTTTCCTGAAACATCTAATAAACAAAGCAACAGAGCCTAGGGCACTTCCACTTATGGTCCTATAGCTTAGGGAAATTAAAATCAAAAAGACACAGCCACCCCAAAGTTTGGGATGGCTCTGTTTACAAGAAACTCGATTACGGTACAAGTTCAATATCGCATAAAGCGAAAAATGGATAAAGAAGTTGTGGTACTTACGTACAATGCAATATCACTCAGCAATGACATCTATGTCATCAGGCCCATAGCAGCATAATGAGTGGATTCAGGTATGATGATTCTAACTGAAATAAGTCACACAGAAAAAGAAACATCATAAGATATCACTAATACACGGAATGTAAACTTGGCTACACAGGAACTGAATTTCAAAACAGAACATGGTCCCAAATTTAGAAAACCAACTTATGCTTGCTTAAGGGGAAAGGTGAGTTGGGGTGCTGCATAAAACCAGAGATTGAAATGAGCACAGATAAAGTTCCTTAAGCCAAATATGTAATAGACAAGAGCTACTCCTTGCTCAACGAAATGGACTCAAAACCCCATATTAAACGCCTAATAATGTACCTGACTAGTAAGTATCTTAAAACCTATGGATTGCTATGTCTCTGAAAGTGAATCAATCGTGAGTACAGGGGCAAAAACGCAGCAGTGATAGGATTGGAGAGTTTTGGTGAGCAAATGAAGACCCTTTGAAGTCATATTGCATGGTACCCATTCCACGGGTCTCAACTCTCCAGGTTTAAGGGATTCTTCCTTCAGCTAAAACATGCATGTGGAACCCAGAGTATGATCAACCGTGTGATCGGGAGACGTGTTGAAATATGTCTCAGTTCTCGTCCCCTGGTACTCGGATGCAACATTCCAGATGCTTTACTAACACTCTCCCGACTTGGAGAGTCAGTGCCTTTAACCTCCTGTTTGGCCCAGTTTGCAAATTCCGTGGAAGATGAACAGGAATAGGGAGAACCAATGAGAGACTAGCTGGAGGTGTCTGGACGGGAAAATTTAACTCTCATTTCCCACCAGGAAGAGGAATTAACCAAAGGCTCTGCGTGCCGTGCCGGAACCAGATTAGGGCCTGAAGCAATCCTGCGGTGTTGCGGCCAGCTCACAAGAAAGCGAGTTGAAGAAAGGAGCTCAGGGGCACTGTAATTCACAAACCTGCAGAGTTATAAATGACAGCTATCATCCAAAAATATACTGAAGTAAGGCTGCCAAGAGGACTTGAAAGCCGGGCAGAATTGCAGGAAACCGATTTCAGGAGGTAGACTGGAATTGCATTTAAAGCATAGGAAAAGAGGCAGAAGGTCGACAATGATGCACTTGGCCAAAAAGGGCGTATGCGTTTTTTCCTGAATATATTCAGGAAAAAAACGCATACGCCCTTTTTGGCCAACCAAGCAAGCTTGCAAAGGAAATCTGCACTACAATGAAGTCTCACTTCCCCCCCCGTCAAAAGGGCCATCTGAAAAAAGTGTAAAATCCAGAAAGGCAGGACAGGCCATGGAGAACTGGCAGCCTTGTTATGCTGATGGGCGGGATGTAACTTGCCAACAGCCACTCGGGAGAAGTGTATGGTGTTTCCTGAAACATCTAAAAAACAAAGCAACAGAGCCTAGGGCACTTCCACTTATGGTCCTATAGCTTAGGGAAATTAAAATCAAAAAGACACAGCCACCCCAAAGTTTCGGATGGCTCTGTTTACAAGAACCTCGTTTACGGTACAAGTTCAATATCGCATAAAGCGAAAAATGGATAAAGAAGTTGTGGTACTTACGTACAATGCACTATCACTCAGCAATGACATCTATGTCATCAGGCCCATAGCAGCATAATGAGTGGATTCAGGTATGATGATTCTAACTGAAATAAGTCACACAGAAAAAGAAACATCATAAGATATCACTAATACACGGAATGTAAACTTGGCTACACAGGAACTGAATTTCAAAACAGAACATGGTCCCAAATTTAGAAAATCAACTTATGCTTGCTTAAGGGGAAAGGTGAGTTGGGGTGCTGCATAAAACCAGAGATTGAAATGAGCACAGATAAAGTTCCTTAAGCCAAATATGTAATAGACAAGAGCTACTCCTTGCTCAACGAAATGGACTCAAAACCCCATATTAAACGCCTAATAATGTACCTGACTAGTAAGTATCTTAAAACCTATGGATTGCTATGTCTCTGAAAGTGAATCAATCGTGAGTACAGGGGCAAAAACGCAGCAGTGATAGGATTGGAGAGTTTTGGTGAGCAAATGAAGGACCCTTTGAAGTCATATTGCATGGTACCCATTCCACGGGTCTCAACTCTCCAGGTTTAAGGGATTCTTCCTTCAGCTAAAACATGCATGTGGAACCCAGAGTATGATCAACCGTGTGATCGGGAGACCGTGTTGAAATATGTCTCAGTTCTCGTCCCCTGGTACTCGGGTGCAACATTCCAGATGCTTTACTAACACTCTCCCGACTTGGAGAGTCAGTGCCTTTAACCTCCTGTTTGGCCCAGTTTGCAAATTCCGCGGAAGATGAACAGGAATAGGGAGAACCAATGAGAGACTAGCTGGAGGTGTCTGGACGGGAAAATTTAACTCTCATTTCCCCACCAGGAAGAGGAATTAACCAAAGGCTCAGCGTGCCATGCCGGAACCAGATTAGGGCCTGAAGCAATCCTGCGGTGTTGCGGCCAGCTCACAAGAAAGCGAGTTGAAGAAAGGAGCTCAGGGGCACTGTAATTCACAAACCTGCAGAGTTATAAATGACAGCTATCATCCAAAAATATACTGAAGTAAGGCTGCCAAGAGGACTTGAAAGCCGGGCAGAATTGCAGGAAACCGATTTCAGGAGGTAGACTGGAATTGCATTTAAAGCATAGGAAAAGAGGCAGAAGGTCGACAATGATGCACTTGGCCAAAAAGGGCGTATGCGTTTTTTCCTGAATATATTCAGGAAAAAACGCATACGCCCTTTTTGGCCAACCAAGCAAGCTTGCAAAGGAAATCTGCACTACAATGAAGTCTCACTTCCCCCCCGTCAAAAGGGCCATCTGAAAAAAGTGTAAAATCCAGAAAGGCAGGACAGGCCATGGAGAACTGGGAGCCTTGTTATGCTGATGGGCGGGATGTAACTTGCCAACAGCCACTCGGGAGAAGTGTATGGTGTTTCCTGAAACATCTAATAAACAAAGCAACAGAGCCTAGGGCACTTCCACTTATGGTCCTATAGCTTAGGGAAATTAAAATCAAAAAGACACAGCCACCCCAAAGTTTGGGATGGCTCTGTTTACAAGAAACTCGTTTACGGTACAAGTTCAATATCGCATAAAGCGAAAAATGGATAAAGAAGTTGTGGTAATTACGTACAATGCAATATCACTCAGCAATGACATCTATGTCATCAGGCCCATAGCAGCATAATGAGTGGATTCAGGTATGATGATTCTAACTGAAATAAGTCACACAGAAAAAGAAACATCATAAGATATCACTAATACACGGAATGTAAACTTGGCTACACAGGAACTGAATTTCAAAACAGAACATGGTCCCAAATTTAGAAAACCACTTATGCTTGCTTAAGGGGAAAGGTGAGTTGGGGTGCTGCATAAAACCAGAGATTGAAATGAGCACAGATAAAGTTCCTTAAGCCAAATATGTAATAGACAAGAGCTACTCCTTGCTCAACGAAATGGACTCAAAACCCCATATTAAACGCCTAATAATGTACCTGACTAGTAAGTATCTTAAAACCTATGGATTGCTATGTCTCTGAAAGTGAATCAATCGTGAGTACAGGGGCAAAAAACGCAGCAGTGATAGGATTGGAGAGTTTTGGTGAGCAAATGAAGACCCTTTGAAGTCATATTGCATGGTACCCATTCCACGGGTCTCAACTCTCCAGGTTTAAGGGATTCTTCCTTCAGCTAAAACATGCATGTGGAACCCAGAGTATGATCAACCGTGTGATCGGGAGACGTGTTGAAATATGTCTCAGTTCTCGTCCCCTGGTACTCGGGTGCAACATTCCAGATGCTTTACTAACACTCTCCCGACTTGGAGAGTCAGTGCCTTTAACCTCCTGTTTGGCCCAGTTTGCAAATTCCGCGGAAGATGAACAGGAATAGGGAGAACCAATGAGAGACTAGCTGGAGGTGTCTGGACGGGAAAATTTAACTCTCATTTCCCACCAGGAAGAGGAATTAACCAAAGGCTCAGCGTGCCATGCCGGAACCAGATTAGGCCTGAAGCAATCCTGCGGTGTTGCGGCCAGCTCACAAGAAAGCGAGTTGAAGAAAGGAGCTCAGGGGCACTGTAATTCACAAACCTGCAGAGTTATAAATGACAGCTATCATCCAAAAATATACTGAAGTAAGGCTGCCAAGAGGACTTGAAAGCCGGGCAGAATTGCAGGGAAACCGATTTCAGGAGGTAGACTGGAATTGCATTTAAAGCATAGGAAAAGAGGCAGAAGGTCGACAATGATGCACTTGGCCAAAAAGGGCGTATGCGTTTTTTCCTGAATATATTCAGGAAAAAAACGCATACGCCCTTTTTGGCCAACCAAGCAAGCTTGCAAAGGAAATCTGCACTACAATGAAGTCTCACTTCCCCCCCGTCAAAAGGGCCATCTGAAAAAAGTGTAAAATCCAGAAAGGCAGGACAGGCCATGGAGAACTGGGAGCCTTGTTATGCTGATGGGCGGGATGTAACTTGCCAACAGCCACTCGGGAGAAGTGTATGGTGTTTCCTGAAACATCTAAAAAACAAAGCAACAGAGCCTAGGGCACTTCCACTTATGGTCCTATAGCTTAGGGAAATTAAAATCAAAAAGACACAGCCACCCCAAAGTTTGGGATGGCTCTGTTTACAAGAAACTCGTTTACGGTACAAGTTCAATATTGCATAAAGCGAAAAATGGATAAAGAAGTTGTGGTACTTACGTACAATGCAATATCACTCAGCAATGACATCTATGTCATCAGGCCCATAGCAGCATAATGAGTGGATTCAGGTATGATGATTCTAACTGAAATAAGTCACACAGAAAAAGAAACATCATAAGATATCACTAATACACGGAATGTAAACTTGGCTACACAGGAACTGAATTTCAAAACAGAACATGGTCCCAAATTTAGAAAATCAACTTATGCTTGCTTAAGGGGAAAGGTGAGTTGGGGTGCTGCATAAAACCAGAGATTGAAATGAGCACAGATAAAGTTCCTTAAGCCAAATATGTAATAGACAAGAGCTACTCCTTGCTCAACGAAATGGACTCAAAACCCCATATTAAACGCCTAATAATGTACCTGACTAGTAAGTATCTTAAAACCTATGGATTGCTATGTCTCTGAAAGTGAATCAATCGTGAGTACAGGGGCAAAAACGCAGCAGTGATAGGATTGGAGAGTTTTGGTGAGCAAATGAAGACCCTTTGAAGTCATATTGCATGGTACCCATTCCACGGGTCTCAACTCTCCAGGTTTAAGGGATTCTTCCTTCAGCTAAAACATGCATGTGGAACCCAGAGTATGATCAACCGTGTGATCGGGAGACGTGTTGAAATATGTCTCAGTTCTCGTCCCCTGGTACTCGGGTGCAACATTCCAGATGCTTTACTAACACTCTCCCGACTTGGAGAGTCAGTGCCTTTAACCTCCTGTTTGGCCCAGTTTGCAAATTCCGCGGAAGATGAACAGGAATAGGGAGAACCAATGAGAGACTAGCTGGAGGTGTCTGGACGGGAAAATTTAACTCTCATTTCCCACCAGGAAGAGCAATTAACCAAAGGCTCAGCGTGCCATGCCGGAACCAGATTAGGGCCTGAAGCAATCCTGTGGTGTTGCGGCCAGCTCACAAGAAAGCGAGTTGAAGAAAGGAGCTCTGGGGCACTGTAATTCACAAACCTGCAGAGTTATAAATGACAGCTATCATCCAAAAATATACTGAAGTAAGGCTGCCAAGAGGACTTGAAAGCCGGGCAGAATTGCAGGAAACCGATTTCAGGAGGTAGACTGGAATTGCATTTAAAGCATAGGAAAAGAGGCAGAAGGTCGACAATGATGCACTTGGCCAAAAAGGGCGTATGCGTTTTTTCCTGAATATATTCAGGAAAAAACGCATACGCCCTTTTTGGCCAACCAAGCAAGCTTGCAAAGGAAATCTGCACTACAATGAAGTCTCACTTCCCCCCCGTCAAAAGGGCCATCTGAAAAAAGTGTAAAATCCAGAAAGGCAGGACAGGCCATGGAGAACTGGGAGCCTTGTTATGCTGATGGGCGGGATATAAATTGCCAACAGCCACTCGGGAGAAGTGTATGGTGTTTCCTGAAACATCTAAAAAACAAAGCAACAGAGCCTAGGGCACTTCCACTTATGGTCCTATAGCTTAGGGAAATTAAAATCAAAAAGACACAGCCACCCCAAAGTTTGGGATGGCTCTGTTTACAAGAAACTCGTTTACGGTACAAGTTCAATATCGCATAAAGCGAAAAATGGATAAAGAAGGTGTGGTACTTACGTACAATGCAATATCACTCAGCAATGACATCTATGTCATCAGGCCCATAGCAGCATAATGAGTGGATTCAGGTATGATGATTCTAACTGAAATAAGTCACACAGAAAAAGAAACATCATAAGATATCACTAATACACGGAATGTAAACTTGGCTACACAGGAACTGAATTTCAAAACAGAACATGGTCCCAAATTTAGAAAACCAACTTATGCTTGCTTAAGGGGAAAGGTGAGTTGGGGTGCTGCATAAAACCAGAGATTGAAATGAGCACAGATAAAGTTCCTTAAGCCAAATATGTAATAGACAAGAGCTACTCCTTGCTCAACGAAATGGACTCAAAACCCCATATTAAACGCCTAATAATGTACCTGACTAGTAAGTATCTTAAAACCTATGGATTGCTATGTCTCTGAAAGTGAATCAATCGTGAGTACAGGGGCAAAAACGCAGCAGTGATAGGATTGGAGAGTTTTGGTGAGCAAATGAAGACCCTTTGAAGTCATATTGCATGGTACCCATTCCACGGGTCTCAACTCTCCAGGTTTAAGGGATTCTTCCTTCAGCTAAAACATGCATGTGGAACCCAGAGTATGATCAACCGTGTGATCGGGAGACGTGTTGAAATATGTCTCAGTTCTCGTCCCCTGGTACTCGGGTGCAACATTCCAGATGCTTTACTAACACTCTCCCGACTTGGAGAGTCAGTGCCTTTAACCTCCTGTTTGGCCCAGTTTGCAAATTCCGCGGAAGATGAACAGGAATAGGGAGAACCAATGAGAGACTAGCTGGAGGTGTCTGGACGGGAAAATTTAACTCTCATTTCCCACCAGGAAGAGGAATTAACCAAAGGCTCAGCGTGCCATGCCGGAACCAGATTAGGGCCTGAAGCAATCCTGCGGTGTTGCGGCCAGCTCACAAGAAAGCGAGTTGAAGAAAGGAGCTCAGGGGCACTGTAATTCACAAACCTGCAGAGTTATAAATGACAGCTATCATCCAAAAATATACTGAAGTAAGGCTGCCAAGAGGACTTGAAAGCCGGGCAGAATTGCAGGAAACCGATTTCAGGAGGTAGACTGGAATTGCATTTAAAGCATAGGAAAAGAGGCAGAAGGTCGACAATGATGCACTTGGCCAAAAAGGGCGTATGCGTTTTTTCCTGAATATATTCAGGAAAAAACGCATACGCCCTTTTTGGCCAACCAAGCAAGCTTGCAAAGGAAATCTGCACTACAATGAAGTCTCACTTCCCCCCCGTCAAAAGGGCCATCTGAAAAAAGTGTAAAATCCAGAAAGGCAGGACAGGCCATGGAGAACTGGGAGCCTTGTTATGCTGATGGGCGGGATGTAACTTGCCAACAGCCACTCGGGAGAAGTGTATGGTGTTTCCTGAAACATCTAAAAAACAAAGCAACAGAGCCTAGGGCACTTCCACTTATGGTCCTATAGCTTAGGGAAATTAAAATCAAAAAGACACAGCCACCCCAAAGTTTGGGATGGCTCTGTTTACAAGAAACTCGTTTACGGTACAAGTTCAATATTGCATAAAGCGAAAAATGGATAAAGAAGTTGTGGTACTTACGTACAATGCAATATCACTCAGCAATGACATCTATGTCATCAGGCCCATAGCAGCATAATGAGTGGATTCAGGTATGATGATTCTAACTGAAATAAGTCACACAGAAAAAGAAACATCATAAGATATCACTAATACACGGAATGTAAACTTGGCTACACAGGAACTGAATTTCAAAACAGAACATGGTCCCAAATTTAGAAAATCAACTTATGCTTGCTTAAGGGGAAAGGTGAGTTGGGGTGCTGCATAAAACCAGAGATTGAAATGAGCACAGATAAAGTTCCTTAAGCCAAATATGTAATAGACAAGAGCTACTCCTTGCTCAACGAAATGGACTCAAAACCCCATATTAAACGCCTAATAATGTACCTGACTAGTAAGTATCTTAAAACCTATGGATTGCTATGTCTCTGAAAGTGAATCAATCGTGAGTACAGGGGCAAAAACGCAGCAGTGATAGGATTGGAGAGTTTTGGTGAGCAAATGAAGACCCTTTGAAGTCATATTGCATGGTACCCATTCCACGGGTCTCAACTCTCCAGGTTTAAGGGATTCTTCCTTCAGCTAAAACATGCATGTGGAACCCAGAGTATGATCAACCGTGTGATCGGGAGACGTGTTGAAATATGTCTCAGTTCTCGTCCCCTGGTACTCGGGTGCAACATTCCAGATGCTTTACTAACACTCTCCCGACTTGGAGAGTCAGTGCCTTTAACCTCCTGTTTGGCCCAGTTTGCAAATTCCGCGGAAGATGAACAGGAATAGGGAGAACCAATGAGAGACTAGCTGGAGGTGTCTGGACGGGAAAATTTAACTCTCATTTCCCACCAGGAAGAGCAATTAACCAAAGGCTCAGCGTGCCATGCCGGAACCAGATTAGGGCCTGAAGCAATCCTGTGGTGTTGCGGCCAGCTCACAAGAAAGCGAGTTGAAGAAAGGAGCTCTGGGGCACTGTAATTCACAAACCTGCAGAGTTATAAATGACAGCTATCATCCAAAAATATACTGAAGTAAGGCTGCCAAGAGGACTTGAAAGCCGGGCAGAATTGCAGGAAACCGATTTCAGGAGGTAGACTGGAATTGCATTTAAAGCATAGGAAAAGAGGCAGAAGGTCGACAATGATGCACTTGGCCAAAAAGGGCGTATGCGTTTTTTCCTGAATATATTCAGGAAAAAACGCATACGCCCTTTTTGGCCAACCAAGCAAGCTTGCAAAGGAAATCTGCACTACAATGAAGTCTCACTTCCCCCCCGTCAAAAGGGCCATCTGAAAAAAGTGTAAAATCCAGAAAGGCAGGACAGGCCATGGAGAACTGGGAGCCTTGTTATGCTGATGGGCGGGATATAAATTGCCAACAGCCACTCGGGAGAAGTGTATGGTGTTTCCTGAAACATCTAAAAAACAAAGCAACAGAGCCTAGGGCACTTCCACTTATGGTCCTATAGCTTAGGGAAATTAAAATCAAAAAGACACAGCCACCCCAAAGTTTGGGATGGCTCTGTTTACAAGAAACTCGTTTACGGTACAAGTTCAATATCGCATAAAGCGAAAAATGGATAAAGAAGGTGTGGTACTTACGTACAATGCAATATCACTCAGCAATGACATCTATGTCATCAGGCCCATAGCAGCATAATGAGTGGATTCAGGTATGATGATTCTAACTGAAATAAGTCACACAGAAAAAGAAACATCATAAGATATCACTAATACACGGAATGTAAACTTGGCTACACAGGAACTGAATTTCAAAACAGAACATGGTCCCAAATTTAGAAAACCAACTTATGCTTGCTTAAGGGGAAAGGTGAGTTGGGGTGCTGCATAAAACCAGAGATTGAAATGAGCACAGATAAAGTTCCTTAAGCCAAATATGTAATAGACAAGAGCTACTCCTTGCTCAACGAAATGGACTCAAAACCCCATATTAAACGCCTAATAATGTACCTGACTAGTAAGTATCTTAAAACCTATGGATTGCTATGTCTCTGAAAGTGAATCAATCGTGAGTACAGGGGGAAAAACGCAGCAGTGATAGGATTGGAGAGTTTTGGTGAGCAAATGAAGACCCTTTGAAGTCATATTGCATGGTACCCATTCCACGGGTCTCAACTCTCCAGGTTTAAGGGATTCTTCCTTCAGCTAAAACATGCATGTGGAACCCAGAGTATGATCAACCGTGTGATCGGGAGACGTGTTGAAATATGTCTCAGTTCTCGTCCCCTGGTACTCGGGTGCAACATTCCAGATGCTTTACTAACACTCTCCCGACTTGGAGAGTCAGTGCCTTTAACCTCCTGTTTGGCCCAGTTTGCAAATTCCGCGGAAGATGAACAGGAATAGGGAGAACCAATGAGAGACTAGCTGGAGGTGTCTGGACGGGAAAATTTAACTCTCATTTCCCACCAGGAAGAGGAATTAACCAAAGGCTCAGCATGCCATGCCGGAACCAGATTAGGGCCTGAAGCAATCCTGCGGTGTTGCGGCCAGCTCACAAGAAAGCGAGTTGAAGAAAGGAGCTCAGGGGCACTGTAATTCACAAACCTGCAGAGTTATAAATGACAGCTATCATCCAAAAATATACGGAAGTAAGGCTGCCAAGAGGACTTGAAAGCCGGGCAGAATTGCAGGAAACCGATTTCAGGAGGTTGACTGGAATTGCATTTAAAGCATAGGAAAAGAGGCAGAAGGTCGACAATGATGCACTTGGCCAAAAAGGGCGTATGCGTTTTTTCCTGAATATATTCAGGAAAAAACGCATACGCCCTTTTTGGCCAACCAAGCAAGCTTGCAAAGGAAATCTGCACTACAATGAAGTCTCACTTCCCCCCCGTCAAAAGGGCCATCTGAAAAAAGTGTAAAATCCAGAAAGGCAGGACAGGCCATGGAGAACTGGGAGCCTTGTTATGCTGATGGGCGGGATGTCAATTGCCAACAGCCACTCGGGAGAAGTGTATGGTGTTTCCTGAAACATCTAAAAAACAAAGCAACAGAGCCTAGGGCACTTCCACTTATGGTCCTATAGCTTAGGGAAATTAAAATCAAAAAGACACAGCCACCCCAAAGTTTGGGATGGCTCTGTTTACAAGAAACTCGTTTACGGTACAAGTTCAATATCGCATAAAGCGAAAAATGGATAAAGAAGTTGTGGTACTTACGTACAATGCAATATCACTCAGCAATGACATCTATGTCATCAGGCCCATAGCAGCATAATGAGTGGATTCAGGTATGATGATTCTAACTGAAATAAGTCACACAGAAAAAGAAACATCATAAGATATCACTAATACACGGAATGTAAACTTGGCTACACAGGAACTGAATTTCAAAACAGAACATGGTCCCAAATTTAGAAAACCAACTTATGCTTGCTTAAGGGGAAAGGTGAGTTGGGGTGCTGCATAAAACCAGAGATTGAAATGAGCACAGATAAAGTTCCTTAAGCCAAATATGTAATAGACAAGAGCTACTCCTTGCTCAACGAAATGGACTCAAAACCCCATATTAAACGCCTAATAATGTACCTGACTAGTAAGTATCTTAAAACCTATGGATTGCTATGTCTCTGAAAGTGAATCAATCGTGAGTACAGGGGCAAAAACGCAGCAGTGATAGGATTGGAGAGTTTTGGTGAGCAAATGAAGACCCTTTGAAGTCATATTGCATGGTACCCATTCCACGGGTCTCAACTCTCCAGGTTTAAGGGATTCTTCCTTCAGCTAAAACATGCATGTGGAACCCAGAGTATGATCAACCGTGTGATCGGCAGACGTGTTGAAATGTGTCTCAGTTCTCGTCCCCTGGTACTCGGGTGCAACATTCCAGATGCTTTACTAACACTCTCCCGACTTGGAGAGTCAGTGCCTTTAACCTCCTGTTTGGCCCAGTTTGCAAATTCCGCGGAAGATGAACAGGAATAGGGAGAACCAATGAGAGACTAGCTGGAGGTGTCTGGACGGGAAAATTTAACTCTCATTTCCCACCAGGAAGAGGAATTAACCAAAGGCTCAGCGTGCCATGCCGGAACCAGATTAGGGCCTGAAGCAATCCTGCGGTGTTGCGGCCAGCTCACAAGAAAGCGAGTTGAAGAAAGGAGCTCAGGGGCACTGTAATTCACAAACCTGCAGAGTTATAAATGACAGCTATCATCCAAAAATATACTGAAGTAAGGCTGCCAAGAGGACTTGAAAGCCGGGCAGAATTGCAGGAAACCGATTTCAGGAGGTAGACTGGAATTGCATTTAAAGCATAGGAAAAGAGGCAGAAGGTCGACAATGATGCACTTGGCCAAAAAGGGCGTATGCGTTTTTTCCTGAATATATTCAGGAAAAAACGCATACGCCCTTTTTGGCCAACCAAGCAAGCTTGCAAAGGAAATCTGCACTACAATGAAGTCTCACTTCCCCCCCCCGTCAAAAGGGCCATCTGAAAAAAGTGTAAAATCCAGAAAGGCAGGACAGGCCATGGAGAACTGGGAGCCTTGTTATGCTGATGGGCGGGATGTAACTTGCCAACAGCCACTCGGGAGAAGTGTATGGTGTTTCCTGAAACATCTAAAAAACAAAGCAACAGAGCCTAGGGCACTTCCACTTATGGTCCTATAGCTTAGGGAAATTAAAATCAAAAAGACACAGCCACCCCAAAGTTTGGGATGGCTCTGTTTACAAGAAACTCGTTTACGGTACAAGTTCAATATCGCATAAAGCGAAAAATGGATAAAGAAGGTGTGGTACTTACGTACAATGCAATATCACTCAGCAATGACATCTATGTCATCAGGCCCATAGCAGCATAATGAGTGGATTCAGGTATGATGATTCTAACTGAAATAAGTCACACAGAAAAAGAAACATCATAAGATATCACTAATACACGGAATGTAAACTTGGCTACACAGGAACTGAATTTCAAAACAGAACATGGTCCCAAATTTAGAAAACCAACTTATGCTTGCTTAAGGGGAAAGGTGAGTTGGGGTGCTGCATAAAACCAGAGATTGAAATGAGCACAGATAAAGTTCCTTAAGCCAAATATGTAATAGACAAGAGCTACTCCTTGCTCAACGAAATGGACTCAAAACCCCATATTAAACGCCTAATAATGTACCTGACTAGTAAGTATCTTAAAACCTATGGATTGCTATGTCTCTGAAAGTGAATCAATCGTGAGTACAGGGGAAAAAACGCAGCAGTGATAGGATTGGAGAGTTTTGGTGAGCAAATGAAGACCCTTTGAAGTCATATTGCATGGTACCCATTCCACGGGTCTCAACTCTCCAGGTTTAAGGGATTCTTCCTTCAGCTAAAACATACATGTGGAACCCAGAGTATGATCAACCGTGTGATCGGGAGACGTGTTGAAATATGTCTCAGTTCTCGTCCCCTGGTACTCGGGTGCAACATTCCAGATGCTTTACTAACACTCTCCCGACTTGGAGAGTCAGTGCCTTTAACCTCCTGTTTGGCCCAGTTTGCAAATTCCGCGGAAGATGAACAGGAATAGGGAGAACCAATGAGAGACTAGCTGGAGGTGTCTGGACGGGAAAATTTAACTCTCATTTCCCACCAGGAAGAGGAATTAACCAAAGGCTCAGCGTGCCATGCCGGAACCAGATTAGGGCCTGAAGCAATCCTGCGGTGTTGCGGCCAGCTCACAAGAAAGCGAGTTGAAGAAAGGAGCTCAGGGGCACTGTAATTCACAAACCTGCAGAGTTATAAATGACAGCTATCATCCAAAAATATACGGAAGTAAGGCTGCCAAGAGGACTTGAAAGCCGGGCAGAATTGCAGGAAACCGATTTCAGGAGGTTGACTGGAATTGCATTTAAAACATAGGAAAAGAGGCAGAAGGTCGACAATGATGCACTTGGCCAAAAAGGGCGTATGCGTTTTTTCCTGAATATATTCAGGAAAAAACGCATACGCCCTTTTTGGCCAACCAAGCAAGCTTGCAAAGGAAATCTGCACTACAATGAAGTCTCACTTCCCCCCCGTCAAAAGGGCCATCTGAAAAAAGTGTAAAATCCAGAAAGGCAGGACAGGCCATGGAGAACTGGGAGCCTTGTTATGCTGATGGGCGGGATGTCAATTGCCAACAGCCACTCGGGAGAAGTGTATGGTGTTTCCTGAAACATCTAAAAAACAAAGCAACAGAGCCTAGGGCACTTCCACTTATGGTCCTATAGCTTAGGGAAATTAAAATCAAAAAGACACAGCCACCCCAAAGTTTGGGATGGCTCTGTTTACAAGAAACTCGTTTACGGTACAAGTTCAATATCGCATAAAGCGAAAAATGGATAAAGAAGTTGTGGTACTTACGTACAATGCAATATCACTCAGCAATGACATCTATGTCATCAGGCCCATAGCAGCATAATGAGTGGATTCAGGTATGATGATTCTAACTGAAATAAGTCACACAGAAAAAGAAACATCATAAGATATCACTAATACACGGAATGTAAACTTGGCTACACAGGAACTGAATTTCAAAACAGAACATGGTCCCAAATTTAGAAAACCAACTTATGCTTGCTTAAGGGGAAAGGTGAGTTGGGGTGCTGCATAAAACCAGAGATTGAAATGAGCACAGATAAAGTTCCTTAAGCCAAATATGTAATAGACAAGAGCTACTCCTTGCTCAACGAAATGGACTCAAAACCCCATATTAAACGCCTAATAATGTACCTGACTAGTAAGTATCTTAAAACCTATGGATTGCTATGTCTCTGAAAGTGAATCAATCGTGAGTACAGGGGCAAAAACGCAGCAGTGATAGGATTGGAGAGTTTTGGTGAGCAAATGAAGACCCTTTGAAGTCATATTGCATGGTACCCATTCCACGGGTCTCAACTCTCCAGGTTTAAGGGATTCTTCCTTCAGCTAAAACATGCATGTGGAACCCAGAGTATGATCAACCGTGTGATCGGCAGACGTGTTGAAATGTGTCTCAGTTCTCGTCCCCTGGTACTCGGGTGCAACATTCCAGATGCTTTACTAACACTCTCCCGACTTGGAGAGTCAGTGCCTTTAACCTCCTGTTTGGCCCAGTTTGCAAATTCCGCGGAAGATGAACAGGAATAGGGAGAACCAATGAGAGACTAGCTGGAGGTGTCTGGACGGGAAAATTTAACTCTCATTTCCCACCAGGAAGAGGAATTAACCAAAGGCTCAGCGTGCCATGCCGGAACCAGATTAGGGCCTGAAGCAATCCTGCGGTGTTGCGGCCAGCTCACAAGAAAGCGAGTTGAAGAAAGGAGCTCAGGGGCACTGTAATTCACAAACCTGCAGAGTTATAAATGACAGCTATCATCCAAAAATATACTGAAGTAAGGCTGCCAAGAGGACTTGAAAGCCGGGCAGAATTGCAGGAAACCGATTTCAGGAGGTAGACTGGAATTGCATTTAAAGCATAGGAAAAGAGGCAGAAGGTCGACAATGATGCACTTGGCCAAAAAGGGCGTATGCGTTTTTTCCTGAATATATTCAGGAAAAAACGCATACGCCCTTTTTGGCCAACCAAGCAAGCTTGCAAAGGAAATCTGCACTACAATGAAGTCTCACTTCCCCCCCCCGTCAAAAGGGCCATCTGAAAAAAGTGTAAAATCCAGAAAGGCAGGACAGGCCATGGAGAACTGGGAGCCTTGTTATGCTGATGGGCGGGATGTAACTTGCCAACAGCCACTCGGGAGAAGTGTATGGTGTTTCCTGAAACATCTAAAAAACAAAGCAACAGAGCCTAGGGCACTTCCACTTATGGTCCTATAGCTTAGGGAAATTAAAATCAAAAAGACACAGCCACCCCAAAGTTTGGGATGGCTCTGTTTACAAGAAACTCGTTTACAGTACAAGTTCAATATCGCATAAAGCGAAAAATGGATAAAGAAGTTGTGGTACTTACGTACAATGCAATATCACTCAGCAATGACATCTATGTCATCAGGCCCATAGCAGCATAATGAGTGGATTCAGGTATGATGATTCTAACTGAAATAAGTCACACAGAAAAAGAAACATCATAAGATATCACTAATACACGGAATGTAAACTTGGCTACACAGGAACTGAATTTCAAAACAGAACATGGTCCCAAATTTAGAAAACCAACTTATGCTTGCTTAAGGGGAAAGGTGAGTTGGGGTGCTGCATAAAACCAGAGATTGAAATGAGCACAGATAAAGTTCCTTAAGCCAAATATGTAATAGACAAGAGCTACTCCTTGCTCAACGAAATGGACTCAAAACCCCATATTAAACGCCTAATAATGTACCTGACTAGTAAGTATCTTAAAACCTATGGATTGCTATGTCTCTGAAAGTGAATCAATCGTGAGTACAGGGGCAAAAACGCAGCAGTGATAGGATTGGAGAGTTTTGGTGAGCAAATGAAGACCCTTTGAAGTCATATTGCATGGTACCCATTCCAAGGGTCTCAACTCTCCAGGTTTAAGGGATTCTTCCTTCAGCTAAAACATGCATGTGGAACCCAGAGTATGATCAACCGTGTGATCGGGAGACGTGTTGAAATATGTCTCAGTTCTCGTCCCCTGGTACTCGGTTGCAACATTCCAGATGCTTTACTAACACTCTCCCGACTTGGAGAGTCAGTGCCTTTAACCTCCTGTTTGGCCCAGTTTGCAAATTCCGCGGAAGATGAACAGGAATAGGGAGAACCAATGAGAGACTAGCTGGAGGTGTCTGGACGGGAAAATTTAACTCTCATTTCCCACCAGGAAGAGGAATTAACCAAAGGCTCAGCGTGCCATGCCGGAACCAGATTAGGGCCTGAAGCAATCCTGCGGTGTTGCGGCCAGCTCACAAGAAAGCGAGTTGAAGAAAGGAGCTCAGGGCCACTGTAATTCACAAACCTGCAGAGTTATAAATGACAGCTATCATCCAAAAATATACTGAAGTAAGGCTGCCAAGAGGACTTGAAAGCCGGGCAGAATTGCAGGAAACCGATTTCAGGAGGTAGACTGGAATTGCATTTAAAGCAGAGGAAAAGAGGCAGAAGGTCGACAATGATGCACTTGGCCAAAAAGGGCGTATGCGTTTTTTCCTGAATATATTCAGGAAAAAACGCATACGCCCTTTTTGGCCAACCAAGCAAGATTGCAATGGAAATCTGCACTACAATGAAGTCTCACTTCCCCCCCCCCGTCAAAAGGGCCATCTGAAAAAAGTGTAAAATCCAGAAAGGCAGGACAGGCCATGGAGAACTGGGAGCCTTGTTATGCTGATGGGCGGGATGTAACTTGCCAACAGCCACTCTGGAGAAGTGTATGGTGTTTCCTGAAACATCTAAAAAACAAAGCAACAGAGCCTAGGGCACTTCCACTTATGGTCCTATAGCTTAGGGAAATTAAAATCAAAAAGACACAGCCACCCCAAAGTTTGGGATGGCTCTGTTTACAAGAAACTCGTTTAGGGTACAAGTTCAATATCGCATAAAGCGAAAAATGGATAAAGAAGTTGTGGTACTTACGTACAATGCAATATCACTCAGCAATGACATCTATGTCATCAGGCCCATAGCAGCATAATGAGTGGATTCAGGTATGATGATTCTAACTGAAATAAGTCACACAGAAAAAGAAACATCATAAGATATCACTAATACACGGAATGTAAACTTGGCTACACAGGAACTGAATTTCAAAACAGAACATGGTCCCAAATTTAGAAAACCAACTTATGCTTGCTTAAGGGGAAAGGTGAGTTGGGGTGCTGCATAAAACCAGAGATTGAAATGAGCACAGATAAAGTTCCTTAAGCCAAATATGTAATAGACAAGAGCTACTCCTTGCTCAACGAAATGGACTCAAAACCCCATATTAAACGCCTAATAATGTACCTGACTAGTAAGTATCTTAAAACCTATGGATTGCTATGTCTCTGAAAGTGAATCAGTCGTGAGTACAGGAGCAAAAACGCAGCAGTGATAGGATTGGAGAGTTTTGGTGAGCAAATGAAGACCCTTTGAAGTCATATTGCATGGTACCCATTCCACGGGTCTGAACTCTCCAGGTTTAAGGGATTCTTCCTTCAGCTAAAACATGCATGTGGAACCCAGAGTATGATCAACCGTGTGATCGGGAGACGTGTTGAAATGTGTCTCAGTTCTCGTCCCCTGGTACTCGGGTGCAACATTCCAGATGCTTTACTAACACTCTCCCGACTTGGAGAGTCAGTGCCTTTAACCTCCTGTTTGGCCCAGTTTGCAAATTCCGCGGAAGATGAACAGGAATAGGGAGAACCAATGAGAGACTAGCTGGAGGTGTCTGGACGGGAAAATTTAACTCTCATTTCCCACCAGGAAGAGGAATTAACCAAAGGCTCAGCGTGCCATGCCGGAACCAGATTAGGGCCTGAAGCAATCCTGCGGTGTTGCGGCCAGCTCACAAGAAAGCGAGTTGAAGAAAGGAGCTCAGGGGCACTGTAATTCACAAACCTGCAGAGTTATAAATGACAGCTATCATCCAAAAATATACTGAAGTAAGGCTGCCAAGAGGACTTGAAAGCCGGGCAGAATTGCAGGAAACCGATTTCAGGAGGTAGACTGGAATTGCATTTAAAGCATAGGAAAAGAGGCAGAAGGTCGACAATGATGCACTTGGCCAAAAAGGGCGTATGCGTTTTTTCCTGAATATATTCAGGAAAAAACGCATACGCCCTTTTTGGCCAACCAAGCAAGCTTGCAAAGGAAATCTGCACTACAATGAAGTCTCACTTCCCCCCCGTCAAAAGGGCCATCTGAAAAAAGTGTAAAATCCAGAAAGGCAGGACAGGCCATGGAGAACTGGGAGCCTTGTTATGCTGATGGGCGGGATGTAACTTGCCAACAGCCACTCTGGAGAAGTGTATGGTGTTTCCTGAAACATCTAAAAAACAAAGCAACAGAGCCTAGGGCACTTCCACTTATGGTCCTATAGCTTAGGGAAATTAAAATCAAAAAGACACAGCCACCCCAAAGTTTGGGATGGCTCTGTTTACAAGAAACTCGTTTAGGGTACAAGTTCAATATCGCATAAAGCGAAAAATGGATAAAGAAGTTGTGGTACTTACGTACAATGCAATATCACTCAGCAATGACATCTATGTCATCAGGCCCATAGCAGCATAATGAGTGGATTCAGGTATGATGATTCTAACTGAAATAAGTCACACAGAAAAAGAAACATCATAAGATATCACTAATACACGGAATGTAAACTTGGCTACACAGGAACTGAATTTCAAAACAGAACATGGTCCCAAATTTAGAAAACCAACTTATGCTTGCTTAAGGGGAAAGGTGAGTTGGGGTGCTGCATAAAACCAGAGATTGAAATGAGCACAGATAAAGTTCCTTAAGCCAAATATGTAATAGACAAGAGCTACTCCTTGCTCAACGAAATGGACTCAAAACCCCATATTAAACGCCTAATAATGTACCTGACTAGTAAGTATCTTAAAACCTATGGATTGCTATGTCTCTGAAAGTGAATCAGTCGTGAGTACAGGGGCAAAAACGCAGCAGTGATAGGATTGGAGAGTTTTGGTGAGCAAATGAAGACCCTTTGAAGTCATATTGCATGGTACCCATTCCACGGGTCTGAACTCTCCAGGTTTAAGGGATTCTTCCTTCAGCTAAAACATGCATGTGGAACCCAGAGTATGATCAACCGTGTGATCGGGAGACGTGTTGAAATGTGTCTCAGTTCTCGTCCCCTGGTACTCGGGTGCAACATTCCAGATGCTTTACTAACACTCTCCCGACTTGGAGAGTCAGTGCCTTTAACCTCCTGTTTGGCCCAGTTTGCAAATTCCGCGGAAGATGAACAGGAATAGGGAGAACCAATGAGAGACTAGCTGGAGGTGTCTGGACGGGAAAATTTAACTCTCATTTCCCACCAGGAAGAGGAATTAACCAAAGGCTCAGCGTGCCATGCCGGAACCAGATTAGGGCCTGAAGCAATCCTGCGGTGTTGCGGCCAGCTCACAAGAAAGCGAGTTGAAGAAAGGAGCTCAGGGGCACTGTAATTCACAAACCTGCAGAGTTATAAATGACAGCTATCATCCAAAAATATACTGAAGTAAGGCTGCCAAGAGGACTTGAAAGCCGGGCAGAATTGCAGGAAACCGATTTCAGGAGGTAGACTGGAATTGCATTTAAAGCATAGGAAAAGAGGCAGAAGGTCGACAATGATGCACTTGGCCAAAAAGGGCGTATGCGTTTTTTCCTGAATATATTCAGGAAAAAACGCATACGCCCTTTTTGGCCAACCAAGCAAGCTTGCAAAGGAAATCTGCACTACAATGAAGTCTCACTTCCCCCCCGTCAAAAGGGCCATCTGAAAAAAGTGTAAAATCCAGAAAGGCAGGACAGGCCATGGAGAACTGGGAGCCTTGTTATGCTGATGGGCAGGATGTAACTTGCCAACAGCCACTCGGGAGAAGTGTATGATGTTTCCTGAAACATCTAAAAAACAAAGCAACAGAGCCTAGGGCACTTCCACTTATGGTCCTATAGATTAGGGAAATTAAAATCAAAAAGACACAGCCACCCCAAAGTTTGGGATGGCTCTGTTTACAAGAAACTCGTTTACGGTACAAGTTCAATATCGCATAAAGCGAAAAATGGATAAAGAAGTTGTGGTACTTACGTACAATGCAATATCACTCAGCAATGACATCTATGTCATCAGGCCCATAGCAGCATAATGAGTGGATTCAGGTATGATGATTCTAACTGAAATAAGTCACACAGAAAAAGAAACATCATAAGATATCACTAATACACGGAATGTAAACTTGGCTACACAGGAACTGAATTTCAAAACAGAACATGGTCCCAAATTTAGAAAACCAACTTATGCTTGCTTAAGGGGAAAGGTGAGTTGGGGTGCTGCATAAAACCAGAGATTGAAATGAGCACAGATAAAGTTCCTTAAGCCAAATATGTAATAGACAAGAGCTACTCCTTGCTCAACGAAATGGACTCAAAACCCCATATTAAACGCCTAATAATGTACCTGACTAGTAAGTATCTTAAAACCTATGGATTGCTATGTCTCTGAAAGTGAATCAATCGTGAGTACAGGGGCAAAAACGCAGCAGTGATAGGATTGGAGAGTTTTGGTGAGCAAATGAAGACCCTTTGAAGTCATATTGCATGGTACCCATTCCACGGGTCTCAACTCTCCAGGTTTAAGGGATTCTTCCTTCAGCTAAAACATGCATGTGGAACCCAGAGTATGATCAACTGTGTGATCGGGAGACGTGTTGAAATATGTCTCAGTTCTCGTCCCCTGGTACTCGGATGCAACATTCCAGATGCTTTACTAACACTCTCCCGACTTGGAGAGTCAGTGCCTTTAACCTCCTGTTTGGCCCAGTTTGCAAATTCCGCGGAAGATGAACAGGAATAGGGAGAACCAATGAGAGACTAGCTGGAGGTGTCTGGACGGGAAAATTTAACTCTCATTTCCCACCAGGAAGAGGAATTAACCAAAGGCTCTGCGTGCCGTGCCGGAACCAGATTAGGGCCTGAAGCAATCCTGCGGTGTTGCGGCCAGCTCACAAGAAAGCGAGTTGAAGAAAGGAGCTCAGGGGCACTGTAATTCACAAACCTGCAGAGTTATAAATGACAGCTATCATCCAAAAATATACTGAAGTAAGGCTGCCAAGAGGACTTGAAAGCCAGGCAGAATTGCAGGAAACCGATTTCAGGAGGTAGACTGGAATTGCATTTAAAGCATAGGAAAAGAGGCAGAAGGTCGACAATGATGCACTTGGCCAAAAAGGGCGTATGCGTTTTTTCCTGAATATATTCAGGAAAAAACGCATACGCCCTTTTTGGCCAACCAAGCAAGCTTGCAAAGGAAATCTGCACTACAATGAAGTCTCACTTCCCCCCCCCCCGTCAAAAGGGCCATCTGAAAAAAGTGTAAAATCCAGAAAGGCAGGACAGGCCATGGAGAACTGGCAGCCTTGTTATGCTGATGGGCGGGATGTAACTTGCCAACAGCCACTCGGGAGAAGCGTATGGTGTTTCCTGAAACATCTAAAAAACAAAGCAACAGAGCCTAGGGCACTTCCACTTATGGTCCTATAGCTTAGGGAAATTAAAATCAAAAAGACACAGCCACCCCAAAGTTTGGGATGGCTCTGTTTACAAGAACGTCGTTTACGGTACAAGTTCAATATCGCATAAAGCGAAAAATGGATAAAGAAGTTGTGGTACTTACGTACAATGCACTATCACTCAGCAATGACATCTATGTCATCAGGCCCATAGCAGCATAATGAGTGGATTCAGGTATGATGATTCTAACTGAAATAAGTCACACAGAAAAAGAAACATCATAAGATATCACTAATACACGGAATGTAAACTTGGCTACACAGGAACTGAATTTCAAAACAGAACATGGTCCCAAATTTAGAAAATCAACTTATGCTTGCTTAAGGGGAAAGGTGAGTTGGGGTGCTGCATAAAACCAGAGATTGAAATGAGCACAGATAAAGTTCCTTAAGCCAAATATGTAATAGACAAGAGCTACTCCTTGCTCAACGAAATGGACTCAAAACCCCATATTAAACGCCTAATAATGTACCTGACTAGTAAGTATCTTAAAACCTATGGATTGCTATGTCTCTGAAAGTGAATCAATCGTGAGTACAGGGGCAAAAACGCAGCAGTGATAGGATTGGAGAGTTTTGGTGAGCAAATGAAGACCCTTTGAAGTCATATTGCATGGTACCCATTCCACGGGTCTCAACTCTCCAGGTTTAAGGGATTCTTCCTTCAGCTAAAACATGCATGTGGAACCCAGAGTATGATCAACCGTGTGATCGGGAGACGTGTTGAAATATGTCTCAGTTCTCGTCCCCTGGTACTCGGGTGCAACATTCCAGATGCTTTACTAACACTCTCCTGACTTGGAGAGTCAGTGCCTTTAACCTCCTGTTTGGCCCAGTTTGCAAATTCCGCGGAAGATGAACAGGAATAGGGAGAACCAATGAGAGACTAGCTGGAGGTGTCTGGACGGGAAAATTTAACTCTCATTTCCCACCAGGAAGAGGAATTAACCAAAGGCTCAGCGTGCCGTGCCGGAACCAGATTAGGGCCTGAAGCAATCCTGCGGTGTTGCGGCCAGCTCACAAGAAAGCGAGTTGAAGAAAGGAGCTCAGGGGCACTGTAATTCACAAACCTGCAGAGTTATAAATGACAGCTATCATCCAAAAATATACTGAAGTAAGGCTGCCAAGAGGACTTGAAAGCCGGGCAGAATTGCAGGAAACCGATTTCAGGAGGTAGACTGGAATTGCATTTAAAGCATAGGAAAAGAGGCAGAAGGTCGACAATGATGCACTTGGCCAAAAAGGGCGTATGCGTTTTTTCCTGAATATATTCAGGAAAAAACGCATACGCCCTTTTTGGCCAACCAAGCAAGCTTGCAAAGGAAATCTGCACTACAATGAAGTCTCACTTCCCCCCCCCGTCAAAAGGGCCATCTGAAAAAAGTGTAAAATCCAGAAAGGCAGGACAGGCCATGGAGAACTGGGAGCCTTGTTATGCTGATGGGCGGGATGTAACTTGCCAACAGCCACTCTGGAGAAGTGTATGGTGTTTCCTGAAACATCTAAAAAACAAAGCAACAGAGCCTAGGGCACTTCCACTTATGGTCCTATAGCTTAGGGAAATTAAAATCAAAAAGACACAGCCACCCCAAAGTTTGGGATGGCTCTGTTTACAAGAAACTCGTTTAGGGTACAAGTTCAATATCGCATAAAGCGAAAAATGGATAAAGAAGTTGTGGTACTTACGTACAATGCAATATCACTCAGCAATGACATCTATGTCATCAGGCCCATAGCAGCATAATGAGTGGATTCAGGTATGATGATTCTAACTGAAATAAGTCACACAGAAAAAGAAACATCATAAGATATCACTAATACACGGAATGTAAACTTGGCTACACAGGAACTGAATTTCAAAACAGAACATGGTCCCAAATTTAGAAAACCAACTTATGCTTGCTTAAGGGGAAAGGTGAGTTGGGGTGCTGCATAAAACCAGAGATTGAAATGAGCACAGATAAAGTTCCTTAAGCCAAATATGTAATAGACAAGAGCTACTCCTTGCTCAACGAAATGGACTCAAAACCCCATATTAAACGCCTAATAATGTACCTGACTAGTAAGTATCTTAAAACCTATGGATTGCTATGTCTCTGAAAGTGAATCAGTCGTGAGTACAGGGGCAAAAACGCAGCAGTGATAGGATTGGAGAGTTTTGGTGAGCAAATGAAGACCCTTTGAAGTCATATTGCATGGTACCCATTCCACGGGTCTGAACTCTCCAGGTTTAAGGGATTCTTCCTTCAGCTAAAACATGCATGTGGAACCCAGAGTATGATCAACCGTGTGATCGGGAGACGTGTTGAAATGTGTCTCAGTTCTCGTCCCCTGGTACTCGGGTGCAACATTCCAGATGCTTTACTAACACTCTCCCGGCTTGGAGAGTCAGTGCCTTTAACCTCCTGTTTGGCCCAGTTTGCAAATTCCGCGGAAGATGAACAGGAATAGGGAGAACCAATGAGAGACTAGCTGGAGGTGTCTGGACGGGAAAATTTAACTCTCATTTCCCACCAGGAAGAGGAATTAACCAAAGGCTCAGCGTGCCATGCCGGAACCAGATTAGGGCCTGAAGCAATCCTGCGGTGTTGCGGCCAGCTCACAAGAAAGCGAGTTGAAGAAAGGAGCTCAGGGGCACTGTAATTCACAAACCTGCAGAGTTATAAATGACAGCTATCATCCAAAAATATACTGAAGTAAGGCTGCCAAGAGGACTTGAAAGCCGGGCAGAATTGCAGGAAACCGATTTCAGGAGGTAGACTGGAATTGCATTTAAAGCATAGGAAAAGAGGCAGAAGGTCGACAATGATGCACTTGGCCAAAAAGGGCGTATGCGTTTTTTCCTGAATATATTCAGGAAAAAACGCATACGCCCTTTTTGGCCAACCAAGCAAGCTTGCAAAGGAAATCTGCACTACAATGAAGTCTCACTTCCCCCCCGTCAAAAGGGCCATCTGAAAAAAGTGTAAAATCCAGAAAGGCAGGACAGGCCATGGAGAACTGGGAGCCTTGTTATGCTGATGGGCAGGATGTAACTTGCCAACAGCCACTCGGGAGAAGTGTATGGTGTTTCCTGAAACATCTAAAAAACAAAGCAACAGAGCCTAGGGCACTTCCACTTATGGTCCTATAGATTAGGGAAATTAAAATCAAAAAGACACAGCCACCCCAAAGTTTGGGATGGCTCTGTTTACAAGAAACTCGTTTACGGTACAAGTTCAATATCGCATAAAGCGAAAAATGGATAAAGAAGTTGTGGTACTTACGTACAATGCAATATCACTCAGCAATGACATCTATGTCATCAGGCCCATAGCAGCATAATGAGTGGATTCAGGTATGATGATTCTAACTGAAATAAGTCACACAGAAAAAGAAACATCATAAGATATCACTAATACACGGAATGTAAACTTGGCTACACAGGAACTGAATTTCAAAACAGAACATGGTCCCAAATTTAGAAAACCAACTTATGCTTGCTTAAGGGGAAAGGTGAGTTGGGGTGCTGCATAAAACCAGAGATTGAAATGAGCACAGATAAAGTTCCTTAAGCCAAATATGTAATAGACAAGAGCTACTCCTTGCTCAACGAAATGGACTCAAAACCCCATATTAAACGCCTAATAATGTACCTGACTAGTAAGTATCTTAAAACCTATGGATTGCTATGTCTCTGAAAGTGAATCAATCGTGAGTACAGGGGCAAAAACGCAGCAGTGATAGGATTGGAGAGTTTTGGTGAGCAAATGAAGACCCTTTGAAGTCATATTGCATGGTACCCATTCCACGGGTCTCAACTCTCCAGGTTTAAGGGATTCTTCCTTCAGCTAAAACATGCATGTGGAACCCAGAGTATGATCAACTGTGTGATCGGGAGACGTGTTGAAATATGTCTCAGTTCTCGTCCCCTGGTACTCGGATGCAACATTCCAGATGCTTTACTAACACTCTCCCGACTTGGAGAGTCAGTGCCTTTAACCTCCTGTTTGGCCCAGTTTGCAAATTCCGCGGAAGATGAACAGGAATAGGGAGAACCAATGAGAGACTAGCTGGAGGTGTCTGGACGGGAAAATTTAACTCTCATTTCCCACCAGGAAGAGGAATTAACCAAAGGCTCTGCGTGCCGTGCCGGAACCAGATTAGGGCCTGAAGCAATCCTGCGGTGTTGCGGCCAGCTCACAAGAAAGCGAGTTGAAGAAAGGAGCTCAGGGGCACTGTAATTCACAAACCTGCAGAGTTATAAATGACAGCTATCATCCAAAAATATACTGAAGTAAGGCTGCCAAGAGGACTTGAAAGCCGGGCAGAATTGCAGGAAACCGATTTCAGGAGGTAGACTGGAATTGCATTTAAAGCATAGGAAAAGAGGCAGAAGGTCGACAATGATGCACTTGGCCAAAAAGGGCGTATGCGTTTTTTCCTGAATATATTCAGGAAAAAACGCATACGCCCTTTTTGGCCAACCAAGCAAGCTTGCAAAGGAAATCTGCACTACAATGAAGTCTCACTTCCCCCCCCCCGTCAAAAGGGCCATCTGAAAAAAGTGTAAAATCCAGAAAGGCAGGACAGGCCATGGAGAACTGGCAGCCTTGTTATGCTGATGGGCGGGATGTAACTTGCCAACAGCCACTCGGGAGAAGCGTATGGTGTTTCCTGAAACATCTAAAAAACAAAGCAACAGAGCCTAGGGCACTTCCACTTATGGTCCTATAGCTTAGGGAAATTAAAATCAAAAAGACACAGCCACCCCAAAGTTTGGGATGGCTCTGTTTACAAGAACGTCGTTTACGGTACAAGTTCAATATCGCATAAAGCGAAAAATGGATAAAGAAGTTGTGGTACTTACGTACAATGCACTATCACTCAGCAATGACATCTATGTCATCAGGCCCATAGCAGCATAATGAGTGGATTCAGGTATGATGATTCTAACTGAAATAAGTCACACAGAAAAAGAAACATCATAAGATATCACTAATACACGGAATGTAAACTTGGCTACACAGGAACTGAATTTCAAAACAGAACATGGTCCCAAATTTAGAAAATCAACTTATGCTTGCTTAAGGGGAAAGGTGAGTTGGGGTGCTGCATAAAACGAGAGATTGAAATGAGCACAGATAAAGTTCCTTAAGCCAAATATGTAATAGACAAGAGCTACTCCTTGCTCAACGAAATGGACTCAAAACCCCATATTAAACGCCTAATAATG
Organism: Orcinus orca; assembly: GCF_937001465.1. Taxonomy (NCBI): domain Eukaryota; kingdom Metazoa; phylum Chordata; class Mammalia; order Artiodactyla; family Delphinidae; genus Orcinus; species Orcinus orca. The sequence goes on along the minus strand of NW_026043836.1, from coordinate 505,919 downwards.
TACCTGACTAGTAAGTATCTTAAAACCTATGGATTGCTATGTCTCTGAAAGTGAATCAATCGTGAGTACAGGGGCAAAAACGCAGCAGTGATAGGATTGGAGAGTTTTGGTGAGCAAATGAAGACCCTTTGAAGTCATATTGCATGGTACCCATTCCACGGGTCTCAACTCTCCAGGTTTAAGGGATTCTTCCTTCAGCTAAAACATGCATGTGGAACCCAGAGTATGATCAACCGTGTGATCGGGAGACGTGTTGAAATATGTCTCAGTTCTCGTCCCCTGGTACTCGGGTGCAACATTCCAGATGCTTTACTAACACTCTCCTGACTTGGAGAGTCAGTGCCTTTAACCTCCTGTTTGGCCCAGTTTGCAAATTCCGCGGAAGATGAACAGGAATAGGGAGAACCAATGAGAGACTAGCTGGAGGTGTCTGGACGGGAAAATTTAACTCTCATTTCCCACCAGGAAGAGGAATTAACCAAAGGCTCAGCGTGCCGTGCCGGAACCAGATTAGGGCCTGAAGCAATCCTGCGGTGTTGCGGCCAGCTCACAAGAAAGCGAGTTGAAGAAAGGAGCTCAGGGGCACTGTAATTCACAAACCTGCAGAGTTATAAATGACAGCTATCATCCAAAAATATACTGAAGTAAGGCTGCCAAGAGGACTTGAAAGCCGGGCAGAATTGCAGGAAACCGATTTCAGGAGGTAGACTGGAATTGCATTTAAAGCATAGGAAAAGAGGCAGAAGGTCGACAATGATGCACTTGGCCAAAAAGGGCGTATGCGTTTTTTCCTGAATATATTCAGGAAAAAACGCATACGCCCTTTTTGGCCAACCAAGCAAGCTTGCAAAGGAAATCTGCACTACAATGAAGTCTCACTTCCCCCCCCCGTCAAAAGGGCCATCTGAAAAAAGTGTAAAATCCAGAAAGGCAGGACAGGCCATGGAGAACTGGGAGCCTTGTTATGCTGATGGGCGGGATGTAACTTGCCAACAGCCACTCGGGAGAAGTGTATGGTGTTTCCTGAAACATCTAATAAACAAAGCAACAGAGCCTAGGGCACTTCCACTTATGGTCCTATAGCTTAGGGAAATTAAAATCAAAAAGACACAGCCACCCCAAAGTTTGGGATGGCTCTGTTTACAAGAAACTCGATTACGGTACAAGTTCAATATCGCATAAAGCGAAAAATGGATAAAGAAGTTGTGGTACTTACGTACAATGCAATATCACTCAGCAATGACATCTATGTCATCAGGCCCATAGCAGCATAATGAGTGGATTCAGGTATGATGATTCTAACTGAAATAAGTCACACAGAAAAAGAAACATCATAAGATATCACTAATACACGGAATGTAAACTTGGCTACACAGGAACTGAATTTCAAAACAGAACATGGTCCCAAATTTAGAAAACCAACTTATGCTTGCTTAAGGGGAAAGGTGAGTTGGGGTGCTGCATAAAACCAGAGATTGAAATGAGCACAGATAAAGTTCCTTAAGCCAAATATGTAATAGACAAGAGCTACTCCTTGCTCAACGAAATGGACTCAAAACCCCATATTAAACGCCTAATAATGTACCTGACTAGTAAGTATCTTAAAACCTATGGATTGCTATGTCTCTGAAAGTGAATCAATCGTGAGTACAGGGGCAAAAACGCAGCAGTGATAGGATTGGAGAGTTTTGGTGAGCAAATGAAGACCCTTTGAAGTCATATTGCATGGTACCCATTCCACGGGTCTCAACTCTCCAGGTTTAAGGGATTCTTCCTTCAGCTAAAACATGCATGTGGAACCCAGAGTATGATCAACTGTGTGATCGGGAGACGTGTTGAAATATGTCTCAGTTCTCGTCCCCTGGTACTCGGATGCAACATTCCAGATGCTTTACTAACACTCTCCCGACTTGGAGAGTCAGTGCCTTTAACCTCCTGTTTGGCCCAGTTTGCAAATTCCGCGGAAGATGAACAGGAATAGGGAGAACCAATGAGAGACTAGCTGGAGGTGTCTGGACGGGAAAATTTAACTCTCATTTCCCACCAGGAAGAGCAATTAACCAAAGGCTCTGCGTGCCGTGCCGGAACCAGATTAGGGCCTGAAGCAATCCTGCGGTGTTGCGGCCAGCTCACAAGAAAGCGAGTTGAAGAAAGGAGCTCAGGGGCACTGTAATTCACAAACCTGCAGAGTTATAAATGACAGCTATCATCCAAAAATATACTGAAGTAAGGCTGCCAAGAGGACTTGAAAGCCGGGCAGAATTGCAGGAAACCGATTTCAGGAGGTAGACTGGAATTGCATTTAAAGCATAGGAAAAGAGGCAGAAGGTCGACAATGATGCACTTGGCCAAAAAGGGCGTATGCGTTTTTTCCTGAATATATTCAGGAAAAAACGCATATGCCCTTTTTGGCCAACCAAGCAAGCTTGCAAAGGAAATCTGCACTACAATGAAGTCTCACTTCCCCCCCCGTCAAAAGGGCCATCTGAAAAAAGTGTAAAATCCAGAAAGGCAGGACAGGCCATGGAGAACTGGCAGCCTTGTTATGCTGATGGGCGGGATGTAACTTGCCAACAGCCACTCGGGAGAAGTGTATGGTGTTTCCTGAAACATCTAAAAAACAAAGCAACAGAGCCTAGGGCACTTCCACTTATGGTCCTATAGCTTAGGGAAATTAAAATCAAAAAGACACAGCCACCCCAAAGTTTCGGATGGCTCTGTTTACAAGAACCTCGTTTACGGTACAAGTTCAATATCGCATAAAGCGAAAAATGGATAAAGAAGTTGTGGTACTTACGTACAATGCAATATCACTCAGCAATGACATCTATGTCATCAGGCCCATAGCAGCATAATGAGTGGATTCAGGTATGATGATTCTAACTGAAATAAGTCACACAGAAAAAGAAACATCATAAGATATCACTAATACACGGAATGTAAACTTGGCTACACAGGAACTGAATTTCAAAACAGAACATGGTCCCAAATTTAGAAAATCAACTTATGCTTGCTTAAGGGGAAAGGTGAGTTGGGGTGCTGCATAAAACCAGAGATTGAAATGAGCACAGATAAAGTTCCTTAAGCCAAATATGTAATAGACAAGAGCTACTCCTTGCTCAACGAAATGGACTCAAAACCCCATATTAAACGCCTAATAATGTACCTGACTAGTAAGTATCTTAAAACCTATGGATTGCTATGTCTCTGAAAGTGAATCAATCGTGAGTACAGGGGCAAAAACGCAGCAGTGATAGGATTGGAGAGTTTTGGTGAGCAAATGAAGACCCTTTGAAGTCATATTGCATGGTACCCATTCCACGGGTCTCAACTCTCCAGGTTTAAGGGATTCTTCCTTCAGCTAAAACATGCATGTGGAACCCAGAGTATGATCAACCGTGTGATCGGGAGACGTGTTGAAATATGTCTCAGTTCTCGTCCCCTGGTACTCGGGTGCAACATTCCAGATGCTTTACTAACACTCTCCCGACTTGGAGAGTCAGTGCCTTTAACCTCCTGTTTGGCCCAGTTTGCAAATTCCGCGGAAGATGAACAGGAATAGGGAGAACCAATGAGAGACTAGCTGGAGGTGTCTGGACGGGAAAATTTAACTCTCATTTCCCACCAGGAAGAGCAATTAACCAAAGGCTCAGCGTGCCATGCCGGAACCAGATTAGGGCCTGAAGCAATCCTGCGGTGTTGCGGCCAGCTCACAAGAAAGCGAGTTGAAGAAAGGAGCTCAGGGGCACTGTAATTCACAAACCTGCAGAGTTATAAATGACAGCTATCATCCAAAAATATACTGAAGTAAGGCTGCCAAGAGGACTTGAAAGCCGGGCAGAATTGCAGGAAACCGATTTCAGGAGGTAGACTGGAATTGCATTTAAAGCATAGGAAAAGAGGCAGAAGGTCGACAATGATGCACTTGGCCAAAAAGGGCGTATGCGTTTTTTCCTGAATATATTCAGGAAAAAACGCATACGCCCTTTTTGGCCAACCAAGCAAGCTTGCAAAGGAAATCTGCACTACAATGAAGTCTCACTTCCCCCCCGTCAAAAGGGCCATCTGAAAAAAGTGTAAAATCCAGAAAGGCAGGACAGGCCATGGAGAACTGGGAGCCTTGTTATGCTGATGGGCGGGATGTAACTTGCCAACAGCCACTCGGGAGAAGTGTATGGTGTTTCCTGAAACATCTAATAAACAAAGCAACAGAGCCTAGGGCACTTCCACTTATGGTCCTATAGCTTAGGGAAATTAAAATCAAAAAGACACAGCCACCCCAAAGTTTGGGATGGCTCTGTTTACAAGAAACTCGTTTACGGTACAAGTTCAATATCGCATAAAGCGAAAAATGGATAAAGAAGTTGTGGTAATTACGTACAATGCAATATCACTCAGCAATGACATCTATGTCATCAGGCCCATAGCAGCATAATGAGTGGATTCAGGTATGATGATTCTAACTGAAATAAGTCACACAGAAAAAGAAACATCATAAGATATCACTAATACACGGAATGTAAACTTGGCTACACAGGAACTGAATTTCAAAACAGAACATGGTCCCAAATTTAGAAAATCAACTTATGCTTGCTTAAGGGGAAAGGTGAGTTGGGGTGCTGCATAAAACCAGAGATTGAAATGAGCACAGATAAAGTTCCTTAAGCCAAATATGTAATAGACAAGAGCTACTCCTTGCTCAACGAAATGGACTCAAAACCCCATATTAAACGCCTAATAATGTACCTGACTAGTAAGTATCTTAAAACCTATGGATTGCTATGTCTCTGAAAGTGAATCAATCGTGAGTACAGGGGCAAAAATGCAGCAGTGATAGGATTGGAGAGTTTTGGTGAGCAAATGAAGACCCTTTGAAGTCATATTGCATGGTACCCATTCCACGGGTCTCAACTCTCCAGGTTTAAGGGATTCTTCCTTCAGCTAAAACATGCATGTGGAACCCAGAGTATGATCAACCGTGTGATCGGGAGACGTGTTGAAATATGTCTCAGTTCTCGTCCCCTGGTACTCGGGTGCAACATTCCAGATGCTTTACTAACACTCTCCCGACTTGGAGAGTCAGTGCCTTTAACCTCCTGTTTGGCCCAGTTTGCAAATTCCGCGGAAGATGAACAGGAATAGGGAGAACCAATGAGAGACTAGCTGGAGGTGTCTGGACGGGAAAATTTAACTCTCATTTCCCACCAGGAAGAGGATTTAACCAAAGGCTCAGCGTGCCATGCCGGAACCAGATTAGGGCCTGAAGCAATCCTGCGGTGTTGCGGCCAGCTCACAAGAAAGCGAGTTGAAGAAAGGAGCTCAGGGGCACTGTAATTCACAAACCTGCAGAGTTATAAATGACAGCTATCATCCAAAAATATACTGAAGTAAGGCTGCCAAGAGGACTTGAAAGCCGGGCAGAATTGCAGGAAACCGATTTCAGGAGGTAGACTGGAATTGCATTTAAAGCATAGGAAAAGAGGCAGAAGGTCGACAATGATGCACTTGGCCAAAAAGGGCGTATGCGTTTTTTCCTGAATATATTCAGGAAAAAACGCATACGCCCTTTTTGGCCAACCAAGCAAGCTTGCAAAGGAAATCTGCACTACAATGAAGTCTCACTTCCCCCCCGTCAAAAGGGCCATCTGAAAAAAGTGTAAAATCCAGAAAGGCAGGACAGGCCATGGAGAACTGGGAGCCTTGTTATGCTGATGGGCGGGATGTAACTTGCCAACAGCCACTCGGGAGAAGTGTATGGTGTTTCCTGAAACATCTAAAAAACAAAGCAACAGAGCCTAGGGCACTTCCACTTATGGTCCTATAGCTTAGGGAAATTAAAATCAAAAAGACACAGCCACCCCAAAGTTTGGGATGGCTCTGTTTACAAGAAACTCGTTTACGGTACAAGTTCAATATTGCATAAAGCGAAAAATGGATAAAGAAGTTGTGGTACTTACGTACAATGCAATATCACTCAGCAATGACATCTATGTCATCAGGCCCATAGCAGCATAATGAGTGGATTCAGGTATGATGATTCTAACTGAAATAAGTCACACAGAAAAAGAAACATCATAAGATATCACTAATACACGGAATGTAAACTTGGCTACACAGGAACTGAATTTCAAAACAGAACATGGTCCCAAATTTAGAAAATCAACTTATGCTTGCTTAAGGGGAAAGGTGAGTTGGGGTGCTGCATAAAACCAGAGATTGAAATGAGCACAGATAAAGTTCCTTAAGCCAAATATGTAATAGACAAGAGCTACTCCTTGCTCAACGAAATGGACTCAAAACCCCATATTAAACGCCTAATAATGTACCTGACTAGTAAGTATCTTAAAACCTATGGATTGCTATGTCTCTGAAAGTGAATCAATCGTGAGTACAGGGGCAAAAACGCAGCAGTGATAGGATTGGAGAGTTTTGGTGAGCAAATGAAGACCCTTTGAAGTCATATTGCATGGTACCCATTCCACGGGTCTCAACTCTCCAGGTTTAAGGGATTCTTCCTTCAGCTAAAACATGCATGTGGAACCCAGAGTATGATCAACCGTGTGATCGGGAGACGTGTTGAAATATGTCTCAGTTCTCGTCCCCTGGTACTCGGGTGCAACATTCCAGATGCTTTACTAACACTCTCCCGACTTGGAGAGTCAGTGCCTTTAACCTCCTGTTTGGCCCAGTTTGCAAATTCCGCGGAAGATGAACAGGAATAGGGAGAACCAATGAGAGACTAGCTGGAGGTGTCTGGACGGGAAAATTTAACTCTCATTTCCCACCAGGAAGAGCAATTAACCAAAGGCTCAGCGTGCCATGCCGGAACCAGATTAGGGCCTGAAGCAATCCTGCGGTGTTGCGGCCAGCTCACAAGAAAGCGAGTTGAAGAAAGGAGCTCAGGGGCACTGTAATTCACAAACCTGCAGAGTTATAAATGACAGCTATCATCCAAAAATATACTGAAGTAAGGCTGCCAAGAGGACTTGAAAGCCGGGCAGAATTGCAGGAAACCGATTTCAGGAGGTAGACTGGAATTGCATTTAAAGCATAGGAAAAGAGGCAGAAGGTCGACAATGATGCACTTGGCCAAAAAGGGCGTATGCGTTTTTTCCTGAATATATTCAGGAAAAAACGCATACGCCCTTTTTGGCCAACCAAGCAAGCTTGCAAAGGAAATCTGCACTACAATGAAGTCTCACTTCCCCCCCGTCAAAAGGGCCATCTGAAAAAAGTGTAAAATCCAGAAAGGCAGGACAGGCCATGGAGAACTGGGAGCCTTGTTATGCTGATGGGCGGGATGTAAATTGCCAACAGCCACTGGGGAGAAGTGTATGGTGTTTCCTGAAACATCTAAAAAACAAAGCAACAGAGCCTAGGGCACTTCTACTTATGGTCCTATAGCTTAGGGAAATTAAAATCAAAAAGACACAGCCACCCCAAAGTTTGGGATGGCTCTGTTTACAAGAAACTCGTTTACGGTACAAGTTCAATATCGCATAAAGCGAAAAATGGATAAAGAAGTTGTGGTACTTACGTACAATGCAATATCACTCAGCAATGACATCTATGTCATCAGGCCCATAGCAGCATGATGAGTGGATTCAGGTATGATGATTCTAACTGAAATAAGTCACACAGAAAAAGAAACATCATAAGATATCACTAATACACGGAATGTAAACTTGGCTACACAGGAACTGAATTTCAAAACAGAACATGGTCCCAAATTTAGAAAACCAACTTATGCTTGCTTAAGGGGAAAGGTGAGTTGGGGTGCTGCATAAAACCAGAGATTGAAATGAGCACAGATAAAGTTCCTTAAGCCAAATATGTAACAGACAAGAGCTACTCCTTGCTCAACGAAATGGACTCAAAACCCCATATTAAACGCCTAATAATGTACCTGACTAGTAAGTATCTTAAAACCTATGGATTGCTATGTCTCTGAAAGTGAATCAATCGTGAGTACAGGGGCAAAAACGCAGCAGTGATAGGATTGGAGAGTTTTGGTGAGCAAATGAAGACCCTTTGAAGTCATATTGCATGGTACCCATTCCACGGGTCTCAACTCTCCAGGTTTAAGGGATTCTTCCTTCAGCTAAAACATGCATGTGGAACCCAGAGTATGATCAACCGTGTGATCGGGAGACGTGTTGAAATATGTCTCAGTTCTCGTCCCCTGGTACTCGGGTGCAACATTCCAGATGCTTTACTAACACTCTCCCGACTTGGAGAGTCAGTGCCTTTAACCTCCTGTTTGGCCCAGTTTGCAAATTCCGCGGAAGATGAACAGGAATAGGGAGAACCAATGAGAGACTAGCTGGAGGTGTCTGGACGGGAAAATTTAACTCTCATTTCCCACCAGGAAGAGCAATTAACCAAAGGCTCAGCGTGCCATGCCGGAACCAGATTAGGGCCTGAAGCAATCCTGCGGTGTTGCGGCCAGCTCACAAGAAAGCGAGTTGAAGAAAGGAGCTCAGGGGCACTGTAATTCACAAACCTGCAGAGTTATAAATGACAGCTATCATCCAAAAATATACTGAAGTAAGGCTGCCAAGAGGACTTGAAAGCCGGGCAGAATTGCAGGAAACCGATTTCAGGAGGTAGACTGGAATTGCATTTAAAGCATAGGAAAAGAGGCAGAAGGTCGACAATGATGCACTTGGCCAAAAAGGGCGTATGCGTTTTTTCCTGAATATATTCAGGAAAAAACGCATACGCCCTTTTTGGCCAACCAAGCAAGCTTGCAAAGGAAATCTGCACTACAATGAAGTCTCACTTCCCCCCCGTCAAAAGGGCCATCTGAAAAATGTGTAAAATCCAGAAAGGCAGGACAGGCCATGGAGAACTGGGAGCCTTGTTATGCTGATGGGCGGGATGTAACTTGCCAACAGCCACTCGGGAGAAGTGTATGGTGTTTCCTGAAACATCTAATAAACAAAGCAACAGAGCCTAGGGCACTTCCACTTATGGTCCTATAGCTTAGGGAAATTAAAATCAAAAAGACACAGCCACCCCAAAGTTTGGGATGGCTCTGTTTACAAGAAACTCGTTTACGGTACAAGTTCAATATCGCATAAAGCGAAAAATGGATAAAGAAGTTGTGGTAATTACGTACAATGCAATATCACTCAGCAATGACATCTATGTCATCAGGCCCATAGCAGCATAATGAGTGGATTCAGGTATGATGATTCTAACTGAAATAAGTCACACAGAAAAAGAAACATCATAAGATATCACTAATACACGGAATGTAAACTTGGCTACACAGGAACTGAATTTCAAAACAGAACATGGTCCCAAATTTAGAAAATCAACTTATGCTTGCTTAAGGGGAAAGGTGAGTTGGGGTGCTGCATAAAACCAGAGATTGAAATGAGCACAGATAAAGTTCCTTAAGCCAAATATGTAATAGACAAGAGCTACTCCTTGCTCAACGAAATGGACTCAAAACCCCATATTAAACGCCTAATAATGTACCTGACTAGTAAGTATCTTAAAACCTATGGATTGCTATGTCTCTGAAAGTGAATCAATCGTGAGTACAGGGGCAAAAACGCAGCAGTGATAGGATTGGAGAGTTTTGGTGAGCAAATGAAGACCCTTTGAAGTCATATTGCATGGTACCCATTCCACGGGTCTCAACTCTCCAGGTTTAAGGGATTCTTCCTTCAGCTAAAACATGCATGTGGAACCCAGAGTATGATCAACCGTGTGATCGGGAGACGTGTTGAAATATGTCTCAGTTCTCGTCCCCTGGTACTCGGGTGCAACATTCCAGATGCTTTACTAACACTCTCCCGACTTGGAGAGTCAGTGCCTTTAACCTCCTGTTTGGCCCAGTTTGCAAATTCCGCGGAAGATGAACAGGAATAGGGAGAACCAATGAGAGACTAGCTGGAGGTGTCTGGACGGGAAAATTTAACTCTCATTTCCCACCAGGAAGAGCAATTAACCAAAGGCTCAGCGTGCCATGCCGGAACCAGATTAGGGCCTGAAGCAATCCTGCGGTGTTGCGGCCAGCTCACAAGAAAGCGAGTTGAAGAAAGGAGCTCAGGGGCACTGTAATTCACAAACCTGCAGAGTTATAAATGACAGCTATCATCCAAAAATATACTGAAGTAAGGCTGCCAAGAGGACTTGAAAGCCGGGCAGAATTGCAGGAAACCGATTTCAGGAGGTAGACTGGAATTGCATTTAAAGCATAGGAAAAGAGGCAGAAGGTCGACAATGATGCACTTGGCCAAAAAGGGCGTATGCGTTTTTTCCTGAATATATTCAGGAAAAAACGCATACGCCCTTTTTGGCCAACCAAGCAAGCTTGCAAAGGAAATCTGCACTACAATGAAGTCTCACTTCCCCCCCGTCAAAAGGGCCATCTGAAAAAAGTGTAAAATCCAGAAAGGCAGGACAGGCCATGGAGAACTGGGAGCCTTGTTATGCTGATGGGCGGGATGTAAATTGCCAACAGCCACTGGGGAGAAGTGTATGGTGTTTCCTGAAACATCTAAAAAACAAAGCAACAGAGCCTAGGGCACTTCTACTTATGGTCCTATAGCTTAGGGAAATTAAAATCAAAAAGACACAGCCACCCCAAAGTTTGGGATGGCTCTGTTTACAAGAAACTCGTTTACGGTACAAGTTCAATATCGCATAAAGCGAAAAATGGATAAAGAAGTTGTGGTACTTACGTACAATGCAATATCACTCAGCAATGACATCTATGTCATCAGGCCCATAGCAGCATGATGAGTGGATTCAGGTATGATGATTCTAACTGAAATAAGTCACACAGAAAAAGAAACATCATAAGATATCACTAATACACGGAATGTAAACTTGGCTACACAGGAACTGAATTTCAAAACAGAACATGGTCCCAAATTTAGAAAACCAACTTATGCTTGCTTAAGGGGAAAGGTGAGTTGGGGTGCTGCATAAAACCAGAGATTGAAATGAGCACAGATAAAGTTCCTTAAGCCAAATATGTAACAGACAAGAGCTACTCCTTGCTCAACGAAATGGACTCAAAACCCCATATTAAACGCCTAATAATGTACCTGACTAGTAAGTATCTTAAAACCTATGGATTGCTATGTCTCTGAAAGTGAATCAATCGTGAGTACAGGGGCAAAAACGCAGCAGTGATAGGATTGGAGAGTTTTGGTGAGCAAATGAAGACCCTTTGAAGTCATATTGCATGGTACCCATTCCACGGGTCTCAACTCTCCAGGTTTAAGGGATTCTTCCTTCAGCTAAAACATGCATGTGGAACCCATAGTATGATCAACCGTGTGATCGGGAGACGTGTTGAAATATGTCTGAGTTCTCGTCCCCTGGTACTCGGGTGCAACATTCCAGATGCTTTACTAACACTCTCCCGACTTGGAGAGTCAGTGCCTTTAACCTCCTGTTTGGCCCAGTTTGCAAATTCCGTGGAAGATGAACAGGAATAGGGAGAACCAATGAGAGACTAGCTGGAGGTGTCTGGACGGGAAAATTTAACTCTCATTTCCCACCAGGAAGAGGAATTAACCAAAGGCTCAGCGTGCCATGCCGGAACCAGATTAGGGCCTGAAGCAATCCTGCGGTGTTGCGGCCAGCTCACAAGAAAGCGAGTTGAAGAAAGGAGCTCAGGGGCACTGTAATTCACAAACCTGCAGAGTTATAAATGACAGCTATCATCCAAAAATATACTGAAGTAAGGCTGCCAAGAGGACTTGAAAGCCGGGCAGAATTGCAGGAAACCGATTTCAGGAGGTAGACTGGAATTGCATTTAAAGCATAGGAAAAGAGGCAGAAGGTCGACAATGATGCACTTGGCCAAAAAGGGCGTATGCGTTTTTTCCTCAGGAAAAAACGCATACGCCCTTTTTGGCCAACCAAGCAAGCTTGCAAAGGAAATCTGCACTACAATGAAGTCTCACTTCCCCCCGTCAAAAGGGCCATCTGAAAAAAGTGTAAAATCCAGAAAGGCAGGACAAGCCATGGAGAACTGGGAGCCTTGTTATGCTGATGGGCGGGATGTAAATTGCCAACAGCCACTCGGGAGAAGTGTATGGTGTTTCCTGAAACATCTAAAAAACAAAGCAACAGAGCCTAGGGCACTTCCACTTATGGTCCTATAGCTTAGGGAAATTAAAATCAAAAAGACACAGCCACCCCAAAGTTTGGGATGGCTCTGTTTACAAGAAACTCGTTTACGGTACAAGTTCAATATCGCATAAAGCGAAAAATGGATAAAGAAGTTGTGGTACTTACGTACAATGCAATATCACTCAGCAATGACATCTATGTCATCAGGCCCATAGCAGCATGATGAGTGGATTCAGGTATGATGATTCTAACTGAAATAAGTCACACAGAAAAAGAAACATCATAAGATATCACTAATACACGGAATGTAAACTTGGCTACACAGGAACTGAATTTCAAAACAGAACATGGTCCCAAATTTAGAAAACCAACTTATGCTTGCTTAAGGGGAAAGGTGAGTTGGGGTGCTGCATAAAACCAGAGATTGAAATGAGCACAGATAAAGTTCCTTAAGCCAAATATGTAACAGACAAGAGCTACTCCTTGCTCAACGAAATGGACTCAAAACCTCATATTAAACGCCTAATAATGTACCTGACTAGTAAGTATCTTAAAACCTATGGATTGCTATGTCTCTGAAAGTGAATCAATCGTGAGTACAGGGGCAAAAACGCAGCAGTGATAGGATTGGAGAATTTTGGTGAGCAAATGAAGACCCTTTGAAGTCATATTGCATGGTACCCATTCCACGGGTCTCAACTCTCCAGGTTTAAGGGATTCTTCCTTCAGCTAAAACATGCATGTGGAACCCAGAGTATGATCAACCGTGTGATCGGGAGACGTGTTGAAATATGTCTCAGTTCTCATCCCCTGGTACTCGGGTGCAACATTCCAGATGCTTTACTAACACTCTCCCGACTTGGAGAGTCAGTGCCTTTAACCTCCTGTTTGGCCCAGTTTGCAAATTCCGCGGAAGATGAACAGGAATAGGGAGAACCAATGAGAGACTAGCTGGAGGTGTCTGGACGGGAAAATTTAACTCTCATTTCCCACCAGGAAGAGGAATTAACCAAAGGCTCAGCGTGCCATGCCGGAACCAGATTAGGGCCTGAAGCAATCCTGCGGTGTTGCGGCCAGCTCACAAGAAAGCGAGTTGAAGAAAGGAGCTCAGGGGCACTGTAATTCACAAACCTGCAGAGTTATAAATGACAGCTATCATCCAAAAATATACTGAAGTAAGGCTGCCAAGAGGACTTGAAAGCCGGGCAGAATTGCAGGAAACCGATTTCAGGAGGTAGACTGGAATTGCATTTAAAGCATAGGAAAAGAGGCAGAAGGTCGACAATGATGCACTTGGCCAAAAAGGGCGTATGCGTTTTTTCCTGAATATATTCAGGAAAAAACGCATACGCCCTTTTTGGCCAACCAAGCAAGCTTGCAAAGGAAATCTGCACTACAATGAAGTCTCACTTCCCCCCCGTCAAAAGGGCCATCTGAAAAAAGTGTAAAATCCAGAAAGGCAGGACAGGCCATGGAGAACTGGGAGCCTTGTTATGCTGATGGGCGGGATGTAAATTGCCAACAGCCACTCGGGAGAAGTGTATGGTGTTTCCTGAAACATCTAAAAAACAAAGCAACAGAGCCTAGGGCACTTCCACTTATGGTCCTATAGCTTAGGGAAATTAAAATCAAAAAGACACAGCCACCCCAAAGTTTGGGATGGCTCTGTTTACAAGAAACTCGTTTACGGTACAAGTTCAATATCGCATAAAGCGAAAAATGGATAAAGAAGTTGTGGTACTTACGTACAATGCAATATCACTCAGCAATGACATCTATGTCATCAGGCCCATAGCAGCATGATGAGTGGATTCAGGTATGATGATTCTAACTGAAATAAGTCACACAGAAAAAGAAACATCATAAGATATCACTAATACACGGAATGTAAACTTGGATACACAGGAACTGAATTTCAAAACAGAACATGGTCCCAAATTTAGAAAACCAACTTATGCTTGCTTAAGGGGAAAGGTGAGTTGAGGTGCTGCATAAAACCAGAGATTGAAATGAGCACAGATAAAGTTCCTTAAGCCAAATATGTAATAGACAAGAGCTACTCCTTGCTCAACGAAATGGACTCAAAACCCCATATTAAACGCCTAATAATGTACCTGACTAGTAAGTATCTTAAAACCTATGGATTGCTATGTCTCTGAAAGTGAATCAATCGTGAGTACAGGGGCAAAAACGCAGCAGTGATAGGATTGGAGAGTTTTGGTGAGCAAATGAAGACCCTTTGAAGTCATATTGCATGGTACCCATTCCACGGGTCTCAACTCTCCAGGTTTAAGGGATTCTTCCTTCAGCTAAAACATGCATGTGGAACCCAGAGTATGATCAACCGTGTGATCGGGAGACGTGTTGAAATATGTCTCAGTTCTCGTCCCCTGGTACTCGGGTGCAACATTCCAGATGCTTTACTAACACTCTCCCGACTTGGAGAGTCAGTGCCTTTAACCTCCTGTTTGGCCCAGTTTGCAAATTCCGCGGAAGATGAACAGGAATAGGGAGAACCAATGAGAGACTAGCTGGAGGTGTCTGGACGGGAAAATTTAACTCTCATTTCCCACCAGGAAGAGGAATTAACCAAAGGCTCAGCGTGCCATGCCGGAACCAGATTAGGGCCTGAAGCAATCCTGCGGTGTTGCGGCCAGCTCACAAGAAAGCGAGTTGAAGAAAGGAGCTCAGGGGCACTGTAATTCACAAACCTGCAGAGTTATAAATGACAGCTATCATCCAAAAATATACTGAAGTAAGGCTGCCAAGAGGACTTGAAAGCCGGGCAGAATTGCAGGAAACCGATTTCAGGAGGTAGACTGGAATTGCATTTAAAGCATAGGAAAAGAGGCAGAAGGTCCACAATGATGCACTTGGCCAAAAAGGGCGTATGCGTTTTTTCCTGAATATATTCAGGAAAAAACGCATACGCCCTTTTTGGCCAACCAAGCAAGCTTGCAAAGGAAATCTGCACTACAATGAAGTCTCACTTCCCCCCCGTCAAAAGGGCCATCTGAAAAAAGTGTAAAATCCAGAAAGGCAGGACAGGCCATGGAGAACTGGGAGCCTTGTTATGCTGATGGGCGGGATGTAAATTGCCAACAGCCACTCGGGAGAAGTGTATGGTGTTTCCTGAAACATCTAAAAAACAAAGCAACAGAGCCTAGGGCACTTCCACTTATGGTCCTATAGCTTAGGGAAATTAAAATCAAAAAGACACAGCCACCCCAAAGTTTGGGATGGCTCTGTTTACAAGAAACTCGTTTACGGTACAAGTTCAATATCGCATAAAGCGAAAAATGGATAAAGAAGTTGTGGTACTTACGTACAATGCAATATCACTCAGCAATGACATCTATGTCATCAGGCCCATAGCAGCATGATGAGTGGATTCAGGTATGATGATTCTAACTGAAATAAGTCACACAGAAAAAGAAACATCATAAGATATCACTAATACACGGAATGTAAACTTGGATACACAGGAACTGAATTTCAAAACAGAACATGGTCCCAAATTTAGAAAACCAACTTATGCTTGCTTAAGGGGAAAGGTGAGTTGAGGTGCTGCATAAAACCAGAGATTGAAATGAGCACAGATAAAGTTCCTTAAGCCAAATATGTAATAGACAAGAGCTACTCCTTGCTCAACGAAATGGACTCAAAACCCCATATTAAACGCCTAATAATGTACCTGACTAGTAAGTATCTTAAAACCTATGGATTGCTATGTCTCTGAAAGTGAATCAATCGTGAGTACAGGGGCAAAAACGCAGCAGTGATAGGATTGGAGAGTTTTGGTGAGCAAATGAAGACCCTTTGAAGTCATATTGCATGGTACCCATTCCACGGGTCTCAACTCTCCAGGTTTAAGGGATTCTTCCTTCAGCTAAAACATGCATGTGGAACCCAGAGTATGATCAACCGTGTGATCGGGAGACGTGTTGAAATATGTCTCAGTTCTCGTCCCCTGGTACTCGGGTGCAACATTCCAGATGCTTTACTAACACTCTCCCGACTTGGAGAGTCAGTGCCTTTAACCTCCTGTTTGGCCCAGTTTGCAAATTCCGCGGAAGATGAACAGGAATAGGGAGAACCAATGAGAGACTAGCTGGAGGTGTCTGGACGGGAAAATTTAACTCTCATTTCCCACCAGGAAGAGGAATTAACCAAAGGCTCAGCGTGCCATGCCGGAACCAGATTAGGGCCTGAAGCAATCCTGCGGTGTTGCGGCCAGCTCACAAGAAAGCGAGTTGAAGAAAGGAGCTCAGGGGCACTGTAATTCACAAACCTGCAGAGTTATAAATGACAGCTATCATCCAAAAATATACTGAAGTAAGGCTGCCAAGAGGACTTGAAAGCCGGGCAGAATTGCAGGAAACCGATTTCAGGAGGTAGACTGGAATTGCATTTAAAGCATAGGAAAAGAGGCAGAAGGTCCACAATGATGCACTTGGCCAAAAAGGGCGTATGCGTTTTTTCCTGAATATATTCAGGAAAAAACGCATACGCCCTTTTTGGCCAACCAAGCAAGCTTGCAAAGGAAATCTGCACTACAATGAAGTCTCACTTCCCCCCCGTCAAAAGGGCCATCTGAAAAAAGTGTAAAATCCAGAAAGGCAGGACAGGCCATGGAGAACTGGGAGCCTTGTTATGCTGATGGGCGGGATGTAAATTGCCAACAGCCACTCGGGAGAAGTGTATGGTGTTTCCTGAAACATCTAAAAAACAAAGCAACAGAGCCTAGGGCACTTCCACTTATGGTCCTATAGCTTAGGGAAATTAAAATCAAAAAGACACAGCCACCCCAAAGTTTGGGATGGCTCTGTTTACAAG
This sequence comes from Orcinus orca, assembly GCF_937001465.1. Lineage (NCBI taxonomy): Eukaryota > Metazoa > Chordata > Mammalia > Artiodactyla > Delphinidae > Orcinus > Orcinus orca. Next base: position 488,981 of record NW_026043836.1, on the reverse strand, counting down.
AAACTCGTTTACGGTACAAGTTCAATATCGCATAAAGCGAAAAATGGATAAAGAAGTTGTGGTACTTACGTACAATGCAATATCACTCAGCAATGACATCTATGTCATCAGGCCCATAGCAGCATGATGAGTGGATTCAGGTACGATGATTCTAACTGAAATAAGTCACACAGAAAAAGAAACATCATAAGATATCACTAATACACGGAATGTAAACTTGGCTACACAGGAACTGAATTTCAAAACAGAACATGGTCCCGAATTTAGAAAACCAACTTATGCTTGCTTAAGGGGAAAGGTGAGTTGGGGTGCTGCATAAAACCAGAGATTGAAATGAGCACAGATAAAGTTCCTTAAGCCAAATATGTAATAGACAAGAGCTACTCCTTGCTCAACGAAATGGACTCAAAACCCCATATTAAACGCCTAATAATGTACCTGACTAGTAAGTATCTTAAAACCTATGGATTGCTATGTCTCTGAAAGTGAATCAGTCGTGAGTACAGGGGCAAAAACGCAGCAGTGATAGGATTGGAGAGTTTTGGTGAGCAAATGAAGACCCTTTGAAGTCATATTGCATGGTACCCATTCCACGGGTCTCAACTCTCCAGGTTTAAGGGATTCTTCCTTCAGCTAAAACATGCATGTGGAACCCAGAGTATGATCAACCGTGTGATCGGGAGACGTGTTGAAATATGTCTCAGTTCTCGTCCCCTGGTACTCGGGTGCAACATTCCAGATGCTTTACTAACACTCTCCCGACTTGGAGAGTCAGTGCCTTTAACCTCCTGTTTGGCCCAGTTTGCAAATTCCGCGGAAGATGAACAGGAATAGGGAGAACCAATGAGAGACTAGCTGGAGGTGTCTGGACGGGAAAATTTAACTCTCATTTCCCACCAGGAAGAGGAATTAACCAAAGGCTCAGCGTGCCATGCCGGAACCAGATTAGGGCCTGAAGCAATCCTGCGGTGTTGCGGCCAGCTCACAAGAAAGCGAGTTGAAGAAAGGAGCTCAGGGGCACTGTAATTCACAAACCTGCAGAGTTATAAATGACAGCTATCATCCAAAAATATACTGAAGTAAGGCTGCCAAGAGGACTTGAAAGCCGGGCAGAATTGCAGGAAACCGATTTCAGGAGGTAGACTGGAATTGCATTTAAAGCATAGGAAAAGAGGCAGAAGGTCCACAATGATGCACTTGGCCAAAAAGGGCGTATGCGTTTTTTCCTGAATATATTCAGGAAAAAACGCATACGCCCTTTTTGGCCAACCAAGCAAGCTTGCAAAGGAAATCTGCACTACAATGAAGTCTCACTTCCCCCCCGTCAAAAGGGCCATCTGAAAAAAGTGTAAAATCCAGAAAGGCAGGACAGGCCATGGAGAACTGGGAGCCTTGTTATGCTGATGGGCGGGATGTAAATTGCCAACAGCCACTCGGGAGAAGTGTATGGTGTTTCCTGAAACATCTAAAAAACAAAGCAACAGAGCCTAGGGCACTTCCACTTATGGTCCTATAGCTTAGGGAAATTAAAATCAAAAAGACACAGCCACCCCAAAGTTTGGGATGGCTCTGTTTACAAGAAACTCGTTTACGGTACAAGTTCAATATCGCATAAAGCGAAAAATGGATAAAGAAGTTGTGGTACTTACGTACAATGCAATATCACTCAGCAATGACATCTATGTCATCAGGCCCATAGCAGCATGATGAGTGGATTCAGGTATGATGATTCTAACTGAAATAAGTCACACAGAAAAAGAAACATCATAAGATATCACTAATACACGGAATGTAAACTTGGCTACACAGGAACTGAATTTCAAAACAGAACATGGTCCCGAATTTGGAAAACCAACTTATGCTTGCTTAAGGGGAAAGGTGAGTTGGGGTGCTGCATAAAACCAGAGATTGAAATGAGCACAGATAAAGTTCCTTAAGCCAAATATGTAATAGACAAGAGCTACTCCTTGCTCAACGAAATGGACTCAAAACCCCATATTAAACGCCTAATAATGTACCTGACTAGTAAGTATCTTAAAACCTATGGATTGCTATGTCTCTGAAAGTGAATCAATCGTGAGTACAGGGGCAAAAACGCAGCAGTGATAGGATTGGAGAGTTTTGGTGAGCAAATGAAGACCCTTTGAAGTCATATTGCATGGTACCCATTCCACGGGTCTCAACTCTCCAGGTTTAAGGGATTCTTCCTTCAGCTAAAACATGCATGTGGAACCCAGAGTATGATCAACCGTGTGATCGGGAGACGTGTTGAAATATGTCTCAGTTCTCGTCCCCTGGTACTCGGGTGCAACATTCCAGATGCTTTACTAACACTCTCCCAACTTGGAGAGTCAGTGCCTTTAACCTCCTGTTTGGCCCAGTTTGCAAATTCCGCGGAAGATGAACAGGAATAGGGAGAACCAATGAGAGACTAGCTGGAGGTGTCTGGACGGGAAAATTTAACTCTCATTTCCCACCAGGAAGAGGAATTAACCAAAGGCTCAGCGTGCCATGCCGGAACCAGATTAGGGCCTGAAGCAATCCTGCGGTGTTGCGGCCAGCTCACAAGAAAGCGAGTTGAAGAAAGGAGCTCAGGGGCACTGTAATTCACAAACCTGCAGAGTTATAAATGACAGCTATCATCCAAAAATATACTGAAGTAAGGCTGCCAAGAGGACTTGAAAGCCGGGCAGAATTGCAGGAAACCGATTTCAGGAGGTAGACTGGAATTGCATTTAAAGCATAGGAAAAGAGGCAGAACGTCCACAATGATGCACTTGGCCAAAAAGGGCGTATGCGTTTTTTCCTGAATATATTCAGGAAAAAACGCATACGCCCTTTTTGGCCAACCAAGCAAGCTTGCAAAGGAAATCTGCACTACAATGAAGTCTCACTTCACCCCCGTCAAAAGGGCCATCTGAAAAAAGTGTAAAATCCAGAAAGGCAGGACAGGCCATGGAGAACTGGGAGCCTTGTTATGCTGATGGGCGGGATGTAAATTGCCAACAGCCACTCGGGAGAAGTGTATGGTGTTTCCTGAAACATCTAAAAAACAAAGCAACAGAGCCTAGGGCACTTCCACTTATGGTCCTATAGCTTAGGGAAATTAAAATCAAAAAGACACAGCCACCCCAAAGTTTGGGATGGCTCTGTTTACAAGAAACTCGTTTACGGTATAAGTTCAATATCGCATAAAGTGAAAAATGGATAAAGAAGTTGTGGTACTTACGTACAATGCAATATCACTCAGCAATGAAATCTATGTCATCAGGCCCATAGCAGCATGATGAGTGGATTCAGGTATGATGATTCTAACTGAAATAAGTCACACAGAAAAAGAAACATCATAAGATATCACTAATACACGGAATGTAAACTTGGCTACACAGGAACTGAATTTCAAAACAGAACATGGTCCCGAATTTAGAAAACCAACTTATGCTTGCTTAAGGGGAAAGGTGAGTTGGGGTGCTGCATAAAACCAGAGATTGAAATGAGCACAGATAAAGTTCCTTAAGCCAAATATGTAATAGACAAGAGCTACTCCTTGCTCAACGAAATGGACTCAAAACCCCATATTAAACGCCTAATAATGTACCTGACTAGTAAGTATCTTAAAACCTATGGATTGCTATGTCTCTGAAAGTGAATCAATCGTGAGTACAGGGGCAAAAACGCAGCAGTGATAGGATTGGAGAGTTTTGGTGAGCAAATGAAGACCCTTTGAAGTCATATTGCATGGTACCCATTCCACGGGTCTCAACTCTCCAGGTTTAAGGGATTCTTCCTTCAGCTAAAACATGCATGTGGAACCCAGAGTATGATCAACCGTGTGATCGGGAGACGTGTTGAAATATGTCTCAGTTCTCGTCCCCTGGTACTCGGGTGCAACATTCCAGATGCTTTACTAACACTCTCCCGACTTGGAGAGTCAGTGCCTTTAACCTCCTGTTTGGCCCAGTTTGCAAATTCCGCGGAAGATGAACAGGAATAGGGAGAACCAATGAGAGACTAGCTGGAGGTGTCTGGACGGGAAAATTTAACTCTCATTTCCCACCAGGAAGAGGAATTAACCAAAGGCTCAGCGTGCCATGCCGGAACCAGATTAGGGCCTGAAGCAATCCTGCGGTGTTGCGGCCAGCTCACAAGAAAGCGGTTTGAAGAAAGGAGCTCAGGGCCACTGTAATTCACAAACCTGCAGAGTTATAAATGACAGCTATCATCCAAAAATATACTGAAGTAAGGCTGCCAAGAGGACTTGAAAGCCGGGCAGAATTGCAGGAAACCGATTTCAGGAGGTAGACTGGAATTGCATTCAAAGCATAGGAAAAGAGGCAGAACGTCCACAATGATGCACTTGGCCAAAAAGGGCGTATGCGTTTTTTCCTGAATATATTCAGGAAAAAACGCATACGCCCTTTTTGGCCAACCAAGCAAGCTTGCAAAGGAAATCTGCACTACAATGAAGTCTCACTTCCCCCCCGCCAAAAGGGCCATCTGAAAAAAGTGTAAAATCCAGAAAGGCAGGACAGGCCATGGAGAACTGGGAGCCTTGTTATGCTGATGGGCGGGATGTAAATTGCCAACAGCCACTTGGGAGAAGTGTATGGTGTTTCCTGAAACATCTAAAAAACAAAGCAACAGAGCCTAGGGCACTTCCACTTATGGTCCTATAGCTTAGGGAAATTAAAATCAAAAAGACACAGCCACCCCAAAGTTTGGGATGGCTCTGTTTACAAGAAACTCGTTTACGGTACAAGTTCAATATCGCATAAAGCGAAAAATGGATAAAGAAGTTGTGGTACTTACGTACAATGCAATATCACTCAGCAATGAAATCTATGTCATCAGGCCCATAGCAGCATGATGAGTGGATTCAGGTATGATGATTCTAACTGAAATAAGTCACACAGAAAAAGAAACATCATAAGATATCACTAATACACGGAATGTAAACTTGGCTACACAGGAACTGAATTTCAAAACAGAACATGGTCCCAAATTTAGAAAACCAACTTATGCTTGCTTAAGGGGAAAGGTGAGTTGGGGTGCTGCATAAAACCAGAGATTGAAATGAGCACAGATAAAGTTCCTTAAGCCAAATATGTAATAGACAAGAGCTACTCCTTGCTCAACGAAATGGACTCAAAACCCCATATTAAACGCCTAATAATGTACCTGACTAGTAAGTATCTTAAAACCTATGGATTGCTATGTCTCTGAAAGTGAATCAATCGTGAGTACAGGGGCAAAAACGCAGCAGTGATAGGATTGGAGAGTTTTGGTGAGCAAATGAAGACCCTTTGAAGTCATATTGCATGGTACCCATTCCACGGGTCTCAACTCTCCAGGTTTAAGGGATTCTTCCTTCAGCTAATACATGCATGTGGAACCCAGAGTATGATCAACCGTGTGATCGGGAGACGTGTTGAAATATGTCTCAGTTCTCGTCCCCTGGTACTCGGGTGCAACATTCCAGATGCTTTACTAACACTCTCCCGACTTGGAGAGTCAGTGCCTTTAACCTCCTGTTTGGCCCAGTTTGCAAATTCCGCGGAAGATGAACAGGAATAGGGAGAACCAATGAGAGACTAGCTGGAGGTGTCTGGACGGGAAAATTTAACTCTCATTTCCCACCAGGAAGAGCAATTAACCAAAGGCTCAGCGTGCCATGCCGGAACCAGATTAGGGCCTGAAGCAATCCTGCGCTGTTGCGGCCAGCTCACAAGAAAGCGAGTTGAAGAAAGGAGCTCAGGGGCACTGTAATTCACAAACCTGCAGAGTTATAAATGACAGCTATCATCCAAAAATATACTGAAGTAAGGCTGCCAAGAGGACTTGAAAGCCGGGCAGAATTGCAGGAAACCGATTTCAGGAGGTAGACTGGAATTGCATTTAAAGCATAGGAAAAGAGGCAGAAGGTCGACAATGATGCACTTGGCCAAAAAGGGCGTATGCGTTTTTTCCTGAATATATTCAGGAAAAAACGCATACGCCCTTTTTGGCCAACCAAGCAAGCTTGCAAAGGAAATCTGCACTACAATGAAGTCTCACTTCCCCCCCGTCAAAAGGGCCATCTGAAAAAAGTGTAAAATCCAGAAAGGCAGGACAGGCCATGGAGAACTGGGAGCCTTGTTATGCTGATGGGCGGGATGTACATTGCCAACAGCCACTCGGGAGAAGTGTATGGTGTTTCCTGAAACATCTAAAAAACAAAGCAACAGAGCCTAGGGCACTTCCACTTATGGTCCTATAGCTTAGGGAAATTAAAATCAAAAAGACACAGCCACCCCAAAGTTTGGGATGGCTCTGTTTACAAGAAACTCGTTTACGGTGCAAGTTCAATATCGCATAAAGCGAAAAATGGATAAAGAAGTTGTGGTACTTACGTACAATGCAATATCACTCAGCAATGACATCTATGTCATCAGGCCCATAGCAGCATAATGAGTGGATTCAGGTATGATGATTCTAACTGAAATAAGTCACACAGAAAAAGAAACATCATAAGATATCACTAATACACGGAATGTAAACTTGGCTACACAGGAACTGAATTTCAAAACAGAACATGGTCCCAAATTTAGAAAACCAACTTATGCTTGCTTAAGGGGAAAGGTGAGTTGGGGTGCTGCATAAAACCAGAGATTGAAATGAGCACAGATAAAGTTCCTTAAGCCAAATATGTAATAGACAAGAGCTACTCCTTGCTCAACGAAATGGACTCAAAACCCCATATTAAACGCCTAATAATGTACCTGACTAGTAAGTATCTTAAAACCTATGGATTGCTATGTCTCTGAAAGTGAATCAATCGTGAGTACAGGGGCAAAAACGCAGCAGTGATAGGATTGGAGAGTTTTGGTGAGCAAATGAAGACCCTTTGAAGTCATATTGCATGGTACCCATTCCACGGGTCTCAACTCTCCAGGTTTAAGGGATTCTTCCTTCAGCTAAAACATGCATGTGGAACCCAGAGTATGATCAACCGTGTGATCGGGAGACGTGTTGAAATGTGTCTCAGTTCTCGTCCCCTGGTACTCGGGTGCAACATTCCAGATGCTTTACTAACACTCTCCCGACTTGGAGAGTCAGTGCCTTTAACCTCCTGTTTGGCCCAGTTTGCAAATTCCGCGGAAGATGAACAGGAATAGGGAGAACCAATGAGAGACTAGCTGGAGGTGTCTGGACGGGAAAATTTAACTCTCATTTCCCACCAGGAAGAGGAATTAACCAAAGGCTCAGCGTGCCATGCCGGAACCAGATTAGGGCCTGAAGCAATCCTGCGGTGTTGCGGCCAGCTCACAAGAAAGCGAGTTGAAGAAAGGAGCTCAGGGGCACTGTAATTCACAAACCTGCAGAGTTATAAATGACAGCTATCATCCAAAAATATACTGAAGTAAGGCTGCCAAGAGGACTTGAAAGCCGGGCAGAATTGCAGGAAACCGATTTCAGGAGGTAGACTGGAATTGCATTTAAAGCATAGGAAAAGAGGCAGAAGGTCGACAATGATGCACTTGGCCAAAAAGGGCGTATGCGTTTTTTCCTGAATATATTCAGGAAAAAACGCATACGCCCTTTTTGGCCAACCAAGCAAGCTTGCAAAGGAAATCTGCACTACAATGAAGTCTCACTTCCCCCCCGTCAAAAGGGCCATCTGAAAAAAGTGTAAAATCCAGAAAGGCAGGACAGGCCATGGAGAACTGGGAGCCTTGTTATGCTGATGGGCGGGATGTAAATTGCCAACAGCCACTCGGGAGAAGTGTATGGTGTTTCCTGAAACATCTAAAAAACAAAGCAACAGAGCCTAGGGCACTTCCACTTATGGTCCTATAGCTTAGGGAAATTAAAATCAAAAAGACACAGCCACCCCAAAGTTTGGGATGGCTCTGTTTACAAGAAACTCGTTTACGGTACAAGTTCAATATCGCATAAAGCGAAAAATGGATAAAGAAGTTGTGGTACTTACGTACAATGCAATATCACTCAGCAATGACATCTATGTCATCAGGCCCATAGCAGCATGATGAGTGGATTCAGGTATGATGATTCTAACTGAAATAAGTCACACAGAAAAAGAAACATCATAAGATATCACTAATACACGGAATGTAAACTTGGCTACACAGGAACTGAATTTCAAAACAGAACATGGTCCCAAATTTAGAAAACCAACTTATGCTTGCTTAAGGGGAAAGGTGAGTTGGGGTGCTGCATAAAACCAGAGATTGAAATGAGCACAGATAAAGTTCCTTAAGCCAAATATGTAATAGACAAGAGCTACTCCTTGCTCAACGAAATGGACTCAAAACCCCATATTAAACGCCTAATAATGTACCTGACTAGTAAGTATCTTAAAACCTATGGATTGCTATGTCTCTGAAAGTGAATCAATCGTGAGTACAGGGGCAAAAACGCAGCAGTGATAGGATTGGAGAGTTTTGGTGAGCAAATGAAGACCCTTTGAAGTCATATTGCATGGTACCCATTCCACGGGTCTCAACTCTCCAGGTTTAAGGGATTCTTCCTTCAGCTAAAACATGCATGTGGAACCCAGAGTATGATCAACCGTGTGATCGGGAGACGTGTTGAAATATGTCTCAGTTCTCGTCCCCTGGTACTCGGGTGCAACATTCCAGATGCTTTACTAACACTCTCCCGACTTGGAGAGTCAGTGCCTTTAACCTCCTGTTTGGCCCAGTTTGCAAATTCCGCGGAAGATGAACAGGAATAGGGAGAACCAATGAGAGACTAGCTGGAGGTGTCTGGACGGGAAAATTTAACTCTCATTTCCCACCAGGAAGAGCAATTAACCAAAGGCTCAGCGTGCCATGCCGGAACCAGATTAGGGCCTGAAGCAATCCTGCGGTGTTGCGGCCAGCTCACAAGAAAGCGAGTTGAAGAAAGGAGCTCAGGGGCACTGTAATTCACAAACCTGCAGAGTTATAAATGACAGCTATCATCCAAAAATATACTGAAGTAAGGCTGCCAAGAGGACTTGAAAGCCGGGCAGAATTGCAGGAAACCGATTTCAGGAGGTAGACTGGAATTGCATTTAAAGCATAGGAAAAGAGGCAGAAGGTCGACAATGATGCACTTGGCCAAAAAGGGCGTATGCGTTTTTTCCTGAATATATTCAGGAAAAAACGCATACGCCCTTTTTGGCCAACCAAGCAAGCTTGCAAAGGAAATCTGCACTACAATGAAGTCTCACTTCCCCCCCGTCAAAAGGGCCATCTGAAAAAAGTGTAAAATCCAGAAAGGCAGGACAGGCCATGGAGAACTGGGAGCCTTGTTATGCTGATGGGCGGGATGTAAATTGCCAACAGCCACTAGGGAGAAGTGTATGGTGTTTCCTGAAACATGTAAAAAACAAAGCAACAGAGCCTAGGGCACTTCCACTTATGGTCCTATAGCTTAGGGAAATTAAAATCAAAAAGACACAGCCACCCCAAAGTTTGGGATGGCTCTGTTTACAAGAAACTCGTTTACGGTACAAGTTCAATATCGCATAAAGCGAAAAATGGATAAAGAAGTTGTGGTACTTACGTACAATGCAATATCACTCAGCAATGACATCTATGTCATCAGTCCCATAGCAGCATGATGAGTGGATTCAGGTATGATGATTCTAACTGAAATAAGTCACACAGAAAAAGAAACATCATAAGATATCACTAATACACGGAATGTAAACTTGGCTACACAGGAACTGAATTTCAAAACAGAACATGGTCCCAAATTTAGAAAACCAACTTATGCTTGCTTAAGGGGAAAGGTGAGTTGGGGTGCTGCATAAAACCAGAGATTGAAATGAGCACAGATAAAGTTCCTTAAGCCAAATATGTAATAGACAAGAGCTACTCCTTGCTCAACGAAATGGACTCAAAACCCCATATTAAACGCCTAATAATGTACCTGACTAGTAAGTATCTTAAAACCTATGGATTGCTATGTCTCTGAAAGTGAATCAATCGTGAGTACAAGGACAAAAACGCAGCAGTGATAGGATTGGAGAGTTTTGGTGAGCAAATGAAGACCCTTTGAAGTCATATTGCATGGTACCCATTCCACGGGTCTGAACTCTCCAGGTTTAAGGGATTCTTCCTTCAGCTAAAACATGCATGTGGAACCCAGAGTATGATCAACCGTGTGATCGGGAGACGTGTTGAAATGTGTCTCAGTTCTCGTCCCCTGGTACTCGGGTGCAACATTCCAGATGCTTTACTAACACTCTCCCGACTTGGAGAGTCAGTGCCTTTAACCTCCTGTTTGGCCCAGTTTGCAAATTCCGCGGAAGATGAACAGGAATAGGGAGAACCAATGAGAGACTAGCTGGAGGTGTCTGGACGGGAAAATTTAACTCTCATTTCCCACCAGGAAGAGGAATTAACCAAAGGCTCAGCGTGCCATGCCGGAACCAGATTAGGGCCTGAAGCAATCCTGCGCTGTTGCGGCCAGCTCACAAGAAAGCGAGTTGAAGAAAGGAGCTCAGGGGCACTGTAATTCACAAACCTGCAGAGTTATAAATGACAGCTATCATCCAAAAATATACTGAAGTAAGGCTGCCAAGAGGACTTGAAAGCCGGGCAGAATTGCAGGAAACCGATTTCAGGAGGTAGACTGGAATTGCATTTAAAGCATAGGAAAAGAGGCAGAAGGTCGACAATGATGCACTTGGCCAAAAAGGGCGTATGCGTTTTTTCCTGAATATATTCAGGAAAAAACGCATACGCCCTTTTTGGCCAACCAAGCAAGCTTGCAAAGGAAATCTGCACTACAATGAAGTCTCACTTCCCCCCCGTCAAAAGGGCCATCTGAAAAAAGTGTAAAATCCAGAAAGGCAGGACAGGCCATGGAGAACTGGGAGCCTTGTTATGCTGATGGGCGGGATGTACATTGCCAACAGCCACTCGGGAGAAGTGTATGGTGTTTCCTGAAACATCTAAAAAACAAAGCAACAGAGCCTAGGGCACTTCCACTTATGGTCCTATAGCTTAGGGAAATTAAAATCAAAAAGACACAGCCACCCCAAAGTTTGGGATGGCTCTGTTTACAAGAAACTCGTTTACGGTGCAAGTTCAATATCGCATAGAGCGAAAAATGGATAAAGAAGTTGTGGTACTTACGTACAATGCAATATCACTCAGCAATGACATCTATGTCATCAGGCCCATAGCAGCATAATGAGTGGATTCAGGTATGATGATTCTAACTGAAATAAGTCACACAGAAAAAGAAACATCATAAGATATCACTAATACACGGAATGTAAACTTGGCTACACAGGAACTGAATTTCAAAACAGAACATGGTCCCAAATTTAGAAAATCAACTTATGCTTGCTTAAGGGGAAAGGTGAGTTGGGGTGCTGCATAAAACCAGAGATTGAAATGAGCACAGATAAAGTTCCTTAAGCCAAATATGTAATAGACAAGAGCTACTCCTTGCTCAACGAAATGGACTCAAAACCCCATATTAAACGCCTAATAATGTACCTGACTAGTAAGTATCTTAAAACCTATGGATTGCTATGTCTCTGAAAGTGAATCAATCGTGAGTACAGGGGCAAAAACGCAGCAGTGATAGGATTGGAGAGTTTTGGTGAGCAAATGAAGACCCTTTGAAGTCATATTGCATGGTACCCATTCCACGGGTCTCAACTCTCCAGGTTTAAGGGATTCTTCCTTCAGCTAAAACATGCATGTGGAACCCAGAGTATGATCAACCGTGTGATCGGGAGACGTGTTGAAATGTGTCTCAGTTCTCGTCCCCTGGTACTCGGGTGCAACATTCCAGATGCTTTACTAACACTCTCCCGACTTGGAGAGTCAGTGCCTTTAACCTCCTGTTTGGCCCAGTTTGCAAATTCCGCGGAAGATGAACAGGAATAGGGAGAACCAATGAGAGACTAGCTGGAGGTGTCTGGACGGGAAAATTTAACTCTCATTTCCCACCAGGAAGAGGAATTAACCAAAGGCTCAGCGTGCCATGCCGGAACCAGATTAGGGCCTGAAGCAATCCTGCGGTGTTGCGGCCAGCTCACAAGAAAGCGAGTTGAAGAAAGGAGCTCAGGGGCACTGTAATTCACAAACCTGCAGAGTTATAAATGACAGCTATCATCCAAAAATATACTGAAGTAAGGCTGCCAAGAGGACTTGAAAGCCGGGCAGAATTGCAGGAAACCGATTTCAGGAGGTAGACTGGAATTGCATTTAAAGCATAGGAAAAGAGGCAGAAGGTCGACAATGATGCACTTGGCCAAAAAGGGCGTATGCGTTTTTTCCTGAATATATTCAGGAAAAAACGCATACGCCCTTTTTGGCCAACCAAGCAAGCTTGCAAAGGAAATCTGCACTACAATGAAGTCTCACTTCCCCCCCCCCGTCAAAAGGGCCATCTGAAAAAAGTGTAAAATCCAGAAAGGCAGGACAGGCCATGGAGAACTGGGAGCCTTGTTATGCTGATGGGCGGGATGTAACTTGCCAACAGCCACTCGGGAGAAGTGTATGGTGTTTCCTGAAACATCTAAAAAACAAAGCAACAGAGCCTAGGGCACTTCCACTTATGGTCCTATAGCTTAGGGAAATTAAAATCAAAAAGACACAGCCACCCCAAAGTTTGGGATGGCTCTGTTTACAAGAAACTCGTTTACGGTACAAGTTCAATATCGCATAAAGCGAAAAATGGATAAAGAAGTTGTGGTACTTACGTACAATGCAATATCACTCAGCAATGACATCTATGTCATCAGTCCCATAGCAGCATGATGAGTGGATTCAGGTATGATGATTCTAACTGAAATAAGTCACACAGAAAAAGAAACATCATAAGATATCACTAATACACGGAATGTAAACTTGGCTACACAGGAACTGAATTTCAAAACAGAACATGGTCCCAAATTTAGAAAACCAACTTATGCTTGCTTAAGAGGAAAGGTGAGTTGGGGTGCTGCATAAAACCAGAGATTGAAATGAGCACAGATAAAGTTCCTTAAGCCAAATATGTAATAGACAAGAGCTACTCCTTGCTCAACGAAATGGACTCAAAACCCCATATTAAACGCCTAATAATGTACCTGACTAGTAAGTATCTTAAAACCTATGGATTGCTATGTCTCTGAAAGTGAATCAATCGTGAGTACAAGGACAAAAACGCAGCAGTGATAGGATTGGAGAGTTTTGGTGAGCAAATGAAGACCCTTTGAAGTCATATTGCATGGTACCCATTCCACGGGTCTCAACTCTCCAGGTTTAAGGGATTCTTCCTTCAGCTAAAACATGCATGTGGAACCCAGAGTATGATCAACCGTGTGATCGGGAGACGTGTTGAAATATGTCTCAGTTCTCGTCCCCTGGTACTCGGGTGCAACATTCCAGATGCTTTACTAACACTCTCCCGACTTGGAGAGTCAGTGCCTTTAACCTCCTGTTTGGCCCAGTTTGCAAATTCCGCGGAAGATGAACAGGAATAGGGAGAACCAATGAGAGACTAGCTGGAGGTGTCTGGACGGGAAAATTTAACTCTCATTTCCCACCAGGAAGAGGAATTAACCAAAGGCTCAGCGTGCCATGCCGGAACCAGATTAGGGCCTGAAGCAATCCTGCGCTGTTGCGGCCAGCTCACAAGAAAGCGAGTTGAAGAAAGGAGCTCAGGGGCACTGTAATTCACAAACCTGCAGAGTTATAAATGACAGCTATCATCCAAAAATATACTGAAGTAAGGCTGCCAAGAGGACTTGAAAGCCGGGCAGAATTGCAGGAAACCGATTTCAGGAGGTAGACTGGAATTGCATTTAAAGCATAGGAAAAGAGGCAGAAGGTCGACAATGATGCACTTGGCCAAAAAGGGCGTATGCGTTTTTTCCTGAATATATTCAGGAAAAAACGCATACGCCCTTTTTGGCCAACCAAGCAAGCTTGCAAAGGAAATCTGCACTACAATGAAGTCTCACTTCCCCCCCGTCAAAAGGGCCATCTGAAAAAAGTGTAAAATCCAGAAAGGCAGGACAGGCCATGGAGAACTGGGAGCCTTGTTATGCTGATGGGCGGGATGTACATTGCCAACAGCCACTCGGGAGAAGTGTATGGTGTTTCCTGAAACATCTAAAAAACAAAGCAACAGAGCCTAGGGCACTTCCACTTATGGTCCTATAGCTTAGGGAAATTAAAATCAAAAAGACACAGCCACCCCAAAGTTTGGGATGGCTCTGTTTACAAGAAACTCGTTTACGGTGCAAGTTCAATATCGCATAAAGCGAAAAATGGATAAAGAAGTTGTGGTACTTACGTACAATGCAATATCACTCAGCAATGACATCTATGTCATCAGGCCCATAGCAGCATAATGAGTGGATTCAGGTATGATGATTCTAACTGAAATAAGTCACACAGAAAAAGAAACATCATAATATATCACTAATACACGGAATGTAAACTTGGCTACACAGGAACTGAATTTCAAAACAGAACATGGTCCCAAATTTAGAAAACCAACTTATGCTTGCTTAAGGGGAAAGGTGAGTTGGGGTGCTGCATAAAACCAGAGATTGAAATGAGCACAGATAAAGTTCCTTAAGCCAAATATGTAATAGACAAGAGCTACTCCTTGCTCAACGAAATGGACTCAAAACCCCATATTAAACGCCTAATAATGTACCTGACTAGTAAGTATCTTAAAACCTATGGATTGCTATGTCTCTGAAAGTGAATCAATCGTGAGTACAGGGGCAAAAACGCAGCAGTGATAGGATTGGAGAGTTTTGGTGAGCAAATGAAGACCCTTTGAAGTCATATTGCATGGTACCCATTCCACGGGTCTCAACTCTCCAGGTTTAAGGGATTCTTCCTTCAGCTAAAACATGCATGTGGAACCCAGAGTATGATCAACCGTGTGATCGGGAGACGTGTTGAAATATGTCTCAGTTCTCGTCCCCTGGTACTCGGGTGCAACATTCCAGATGCTTTACTAACACTCTCCCGACTTGGAGAGTCAGTGCCTTTAACCTCCTGTTTGGCCCAGTTTGCAAATTCCGCGGAAGATGAACAGGAATAGGGAGAACCAATGAGAGACTAGCTGGAGGTGTCTGGACGGGAAAATTTAACTCTCATTTCCCACCAGGAAGAGCAATTAACCAAAGGCTCAGCGTGCCATGCAGGAACCAGATTAGGGCCTGAAGCAATCCTGCGGTGTTGCGGCCAGCTCACAAGAAAGCGAGTTGAAGAAAGGAGCTCAGGGGCACTGTAATTCACAAACCTGCAGAGTTATAAATGACAGCTATCATCCAAAAATATACTGAAGTAAGGCTGCCAAGAGGACTTGAAAGCCGGGCAGAATTGCAGGAAACCGATTTCAGGAGGTAGACTGGAATTGCATTTAAAGCATAGGAAAAGAGGCAGAAGGTCGACAATGATGCACTTGGCCAAAAAGGGCGTATGCGTTTTTTCCTGAATATATTCAGGAAAAAACGCATACGCCCTTTTTGGCCAACCAAGCAAGCTTGCAAAGGAAATCTGCACTACAATGAAGTCTCACTTCCCCCCCCCCCCGTCAAAAGGGCCATCTGAAAAAAGTGTAAAATCCAGAAAGGCAGGACAGGCCATGGAGAACTGGGAGCCTTGTTATGCTGATGGGCGGGATGTAAATTGCCAACAGCCACTCGGGAGAAGTGTATGGTGTTTCCTGAAACATCTAAAAAACAAAGCAACAGAGCCTAGGGCACTTCCACTTATGGTCCTATAGCTTAGGGAAATTAAAATCAAAAAGACACAGCCACCCCAAAGTTTGGGATGGCTCTGTTTACAAGAAACTCGTTTACGGTACAAGTTCAATATCGCATAAAGCGAAAAATGGATAAAGAAGTTGTGGTACTTACGTACAATGCAATATCACTCAGCAATGACATCTATGTCATCAGTCCCATAGCAGCATGATGAGTGGATTCAGGTATGATGATTCTAACTGAAATAAGTCACACAGAAAAAGAAACATCATAAGATATCACTAATACACGGAATGTAAACTTGGCTACACAGGAACTGAATTTCAAAACAGAACATGGTCCCAAATTTAGAAAACCAACTTATGCTTGCTTAAGGGGAAAGGTGAGTTGGGGTGCTGCATAAAACCAGAGATTGAAATGAGCACAGATAAAGTTCCTTAAGCCAAATATGTAATAGACAAGAGCTACTCCTTGCTCAACGAAATGGACTCAAAACCCCATATTAAACGCCTAATAATGTACCTGACTAGTAAGTATCTTAAAACCTATGGATTGCTATGTCTCTGAAAGTGAATCAATCGTGAGTACAGGGGCAAAAACGCAGCAGTGATAGGATTGGAGAGTTTTGGTGAGCAAATGAAGACCCTTTGAAGTCATATTGCATGGTACCCATTCCACGGGTCTCAACTCTCCAGGTTTAAGGGATTCTTCCTTCAGCTAAAACATGCATGTGGAACCCAGAGTATGATCAACCGTGTGATCGGGAGACGTGTTGAAATATGTCTCAGTTCTCGTCCCCTGGTACTCGGGTGCAACATTCCAGATGCTTTACTAACACTCTCCCGACTTGGAGAGTCAGTGCCTTTAACCTCCTGTTTGGCCCAGTTTGCAAATTCCGCGGAAGATGAACAGGAATAGGGAGAACCAATGAGAGACTAGCTGGAGGTGTCTGGACGGGAAAATTTAACTCTCATTTCCCACCAGGAAGAGCAATTAACCAAAGGCTCAGCGTGCCATGCCGGAACCAGATTAGGGCCTGAAGCAATCCTGCGGTGTTGCGGCCAGCTCACAAGAAAGCGAGTTGAAGAAAGGAGCTCAGGGCCACTGTAATTCACAAACATGCAGAGTTATAAATGACAGCTATCATCCAAAAATATACTGAAGTAAGGCTGCCAAGAGGACTTGAAAGCCGGGCAGAATTGCAGGAAACCGATTTCAGGAGGTAGACTGGAATTGCATTTAAAGCATAGGAAAAGAGGCAGAAGGTCGACAATGATGCACTTGGCCAAAAAGGGCGTATGCGTTTTTTCCTGAATATATTCAGGAAAAAACGCATACGCCCTTTTTGGCCAACCAAGCAAGCTTGCAAAGGAAATCTGCACTACAATGAAGTCTCACTTCCCCCCCGTCAAAAGGGCCATCTGAAAAAAGTGTAAAATCCAGAAAGGCAGGACAGGCCATGGAGAACTGGGAGCCTTGTTATGCTGATGGGCGGGATGTAAATTGCCAACAGCCACTGGGGAGAAGTGTATGGTGTTTCCTGAAACATCTAAAAAACAAAGCAACAGAGCCTAGGGCACTTCCACTTATGGTCCTATAGCTTAGGGAAATTAAAATCAAAAAGACACAGCCACCCCAAAGTTTGGGATGGCTCTGTTTACAAGAAACTCGTTTACGGTACAAGTTCAATATCGCATAAAGCGAAAAATGGATAAAGAATTTGTGGTACTTACGTACAATGCAATATCACTCAGCAATGACATCTATGTCATCAGTCCCATAGCAGCATGATGAGTGGATTCAGGTATGATGATTCTAACTGAAATAAGTCACACAGAAAAAGAAACATCATAAGATATCACTAATACACGGAATGTAAACTTGGCTACACAGGAACTGAATTTCAAAACAGAACATGGTCCCAAATTTAGAAAACCAACTTATGCTTGCTTAAGGGGAAAGGTGAGTTGGGGTGCTGCATAAAACCAGAGATTGAAATGAGCACAGATAAAGTTCCTTAAGCCAAATATGTAATAGACAAGAGCTACTCCTTGCTCAACGAAATGGACTCAAAACCCCATATTAAACGCCTAATAATGTACCTGACTAGTAAGTATCTTAAAACCTATGGATTGCTATGTCTCTGAAAGTGAATCAATCGTGAGTACAAGGACAAAAACGCAGCAGTGATAGGATTGGAGAGTTTTGGTGAGCAAATGAAGACCCTTTGAAGTCATATTGCATGGTACCCATTCCACGGGTCTCAACTCTCCAGGTTTAAGGGATTCTTCCTTCAGCTAAAACATGCATGTGGATCCCAGAGTATGATCAACCGTGTGATCGGGAGACGTGTTGAAATATGTCTCAGTTCTCGTCCCCTGGTACTCGGGTGCAACATTCCAGATGCTTTACTAACACTCTCCCGACTTGGAGAGTCAGTGCCTTTAACCTCCTGTTTGGCCCAGTTTGCAAATTCCGCGGAAGATGAACAGGAATAGGGAGAACCAATGAGAGACTAGCTGGAGGTGTCTGGACGGGAAAATTTAACTCTCATTTCCCACCAGGAAGAGCAATTAACCAAAGGCTCAGCGTGCCATGCCGGAACCAGATTAGGGCCTGAAGCAATCCTGCGGTGTTGCGGCCAGCTCACAAGAAAGCGAGTTGAAGAAAGGAGCTCAGGGGCACTGTAATTCACAAACCTGCAGAGTTATAAATGACAGCTATCATCCAAAAATATACTGAAGTAAGGCTGCCAAGAGGACTTGAAAGCCGGGCAGAATTGCAGGAAACCGATTTCAGGAGGTAGACTGGAATTGCATTTAAAGCATAGGAAAAGAGGCAGAAGGTCGACAATGATGCACTTGGCCAAAAAGGGCGTATGCGTTTTTTCCTGAATATATTCAGGAAAAAACGCATACGCCCTTTTTGGCCAACCAAGCAAGCTTGCAAAGGAAATCTGCACTACAATGAAGTCTCACTTCCCCCCCGTCAAAAGGGCCATCTGAAAAAAGTGTAAAATCCAGAAAGGCAGGACAGGCCATGGAGAACTGGGAGCCTTGTTATGCTGATGGGCGGGATGTACATTGCCAACAGCCACTCGGGAGAAGTGTATGGTGTTTCCTGAAACATCTAAAAAACAAAGCAACAGAGCCTAGGGCACTTCCACTTATGGTCCTATAGCTTAGGGAAATTAAAATCAAAAAGACACAGCCACCCCAAAGTTTGGGATGGCTCTGTTTACAAGAAACTCGTTTACGGTGCAAGTTCAATATCGCATAGAGCGAAAAATGGATAAAGAAGTTGTGGTACTTACGTACAATGCAATATCACTCAGCAATGACATCTATGTCATCAGGCCCATAGCAGCATAATGAGTGGATTCAGGTATGATGATTCTAACTGAAATAAGTCACACAGAAAAAGAAACATCATAAGATATCACTAATACACGGAATGTAAACTTGGCTACACAGGAACTGAATTTCAAAACAGAACATGGTCCCAAATTTAGAAAATCAACTTATGCTTGCTTAAGGGGAAAGGTGAGTTGGGGTGCTGCATAAAACCAGAGATTGAAATGAGCACAGATAAAGTTCCTTAAGCCAAATATGTAATAGACAAGAGCTACTCCTTGCTCAACGAAATGGACTCAAAACCCCATATTAAACGCCTAATAATGTACCTGACTAGTAAGTATCTTAAAACCTATGGATTGCTATGTCTCTGAAAGTGAATCAATCGTGAGTACAGGGGCAAAAACGCAGCAGTGATAGGATTGGAGAGTTTTGGTGAGCAAATGAAGACCCTTTGAAGTCATATTGCATGGTACCCATTCCACGGGTCTCAACTCTCCAGGTTTAAGGGATTCTTCCTTCAGCTAAAACATGCATGTGGAACCCAGAGTATGATCAACCGTGTGATCGGGAGACGTGTTGAAATGTGTCTCAGTTCTCGTCCCCTGGTACTCGGGTGCAACATTCCAGATGCTTTACTAACACTCTCCCGACTTGGAGAGTCAGTGCCTTTAACCTCCTGTTTGGCCCAGTTTGCAAATTCCGCGGAAGATGAACAGGAATAGGGAGAACCAATGAGAGACTAGCTGGAGGTGTCTGGACGGGAAAATTTAACTCTCATTTCCCACCAGGAAGAGGAATTAACCAAAGGCTCAGCGTGCCATGCCGGAACCAGATTAGGGCCTGAAGCAATCCTGCGGTGTTGCGGCCAGCTCACAAGAAAGCGAGTTGAAGAAAGGAGCTCAGGGACACTGTAATTCACAAACCTGCAGAGTTATAAATGACAGCTATCATCCAAAAATATACTGAAGTAAGGCTGCCAAGAGGACTTGAAAGCCGGGCAGAATTGCAGGAAACCGATTTCAGGAGGTAGACTGGAATTGCATTTAAAGCATAGGAAAAGAGGCAGAAGGTCGACAATGATGCACTTGGCCAAAAAGGGCGTATGCGTTTTTTCCTGAATATATTCAGGAAAAAACGCATACGCCCTTTTTGGCCAACCAAGCAAGCTTGCAAAGGAAATCTGCACTACAATGAAGTCTCACTTCCCCCCCGTCAAAAGGGCCATCTGAAAAAAGTGTAAAATCCAGAAAGGCAGGACAGGCCATGGAGAACTGGGAGCCTTGTTATGCTGATGGGCGGGATGTAACTTGCCAACAGCCACTCGGGAGAAGTGTATGGTGTTTCCTGAAACATCTAAAAAACAAAGCAACAGAGCCTAGGGCACTTCCACTTATGGTCCTATAGCTTAGGGAAATTAAAATCAAAAAGACACAGCCACCCCAAAGTTTGGGATGGCTCTGTTTACAAGAAACTCGTTTACGGTACAAGTTCAATATCGCATAAAGCGAAAAATGGATAAAGAAGTTGTGGTACTTACGTACAATGCAATATCACTCAGCAATGACATCTATGTCATCAGTCCCATAGCAGCATGATGAGTGGATTCAGGTATGATGATTCTAACTGAAATAAGTCACACAGAAAAAGAAACATCATAAGATATCACTAATACACGGAATGTAAACTTGGCTACACAGGAACTGAATTTCAAAACAGAACATGGTCCCAAATTTAGAAAACCAACTTATGCTTGCTTAAGAGGAAAGGTGAGTTGGGGTGCTGCATAAAACCAGAGATTGAAATGAGCACAGATAAAGTTCCTTAAGCCAAATATGTAATAGACAAGAGCTACTCCTTGCTCAACGAAATGGACTCAAAACCCCATATTAAACGCCTAATAATGTACCTGACTAGTAAGTATCTTAAAACCTATGGATTGCTATGTCTCTGAAAGTGAATCAATCGTGAGTACAAGGACAAAAACGCAGCAGTGATAGGATTGGAGAGTTTTGGTGAGCAAATGAAGACCCTTTGAAGTCATATTGCATGGTACCCATTCCACGGGTCTCAACTCTCCAGGTTTAAGGGATTCTTCCTTCAGCTAAAACATGCATGTGGAACCCAGAGTATGATCAACCGTGTGATCGGGAGACGTGTTGAAATATGTCTCAGTTCTCGTCCCCTGGTACTCGGGTGCAACATTCCAGATGCTTTACTAACACTCTCCCGACTTGGAGAGTCAGTGCCTTTAACCTCCTGTTTGGCCCAGTTTGCAAATTCCGCGGAAGATGAACAGGAATAGGGAGAACCAATGAGAGACTAGCTGGAGGTGTCTGGACGGGAAAATTTAACTCTCATTTCCCACCAGGAAGAGGAATTAACCAAAGGCTCAGCGTGCCATGCCGGAACCAGATTAGGGCCTGAAGCAATCCTGCGGTGTTGCGGCCAGCTCACAAGAAAGCGAGTTGAAGAAAGGAGCTCAGGGGCACTGTAATTCACAAACCTGCAGAGTTATAAATGACAGCTATCATCCAAAAATATACTGAAGTAAGGCTGCCAAGAGGACTTGAAAGCCGGGCAGAATTGCAGGAAACCGATTTCAGGAGGTAGACTGGAATTGCATTTAAAGCATAGGAAAAGAGGCAGAAGGTCGACAATGATGCACTTGGCCAAAAAGGGCGTATGCGTTTTTTCCT
Organism: Orcinus orca; assembly: GCF_937001465.1. Lineage (NCBI taxonomy): Eukaryota > Metazoa > Chordata > Mammalia > Artiodactyla > Delphinidae > Orcinus > Orcinus orca. The sequence continues at coordinate 467,205 of NW_026043836.1, read as the reverse complement.
GAATATATTCAGGAAAAAACGCATACGCCCTTTTTGGCCAACCAAGCAAGCTTGCAAAGGAAATCTGCACTACAATGAAGTCTCACTTCCCCCCCGTCAAAAGGGCCATCTGAAAAAAGTGTAAAATCCAGAAAGGCAGGACAGGCCATGGAGAACTGGGAGCCTTGTTATGCTGATGGGCGGGATGTACATTGCCAACAGCCACTCGGGAGAAGTGTATGGTGTTTCCTGAAACATCTAAAAAACAAAGCAACAGAGCCTAGGGCACTTCCACTTATGGTCCTATAGCTTAGGGAAATTAAAATCAAAAAGACACAGCCACCCCAAAGTTTGGGATGGCTCTGTTTACAAGAAACTCGTTTACGGTGCAAGTTCAATATCGCATAAAGCGAAAAATGGATAAAGAAGTTGTGGTACTTACGTACAATGCAATATCACTCAGCAATGACATCTATGTCATCAGGCCCATAGCAGCATAATGAGTGGATTCAGGTATGATGATTCTAACTGAAATAAGTCACACAGAAAAAGAAACATCATAATATATCACTAATACACGGAATGTAAACTTGGCTACACAGGAACTGAATTTCAAAACAGAACATGGTCCCAAATTTAGAAAACCAACTTATGCTTGCTTAAGGGGAAAGGTGAGTTGGGGTGCTGCATAAAACCAGAGATTGAAATGAGCACAGATAAAGTTCCTTAAGCCAAATATGTAATAGACAAGAGCTACTCCTTGCTCAACGAAATGGACTCAAAACCCCATATTAAACGCCTAATAATGTACCTGACTAGTAAGTATCTTAAAACCTATGGATTGCTATGTCTCTGAAAGTAAATCAATCGTGAGTACAGGGGCAAAAACGCAGCAGTGATAGGATTGGAGAGTTTTGGTGAGCAAATGAAGACCCTTTGAAGTCATATTGCATGGTACCCATTCCACGGGTCTCAACTCTCCAGGTTTAAGGGATTCTTCCTTCAGCTAAAACATGCATGTGGAACCCAGAGTATGATCAACCGTGTGATCGGGAGACGTGTTGAAATATGTCTCAGTTCTCGTCCCCTGGTACTCGGGTGCAACATTCCAGATGCTTTACTAACACTCTCCCGACTTGGAGAGTCAGTGCCTTTAACCTCCTGTTTGGCCCAGTTTGCAAATTCCGCGGAAGATGAACAGGAATAGGGAGAACCAATGAGAGACTAGCTGGAGGTGTCTGGACGGGAAAATTTAACTCTCATTTCCCACCAGGAAGAGCAATTAACCAAAGGCTCAGCGTGCCATGCCGGAACCAGATTAGGGCCTGAAGCAATCCTGCGGTGTTGCGGCCAGCTCACAAGAAAGCGAGTTGAAGAAAGGAGCTCAGGGGCACTGTAATTCACAAACCTGCAGAGTTATAAATGACAGCTATCATCCAAAAATATACTGAAGTAAGGCTGCCAAGAGGACTTGAAAGCCGGGCAGAATTGCAGGAAACCGATTTCAGGAGGTAGACTGGAATTGCATTTAAAGCATAGGAAAAGAGGCAGAAGGTCGACAATGATGCACTTGGCCAAAAAGGGCGTATGCGTTTTTTCCTGAATATATTCAGGAAAAAACGCATACGCCCTTTTTGGCCAACCAAGCAAGCTTGCAAAGGAAATCTGCACTACAATGAAGTCTCACTTCCCCCCCCCCCCGTCAAAAGGGCCATCTGAAAAAAGTGTAAAATCCAGAAAGGCAGGACAGGCCATGGAGAACTGGGAGCCTTGTTATGCTGATGGGCGGGATGTAAATTGCCAACAGCCACTGGGGAGAAGTGTATGGTGTTTCCTGAAACATCTAAAAAACAAAGCAACAGAGCCTAGGGCACTTCCACTTATGGTCCTATAGCTTAGGGAAATTAAAATCAAAAAGACACAGCCACCCCAAAGTTTGGGATGGCTCTGTTTACAAGAAACTCGTTTACGGTACAAGTTCAATATCGCATAAAGCGAAAAATGGATAAAGAAGTTGTGGTACTTACGTACAATGCAATATCACTCAGCAATGACATCTATGTCATCAGTCCCATAGCAGCATGATGAGTGGATTCAGGTATGATGATTCTAACTGAAATAAGTCACACAGAAAAAGAAACATCATAAGATATCACTAATACACGGAATGTAAACTTGGCTACACAGGAACTGAATTTCAAAACAGAACATGGTCCCAAATTTAGAAAACCAACTTATGCTTGCTTAAGGGGAAAGGTGAGTTGGGGTGCTGCATAAAACCAGAGATTGAAATGAGCACAGATAAAGTTCCTTAAGCCAAATATGTAATAGACAAGAGCTACTCCTTGCTCAACGAAATGGACTCAAAACCCCATATTAAACGCCTAATAATGTACCTGACTAGTAAGTATCTTAAAACCTATGGATTGCTATGTCTCTGAAAGTGAATCAATCGTGAGTACAGGGGCAAAAACGCAGCAGTGATAGGATTGGAGAGTTTTGGTGAGCAAATGAAGACCCTTTGAAGTCATATTGCATGGTACCCATTCCACGGGTCTCAACTCTCCAGGTTTAAGGGATTCTTCCTTCAGCTAAAACATGCATGTGGAACCCAGAGTATGATCAACCGTGTGATCGGGAGACGTGTTGAAATATGTCTCAGTTCTCATCCCCTGGTACTCGGGTGCAACATTCCAGATGCTTTACTAACACTCTCCCGACTTGGAGAGTCAGTGCCTTTAACCTCCTGTTTGGCCCAGTTTGCAAATTCCGCGGAAGATGAACAGGAATAGGGAGAACCAATGAGAGACTAGCTGGAGGTGTCTGGACGGGAAAATTTAACTCTCATTTCCCACCAGGAAGAGCAATTAACCAAAGGCTCAGCGTGCCATGCCGGAACCAGATTAGGGCCTGAAGCAATCCTGCGGTGTTGCGGCCAGCTCACAAGAAAGCGAGTTGAAGAAAGGAGCTCAGGGCCACTGTAATTCACAAACCTGCAGAGTTATAAATGACAGCTATCATCCAAAAATATACTGAAGTAAGGCTGCCAAGAGGACTTGAAAGCCGGGCAGAATTGCAGGAAACCGATTTCAGGAGGTAGACTGGAATTGCATTTAAAGCATAGGAAAAGAGGCAGAAGGTCGACAATGATGCACTTGGCCAAAAAGGGCGTATGCGTTTTTTCCTGAATATATTCAGGAAAAAACGCATACGCCCTTTTTGGCCAACCAAGCAAGCTTGCAAAGGAAATCTGCACTACAATGAAGTCTCACTTCCCCCCCGTCAAAAGGGCCATCTGAAAAAAGTGTAAAATCCAGAAAGGCAGGACAGGCCATGGAGAACTGGGAGCCTTGTTATGCTGATGGGCGGGATGTAAATTGCCAACAGCCACTGGGGAGAAGTGTATGGTGTTTCCTGAAACATCTAAAAAACAAAGCAACAGAGCCTAGGGCACTTCCACTTATGGTCCTATAGCTTAGGGAAATTAAAATCAAAAAGACACAGCCACCCCAAAGTTTGGGATGGCTCTGTTTACAAGAAACTCGTTTACGGTACAAGTTCAATATCGCATAAAGCGAAAAATGGATAAAGAATTTGTGGTACTTACGTACAATGCAATATCACTCAGCAATGACATCTATGTCATCAGTCCCATAGCAGCATGATGAGTGGATTCAGGTATGATGATTCTAACTGAAATAAGTCACACAGAAAAAGAAACATCATAAGATATCACTAATACACGGAATGTAAACTTGGCTACACAGGAACTGAATTTCAAAACAGAACATGGTCCCAAATTTAGAAAACCAACTTATGCTTGCTTAAGGGGAAAGGTGAGTTGGGGTGCTGCATAAAACCAGAGATTGAAATGAGCACAGATAAAGTTCCTTAAGCCAAATATGTAATAGACAAGAGCTACTCCTTGCTCAACGAAATGGACTCAAAACCCCATATTAAACGCCTAATAATGTACCTGACTAGTAAGTATCTTAAAACCTATGGATTGCTATGTCTCTGAAAGTGAATCAATCGTGAGTACAAGGACAAAAACGCAGCAGTGATAGGATTGGAGAGTTTTGGTGAGCAAATGAAGACCCTTTGAAGTCATATTGCATGGTACCCATTCCACGGGTCTCAACTCTCCAGGTTTAAGGGATTCTTCCTTCAGCTAAAACATGCATGTGGATCCCAGAGTATGATCAACCGTGTGATCGGGAGACGTGTTGAAATATGTCTCAGTTCTCGTCCCCTGGTACTCGGGTGCAACATTCCAGATGCTTTACTAACACTCTCCCGACTTGGAGAGTCAGTGCCTTTAACCTCCTGTTTGGCCCAGTTTGCAAATTCCGCGGAAGATGAACAGGAATAGGGAGAACCAATGAGAGACTAGCTGGAGGTGTCTGGACGGGAAAATTTAACTCTCATTTCCCACCAGGAAGAGCAATTAACCAAAGGCTCAGCGTGCCATGCCGGAACCAGATTAGGGCCTGAAGCAATCCTGCGGTGTTGCGGCCAGCTCACAAGAAAGCGAGTTGAAGAAAGGAGCTCAGGGGCACTGTAATTCACAAACCTGCAGAGTTATAAATGACAGCTATCATCCAAAAATATACTGAAGTAAGGCTGCCAAGAGGACTTGAAAGCCGGGCAGAATTGCAGGAAACCGATTTCAGGAGGTAGACTGGAATTGCATTTAAAGCATAGGAAAAGAGGCAGAAGGTCGACAATGATGCACTTGGCCAAAAAGGGCGTATGCGTTTTTTCCTGAATATATTCAGGAAAAAACGCATACGCCCTTTTTGGCCAACCAAGCAAGCTTGCAAAGGAAATCTGCACTACAATGAAGTCTCACTTCCCCCCCGTCAAAAGGGCCATCTGAAAAAAGTGTAAAATCCAGAAAGGCAGGACAGGCCATGGAGAACTGGGAGCCTTGTTATGCTGATGGGCGGGATGTACATTGCCAACAGCCACTCGGGAGAAGTGTATGGTGTTTCCTGAAACATCTAAAAAACAAAGCAACAGAGCCTAGGGCACTTCCACTTATGGTCCTATAGCTTAGGGAAATTAAAATCAAAAAGACACAGCCACCCCAAAGTTTGGGATGGCTCTGTTTACAAGAAACTCGTTTACGGTGCAAGTTCAATATCGCATAAAGCGAAAAATGGATAAAGAAGTTGTGGTACTTACGTACAATGCAATATCACTCAGCAATGACATCTATGTCATCAGGCCCATAGCAGCATAATGAGTGGATTCAGGTATGATGATTCTAACTGAAATAAGTCACACAGAAAAAGAAACATCATAAGATATCACTAATACACGGAATGTAAACTTGGCTACACAGGAACTGAATTTCAAAACAGAACATGGTCCCAAATTTAGAAAACCAACTTATGCTTGCTTAAGGGGAAAGGTGAGTTGGGGTGCTGCATAAAACCAGAGATTGAAATGAGCACAGATAAAGTTCCTTAAGCCAAATATGTAATAGACAAGAGCTACTCCTTGCTCAACGAAATGGACTCAAAACCCCATATTAAACGCCTAATAATGTACCTGACTAGTAAGTATCTTAAAACCTATGGATTGCTATGTCTCTGAAAGTGAATCAATCGTGAGTACAGGGGCAAAAACGCAGCAGTGATAGGATTGGAGAGTTTTGGTGAGCAAATGAAGACCCTTTGAAGTCATATTGCATGGTACCCATTCCACGGGTCTCAACTCTCCAGGTTTAAGGGATTCTTCCTTCAGCTAAAACATGCATGTGGAACCCAGAGTATGATCAACCGTGTGATCGGGAGACGTGTTGAAATATGTCTCAGTTCTCGTCCCCTGGTACTCGGGTGCAACATTCCAGATGCTTTACTAACACTCTCCCGACTTGGAGAGTCAGTGCCTTTAACCTCCTGTTTGGCCCAGTTTGCAAATTCCGCGGAAGATGAACAGGAATAGGGAGAAACAATGAGAGACTAGCTGGAGGTGTCTGGACGGGAAAATTTAACTCTCATTTCCCACCAGGAAGAGGAATTAACCAAAGGCTCAGCGTGCCATGCCGGAACCAGATTAGGGCCTGAAGCAATCCTGCGGTGTTGCGGCCAGCTCACAAGAAAGCGAGTTGAAGAAAGGAGCTCAGGGGCACTGTAATTCACAAACCTGCAGAGTTATAAATGACAGCTATCATCCAAAAATATACTGAAGTAAGGCTGCCAAGAGGACTTGAAAGCCGGGCAGAATTGCAGGAAACCGATTTCAGGAGGTAGACTGGAATTGCATTTAAAGCATAGGAAAAGAGGCAGAAGGTCGACAATGATGCACTTGGCCAAAAAGGGCGTATGCGTTTTTTCCTGAATATATTCAGGAAAAAACGCATACGCCCTTTTTGGCCAACCAAGCAAGCTTGCAAAGGAAATCTGCACTACAATGAAGTCTCACTTCCCCCCCGTCAAAAGGGCCATCTGAAAAAAGTGTAAAATCCAGAAAGGCAGGACAGGCCATGGAGAACTGGGAGCCTTGTTATGCTGATGGGCGGGATGTACATTGCCAACAGCCACTCGGGAGAAGTGTATGGTGTTTCCTGAAACATCTAAAAAACAAAGCAACAGAGCCTAGGGCACTTCCACTTATGGTCCTATAGCTTAGGGAAATTAAAATCAAAAAGACACAGCCACCCCAAAGTTTGGGATGGCTCTGTTTACAAGAAACTCGTTTACGGTACAAGTTCAATATCGCATAAAGCGAAAAATGGATAAAGAAGTTGTGGTACTTACGTACAATGCAATATCACTCAGCAATGACATCTATGTCATCAGGCCCATAGCAGCATAATGAGTGGATTCAGGTATGATGATTCTAACTGAAATAAGTCACACAGAAAAAGAAACATCATAAGATATCACTAATACACGGAATGTAAACTTGGCTACACAGGAACTGAATTTCAAAACAGAACATGGTCCCAAATTTAGAAAACCAACTTATGCTTGCTTAAGGGGAAAGGTGAGTTGGGGTGCTGCATAAAACCAGAGATTGAAATGAGCACAGATAAAGTTCCTTAAGCCAAATATGTAATAGACAAGAGCTACTCCTTGCTCAACGAAATGGACTCAAAACCCCATATTAAACGCCTAATAATGTACCTGACTAGTAAGTATCTTAAAACCTATGGATTGCTATGTCTCTGAAAGTGAATCAATCGTGAGTACAGGGGCAAAAACGCAGCAGTGATAGGATTGGAGAGTTTTGGTGAGCAAATGAAGACCCTTTGAAGTCATATTGCATGGTACCCATTCCACGGGTCTCAACTCTCCAGGTTTAAGGGATTCTTCCTTCAGCTAAAGCATGCATGTGGAACCCAGAGTATGATCAACCGTGTGATCGGGAGACGTGTTGAAATATGTCTCAGTTCTCATCCCCTGGTACTCGGGTGCAACATTCCAGATGCTTTACTAACACTCCCGACTTGGAGAGTCAGTGCCTTTAACCTCCTGTTTGGCCCAGTTTGCAAATTCCGCGGAAGATGAACAGGAATAGGGAGAAACAATGAGAGACTAGCTGGAGGTGTCTGGACGGGAAAATTTAACTCTCATTTCCCACCAGGAAGAGGAATTAACCAAAGGCTCAGCGTGCCATGCCGGAACCAGATTAGGGCCTGAAGCAATCCTGCGGTGTTGCGGCCAGCTCACAAGAAAGCGAGTTGAAGAAAGGAGCTCAGGGGCACTGTAATTCACAAACCTGCAGAGTTATAAATGACAGCTATCATCCAAAAATATACTGAAGTAAGGCTGCCAAGAGGACTTGAAAGCCGGGCAGAATTGCAGGAAACCGATTTCAGGAGGTAGACTGGAATTGCATTTAAAGCATAGGAAAAGAGGCAGAAGGTCGACAATGATGCACTTGGCCAAAAAGGGCGTATGCGTTTTTTCCTGAATATATTCAGGAAAAAACGCATACGCCCTTTTTGGCCAACCAAGCAAGCTTGCAAAGGAAATCTGCACTACAATGAAGTCTCACTTCCCCCCCGTCAAAAGGGCCATCTGAAAAAAGTGTAAAATCCAGAAAGGCAGGACAGGCCATGGAGAACTGGGAGCCTTGTTATGCTGATGGGCGGGATGTAAATTGCCAACAGCCACTGGGGAGAAGTGTATGGTGTTTCCTGAAACATCTAAAAAACAAAGCAACAGAGCCTAGGGCACTTCCACTTATGGTCCTATAGCTTAGGGAAATTAAAATCAAAAAGACACAGCCACCCCAAAGTTTGGGATGGCTCTGTTTACAAGAAACTCGTTTACGGTACAAGTTCAATATCGCATAAAGCGAAAAATGGATAAAGAAGTTGTGGTACTTACGTACAATGCAATATCACTCAGCAATGACATCTATGTCATCAGTCCCATAGCAGCATAATGAGTGGATTCAGGTATGATGATTCTAACTGAAATAAGTCACACAGAAAAAGAAACATCATAAGATATCACTAATACACGGAATGTAAACTTGGCTACACAGGAACTGAATTTCAAAACAGAACATGGTCCCGAATTTAGAAAACCAACTTATGCTTGCTTAAGGGGAAAGGTGAGTTGGGGTGCTGCATAAAACCAGAGATTGAAATGAGCACAGATAAAGTTCCTTAAGCCAAATATGTAATAGACAAGAGCTACTCCTTGCTCAACGAAATGGACTCAAAACCCCATATTAAACGCCTAATAATGTACCTGACTAGTAAGTATCTTAAAACCTATGGATTGCTATGTCTCTGAAAGTGAATCAATCGTGAGTACAGGGGCAAAAACGCAGCAGTGATAGGATTGGAGAGTTTTGGTGAGCAAATGAAGACCCTTTGAAGTCATATTGCATGGTACCCATTCCACGGGTCTCAACTCTCCAGGTTTAAGGGATTCTTCCTTCAGCTAAAACATGCATGTGGAACCCAGAGTATGATCAACCGTGTGATCGGGAGACGTGTTGAAATATGTCTCAGTTCTCGTCCCCTGGTACTCGGGTGCAACATTCCAGATGCTTTACTAACACTCTCCCGACTTGGAGAGTCAGTGCCTTTAACCTCCTGTTTGGCCCAGTTTGCAAATTCCGCGGAAGATGAACAGGAATAGGGAGAACCAATGAGAGACTAGCTGGAGGTGTCTGGACGGGAAAATTTAACTCTCATTTCCCACCAGGAAGAGGAATTAACCAAAGGCTCAGCGTGCCGTGCCGGAACCAGATTAGGGCCTGAAGCAATCCTGCGGTGTTGCGGCCAGCTCACAAGAAAGCGAGTTGAAGAAAGGAGCTCAGGGGCACTGTAATTCACAAACCTGCAGAGTTATAAATGACAGCTATCATCCAAAAATATACTGAAGTAAGGCTGCCAAGAGGACTTGAAAGCCGGGCAGAATTGCAGGAAACCGATTTCAGGAGGTAGACTGGAATTGCATTTAAAGCATAGGAAAAGAGGCAGAAGGTCGACAATGATGCACTTGGCCAAAAAGGGCGTATGCGTTTTTTCCTGAATATATTCAGGAAAAAACGCATACGCCCTTTTTGGCCAACCAAGCAAGCTTGCAAAGGAAATCTGCACTACAATGAAGTCTCACTTCCCCCCCGTCAAAAGGGCCATCTGAAAAAAGTGTAAAATCCAGAAAGGCAGGACAGGCCATGGAGAACTGGGAGCCTTGTTATGCTGATGGGCGGGATGTAAATTGCCAACAGCCACTCGGGAGAAGTGTATGGTGTTTCCTGAAACATCTAAAAAACAAAGCAACAGAGCCTAGGGCACTTCCACTTATGGTCCTATAGCTTAGGGAAATTAAAATCAAAAAGACACAGCCACCCCAAAGTTTGGGATGGCTCTGTTTACAAGAAACTCGTTTACGGTACAAGTTCAATATCGCATAAAGCGAAAAATGGATAAAGAAGTTGTGGTACTTACGTACAATGCAATATCACTCAGCAATGACATCTATGTCATCAGGCCCATAGCAGCATAATGAGTGGATTCAGGTATGATGATTCTAACGGAAATAAGTCACACAGAAAAAGAAACATCATAAGATATCACTAATACACGGAATGTAAACTTGGCTACACAGGAACTGAATTTCAAAACAGAACATGGTCCCAAATTTAGAAAATCAACTTATGCTTGCTTAAGGGGAAAGGTGAGTTGGGGTGCTCCATAAAACCAGAGATTGAAATGAGCACAGATAAAGTTCCTTAAGCCAAATATGTAATAGACAAGAGCTACTCCTTGCTCAACGAAATGGACTCAAAACCCCATATTAAACGCCTAATAATGTACCTGACTAGTAAGTATCTTAAAACCTATGGATTGCTATGTCTCTGAAAGTGAATCAATCGTGAGTACAGGGGCAAAAACGCAGCAGTGATAGGATTGGAGAGTTTTGGTGAGCAAATGAAGACCCTTTGAAGTCATATTGCATGGTACCCATTCCATGGGTCTCAACTCTCCAGGTTTAAGGGATTCTTCCTTCAGCTAAAACATGCATGTGGAACCCAGAGTATGATCAACCGTGTGATCGGGAGACGTGTTGAAATATGTCTCAGTTCTCGTCCCCTGGTACTCGGGTGCAACATTCCAGATGCTTTACTAACACTCTGCCGACTTGGAGAGTCAGTGCCTTTAACCTCCTGTTTGGCCCAGTTTGCAAATTCCGCGGAAGATGAACAGGAATAGGGAGAACCAATGAGAGACTAGCTGGAGGTGTCTGGACGGGAAAATTTAACTCTCATTTCCCACCAGGAAGAGGAATTAACCAAAGGCTCAGCGTGCCATGCCGGAACCAGATTAGGGCCTGAAGCAATCCTGCGGTGTTGTGGCCAGCTCACAAGAAAGCGAGTTGAAGAAAGGAGCTCAGGGGCACTGTAATTCACAAACCTGCAGAGTTATAAATGACAGCTATCATCCAAAAATATACTGAAGTAAGGCTGCCAAGAGGACTTGAAAGCCGGGCAGAATTGCAGGAAACCGATTTCAGGAGGTAGACTGGAATTGCATTTAAAGCATAGGAAAAGAGGCAGAAGGTCGACAATGATGCACTTGGCCAAAAAGGGCGTATGCGTTTTTTCCTGAATATATTCAGGAAAAAACGCATACGCCCTTTTTGGCCAACCAAGCAAGCTTGCAAAGGAAATCTGCACTACAATGAAGTCTCACTTCCCCCCCGTCAAAAGGGCCATCTGAAAAAAGTGTAAAATCCAGAAAGGCAGGACAGGCCATGGAGAACTGGGAGCCTTGTTATGCTGATGGGCGGGATGTAAATTGCCAACAGCCACTGGGGAGAAGTGTATGGTGTTTCCTGAAACATATAAAAAACAAAGCAACAGAGCCTAGGGCACTTCCACTTATGGTCCTATAGCTTAGGGAAATTAAAATCAAAAAGACACAGCCACCCCAAAGTTTGGGATGGCTCTGTTTACAAGAAACTCGTTTACGGTACAAGTTCAATATCGCATAAAGCGAAAAATGGATAAAGAAGTTGTGGTAATTACGTACAATGCAATATCACTCAGCAATGACATCTATGTCATCAGGCCCATAGCAGCATAATGAGTGGATTCAGGTATGATGATTCTAACTGAAATAAGTCACACAGAAAAAGAAACATCATAAGATATCACTAATACACGGAATGTAAACTTGGCTACACAGGAACTGAATTTCAAAACAGAACATGGTCCCAAATTTAGAAAATCAACTTATGCTTGCTTAAGGGGAAAGGTGAGTTGGGGTGCTGCATAAAACCAGAGATTGAAATGAGCACAGATAAAGTTCCTTAAGCCAAATATGTAATAGACAAGAGCTACTCCTTGCTCAACGAAATGGACTCAACACCCCATATTAAACGCCAAAAATGTACCTGACTAGTAAGTATCTTAAAACCCATGGCTTGCTATGTCTCCAAAAGAGAATCAAGCGTGTCTACAGGGGCATAAACACAGCAGTGATAGGATTGGAGAGGTTCGGTGAGCAAATGAAGACCCTTTGAAGTCATATTGCATGGTACCCATTCCACGGGTCTCAACTCTCCTGGTTTAAGGGATTCTTCCTTCAGCTAAAACATGCATGTGGAACCCAGAGTATGATCAACCGTGTGATCGGGAGACGTGTTCAAATATGTCTCAGTTCTCGTCCCCTGGTACTCGGGTGCAACATTCCAGACGCTTTACTAACACTCTCCCGACTTGGAGAGTCAGTGCCTTTAACCTCCTGATTGGCCCAGTTTGCAATTTCTGCGGAAGATGAACAGGAATAGGGAGGACCAATGAGAGACTAGCTGGAGGTGTCTGGACGGGCAAATTTAACTCTCATTTCCCACCAGGAGGAGAAATTAACAAAAGGCTCAGCGTGCCATGCCGGAACCAGATTAGGGCCTGAAGCAATCCTGCGGTGTTGCGGCCAGCTCACAAGAAAGCGAGTTGAAGAAAGGAGCTCAGGGGCACTGTAATCACATACCTGCAGAGTTATAAATGACAGCTATCATCCAAAAATATACTGAAGTAAGGCTGCCAAGAGGACTTCAAAGCGGGGCAGAATTGCAAGAATCCGATTTCAGGATGTAGACTGGAATTGCATTTAAAGCATAGGAAAAGAGGCAGAACGTCGACAATGATGCACTTGGCCAAAAAGGGCGTATGCGTTTTTTCCTGAATATATTCAGGAAAAAAACACGTACGTCCTTTTTGGCCAACCAAGCAAGCTTGGAAAGGAAATCTGCACTACAATGAAGTCTCACTTCCCCCCCATCAAAAGGGCCATCTGAAAAAAGTGTAAAATCCAGAAAGGCAGGACAGGCCATGGAGAACTGGGAGCCTTGTTATGCTGATGGGCGGGATGTAAATTGCCAACAGCCACTGGGGAGAAGTGTATGTTGTTTCATGAAACATCTAAAAAACAAACCAACAGAGCCTAGGGCACTTCCACTTATGGTTCTATAGCTTAGGGAAATTAAAATCAAAAAGACACAGCCACCCCAAAATTTGGGACGGCTCTGTTTACAAGAAACTCTTTTACGGGACAAGTTCAATATCGCAGAAAGTGAAAAATGGATAAAGAAGGTGTGGTACTTACGTACAATGCAATATCACTCAGCAATGAAATCTATGTCATCAGGCCCATAGCAGCATAATGAGTGGATTCAGGTATGATGATTCTAACTGAAATAAGTCACACAGAAAAAGAAACATCATAAGATATCACTAATACATGGAATGTAAACTTGGCTACACAGGAACTGGATTACAAAACACGACATGTTCTCAAATGTAGAAAACCAAGTTATGCTTGCTTAAGGGGAAAGGTGAGTTGGGGTGCTGCATAAAACCAGAGATTGAAATGAGCACAGATAAAGTTCCTTAAGCCAAATATGTAATACACAAGAGCTACTCCTTGCTCAACGAAATGGACTCAAAACGCCATATTAAACGCCTAAGAATGTACCTGACTAGTAAGTATCTTAAAACCTATGGATTGTTATGTCTCCGAAAGAGAATCAAGCGTGTGTACAGGGTCATAAACGCAGCAGTGATAGGATTGGAGAGGTTCGGTGAGCAAATGAAGACCCTTTGAAATCATATTGCATGGTACCCATTCCACGGGTCTCAACTCTCCAGGTTTAAGGGATTCTTCCTTCAGCTAAAACATGCATGTGGAACCCAGAGTATGATCAACCGTGTGATTGGGAGACGTGTTCCAATATGTCTCAGTTCTTGTCCCCTGGTACTCGGGTGCAACATTCCAGAGGCTTTACTAACTCTCTCCCAACTTGGAGAGTCAGTGCCTTTAACCTCCTGTTTGGCCCAGTTTGCAATTTCTGCGGAAGATGAACAGGAATAGGGAGAACTAATGAGAGACTAGCTGCAGTTGTCTGGACGGGCAAATTTAACTCTCATTTCCCACCAGGGAGAGGAATTAACCAAAATCTCCGTGTGCCGTGTCGGAACCAGATTAGGGCCTGAAGCAATCCTGCGGTGTTGCGGCTAGCTCACAAGAAAGCGAGTTGAAGAAAGGAGCTCAGGGGCACTGTAATTCACAAACCTGCAGAGTTATAAATGACAGCTATCATCCAAAAATATACTGAAGTAAGCATGCCAAGAGGACTTGAAAGCGGGGCAGAATTGCAGGAAACCGATTTCAGGAGGTAGACTGGAATTGCATTTAAAGCATAGGAAAAGAGGCAGAACATCAACAATGATGCACTTGTCCAAAAAGGGCATATGCGTTTTTTCCTGAATATATTCAGGGAAAAAAGCATACACCCTTTTTGGCCAACCAAGCAAGCTTGCAAAGGAAATCTGCACTACAATGAAGTCTCACTTCCCCCCGGTCAAAAGGGCCATCTGAAAAAAGTGTAAAATCCAGAAAGGCAGGACAGGCCATGGAGAACTGGGAGACTTGTTATGCTGATTGGCAGGATGTAAATTGCCAACAGCCACTGGGGAGAAGTGTATGGTGCTTCCTGAAACATCTAAAAAACAAAGCAACAGAGCCTAGGGCACTTCCACTTATGGTCCTATAGCTTAGGGAAATTAAAATCAAAAAGACACAGCCACCCCAATATTTGGGATGGCTCTGTTTACAAGAAACTCTTTTACGGGACAAGTTCAATATCGCAGAAAGTGAAAAATTGATAAAGAATTTGTGGTATTTACGTACAATGCAATATCACTCAGCAATGAAATCTATGTCATCAGGCCTGTAGCAGCATAATGAGTGAATTCAGGTATGATGATTCTAACTGAAATAAGGCACACAGAAAAAGAAACATCATAAGATATCACTAATACACGGAATGTAAACTTGGCTACACAGGAACTGGATTACAAAACAGAACAGGATCTCAAATTTAGAAAGCCAACTTATGCTTGCTTAAGGGGAAAGGTGAATTGGGGTGCTGCATAAAACCAGAGATTGAAATAAGCACAGATAAAGTTCCTTAAGCCAAATATGTAATACAAAAGAGCTACTCCTTGCTCAACGAAATGGACTCAACACCCCATATTAAACACCTAAGAATGTAGCTGACTAGTAAGTATCTTAAAACCTATGGATTGCTACGTCTCCAAAAGAGAATCAACCGTGTGTACAGGGGCATAAATGCAGCAATGATAGGATTGGAGAGGTTTGGTGAGCAAATGAAGACCCTTTGAAATCATATTGCATGGTACCCATTCCACGGGTTTCAACTCTCCAGGTTTAAGGGATTCTTCCTTCAGCTAAAGCATGCATGTGGAACCCAGAGTATGATCAAACATGTGATCGGGAGACGTGTTCCAATATGTCTCAGTTCTCGTCCCCTGGTACTCGGGTGCAACATTCCAGACGCTTTATTAACACTCTCCCGACTTGGAGAGTCAGTGCCTTTAAACTCCTGTTTGGACCAGTTTGCAATTTCTGCGGAAGATGAACAAGAATAGGGAGAACCAATGAGAGACTAGCTGGAGGTGTCTGGACGGGCAAATTTAACTCTCATTTCCCACCAGGAAGAGGAATTAACCAAAGGCTAAGCGTGCCGTGCCAGAACCAGATTAGGGCCTGAAGCAATCCTGCATTGTTACGGCCAGCTCACAAGAAAGCAAGTTGAAGAAAGGAGCTCAGGGGCACTGTAATTCACAAACCTGCAGAGTTATAAATGACAGCTATCATCCAAAAATATACTGAAGTAAGGCTGCCAAGCGGACTTGAAAGCGGGGCAGAATTGCAGGAAACCGATTTCAGGAGGTAGACTGGAATTGCATTTAAAGCATAGGAAAAGAGACAGAACGTCCACAATGATGCATTTGGCCAAAAAGGGCGTATGTGTTTCTTCCTGAATATATTCAGGAAAAAATGCATACACCCTTTTTGGCCAACCAAGCAAGCTTGCAAAGGAAATCTGCACTGCAATGAAGTCTCACTTCCCCCAGGTCAAAAGGGCCATCTGAAAAAAGTGTAAAATCCAGAAAGGCAGGACAGGCCATGGAGAACTGGGAGCCTTGTTATGCTGATGGACGGGATGTAAATTGCCAACAGCCACTGGGGAGAAGTGTATGGTGCTTCCTGAAACATCTAAAAAACAGAGGAACAGAGCCTAGGGCACTTCCACTTATGGTCCTATAGCTTAGGGAAATTAAAATCAAAAAGGCCCAGCCACGCCAAAGTTTGGGACGGCTCTGTTTACAAGACCCTCGTTTACGGTACAAGTTCAATATCGCAGAAAGTGAAAAATGGATAAAGACGTTTTGGTACTTACGTACAATGCAATATCACTCAGCAATGAAATCTATGTCATCATTCCCGTAGCAGCATAATGAGTGGATTCAGGTATGATGATTCTAACTGAGATAAGTCACACAGAAAAAGAAACATCATAAGATATCACTAATACACGGAATGTAAACTTGCTACATAGGAACTGAATTACAAAACAAAACAGGGTCTCAAATTTAGAAAACCAACTTATGCTTGCTTAAGGGGAAAGGGGAGTTGGGGTGCTGCATAAAACCAGAGATTGAAATGAGCACAGATAAAGTTCCTTAAGCCACTTATGTATTAGACAAGAGCTACTCCTTGCTCAACGAAATGGACTCAACACCCCATATTAAACGCCGAAGTATGTACCTGAATAGTAAGTATCTTAAAACCTATGGATTGCTATGTCTCCGAAAGAGAATCAGGCATGTGTACAGGGGCATAAATGCAGCAGTGATAGGACTGGAGAGGTTCGGTGAGCAAATGAAGACCCTTTGAAGTCATATTGCATGGTACCCATTCCACGGGTCTCAATTCTCCAGGTTTAAGGGATTCTTCCTTCAGCTAAAACATGCTTGTGGAACCCAGAGTATGATCAACTGTGTGATCGGGAGACGTGTTCCAATATGTCTCAGTTCTCGTCCCCTGGTACTCGGGTGCAACATTCCAGACGCTTTATTAACACTCTCCCGACTTGGAGAGTCAGTGCCTTTAAACTCCTGTTTGGACCAGTTTGCAATTTCTGCGGAAGATGAACAAGGATAGGGAGAACCAATGAGAGACTAGCTGGAGGTGTCTGGACGGGCAAATTTAACTCTCATTTCCCACCAGGAAGAGGAATTAACCAAAGGCTCAGCGTGCCATGCCAGAACCAGATTAGGGCCTGAAGCAATCCTGCAGTGTTGCGGCCAGCTCACAAGAAAGCAGGTTGAAGAAAGGAGCTCAGGGGCACTGTAATTCACAAACCTGCAGAGTTATAAATGACAGCTATCGTCCAAAAGTATACTGAAGTAAGCCTGCCAAGAGAACTTGAAAGCGGGGCAGAATTGCAGGAAACCGATTTCAGGAGGTAGACTGGAATTGCATTTAAAGCATAGGAAAAGAGGCAGAACGTCAACAATGATGCACTTGGCCAAAAAGGGCGTATGCGTTTTTTCCTGAATATATTCAGGAAAAAACGCATACGCCCTTTTTGGCCAACCAAGCAAGCTTGCAAAGGAAATCTGCACTACAATGAAGTCTCACTTCCCCCTGGTCAAAAGGGCCATCTGAAAAAAGTGTAAAATCCAGAAAGGCAGGACAGGCCATGAAGAACTGGGAGACTTGTTATGCTGATGGGCGGGATGTAAATTGCCAACAGCCACTCGGGAGAAGTGTATGGTGCTTCCTGAAACATCTAAAAAACAAAGCAACAGAGCCCAGGGCACTTCCACTTATGGACCTATAGCTTAGGGAAATTAAAATCAAAAAGACACAGCCACCCCAAAGATTGGGACGGCTCTGTTTACAAGAACCTCGTTTAGGGGACAAGTTCACTATTGCAGAAAGTGAAAAATGGATAAAAAAGTTTTGGTACTTACGTACAATGCAATATCACTCAGCAATGAAATCTATGTCATCAGGCCCGTAGCACCATAATGAGTGAATTCAAGTATGATGATTCTAACTGAAATAAGTCACAAGAAAAAGAAACATCATAAGATATCATTAATACACGGAATGTAAACTTGGCTACACAGGAACTGGATTACAAAACAGAACAGGGTCTCAAATTTAGAAAACCAACTTATGCTTGCTTAAGGGGAAAGGTGAGTTGGGGTGCTACATAAAACCAGAGATTGAAATGAGCACAGATAAAGTTCCTTAAGCCAAATATGTAATACACAAAAGCTACTCCTTGCTCAACGAAATGGACTCAACACCCCATATTAAATGCCTAAGAATGTACCTGACTAGTAAGTATCTTAAAACCTATGGATTGCTATGTCTCCGAAAGAGAATCAAGCTTGTGTACACGGGCATAAACGCAGCAGTGATAGGATTGGAGAGGTGCGGTGAGCAAATGAAGACCCTTTGAAGTCATATTGCATGGTACCCGTTCCACGGGTCTCAACTCTCCAGGTTTAAGGGATTCTTCTTTCAGCTAAAGCATTCATGTGGAACCCAGAGTATGATCAACCGTGTGATTGGGAGACGTGTTCCAATATGTCTCAGTTCTCATCCCCTGGTACTCGGGTGCAACATTCCAGATGCTTTATTAACACTCCCGACTTGGAGAGTCAGTGCCTTTAACCTCCTGTTTGGCCCAGTTTGCAATTTCTGCGGAAGATGAACAGGAATAGGGAGAACCAATGAGAGACTAGCTGGAGGTGTCTGGACGGGCAAATTTAACTCTCATTTCCCACCAGGAAGAGCAATTAACCAAAGGCTCAGCGTGCCATGCCGGAACCAGATTAGGGCCTGAAGCAATCCTGCGGTGTTGCGGCCAGCTCACAAGAAAGCGAGTTGAAGAAAGGAGCTCAGGGGCACTGTAATTCACAAACCTGCAGAGTTATAAATGACAGCTATCATCCAAAAATATACTGAAGTAAGGCTGCCAAGAGGACTTGAAAGCGGGCAGAATTGCAGGAAACCGATTTCAGGAGGTAGACTGGAATTGCATTTAAAGCATAGGAAAAGAGGCAGAAGGTCGACAATGATGCACTTGGCCAAAAAGGGCGTATGCGTTTTTTCCTGAATATATTCAGGAAAAAACGCATACGCCCCTTTTTGGCCAACCAAGCAAGCTTGCAAAGGAAATCTGCACTACAATGAAGTCTCACTTCCCCCCCGTCAAAAGGGCCATCTGAAAAAAGTGTAAAATCCAGAAAGGCAGGACAGGCCATGGAGAACTGGGAGCCTTGTTATGCTGATGGGCGGGATGTACATTGCCAACAGCCACTCGGGAGAAGTGTATGGTGTTTCCTGAAACATCTAAAAAACAAAGCAACAGAGCCTAGGGCACTTCCACTTATGGTCCTATAGCTTAGGGAAATTAAAATCTAAAAGACACAGCCACCCCAAAGTTTGGATGGCTCTGTTTACAAGAAACTCGTTTACGGTGCAAGTTCAATATCGCATAAAGCGAAAAATGGATAAAGAAGTTGTGGTACTTACGTACAATGCAATATCACTCAGCAATGACATCTATGTCATCAGGCCCATAGCAGCATAATGAGGGGATTCAGGTATGATGATTCTAACTGAATAAGTCACACAGAAAAAGAAACATCATAAGATATCACTAATACACGGAATGTAAACTTGGCTACACAGGAACTGAATTTCAAAACAGAACATGGTCCCAAATTTAGAAAACCAACTTATGCTTGCTTAAGGGGAAAGTGAGTTGGGGGTGCTGCATAAAACCAGAGATTGAAATGAGCACAGATAAAGTTCCTTAAGCCAAATATGTAATAGACAAGAGCTACTCCTTGCTCAACGAAATGGACTCAAAACCCCCAATATTAAACGCCTAATAATGTACCTGACTAGTAAGTATCTTAAAACCTATGGATTGCTATGTCTCTGAAAGTGAATCAATCGTGAGTACAGGGGCAAAAACGCAGCAGTGATAGGATTGGAGAGTTTTGGTGAGCAAATGAAGACCCTTTGAAGTCATATTGCATGGTACCCATTCCACGGGTCTCAACTCTCCAGGTTTAAGGGATTCTTCCTTCAGCTAAAACATGCATGTGGAACCCAGAGTATGATCAACCGTGTGATCGGGAGACGTGTTGAAATATGTCTCAGTTCTCGTCCCCTGGTACTCGGGGTGCAACATTCCAGATGCTTTACTAACACTCTCCCGACTTGGAGAGTCAGTGCCTTTACCTCCTGTTTGGCCCAGTTTGCAAATTCCGCGGAAGATGAACAGGAATAGGGAGAACCAATGAGAGACTAGCTGGAGGTGTCTGGACGGGAAAATTTAACTCTCATTTCCCACCAGGAGAGGAATTAACCAAAGGCTCAGCGTGCCATGCCGGAACCAGATTAGGGCCTGAAGCAATCCTGCGGTGTTGCGGCCAGCTCACAAGAAAGCGAGTTGAAGAAAGGAGCTCAGGGGGCACTGTAATTCACAAACCTGCAGAGTTATAAATGACAGCTATCATCCAAAAATATACTGAAGTAAGGCTGCCAAGAGGACTTGAAAGCCGGGCAGAATTGCAGGAAACCGATTTCAGGAGGTAGACTGGAATTGCATTTAAAGCATAGGAAAAGAGGCAGAAGGTCGACAATGATGCACTTGGCCAAAAAGGGCGTATGCGTTTTTTCCTGAATATATTCAGGAAAAAACGCATACGCCCTTTTTGGCCAACCAAGCAAGCTTGCAAAGGAAATCTGCACTACAATGAAGTCTCACTTCCCCCCCGTCAAAAGGACCATCTGAAAAAAAGTGTAAAATCCAGAAAGGCAGGACAGGCCATGGAGAACTGGGAGCCTTGTTATGCTGATGGGCGGGATGTACATTGCCAACAGCCACTCGGGAGAAGTGTATGGTGTTTCCTGAAACATCTAAAAAACAAAGCAACAGAGCCTAGGGCACTTCCACTTATGGTCCTATAGCTTAGGGAAATTAAAATCAAAAGACACAGCCACCCCAAAGTTTGGGATGGCTCTGTTTACAAGAAACTCGTTTACGGTACAAGTTCAATATCGCATAAAGCGAAAAATGGATAAAGAAGTTGTGGTACTTACGTACAATGCAATATCACTCAGCAATGACATCTATGTCATCAGGCCCATAGCAGCATAATGAGTGGATTCAGGTATGATGATTCTAACTGAAATAAGTCACACAGAAAAAGAAACATCATAAGATATCACTAATACACGGAATGTAAACTTGGCTACACAGGAACTGAATTCAAAACAGAACCATGGTCCCAAATTTAGAAAACCAACTTATGCTTGCATAAGGGGGAAAGGTGAGTTGGGGTGCTGCATAAAACCAGAGATTGAAATGAGCACAGATAAGTTCCTTAAGCCAAATATGTAATAGACAAGAGCTACTCCTTGCTCAACGAAATGGACTCAAAACCCCATATTAAACGCCTAATAATGTACCTGACTAGTAAGTATCTTAAAACCTATGGATTGCTATGTCTCTGAAAGTGAATCAATCGTGAGTACAGGGGCAAAAACGCAGCAGTGATAGGATTGGAGAGTTTTGGTGAGCAAATGAAGACCCTTTGAAGTCATATTGCATGGTACCCATTCCACGGGTCTCAACTCTCCAGGTTTAAGGGATTCTTCCTTCAGCTAAGCATGCATGTGGAACCCAGAGTATGATCAACCGTGTGATCGGGAGACGTGTTGAAATATGTCTCAGTTCTCATCCCCTGGTACTCGGGTGCAACATTCCAGATGCTTTACTAACACTCCCGACTTGGAGAGTCAGTGCCTTTAACCTCCTGTTTGGCCCAGTTTGCAAATTCCGCGGAAGATGAACAGGAATAGGGAGAAAACAATGAGAGACTAGCTGGAGGTGTCTGGACGGGAAAATTTAACTCTCATTTCCCACCAGGAAGAGGAATTAACCAAGGCTCAGCGTGCCATGCCGAACCAGATTAGGGCCTGAAGCAATCCTGCGGTGTTGCGGCCAGCTCACAAGAAAGCGAGTTGAAGAAAGGAGCTCAGGGGCACTGTAATTCACAAACCTGCAGAGTTATAAATGACAGCTATCATCCAAAAATATACTGAAGTAAGGCTGCCAAGAGGACTTGAAAGCCGGGCAGAATTGCAGGAAACCGATTTCAGGAGGTAGACTGGAATTGCATTTAAAGCATAGGAAAAGAGGCAGAAGGTCGACAATGATGCACTTGGCCAAAAAGGGCGTATGCGTTTTTTCCTGAATATATTCAGGAAAAATCGCATACGCCCTTTTTGGCCAACCAAGCAAGCTTGCAAAGGAAATCTGCACTACAATGAAGTCTCACTTCCCCCCGTCAAAAGGGCCATCTGAAAAAAGTGTAAAATCCAGAAAGGCAGGGACAGGCCATGGAGAACTGGGAGCCTTGTTATGCTGATGGGCGGGATGTAACTTGCCAACAGCCACTCGGGAGAAGTGTATGGTGTTTCCTGAAACATCTAAAAAACAAAGCAACAGAGCCTAGGGCACTTCCAACTTATGGTCCTATAGCTTAGGGAAATTAAAATCAAAAAGACACAGCCACCCCAAAGTTTGGGATGGCTCTGTTTACAAGAAACTCGTTTACGGTACAAGTTCAATATCGCATAAAGCGAAAAATGGATAAAGAAGTTGTGGTACTTACGTACAATGCAATATCACTCAGCAATGACATCTATGTCATCAGTCCCATAGC
Organism: Orcinus orca; assembly: GCF_937001465.1. Taxonomy (NCBI): domain Eukaryota; kingdom Metazoa; phylum Chordata; class Mammalia; order Artiodactyla; family Delphinidae; genus Orcinus; species Orcinus orca. The sequence continues at coordinate 444,618 of NW_026043836.1, read as the reverse complement.
AGCATAATGAGTGGATTCAGGTATGATGATTCTAACTGAAATAAGTCACACAGAAAAAGAAACATCATAAGATATCACTAATACACGGAATGTAAACTTGGCTACACAGGAACTGAATTTCAAAACAGAACATGGTCCCGAATTTAGAAAACCAACTTATGCTTGCTTAAGGGGAAAGGTGAGTTGGGGTGCTGCATAAAACCAGAGATTGAAATGAGCACAGATAAAGTTCCTTAAGCCAAATATGTAATAGACAAGAGCTACTCCTTGCTCAACGAAATGGACTCAAAACCCCATATTAAATGCCTAATAATGTACCTGACTAGTAAGTATCTTAAAACCTATGGATTGCTATGTCTCTGAAAGTGAATCAATCGTGAGTACAGGGGCAAAAACGCAGCAGTGATAGGATTGGAGAGTTTTGGTGAGCAAATGAAGACCCTTTGAAGTCATATTGCATGGTACCCATTCCACGGGTCTCAACTCTCCAGGTTTAAGGGATTCTTCCTTCAGCTAAAACATGCATGTGGAACCCAGAGTATGATCAACCGTGTGATCGGGAGACGTGTTGAAATATGTCTCAGTTCTCGTCCCCTGGTACTCGGGTGCAACATTCCAGATGCTTTACTAACACTCTCCCGACTTGGAGAGTCAGTGCCTTTAACCTCCTGTTTGGCCCAGTTTGCAAATTCCGCGGAAGATGAACAGGAATAGGGAGAACCAATGAGAGACTAGCTGGAGGTGTCTGGACGGGAAAATTTAACTCTCATTTCCCACCAGGAAGAGGAATTAACCAAAGGCTCAGCGTGCCGTGCCGGAACCAGATTAGGGCCTGAAGCAATCCTGCGGTGTTGCGGCCAGCTCACAAGAAAGCGAGTTGAAGAAAGGAGCTCAGGGGCACTGTAATTCACAAACCTGCAGAGTTATAAATGACAGCTATCATCCAAAAATATACTGAAGTAAGGCTGCCAAGAGGACTTGAAAGCCGGGCAGAATTGCAGGAAACCGATTTCAGGAGGTAGACTGGAATTGCATTTAAAGCATAGGAAAAGAGGCAGAAGGTCGACAATGATGCACTTGGCCAAAAAGGGCGTATGCGTTTTTTCCTGAATATATTCAGGAAAAAACGCATACGCCCTTTTTGGCCAACCAAGCAAGCTTGCAAAGGAAATCTGCACTACAATGAAGTCTCACTTCCCCCCCGTCAAAAGGGCCATCTGAAAAAAGTGTAAAATCCAGAAAGGCAGGACAGGCCATGGAGAACTGGGAGCCTTGTTATGCTGATGGGCGGGATGTAAATTGCCAACAGCCACTCGGGAGAAGTGTATGGTGTTTCCTGAAACATCTAAAAAACAAAGCAACAGAGCCTAGGGCACTTCCACTTATGGTCCTATAGCTTAGGGAAATTAAAATCAAAAAGACACAGCCACCCCAAAGTTTGGGATGGCTCTGTTTACAAGAAACTCGTTTACGGTACAAGTTCAATATCGCATAAAGCGAAAAATGGATAAAGAAGTTGTGGTACTTACGTACAATGCAATATCACTCAGCAATGACATCTATGTCATCAGGCCCATAGCAGCATAATGAGTGGATTCAGGTATGATGATTCTAACTGAAATAAGTCACACAGAAAAAGAAACATCATAAGATATCACTAATACACGGAATGTAAACTTGGCTACACAGGAACTGAATTTCAAAACAGAACATGGTCCCGAATTTAGAAAACCAACTTATGCTTGCTTAAGGGGAAAGGTGAGTTGGGGTGCTGCATAAAACCAGAGATTGAAATGAGCACAGATAAAGTTCCTTAAGCCAAATATGTAATAGACAAGAGCTACTCCTTGCTCAACGAAATGGACTCAAAACCCCATATTAAACGCCTAATAATGTACCTGACTAGTAAGTATCTTAAAACCTATGGATTGCTATGTCTCTGAAAGTGAATCAATCGTGAGTACAGGGGCAAAAACGCAGCAGTGATAGGATTGGAGAGTTTTGGTGAGCAAATGAAGACCCTTTGAAGTCATATTGCATGGTACCCATTCCACGGGTCTCAACTCTCCAGGTTTAAGGGATTCTTCCTTCAGCTAAAACATGCATGTGGAACCCAGAGTATGATCAACCGTGTGATCGGGAGACGTGTTCCAATATGTCTCAGTTCTCGTCCCCTGGTACTCGGGTGCAACATTCCAGATGCTTTACTAACACTCTCCCGACTTGGAGAGTCAGTGCCTTTAACCTCCTGTTTGGCCCAGTTTGCAAATTCCGCGGAAGATGAACAGGAATAGGGAGAACCAATGAGAGACTAGCTGGAGGTGTCTGGACGGGAAAATTTAACTCTCATTTCCCACCAGGAAGAGGAATTAACCAAAGGCTCAGCGTGCCATGCCGGAACCAGATTAGGGCCTGAAGCAATCCTGCGGTGTTGCGGCCAGCTCACAAGAAAGCGAGTTGAAGAAAGGAGCTCAGGGGCACTGTAATTCACAAACCTGCAGAGTTATAAATGACAGCTATCATCCAAAAATATACTGAAGTAAGGCTGCCAAGAGGACTTCAAGGCCGGGCAGAATTGCAGGAAACCGATTTCAGGAGGTAGACTGGAATTGCATTTAAAGCATAGGAAAAGAGGCAGAAGGTCGACAATGATGCACTTGGCCAAAAAGGGCGTATGCGTTTTTTCCTGAATATATTCAGGAAAAAACGCATACGCCCTTTTTGGCCAACCAAGCAAGCTTGCAAAGGAAATCTGCACTACAATGAAGTCTCACTTCCCCCCCGTCAAAAGGGCCATCTGAAAAAAGTGTAAAATCCAGAAAGGCAGGACAGGCCATGGAGAACTGGGAGCCTTGTTATGCTGATGGGCGGGATGTAAATTGCCAACAGCCACTCGGGAGAAGTGTATGGTGTTTCCTGAAACATCTAAAAAACAAAGCAACAGAGCCTAGGGCACTTCCACTTATGGTCCTATAGCTTAGGGAAATTAAAATCAAAAAGACACAGCCACCCCAAAGTTTGGGATGGCTCTGTTTACAAGAAACTCGTTTACGGTACAAGTTCAATATCGCATAAAGCGAAAAATGGATAAAGAAGTTGTGGTACTTACGTACAATGCAATATCACTCAGCAATGACATCTATGTCATCAGGCCCATAGCAGCATAATGAGTGGATTCAGGTATGATGATTCTAACGGAAATAAGTCACACAGAAAAAGAAACATCATAAGATATCACTAATACACGGAATGTAAACTTGGCTACACAGGAACTGAATTTCAAAACAGAACATGGTCCCAAATTTAGAAAATCAACTTATGCTTGCTTAAGGGGAAAGGTGAGTTGGGGTACTCCATAAAACCAGAGATTGAAATGAGCACAGATAAAGTTCCTTAAGCCAAATATGTAATAGACAAGAGCTACTCCTTGCTCAACGAAATGGACTCAAAACCCCATATTAAACGCCTAATAATGTACCTGACTAGTAAGTATCTTAAAACCTATGGATTGCTATGTCTCTGAAAGTGAATCAATCGTGAGTACAGGGGCAAAAACGCAGCAGTGATAGGATTGGAGAGTTTTGGTGAGCAAATGAAGACCCTTTGAAGTCATATTGCATGGTACCCATTCCATGGGTCTCAACTCTCCAGGTTTAAGGGATTCTTCCTTCAGCTAAAACATGCATGTGGAACCCAGAGTATGATCAACCGTGTGATCGGGAGACGTGTTGAAATATGTCTCAGTTCTCGTCCCCTGGTACTCGGGTGCAACATTCCAGATGCTTTACTAACACTCTCCCGACTTGGAGAGTCAGTGCCTTTAACCTCCTGTTTGGCCCAGTTTGCAAATTCCGCGGAAGATGAACAGGAATAGGGAGAACCAATGAGAGACTAGCTGGAGGTGTCTGGACGGGAAAATTTAACTCTCATTTCCCACCAGGAAGAGGAATTAACCAAAGGCTCAGCGTGCCATGCCGGAACCAGATTAGGGCCTGAAGCAATCCTGCGGTGTTGCGGCCAGCTCACAAGAAAGCGAGTTGAAGAAAGGAGCTCAGGGGCACTGTAATTCACAAACCTGCAGAGTTATAAATGACAGCTATCATCCAAAAATATACTGAAGTAAGGCTGCCAAGAGGACTTGAAAGCCGGGCAGAATTGCAGGAAACCGATTTCAGGAGGTAGACTGGAATTGCATTTAAAGCATAGGAAAAGAGGCAGAAGGTCGACAATGATGCACTTGGCCAAAAAGGGCGTATGCGTTTTTTCCTGAATATATTCAGGAAAAAACGCATACGCCCTTTTTGGCCAACCAAGCAAGCTTGCAAAGGAAATCTGCACTACAATGAAGTCTCACTTCCCCCCCGTCAAAAGGGCCATCTGAAAAAAGTGTAAAATCCAGAAAGGCAGGACAGGCCATGGAGAACTGGGAGCCTTGTTATGCTGATGGGCGGGATGTAAATTGCCAACAGCCACTGGGGAGAAGTGTATGGTGTTTCCTGAAACATCTAAAAAACAAAGCAACAGAGCCTAGGGCACTTCCACTTATGGTCCTATAGCTTAGGGAAATTAAAATCAAAAAGACACAGCCACCCCAAAGTTTGGGATGGCTCTGTTTACAAGAAACTCGTTTACGGTACAAGTTCAATATCGCATAAAGCGAAAAATGGATAAAGAAGTTGTGGTACTTACGTACAATGCAATATCACTCAGCAATGACATCTATGTCATCAGGCCCATAGCAGCATAATGAGTGGATTCAGGTATGATGATTCTAACTGAAATAAGTCACACAGAAAAAGAAACATCATAAGATATCACTAATACACGGAATGTAAACTTGGCTACACAGGAACTGAATTTCAAAACAGAACATGGTCCCAAATTTAGAAAATCAACTTATGCTTGCTTAAGGGGAAAGGTGAGTTGGGGTGCTGCATAAAACCAGAGATTGAAATGAGCACAGATAAAGTTCCTTAAGCCAAATATGTAATAGACAAGAGCTACTCCTTGCTCAACGAAATGGACTCAACACCCCATATTAAACGCCAAAAATGTACCTGACTAGTAAGTATCTTAAAACCCATGGCTTGCTATGTCTCCAAAAGAGAATCAAGCGTGTCTACAGGGGCATAAACACAGCAGTGATAGGATTGGAGAGGTTCGGTGAGCAAATGAAGACCCTTTGAAGTCATATTGCATGGTACCCATTCCACGGGTCTCAACTCTCCTGGTTTAAGGGATTCTTCCTTCAGCTAAAACATGCATGTGGAACCCAGAGTATGATCAACCGTGTGATCGGGAGACGTGTTCAAATATGTCTCAGTTCTCGTCCCCTGGTACTCGGGTGCAACATTCCAGACGCTTTACTAACACTCTCCCGACTTGGAGAGTCAGTGCCTTTAACCTCCTGATTGGCCCAGTTTGCAATTTCTGCGGAAGATGAACAGGAATAGGGAGGACCAATGAGAGACTAGCTGGAGGTGTCTGGACGGGCAAATTTAACTCTCATTTCCCACCAGGAGGAGAAATTAACAAAAGGCTCAGCGTGCCATGCCGGAACCAGATTAGGGCCTGAAGCAATCCTGCGGTGTTGCGGCCAGCTCACAAGAAAGCGAGTTGAAGAAAGGAGCTCAGGGGCACTGTAATCACATACCTGCAGAGTTATAAATGACAGCTATCATCCAAAAATATACTGAAGTAAGGCTGCCAAGAGGACTTCAAAGCGGGGCAGAATTGCAAGAATCCGATTTCAGGATGTAGACTGGAATTGCATTTAAAGCATAGGAAAAGAGGCAGAACGTCGACAATGATGCACTTGGCCAAAAAGGGCGTATGCGTTTTTTCCTGAATATATTCAGGAAAAAAACACGTACGTCCTTTTTGGCCAACCAAGCAAGCTTGGAAAGGAAATCTGCACTACAATGAAGTCTCACTTCCCCCCCATCAAAAGGGCCATCTGAAAAAAGTGTAAAATCCAGAAAGGCAGGACAGGCCATGGAGAACTGGGAGCCTTGTTATGCTGATGGGCGGGATGTAAATTGCCAACAGCCACTGGGGAGAAGTGTATGTTGTTTCATGAAACATCTAAAAAACAAACCAACAGAGCCTAGGGCACTTCCACTTATGGTTCTATAGCTTAGGGAAATTAAAATCAAAAAGACACAGCCACCCCAAAATTTGGGACGGCTCTGTTTACAAGAAACTCTTTTACGGGACAAGTTCAATATCGCAGAAAGTGAAAAATGGATAAAGAAGGTGTGGTACTTACGTACAATGCAATATCACTCAGCAATGAAATCTATGTCATCAGGCCCATAGCAGCATAATGAGTGGATTCAGGTATGATGATTCTAACTGAAATAAGTCACACAGAAAAAGAAACATCATAAGATATCACTAATACATGGAATGTAAACTTGGCTACACAGGAACTGGATTACAAAACACGACATGTTCTCAAATGTAGAAAACCAAGTTATGCTTGCTTAAGGGGAAAGGTGAGTTGGGGTGCTGCATAAAACCAGAGATTGAAATGAGCACAGATAAAGTTCCTTAAGCCAAATATGTAATACACAAGAGCTACTCCTTGCTCAACGAAATGGACTCAAAACGCCATATTAAACGCCTAAGAATGTACCTGACTAGTAAGTATCTTAAAACCTATGGATTGTTATGTCTCCGAAAGAGAATCAAGCGTGTGTACAGGGTCATAAACGCAGCAGTGATAGGATTGGAGAGGTTCGGTGAGCAAATGAAGACCCTTTGAAATCATATTGCATGGTACCCATTCCACGGGTCTCAACTCTCCAGGTTTAAGGGATTCTTCCTTCAGCTAAAACATGCATGTGGAACCCAGAGTATGATCAACCGTGTGATTGGGAGACGTGTTCCAATATGTCTCAGTTCTTGTCCCCTGGTACTCGGGTGCAACATTCCAGAGGCTTTACTAACTCTCTCCCAACTTGGAGAGTCAGTGCCTTTAACCTCCTGTTTGGCCCAGTTTGCAATTTCTGCGGAAGATGAACAGGAATAGGGAGAACTAATGAGAGACTAGCTGCAGTTGTCTGGACGGGCAAATTTAACTCTCATTTCCCACCAGGGAGAGGAATTAACCAAAATCTCCGTGTGCCGTGTCGGAACAGATTAGGGCCTGAAGCAATCCTGCGGTGTTGCGGCTAGCTCACAAGAAAGCGAGTTGAAGAAAGGAGCTCAGGGGCACTGTAATTCACAAACCTGCAGAGTTATAAATGACAGCTATCATCCAAAAATATACTGAAGTAAGCATGCCAAGAGGACTTGAAAGCGGGGCAGAATTGCAGGAAACCGATTTCAGGAGGTAGACTGGAATTGCATTTAAAGCATAGGAAAAGAGGCAGAACATCAACAATGATGCACTTGGCCAAAAAGGGCGTATGCGTTTTTTCCTGAATATATTCAGGGAAAAAAGCATACACCCTTTTTGGCCAACCAAGCAAGCTTGCAAAGGAAATCTGCACTACAATGAAGTCTCACTTCCCCCCGGTCAAAAGGGCCATCTGAAAAAAGTGTAAAATCCAGAAAGGCAGGACAGGCCATGGAGAACTGGGAGACTTGTTATGCTGATTGGCAGGATGTAAATTGCCAACAGCCACTGGGGAGAAGTGTATGGTGCTTCCTGAAACATCTAAAAAACAAAGCAACAGAGCCTAGGGCACTTCCACTTATGGTCCTATAGCTTAGGGAAATTAAAATCAAAAAGACACAGCCACCCCAATATTTGGGATGGCTCTGTTTACAAGAAACTCTTTTACGGGACAAGTTCAATATCGCAGAAAGTGAAAAATTGATAAAGAATTTGTGGTATTTACGTACAATGCAATATCACTCAGCAATGAAATCTATGTCATCAGGCCTGTAGCAGCATAATGAGTGAATTCAGGTATGATGATTCTAACTGAAATAAGGCACACAGAAAAAGAAACATCATAAGATATCACTAATACACGGAATGTAAACTTGGCTACACAGGAACTGGATTACAAAACAGAACAGGATCTCAAATTTAGAAAGCCAACTTATGCTTGCTTAAGGGGAAAGGTGAATTGGGGTGCTGCATAAAACCAGAGATTGAAATAAGCACAGATAAAGTTCCTTAAGCCAAATATGTAATACAAAAGAGCTACTCCTTGCTCAACGAAATGGACTCAACACCCCATATTAAACACCTAAGAATGTAGCTGACTAGTAAGTATCTTAAAACCTATGGATTGCTACGTCTCCAAAAGAGAATCAATCGTGTGTACAGGGGCATAAATGCAGCAATGATAGGATTGGAGAGGTTTGGTGAGCAAATGAAGACCCTTTGAAATCATATTGCATGGTACCCATTCCACGGGTTTCAACTCTCCAGGTTTAAGGGATTCTTCCTTCAGCTAAAGCATGCATGTGGAACCCAGAGTATGATCAAACATGTGATCGGGAGACGTGTTCCAATATGTCTCAGTTCTCGTCCCCTGGTACTCGGGTGCAACATTCCAGACGCTTTATTAACACTCTCCCGACTTGGAGAGTCAGTGCCTTTAAACTCCTGTTTGGACCAGTTTGCAATTTCTGCGGAAGATGAACAAGAATAGGGAGAACCAATGAGAGACTAGCTGGAGGTGTCTGGACGGGCAAATTTAACTCTCATTTCCCACCAGGAAGAGGAATTAACCAAAGGCTCAGCGTGCCGTGCCAGAACCAGATTAGGGCCTGAAGCAATCCTGCATTGTTACGGCCAGCTCACAAGAAAGCAAGTTGAAGAAAGGAGCTCAGGGGCACTGTAATTCACAAACCTGCAGAGTTATAAATGACAGCTATCATCCAAAAATATACTGAAGTAAGGCTGCCAAGCGGACTTGAAAGCGGGGCAGAATTGCAGGAAACCGATTTCAGGAGGTAGACTGGAATTGCATTTAAAGCATAGGAAAAGAGACAGAACGTCCACAATGATGCATTTGGCCAAAAAGGGCGTATGTGTTTCTTCCTGAATATATTCAGGAAAAAATGCATACACCCTTTTTGGCCAACCAAGCAAGCTTGCAAAGGAAATCTGCACTGCAATGAAGTCTCACTTCCCCCAGGTCAAAAGGGCCATCTGAAAAAAGTGTAAAATCCAGAAAGGCAGGACAGGCCATGGAGAACTGGGAGCCTTGTTATGCTGATGGACGGGATGTAAATTGCCAACAGCCACTGGGGAGAAGTGTATGGTGCTTCCTGAAACATCTAAAAAACAGAGGAACAGAGCCTAGGGCACTTCCACTTATGGTCCTATAGCTTAGGGAAATTAAAATCAAAAAGGCCCAGCCACGCCAAAGTTTGGGACGGCTCTGTTTACAAGACCCTCGTTTACGGTACAAGTTCAATATCGCAGAAAGTGAAAAATGGATAAAGACGTTTTGGTACTTACGTACAATGCAATATCACTCAGCAATGAAATCTATGTCATCATTCCCGTAGCAGCATAATGAGTGGATTCAGGTATGATGATTCTAACTGAGATAAGTCACACAGAAAAAGAAACATCATAAGATATCACTAATACACGGAATGTAAACTTGCTACATAGGAACTGAATTACAAAACAAAACAGGGTCTCAAATTTAGAAAACCAACTTATGCTTGCTTAAGGGGAAAGGGGAGTTGGGGTGCTGCATAAAACCAGAGATTGAAATGAGCACAGATAAAGTTCCTTAAGCCACTTATGTATTAGACAAGAGCTACTCCTTGCTCAACGAAATGGACTCAACACCCCATATTAAACGCCGAAGTATGTACCTGAATAGTAAGTATCTTAAAACCTATGGATTGCTATGTCTCCGAAAGAGAATCAGGCATGTGTACAGGGGCATAAATGCAGCAGTGATAGGACTGGAGAGGTTCGGTGAGCAAATGAAGACCCTTTGAAGTCATATTGCATGGTACCCATTCCACGGGTCTCAATTCTCCAGGTTTAAGGGATTCTTCCTTCAGCTAAAACATGCTTGTGGAACCCAGAGTATGATCAACTGTGTGATCGGGAGACGTGTTCCAATATGTCTCAGTTCTCGTCCCCTGGTACTCGGGTGCAACATTCCAGACGCTTTATTAACACTCTCCCGACTTGGAGAGTCAGTGCCTTTAAACTCCTGTTTGGACCAGTTTGCAATTTCTGCGGAAGATGAACAAGGATAGGGAGAACCAATGAGAGACTAGCTGGAGGTGTCTGGACGGGCAAATTTAACTCTCATTTCCCACCAGGAAGAGGAATTAACCAAAGGCTCAGCGTGCCATGCCAGAACCAGATTAGGGCCTGAAGCAATCCTGCAGTGTTGCGGCCAGCTCACAAGAAAGCAGGTTGAAGAAAGGAGCTCAGGGGCACTGTAATTCACAAACCTGCAGAGTTATAAATGACAGCTATCGTCCAAAAGTATACTGAAGTAAGCCTGCCAAGAGAACTTGAAAGCGGGGCAGAATTGCAGGAAACCGATTTCAGGAGGTAGACTGGAATTGCATTTAAAGCATAGGAAAAGAGGCAGAACGTCAACAATGATGCACTTGGCCAAAAAGGGCGTATGCGTTTTTTCCTGAATATATTCAGGAAAAAACGCATACGCCCTTTTTGGCCAACCAAGCAAGCTTGCAAAGGAAATCTGCACTACAATGAAGTCTCACTTCCCCCTGGTCAAAAGGGCCATCTGAAAAAAGTGTAAAATCCAGAAAGGCAGGACAGGCCATGAAGAACTGGGAGACTTGTTATGCTGATGGGCGGGATGTAAATTGCCAACAGCCACTCGGGAGAAGTGTATGGTGCTTCCTGAAACATCTAAAAAACAAAGCAACAGAGCCCAGGGCACTTCCACTTATGGACCTATAGCTTAGGGAAATTAAAATCAAAAAGACACAGCCACCCCAAAGATTGGGACGGCTCTGTTTACAAGAACCTCGTTTAGGGGACAAGTTCACTATTGCAGAAAGTGAAAAATGGATAAAAAAGTTTTGGTACTTACGTACAATGCAATATCACTCAGCAATGAAATCTATGTCATCAGGCCCGTAGCACCATAATGAGTGAATTCAAGTATGATGATTCTAACTGAAATAAGTCACAAGAAAAAGAAACATCATAAGATATCATTAATACACGGAATGTAAACTTGGCTACACAGGAACTGGATTACAAAACAGAACAGGGTCTCAAATTTAGAAAACCAACTTATGCTTGCTTAAGGGGAAAGGTGAGTTGGGGTGCTACATAAAACCAGAGATTGAAATGAGCACAGATAAAGTTCCTTAAGCCAAATATGTAATACACAAAAGCTACTCCTTGCTCAACGAAATGGACTCAACACCCCATATTAAATGCCTAAGAATGTACCTGACTAGTAAGTATCTTAAAACCTATGGATTGCTATGTCTCCGAAAGAGAATCAAGCTTGTGTACACGGGCATAAACGCAGCAGTGATAGGATTGGAGAGGTGCGGTGAGCAAATGAAGACCCTTTGAAGTCATATTGCATGGTACCCGTTCCACGGGTCTCAACTCTCCAGGTTTAAGGGATTCTTCTTTCAGCTAAAACATTCATGTGGAACCCAGAGTATGATCAACCGTGTGATTGGGAGACGTGTTCCAATATGTCTCAGTTCTCATCCCCTGGTACTCGGGTGCAACATTCCAGATGCTTTATTAACACTCTCCCGACTTGGAGAGTCAGTGCCTTTAACCTCCTGTTTGGCCCAGTTTGCAATTTCTGCGGAAGATGAACAGGAATAGGGAGAACCAATGAGAGACTAGCTGGAGGTGTCTGGACGGGCAAATTTAACTCTCATTTCCCACCAGGAAGAGGAATTAACCAAAGGCTCAGCATGCCAAGCCGGAACCAGATTAGGGCCTGAAGCAATCCTGCGGTATTGCGGCCAGCTCACAAGAAAGCAAGTTGAAGAATGGAGCTCAGGGGCACTGTAATTCACAAACCTGCAGAGTTACAAATGACAGCTATCGTCCAAAAATATACTGAAGTAAGGCTGCCAAGAGGACTTGAAACCGGGGCAGAATTGCAGGAAACCGATGTCAGGAGGTACACTGGAATTGCATTTAAAGCATAGGAAAAGAGGCAGAACGTGGACAATGATGCACTTGGCCAAAAAGGGCGTATGCGTTTCTTCCTGAATATATTCAGGAAAAAATGCATACGCCCTTTTTGGCCAACCAAGCAAGCTTGGAAAGGAAATCTGCACTACAATGAAGTCTCACTTCCCCCCAATCAAAAGGGCCATCTGAAAAAAGTGTAAAATCCAGAAAGGCAGGACAGGCCATGGAGAACTGGGAGCCTTGTTATGCTGATGGGCGGGATGTAAATTGCCAACAGCCACTCGGGAGAAGTGTATGTTGTTTCCTGAAACATCTAAAAAACAAACTAACAGAGCCTAGGGCACTTCCACTTATGGTTCTATAGCTTAGGGAAATTAAAATCAAAAAGACACAGCCACCCCTAAGTTTGGGACGGCTCTGTTTACAAGAAACTCTTTTACGGGACAAGTTCAATATCGCAGAAAGTGAAAAATGGATAAAGAAGGTGTGGTACTTATGTACAATGCAATATCACTCAGCAATGAAATCTATGTCATCAGGCCCGTAGCAGCATAATGAGTGGATTCAGGTATGATGTTTCTAACTGAAATAAGTCACACAGAAAAAGAAACATCATAAGATATCACTAATACACGGAATGTAAACTTGGCTACACAGGAACTGGATTACAAAACACAACAGGGTCTCAAATATAGAAAACCAACTTATGCTTGCTTAAGGGGAAAGGTGAGTTGGGGTGCTGCATAAAACCAGAGATTGAAATGAGCACAGATAAAGTTCCTTAAGCCAAATATGTAATACACAATAGCTACTCCTTGCTCAACGAAATGGACTCAACACCCCATATTAAACGCCTAAGAATGTACCTGACTAGTAAGTATCTTAAAACCTATGGATTGCTATGTCTCCGAAAGAGAATCAAGCATGTGTACAGTGGCATAAACGCAGCAGTGATAGGATTGGAGAGGTTCGGTGAGCAAATGAAGACCCTTTGAAGTCATATTGCATGGTACCCATTCCACGGGTCTCAACTCTCCAGGTTTAAGGCATTCTTCCTTCAGCTAAAACATCCTTGTGGAACCCAGACTATGATCAACCGTGTGATCGGGAGACGTGTTCCAATATGGCTCAGTTCTTGTCTCCTGGTACTCGGGTTCAACATTCCAGATGCTTTATTAACACTCTCCCGACTTGGAGAGTCAGTGCCTTTAACCTCCTGTTTGGCCCAGTTTGCAATTTCTGTGGAAGATGAACAGGAATAGGGAGAATCAATGAGAGACTAGCTGGAGGTGTCTGAACGGGCAAATTTAACTCTCATTTCCCACCAGGAAGAGGAATTAACCAAAGGCTCAGCATGCCATGCCGGAACCAGATGAGGGCCTGAAGCAATCCTGCGGTGTTGCGGCCAGCTCACAAGAAAGCAAGTTGAAGAATGGAGCTCAGGGGCACTGTAATTCACAAACCTGCAGAGTTATAAATGACAGCTATCGTCTAAAAATATACTGAAGTAAGCCTGCCAAGAGGACTTGAAAGCGTGGCAGAATTGCAGGAAACCGATTTCAGGAGGTAGACTGGAATTGCATTTAAAGCATAGGAAAAGAGGCAGAACGTCGACAATGATGCACTTGGCCAAAAAGGGCGTATGCGTTTTTTCCTGAATATATTCAGGAAAAAACGCATACGCCCTTTTTGGCCAACCAAGCAAGCTTGCAAAGGAAATCTGCACTACAATGAAGTCTCACTTCCCACCGTCAAAAGGGCCATCTGAAAAAAGTGTAAAATCCAGAAAGGCAGGACAGGCCATGGAGAACTGGGAGCCTTGTTATGCTGATGGGCGGGATGTAAATTGCCAACAGCCACTCGGGAGAAGTGTATGGTGTTTCCTGAAACATGTAAAAAACAAAGCAACAGAGCCTAGGGCACTTCCACTTATGGTCCTATAGCTTAGGGAAATTAAAATCAAAAAGACACAGCCACCCAAAAGTTTGGGACGGTTCTGTTTACAAGAACCTCGTTTATGGTACAAGTTCAATATCGCAGAAAGTGAAAAATGGATAAAGAAGTTGTGGTACTTACGTACAATACAATATCACTCCGCAATGAAATCTATGTCATCAGGCCCGTAGCAGCATAGTGAGTGGATTCAGGTATGATGATTCTAACTGAAATAAGTCACACAGAAAATGAAACATCATAAGATATCATTAATACACGGAATGTAAACTTGGCTACACAGAACTGAATTACAAAACAGAACAGGGTCTCAAATGTAGAAAACGAACTTATGCTTGCTTAAGGGGAAAGGTGAGTTGGGGTGCTGCATAAAACCAGAGATTGAAATGAGCACAGATAAAGTTCCTTAAGCCAAATATGTAATAGACAAGAGCTACTCCTTGCTCAACGAAATGGACTCAACACCCCATATTAAACGCCTAAGAATGTACCTGACTAGTAAGTATCTTAAAACCTATGGATTGCTATGTCTCCGAAAGAGAATCAAGCATGTGTACAGGGGCATAAACGCAGCCGTGATAGGATTGGAGAGGTTCGGTGAGCAAATGAAGACCCTTTGAAGTCATATTGCATGGTACCCATTCCACGGGTCTCAACTCTCCAGGTTTAAGGGATTCTTCCTTCAGCTAAAGCATGCATGTGGAACCCAGAGTATGATCAACCGTGTGATCGGGAGACGTGTTCCAATATGTCTCAGTTCTCGTCCCCTGGTACTCGTGTGCAACATTCCAGATGCTTTACTAACGCTCTGCCGACTTGGAGAGTCAGTGCCTTTAACCTCCTGTTTGGCCCAGTTTGCAATTTCTGCGGAAGATGAACAGGAATACGGAGAACCAATGAGAGACTAGCTGGAGGTGTCTGGACGGGCAATTTTAACTCTTATTTCACACCAGGAAGAGGATTAACCAAAGGCTCAGCATGCCGTGCCAGACCCAGATTAGGGCCTGAAGCAATCCTGCAGTGTTGCGGGCAGCTCACAAGAAAGCGAGTTGAAGAAAGGAGCTCAAGAGCACTGTAATTCACAAACCTGCAGAGTTATAAATGACAGCTATCGTCCAAAAATATACTGAAGTAAGGCTGCCAAGCGGACTTGAAAGCGGGGCAGAATTGCAGGAAACAAATTTCAGGAGGCAGAATGGAATTGCATTTAAAGCATAGGAAAAGAGGCAGAACGTCGACAATGATGCACTTGGCCAAAAAGGGCGTATGCGTTTTTTCCTGAATATATTCAGGGAAAAACGCATACGCACTTTTTGGCCAACCAAGCAAGCTTGCAAAGGAAATCTGCACTACAATGAAGTCTCACTTCCCCCCGGTCAAAAGGGCAATCTGAAAAAAGTGTAAAATCCAGAAAGGCAGGACAGGCCATGGAGAACTTGGAGCCTTGTTATGCTGATGGGTGGGATGTTAATTGCCAACAGCCACTCGAGAGAAGTGTATGGTGTTTCCTGAAACATCTAAAAAACAAAGCAACAGAGCCTAGGGCACTTCCACTTATGGTCCTATAGCTTAGGGAAATTAAAATCAAAAAGACACAGCCACCCCAAAGTTTGGGACAGCTCTGTTTACAGGAACCTCTTCTGCAGCACAAGTTAAATATGCCAGAGAACAAATAATGGATAAAGAAGTTGCGGTACTTACGTACAACAGAATACCTCTCAGCAATGAAAACTATGTCACCAGGCCCGTACCAGCATAATGAGTGGATTGAGGCACGGTGATTCTAAGTGAAAAAAGTCACACAGAAAAAGAAACATCATAAGGTACCACTAATACATGGAATGAGAACTTGGCTACACATGAACTGATTTACAAAACAGAACACGGTCTCAAATTTAGAAAACCAACTTATGCTTGCTTAAGTGGGAAGGTGAGTTGGGGTGCTGCATAAAACCAGAGTTTGAAATTAGCACAGATACCGTTCCATAAGCCAAATATTTAATAGACAAGACCTACCCCTTGCTCAAGGAAATGGACTCAGCAATGAGGTATCACCTCACACCTGGTAGAATGGGCATCATCAGAAAATCTACAAACAAAAAATGCTGGAAAGGGTGTGGAGAAAAGGAACCCTCTTCCACTATTGTTGGGAATATAAATTGATACAGTCACTATGGAGAACAATATGGAGTTTCTTAAGAAACTAACAGTAGAATTACCATATGATACAGCAATCCCAGTTCTGGACATATACCCAGACAAAACCATAAATCAAAAAGAGACATTCACCGCAATGTTCATTGCCTCACTCTTTACAATATCGAGGTAATGTAAGCAACCTAAATGCCCACAGACAGACGAATGCATAAAGCTGTGGTACATATATAAAATGGAATATTACTAAGCCATGAAAAGGAATGAAATTGGGTCATTTGTCAAGACGTCGATGGATCTAGAGAGTCTCATACAGAGTGAAGTAAGTCAGAAAGAGAAAAACAAATCTTGTATATTCATGCATATATGTGGAACCTAGAAAAACTGTACAGGTTAACCATTTTGCAAGGCATAAATATAGCAACAGATGTAGACAACAAACGTATGGACAACAAGGGTGGAAGGCTGTTGGGGGGGGGTGGTGGGAGGAGTTGAGAGACTGGGATTGGCATGTATACATTTATACGTATAAAATAGGTAACCAATAAGAACCTGCTGTATAAAAATATAAAATAAAATTCAAAATTAAAAAGAAATAAAATTTAAAAAATAAAACAGAAAAAACAATTATTCCCTTCACATACATGTATTTATATGAATAAATTATTTCCATGCTTGTATCTGTAAATACAAAAAAGAGGAATAAAATCTACCTTGAACCAAAAACGAAAAAGAGAAAAAAAACACAGAACCCACCAGTTCCACAGAGGAAAACCGTATCAGGGCACTTGCTCCAGTTGTAAACAATTCTGAAGTTGGTCAGTGGTGGGGAATCGTCTCCCATTCAGCCAGCAGCCCCCACGCAACAAGCGTCCTCATTGCAAAGCTGGGGCACCGTGCCGAGGCATCTGTGAGTAAACGTGAGCTGAGCCCCAGGCCAGTTGCTGCTGAACTATTCCCACCCGTCCCAGGTAAAACACCTGAATATATACAAGGACTTGAAAGCCTAGAGGAAGGGCCATAGAGCCACACGAGTGACAGCATGCCGGCCGACTTGGTGCCTGCAGGCCAGCCAGGATGGTCCTGGCCCTGGGTGCTCTTCTGGAAGATTTCCATTTCCCTGCCTGAGATACCCGTCCTGTCCCTGCCCCCACTGCTTCTTTCCTTCCTCACCTCTGCCCAGGGAGAAATTCCAGCAGCAGGTATAGGTGACACATCCTCTTCTTTAGCAGGTGGCAGCCTGGCAACTGCTGCAGAAAGTCCAGCAGAGCCCCACTCACACTGGGCCACCCACAAAGCCGTGGCCTCTCACTCCCTCCCACCAGCCCAGCCCCGAGACTGCTGACAGGGCAGAGAAAATGGCGTCAGGCACGGCTGCAGGGCCTCTTGCTGCCTGGAGTGGTATTTATATTGATCTCAACCCAGGCACACCTGGGGAGGGCTGGCCGGCATGGTAAGGCTGCCCAGGTCAGCCAATCATCACCCCTCAGGGGCTCACAGTTGCAGAAAATGGAAATTGCTGAACCGGCCAGGTCCAAGGAACAGGTGTGGGCTCCTGAGAGTCAGGATAGACAAGGGGCTGCAGCTTTGGCTTGTTTTCTAATCATTTTATCTGGCCCATGAGTGGGAGACAACTTCAAGAAAACCCTCTCCTAATGAGAGGAACCCAGGAGTCAGGGAGAGGAGGGGTGGGTGGTGGTTGGAGACAGAGGCCTGGTGCCCCGGGTGCAGTGGAAGTCTCTGGAAGACCAGGTGGAGGGAGGCCGCACAGAGTGATGCCCAGGGTCACAGACCTGTCGCAGCTGCTGTTTGTTAGTTCAAGTCCTGCTCTGAGGTGCTCTGTGTCAGCTCTGAGCGACAGGTGAGCTGGGGGTGCTCTGCAATGAGGGCTATGTGCACGGTTCCTGTGTGCCCAGCCCTGCCACGGTACCTGCAAGGGTAGCTCTGTATCCTGGGAGGGGCCTGACCACGAGAGCCCCGTGGGCTGGGGTGGGGTTGGGGTACCTGCCCAGGTGAGCTCCATATTCTGGGATTGGTCTGACCACGAGAGCCCCATGGGCTGCTGGGGACCTGGTAAAGGATGTCAGGACAGTCAGTGAAGCCACCGAGGATATACCTCCAGCTGCTCCTAATTCCTACACCCTGCTGGTCATTCTACCAACCACCAGGACATGGTATTCTGTATTAGTCTTCAATGATGCCTTCTTTTGTATTCCATTAGTCCCAGAGTCACAAGAAATTTTGGCTTGTGAGTGGCAGGACTCAACATACAACTAAAACAATACTTCCGGGCCGTCTTGCCCCAAGGGTGCAAAAATTCCCACACCATCTTTGGGGAAAGCTTAGCTAAAGACCTAAAATTCTACCTCTGGAAAAGGAAACCCTCCTTCAGTACACAGACGACATTCTGATCGCCAGCCCTACTAAGGAGGCCTCTGAACTACCAAGCCAATAAAGGATAGAAGTTGTCCAAGAAAAAGCTCAAATATCACAGACTGCGGTGACCTGCCTGGGCTTCGTTCTCACAGAAGGTCGGAGAAGCCCATCCCAGGAAAGGGAAGAAACCATTTTCAGCCTTACCCCTTTCTAAAACTAGAAGACAGCTTAGGGGTTCTTGGGGAGGCCAGGGTTTGCTGCTTCTGGATCCCTAACTACAGTCTACTAGCTGGGCCTCTATATGAAACACTGAAAGCAAAAGATGATGATCCTGTTGAATAGAATCCAGAAGTGGCCTTTCAAGAATGGAAAGAGCAGTCAATTCAGACCCTTGCCCTGGAACTCCCTAATTTAGTTAAACCCTTTGACCTTTACATTCCCGGTGAAAGGTGAATCGCCATTGGAGAATTAGTGCAAAAACTGGGACCACTTGAAATGGAACAATGCAAGAATGCCATCCAGGTAGGATAAACTACGGTCACCAAGGGGCTTGGCCAACTGCCACATCTGGCCAAGATACTGGCGGTATCTAAAAACCTGGAAATCAGCAGCCCCAAAGGCCACCTCCCTCCTAAGGGAAAAGGACCCCACGTGGTGATCCTAACCACCAACCATGCCCTGAAGTTTCAGGGTTCGCTCCGTGGGCACACCAACCTCGAGTGAGGAGGCCTTCCAACTTCAACATCCAGAGAGATAACCGGGGGCAACAGGGCACCATGACGACTCATGTGAACATCACTTGACCTGGAGTTTCTCTCATAAAACAACAAGAGTGTGTCCCAAAAGAGTAGACTACTGCTTGCAGGACATACTGCACCCAGAGGGGAGCTAATAATCTTGGCGGGGGAACCGTATATCACACTGTCACCATAGAAAAGCCTACAGACACCGTGATGATGGTGGCCAATAAGACTGGCTGGACTCCTGTTTACTTCAAAAGGCTGTTGACTCAGTGGCCATCATGGTCCTTGATCACCACTGACCCTGGACTGTCTGGGAGTTGAGCAGGCAGGGCTCTGACACCTGGTGCTGTTTGTACGTTAATTCAGGGGCCTAATTGAAGAAAGCGCAGACTACTGGTCAGAGCATCTAGGCTGGCAGAAACGGTCAGCCTAAGGTGGCTGAACAAATGTGGGGCGGGGTGAAACCGACCCCCACAGCGTCTCTGCACATCTCTTTCCTGGACCCTTAAAGGTCATTAGAATCTATAACACTTCCAATGCTGGTGCTCAGGTGGACGAGCAGGGAGGCAGGGGGCCTGGGGACAATCAACGTCACCTGGAGGCTGCTGGGGAGAAGCTCTGACCCTCGCCCCCGGGTATGAGGGCTCCCAACTCAGCACTCAGCAGTTACAGAAGAAGGGTCTGCACCCTCAGCACTCCAAGAATGAGGAACGGGACAAAAGGCAGAGGAGGGGTTTGTCCCCAGCAAAGCCCATTAAAAATCCCTGGGAGATAAAAATAGAATCTGGGCAATAAAGTCAAGTCTAACCTTTTTTATCCTTTGTGCTTTGTCTAATTTCATGTGCTCCTAGGGTCCCGCATGCAGAGGTTCCACACCCGGCACTTCAGACCAGATTTCCTAGTGCAGAATGGCTGGGACGACACCTCAGCTCCTGGGGCCCAGTGCAGACTCCGCGATACAGAGCCTGAGCTGCAGCCAACCCGGCCCTCGAGAGCTCCGCCCCCTCCCTCCCACTGACTCTGACAGGATCTCTACACAGCAGCCCAGCCCACAGCCCAGGGGGTAGTGCATGCTCTCACCTCTCCATTCTCTGATCAAAATATAAAGTTTCCTTTGCTTGTGAACCAAACTCAGTCTCGATCTGTTGGCCCCAATGACACTGGGCAGGGGGACACTTGTTGGGGTCCACTCTGGAGGATCAGTAACAGAAATTGAGACTATTGTAACCTCAATGAACAGATGTGTGAGCCAAACTGTAGTTAACATAGAACAGTGTATAAGGCTCGGGTAAAATAAGATGTTTCTAACACTTCCATTTGATATTTCCATCACTTTATTATAAGCAAGTTCAGTGAAAAGGTTTGTCTTATTTGTCAGGTCAATATTAGAGAAACGAAGTGATTTCTTTCCAAGGATGTACATCTAATAATCTTGGTTAAAGCTTCAATCTTGTTTTAAATGCTTTTCCATTGAAAATGATACCTCTCTTTCAGCTCCCCCATTTCTGAGAGGTATAAAATCTTATAATTTATTATTACCAAAGGGGAAAGGTGGGAGGAGGGATAAATTAACAGTTTGGGATTAACACATACACACTGCTATGTATAAAATAGATCATCAACAAGGAACTACTGTATAGCACAGGGAACTACACTCAACATTTTGCAATAAGCTATAAGGGGAAATAATCTGAAAAAGAATAGATATTTTTACTGACATCATCTATCAATGACAGTTAAAGTGTAACCTAAGGGAAGCTGGTGGTGAGTGCTTCTGACCCTGAAGACTTCAATCATCTAAAGTTTGGACTCTGCCTACTTCCCAAGGCCCTTAATGAACATATGTGTAGCCGTAGCTTAAAAAATTCCCCAGTTTGGGTTTCGGGGAGACACTGATTTTGAAAAAGCCCTGATGTTCTCCTTACATGAATGGGACTCTTCCTACTGCTAAAACATGTCTGTCACACCCAGAGGATGGTATACCGTCTGATCGGGAAGAGTTTGGAAAAGGCATCTCATCTCCTCATCTCCTGGTGCTCGGGTTCACCCCTCCAGCGTCTTTACTAACAGTCTCCCCACTTGGAGATGTCAGCACTGTCAACATCCTGTTGTGTACAGTTTGGAATTTGTCCAGAGGATGAAGCGGAAGGATGAAGAACAATGAGAGACAAGTCCTAGGTGTTCAGACAGGCACATGTCACTCTAATTTCCAATCAGGAAGACGAACTGACCAAAGGCTAGGGTTGCCCATGGAAACAGTATAGGGCTTGAGGAAATCCCGCTGCTTTGTGGCCAGTTCCCATAAACACAAGTTGAACAATGGAACTCAGGGGCAGTAAAATTCACGAAACTGCAGAGTTGAAAATATCCATCACTGAAAAATGTCTTGAGGAAAGTCAGAGAAAAGGACTTGTAAGCAAGGGAGAATGGCAGGAAAGGGATCTGAGGAGGTAGAAAGGACTCGCCATTAAGCACAAGAAAAGGAGCTGAACATTGCCAACATTGCAGTTGGCCAAAAAGGGTGTATGCGTTTTTTTCTGTATATATTCAAGAAAAGGGCATACACTTTTTTAGCCAAGCAAACAGGTGGGCACTGGAAGTCAATACTACAAAAGATATCACTTCGCATCAGTCAGAAGAGCCATCCTCATAAAGCGTAAACAACAGAAATGCAGGACAGGGCAAGGAGAAGAGGGAGCCCTGTGAGACTTATAGTGGAAATGTATATTGCCAACGGCCATTCTGGAGAAGTGTATTGTGTTTACTAAAGCATCTAAAAAATGAGCTACAGAGCATAGGGCACTTGCACTCATGGGCGTATATCTTGGGAAAAACAAAAATTGAGAGGACACAGGCACCCCAATGTTTACCCCCTCTCTGTTTAAAAGATCCTCGACTAGGATATAACTTAAATGTCTCTGGAGGGAAAAAATGGATAGAGATGTGGTACTTAGGTAGAGTGGAATATTATTCAGCCTGGAAATCAATGAAATATGGCCAGTTGTAACAACTCCGGAGGAGTTACGTATGATCTTTCTAAGTGACATAATTCAAAAAGAAAAAGACACATATCATAAGATATCACTTAAAGGTGGAATCCAAAATGGATACACATGAAATAAATTACAAAACAAAAACATAGTCAAATATGTAGAAAACACGCATAAGGCTGCTAAACGGGAAAGGTGGGGAGGGGTGAGGCATCATCCAGGAGGTTGAAATTAACAAAGATACCATTCCAAATACCAAACTGATAATCAACAAGGCCCACACGGTAGCTAAAAGAACTGCACTCAGCACACTCAAGTCACCGGAAAAGAATATATACGACTGGTAAGAATCTGAAAAAGAATTTACTGATGTCTCTCTGTACATGAATCAAGTGGATGTACAGCAGCAAGAAACAGAGCTTTGAAAATCAGCTGTAACCAATATAGTAATAAATTGAAAAAAATAAACGACAGAGAGACAGAGAAAACCTCTTACAACTTTTCCTCAGGGACGGTGATGCAACATGGATTGAACACATCTAGACCCACAGCAGGATGAGACATAAGGCTGGAAACTGTTTGCACTAAGAGAAATGTGAGGTTGGGTGAGGAAATGCACACCCTTTAAAGTAATACTACCTGGTACCCATTCAATGGGTCCCAAATCTGCAGGTTCAAGGGATCTTCCTACAGCTAAAACATGCATGGAAAACCCAGAGGACTGTACACCATGTGATCGGGAGATGTGTCTAAAATGCAGCTCATTTATCCTCTCCTGGTGCTCCTGTTCACCATTCCAGCCACGTTACTTAGAATCTGCCCACTTGGAGAATCAGCACATTTCAACTTCTGTTTCACACATTTTGCAAATTGTGAGGAGGATGAACGGGAAGAGGGGGAACCAATGAGAGAATAGTTGTAGGGGTTTGGACGGGCACATATCACTCTAATTTCCCATTAAGAATAAGAATTGAAAAAAGGCTCAGCCCGCCTCGCCGGAGCCAAAATAGGGCCTGAAGCAATCCTGTGGGTTTGAGGCCAGCTCACAAAAGAGCAACTTAAAAAATGGAGCTCAGGGTCACTGCAATTCACAAACCTGCAGAGTTATAAATGAAAACTAACGTCCAAAACTATGTTGAGGTAAGGCAAAGAAGAGGATCTGAATGCAAGACAGAATTGCAAGAAACAGATTTCAAGAGATAGATTGGACTCGTCTTTAAAGCACATGAAAAGCGGCAGAATTTCGACAATGATGCAGTTGGCCCAAAAGGGCGTATGCGTTTTTTCCTGATTATATCCAGGAAAAAACGCATACGCACTTTATGGGCAACGAAGCAAGCAAGCAATGCAAATGTGCACAACAAAGAAATCTCATTTCCCACCGGTCAAAAGGGCCATCCTAAAAAATTGTAAAAACCAGAAATGCAGGACAGGCCATGGAGAACAGGGAGCCTTTATACGCTAATGGGCAGTGTGTGAACTGCCGAGAGCCACTCTGGAGAAGTGTATGGTGGTTCCTAAATCATCTAAAAAACAGAGCTACAGAGCATAGGACACTTCCAATCATGGGAGTATATCTAGGGAAGTCTAAAAATCAACAAGACACAAGCACACCACAGTTTAGGGCTACTCTGTTTACAAGAACCTCAACTTCAGTACACCTTAAATATCCCAGGAAAGAGAACAATGGATAAAGAAGATGTGGTACTTATGTACAATGGAATATCTCTTCACCATGAAATCAAGGTAATAAGGCTAGTAGAAGGATAAAGAGTGGATTTAGGTCCGATAATACTACTTGAAATAAGTCAAACAGAAAAAGAAACATATCATAAGATATCACTTATAGAGGGAGGGTAAATATGGCTACACAAGAAATGAATTACAGAACAGAACAGTGTCTCACATTTAGAAAACACACTTATGTCAGCTTAACGGGAAAGGAGAGGTGGGGTGATGCATTAAACCAGAGTTTGAAATTAGCACAGATACCGTTCAATAAACCAAATAGATATTAGACAAGATCTACACCTTGCTCAATGAACTGGCCTCAACACACCCTATACACCGCAGAGAAATATATCTGAGTAATAAGAATCTTAAAACCCATGTATTGATATATCTCCATAAGGGAATCAAGTGTGTGCAGAGTGGCACAAACACAGCAGTGAAAATGAGCTAAACCCCATTATAGAAATAAATTTTAAAAACAAAATGCAGAAACAATGAATGAGAGAAAAATTCTTACAAAATTTGCTCAGGGGCTGTGATGCAACCTGGATTGACCACATATAAACCCACAGCTGGATAAGACATAAGGCTGCACACTTGGGGCTGAGAGGATTGGTGAGCTTTGGTGAGCAACTGCCAAAAGTTTAATGCAATACTTCATGCTACTCATTCCAAGGGTCCCAAAACTCCAGGTTGAAGGGAATCTTCCTACAGCTAAACCATGCTTGGGAAACCCAGCGACTGGTATACCATATGATCGGGAAAGGTTTCTAAAACGCACCTCATTTTTCCTCTCCTGGGACTCCGGATCAACATTCCAGCCACTTTACTAACAATATCCCCACATGGAGAGTCAATGCCTTTAAGTTCTAGTATCGCACAGTCTGCAGTTAGTGCGGAGGATGAATGGGAATAGGGGGAACCAGTGAGAAACTAGCTGTAGCAGTTTCAATGGGCACATGTCACTCTAATTTCACATCAGTAAGAAGAATAAACGAAAGGCACAGCAAGGTGCCCCAGAAGAAGAATAGGGCCTGAAGGAATCCTGTGGTTATGAGGCAAGATTACAAAAATAAGAGCAGAAAAATGGAGCTAAGGGCCACTGCAATTCAAAAACCTGCAGAGTTATAAAGGCCAACTATTTTCAAAAAATATATTGAGGTAAGGCTATGAAGAGGCATTGGAGGCAAGGCAGAATTGCAGGAAACCGATTTCAGCAGGTAGACTGGAATTGCATTTAAAGCATAGGAAAAGAGGCAGAACGTCCACAATGATGCACTTGGCCAAAAAGGGCGTATGCGTTTTTTCCTGAATATATTCAGGAAAAAACGCATACGCCCTTTTTGGCCAACCAAGCAAGCTTGCAAAGGAAATCTGCACTACAATGAAGTCTCACTTCCCCCTGGTCAAAAGGGCCATCTGAAAAAAGTGTAAAATCCAGAAAGGCAGGACAGGCCATGGAGAACTGGGAGCCTTGTTATGCTGATGGGCGGGATGTAAACTGCCAACAGCCACTAGGGAGAAGTGTATGGTGTTTCCTGAAACATGTAAAAAACAAAGCAACAGAGCCTAGGGCACTTCCACTTATGGTCCTATAGCTTAGGGAAATTAAAATCAAATAGACACAGCCACCCCAAAGTTTGGGATGGCTCTGTTTACAAGAACCTCGTTTACGGTACAAGTTCAATATCACAGAAAGTGAAAAATGGACAAAGCAGTTGTGGTACTTACGTACAATGCAATATCACTCAGCAATGAAATCTATGTCATCACGCCCGTAGCAGCATAATGAGTTGATTTAGGTATGATGATTCTAAATGAAATAAGTCACACAGAAAAAGAAACATCATAAGTTATCACCAATACACGGAATGTAAACTTGGCTACACAGGAACTGGATTACAAACAGAACAGGGTCTCAAATTTAGAAAACCAACTTATGCTTGCTTAAGGGGAAAGGTGAGTTGTGGTGCTGCATAAAACCAGAGATTGAAATGAGCACAGATAAAGTTCCTTAAGCCAAATATGTAATAGACAAGAGATACTCCTTGCTCAACGAAATGGACTCAACACCCCATATTAAACGCCTAAGAATGTACCTGACTAGTAAGTATCTTAAAACCTATGGATTGCTATGTCTCCGAAAGAGAATCAAGCATGTGTACAGGGGCATAAACGCAGCAGTGATAGGATTGGAGAGGTTCGGTGAGCAAATGATGACCCTTTGAAGTCATATTGCATGGTACCCATTCCACGGGTCTCAACTCTCCAGGTTTAAGGGATTCTTCCTTCAGCTAAAACATGCATGTGGAACCCAGAGTATGATCAACCGTGTGATCGGGAGACGTGTTCAAATATGTCTCCGTTCTTGTCCCCTGGTACTCGGGTGCAACATTCCAGACGCTTTACTAACACTCTCCCGACGTGGAGAGTCAGTCCCTTTAACCTCCTGTTTGGCCCAGTTTGCAATTTCTGCGGAAGATGAACAGGAATAGGGAGAACCAATGAGAGACTAGCTGGAGGTGTCTGGACGGGCAAATTTAACTCTCATTTCCCACCAGGAAGAGGAATTAACCAAAGGCTCAGCGTGCCGTGCCGGAACCAGATTAGGGCGTGAAGCAATCCTGCAGTGTTGCGCCCAGCTCACAAGAAAGCGAGTTGAAGAAAGGAGCTCAGGGGCACTGTCATTCACAGACTTGCAGAGTTATAAATGACAGCTCTCGTCCAAAAATATACTGAACTAAGGCTGCCAAGAGGACTTGAAAGCGGGACAGAATTGCAGGAAACCGATTTCAGGA
Source organism: Orcinus orca (assembly GCF_937001465.1). Taxonomy (NCBI): domain Eukaryota; kingdom Metazoa; phylum Chordata; class Mammalia; order Artiodactyla; family Delphinidae; genus Orcinus; species Orcinus orca. The sequence goes on along the minus strand of NW_026043836.1, from coordinate 417,785 downwards.
CGTAGACTGGAATTGCATTTAAAGCATAGGAAAAGAGGCAGAACGTCGACAATGAGGCACTTGGCCAAAAAGGGCGTATGCGTTTTTTCCTGATTATATTCAGGAAAAAAACGCATACGCCCTTTTTGGCCAACCAAGCAAACTTGCAAAGGAAATCTGCACTACAATGAAGTCTCACTTCCCCCCGATCAAAAGGGCCATCTGAAAAAAGTATAAAATCCAGAAAGGCAGGACAGGCCATGGAGAACTGGGAGCCTTGTAAGCTGATGGGCAGGATATAAATTCCCAACAGCCACTCGTGAGAAGTGTATGGTGTTTCCTGAAACATCTAAAAGACAAAGCAACAGAGCCTAGGTCAATTCCACTTATGGTCCTATAGCTTAGGGAAATTAAAATCAAAAAGACACAGCCACCCCAAAGTTTGGGATGGCTCTGTTTACAAGAAACTCGTTTACGGTACAAGTTCAATATCGCATAAAGCGAAAAATGGATAAAGAAGTTGTGGTACTTACGTACAATGCAATATCACTCAGCAATGAAATCTATGTCATCAGGCCCGTAGCAGCATAATGAGTGGATTCAGGTATGATGATTCTAACTGAAATAAGTCACACAGAAAAAGAAACATCATAAGATATCACTAATACACGGAATGTAAACTTGGCTACACAGAACTGAATTTCAAAACAGAACAGGGTCTCAAATTTAGAAAACCAACTTATGCTTGCTTAAGGGGAAAGGTGAGTTGGGGTGCTGCATAAAACCAGAGATTGAAATGAGCACAGATAAGGTTCCTTAAGCCAAATATGTAACAGACAAGAGTTACTCCTTGCTCAACGAAATGGACTCAAAACCCCATATTAAACGCCTAATAATGTACCTGAAAATAAGTATCTTAAAACCTATGGATTGCTATGTCTCTGAAAGAGAATCAAGCGTGAGTACAGCGCCATAAACGCAGCAGTGATAGGATTGGAGAGGTTCGGTGAGCAAATGAAGACCCTTTGAAGTCATATTGCATGGTACCCATTCCACGGGTCTCAACTCTCCAGGTTTAAGGGATTCTTCCTTCAGCTAAACATGCATTTGAAACCCAGACTATGATCAACCGTGTGATCGTGAGTCATGTTCAAATATGTCTCAGTTCTCAACCCCTGGTACTCGGGTGCAACATTCCAGACACTTTACTAAAACTCTCCCGACTTGGAGAGTCAGTGCCTTTAACCTCCTGTTTGGCCCAGTTTGCAAATTCCGCGGATGATGAACAGGAATAGGGAGAACCAATGAGAGACTAGCTGGAGATGTCTGGACGGGCAAATTTAACTCTCATTTCCCACCAGGAAGAGGAATTAAGCAAAGGCTCAGCGTGCCATGCCGGAACCAGATTAGGGCCTGAAGCAATCCTGCGGTGTTGCGGCCAGCTCACAAGAAAGCGAGTTGAAGAAAGGAGCTCAGGGGCACTGTAATTCACAAACCTGCAGAGTTATAATTGACAGATATCGTCCAAAAATATACTGAAGTAAGGCTGCCAAGAGGACTTGAAAGCGGGGCAGAATTGCAGGAAACCGATTTCAGGAGGTAGACTGGAATTGCATTTAAAGCATAGGAAAAGAGGCAGAACGTCGACAATGATGCACTAGGCCAAAAAGTGCATACGCGTTTTTTCCTGAATATATTCAGGAAAAAAAGCATACGCACTTTTTGGCCAACCAGGCAAGCTTGCAAAGGAAATCTGCACTACAATGAAGTCTCTATTCCCCGGGTCAAAAGGGCCATCTGTAAAAAGTGTAAAATCCAGAAAGGCAGGACAGGCCATGGAGAACTGGGAGCCTTGTTATGCTGATGGGCGGGATGTAAATTGCCAACAGCCACTCGGGAGAAGTGTATGGTGTTTCCTGAAACATCTAAAAAACAAAGCAACAGAGCCTAGGGCACTTCCACTTATGGTCCTACAGCTTAGGGAAATTAAAATCGAAAAGACACAGCCACCCAAAAGTTTTGGACGGCTCTGTTTACAAGAACCTCGTTTACGGTACAAGTTCAATATCGCACAAAGTGAAAAATGGATAAAGAAGTTGTGGTACTTACGTACAATGCAATATCACTCAGCAATTAAATCTATGTCATCAGGCCCGTAGCAGCATAATGAGTGGATTTAGGTATGATGATTCTAACTACAATATGTAACACAGAAAAAGAAACATCTTAAGATATCACCAATACACGAAATGTAAACTTGGCTACACAGGAACTGAATTACAAAACAGAACATGGTCTCAAATTTAGAAAACCAACTTATGCTTGCTTAAGGGGAAAGGTGAGTTGGGGTGCTGCATAAAACCAGAGATTGAAATGAGCATAGATAAAGTTCCTTAAGCCAAATATGCAATAGACAAGAGCTACTCCTTGCTCAACGAAATGGACTCAACACCCCATATTAAACGCCTAAGAATGTATCTGACTAGTAAGTATCTTAAAATCTATGGATTGCTATGTCTCCGAAAGAGAAACAAGCGTGTGTACAGGGGCATAAACGCAGTAGTGATAGGATTGGAGAAGTTTGGTAAGCTAATGAAGACCCTTTGAAGGCATATTGCATGGTACCCATTCCACGGGTCTCAACTCTCCAGGTTTAAGGGATTCTTCCTTCAGCTAAAACATGCATGTGGATCCCAGAGTATGATCAACCATGTGATAGGGAGACGTGTTCAAATATGTCTCAGTTCTCGTCCCCTGGTACTCGGGTGCAACATTCCAGATGCGTTACTAACACTCTGAGGACTTGCAGAGTCACTGCCTTTCACCTCCTGTTTGGCCCAGTTTGCAATTTCTGCGAAAGATGAACAGGAATAGGGAGAACCGATGAGAGACAAGCTGGAGGTGTCTGGACGGGCAAATTTAACTCTCATTTCCCACCAGGAAGAGGAATTAACCAAAGGCTCAGCGTGCCGTGCTGGAACCAGATTAGGGCCTGAAGCAGTCCTGCGGTGTTGCGGACAGCTCACAAGAAAGCGAGTTGAAGAAAGGAGCTCAGGGACACTGTAATTCACAAACCTGCAGAGTTATAAATGACAGCTGTCCTCCAAAAATATACTGAAGTAAGGCTGCCAAGAGGACTAGAAAGCAGGGCAGAATGGCAGGAATCCGATTTCAGGAGGTAGACTGGAATTGCATTTAAAGCATAGGAAAAGAGGCAGAACGTAGACAATGATGCACTTGGCCAAAAAGGGCATATGCATTTTTTCTTGAATATATTCAGGAAAAAACGCATACGCCCTTTTTGGCCAACCAAGCAAGCTTGCAAAGGAAATCTGCACTACAATGAAGTCTCACTTCCCCCCGGTCAAAAGGGCCATCTGAAAAAAGTGTAAAATCCAGAAAGGCAGGACAGGCCATGGAGAACTGGGAGCCTTGTTATGCTGATGGGCGGGATGTAAATTGCCAACAGCCACTCTGGAGAAGTGTATGGTGTTTCCTGAAACATCTAAAAAACAAAGCAACAGAGCCTAGGGCACTTCCACTTATGGTCCTATAGCTTAGGGAAATTAAAATCAAAAAGACACAGCCAACCCAAAGTTTGGGATGGCTGTGTTTACAAGAACCTCCTTTACAGTACAAGTTCAATATCACAGAAAGCGAAAAATGGATAAAGAAGTTGTGGTACTTACGTACAATTCAATATCACTCAGCAATGAAATCTATGTCATCAGGCCCGTAGCAGCATAATGAGTGGATTCAAGTGTGATGATTCTAACTGAAATAAGTCACACAGAAAAAGAAACATCATAAGATATCACTAATACACGGAATGAAAACTTGGCTACACAGGAACTGGATTACAAAAGAGAACAGGGTCTCAAATTTAGAAAACCAACTTATGCTTGCTTAAGGGGAAAGGTGAGTTGGGGTGCTGCATAAAACCAGATATTGAAATGAGCACAGATAAAGTTCCTTAAGCCAAATATGTAATAGACAAGAGCTACACCTTGCTCAACGAAATGGACTCAAAACCCCATATTAAACGCCTAATAATGTACCTGACAGTAAGTATCTTAAAACCTATGGATTACTATGTCTCTGAAAGAGAATCAAGCGTGAGTACAGCGCCATAAACGCAGCAGTGATAGGATTGGAGAGGTTCGGTGAGCAAATGAAGACCCTTTGAAGTCATATTGCATGGTACCCATTCCACGGGTCTCAACTCTCCAGGTTTAAGGGATTCTTCCTTCAGCTAAACATGCATTTGGAACCCAGACTATGATCAACCGTGTGATCGTGAGTCATGTTCAAACATGTCTCAGTTCTCATCCCCTGGTTATCGGGTGCAACATTCTAGACACTTTACTAACACTCTCCCGACTTGGAGAGTCAGTGCCTTTAACCTCCTGTTTGGCCCAGTTTGCAAATTCCGCGGATGATGAACAGGAATAGGGAGAACCAATGAGAGACTAGCTGGAGGTGTCTGGACGGGCAAATTTAACTCTCATTTCCCACCAGGAAGAGGAATTAACCAAAGGCTCAGCGTGCCGTGCCGGAACCAGATTAGGGCCTGAGGCAATCCTGCGGTGTTGCGGCCAGCTCACAAGAAAGCGAGCTGAAGAGAGGAGCTCAGGGGCACTGTAATTCACAAACCTGCAGAGTTATAAATGACAGCTATCGTCCAAAAATATACTGAAGTAAGGCTGCCAAGAGGACTTGAAAGCTGGGCAGAATTGCAGGAAACCGATTTCAGGAGGTAGACTGGAATTGCATTTAAAGCATAGGAAAAGAGGCAGAACGTCGACAATGATGCACTAGGCCAAAAAGGGCATATGCGTTTTTTCCTGAATATATTCAGGAAACAACGCATACGCACTTTTTGGCCAACCATGCAAGCTTGCAAAGGAAATCTGCACTACAATGAAGTCTCACTTCCCCCGGGTCAAAAGGGCCATCTGTAAAAAGTGTAAAATCCAGAAAGGCAGGACAGGCCATGGAGAACTGGGAGCCTTGTTATGCTGATGGGCGGGATGTAAATTGCCAACAGCCACTCGGGAGAAGTGTATGGTGTTTCCTGAAACATCTAAAAAACAAAGCAACAGAGCCTAGGGCACTTCCACTTATGGTCCTATAGCTTAGGGAAATTAAAATAAAAAAGACACAGCCACCCCAAAGTTTGGGATGGCTCTGTTTACAAGAACCTCGTTTACGGTACATGTTCAATATCGCAGAAAGTGAAAAATGGATAAAGAAGTTGTGGTACTTACGTACAATGCAATATCACTCAGCAATGAAATCTATGTCATCTGGCCCATAGCAGCATAATGAGTGGATTCAGGTATGATGATTCTAACTGAAATAAGTCACACAGAAAAAGAAACATCATAAGATATCACTAATACACGGAATGTAAACTTGGCTACACAGGAACTGAATTTCAAAACAGAACATGGTCCCAAATTTAGAAAACCAACTTATGCTTGCTTAAGGGGAAAGGTGAGTTGGGGTGCTGCATAAAACCAGAGATTGAAATGAGCACAGATAAAGTTCCTTAAGCCAAATTTGGAATAGACAAGAGCTACTCCTTGCTCAACGAAATGGACTCAAAACCCCATATTAAACGCCTAATAATGTACCTGACAGTAAGTATCTTAAAACCTATGGATTGCTATGTCTCTGAAAGAGAATCAAGCGTGAGTACCGGGGCATAAACGCAGCAGTGATAGGATTGGAGAGGTTCGGTGTGCAAATGAAGACCCTTTGAAGTCATATTGCATGGTACCCATTCCACGGGTCTCAACTCTCCAGGCTTAAGGGATTCTTCCTTCAGCTAAAACATGCATGTGGATCCCGGAGTATGATCAACCATGTGATCGGGAGACGGGTTCAAATATGTCTCAGTTCTTGTCCCCTGGTACTCGGGTGCAACATTCCACATGCTTTACTAAGACTCTCCCGACTTGGAGAGTCAGTGCCTTTAACCTCCTGTTTGGCCCAGTTTGCAATTTCTGCGGAAGATGAACAGGAATAGGGAGAACCAATGAGAGACTAGCTGGAGGTGTCTGGACGGGCAAATTTAACTCTCATTTCCCACCAGGAAGAGGAATTAACCAAAGGCTCAGTGTGCCGTGCCGGAACCAGATTAGGGCCCGAAGCAATCCTGCGGTGTTGCGGCCAGCTCACAAGAAAGCGAGTTGAAGAAAGGAGCTCAGGGGCACTGTAATTCACAAACCTGCAGAGTTATAAATGACAGCTATCGTCCAAAAATATACTGAAGTAAGGCTGCCAAGAGGACTTGAAAGCTGGGCAGAATTGCAGGAAACCGATTTCAGGAGGTAGACTGGAATTGCATTTAAAGCATAGGAAAAGAGGCAGAACGTCGACAATGATGCACTTGGCCAAAAAGGGCGTATGCGTTGTTTCCTGAATATATTCAGGAAACAACGCATACGCCCTTTTTGGCCAACCAAGCAAGCTTGCAAAGGAAATCTGCACTACAATGAAGTCTCACTTCCCCCCGGTCAAAAGGGCCATCTGAAAAAAGTGTAAAATCCAGAAAGGCAGGACAGGCCATGGAGAACTGGGAGCCTTGTTATGCTGATGGGCGGGATGTAAATTGCCAACAGCCACTCTGGAGAAGTGTATGGTGTTTCCTGAAACATCTAAAAAACAAAGCAACAGAGCCTAGGGCACTTCCACTTATGGTCCTATAGCTTAGGGAAATTAAAATCAAAAAGACACAGCCAACCCAAAGTTTGGGACGGCTGTGTTTACAACAACCTCCTTTACAGTACAAGTTCAATATCGCAGAAAGCGAAAAATGGATAAAGAAGTTGTGGTACTTACGTACAATTCAATATCACTCAGCAATGAAATCTATGTCATCAGGCCCGTAACAGCATAATGAGTGGATTCAAGTGTGATGATTCTAACTGAAATAAGTCACACAGAAAAAGAAACATCATAAGATATCACTAATACACGGAATGAAAACTTGGCTACACAGGAACTGGATTACAAAAGAGAACAGGGTCTCAAATTTAGAAAACCAACTTATGCTTGCTTAAGGGGAAAGGTGAGTTGGGGTGCTGCATAAAACCAGATATTGAAATGAGCACAGATAAAGTTCCTTAAGCCAAATATATAATAGACAAGAGCTACACCTTGCTCAACGAAATGGACTCAAAACCCCATATTAAACGCCTAAGAATGTACCTGACTAGTAAGTATCTTAAAACCTATGGATTACTATGTCTCTGAAAGAGAATCAAGCGTGAGTACAGCGCCATAAACGCAGCAGTGATAGGATTGGAGAGGTTCGGTGAGCAAATGAAGACCCTTTGAAGTCATATTGCATGGTACCCATTCCACGGGTCTCAACTCTCCAGGTTTAAGGGATTCTTCCTTCAGCTAAACATGCATTTGGAACCCAGACTATGATCAACCGTGTGATCATGAGTCATGTTCAAACATGTCTCAGTTCTCATCCCCTGGTTATCGGGTGCAACATTCTAGACACTTTACTAACACTCTCCCGACTTGGAGAGTCAGTGCCTTTAACCTCCTGTTTGGCCCAGTTTGCAAATTCCGCGGATGATGAACAGGAATAGGGAGAACCAATGAGAGACTAGCTGGAGGTGTCTGGACGGGCAAATTTAACTCTCATTTCCCACCAGGAAGAGGAATTAACCAAAGGCTCAGCGTGCCGTGCCGGAACCAGATTAGGGCCCGAAGCAATCCTGCGGTGTTGCGGCCAGCTCACAAGAAAGCGAGTTGAAGAAAGGAGCTCAGGGGCACTGTAATTCACAAACCTGCAGAGTTATAAATGACAGCTATCGTCCAAAAATATACTGAAGTAAGGCTGCCAAGAGGACTTGAAAGCTGGGCAGAATTGCAGGAAACCGATTTCAGGAGGTAGACTGGAATTGCATTTAAAGCATACGAAAAGAGGCAGAACGTCGACAATGATGCACTTGGCCAAAAAGGGCGTATGCGTTGTTTCCTGAATATATTCAGGAAACAACGCATACGCCCTTTTTGGCCAACCAAGCAAGCTTGCAAAGGAAATCTGCACTACAATGAAGTCTCACTTCCCCCCGGTCAAAAGGGCCATCTGAAAAAAGTGTAAAATCCAGAAAGGCAGGACAGGCCATGGAGAACTGGGAGCCTTGTTATGCTGATGGGCGGGATGTAAATTGCCAACAGCCACTCTGGAGAAGTGTATGGTGTTTCCTGAAACATCTAAAAAACAAAGCAACAGAGCCTAGGGCACTTCCACTTATGGTCCTATAGCTTAGGGAAATTAAAATCAAAAAGACACAGCCAACCCAAAGTTTGGGACGGCTGTGTTTACAAGAACCTCCTTTACAGTACAAGTTCAATATCGCAGAAAGCGAAAAATGGATAAAGAAGTTGTGGTACTTACGTACAATTCAATATCACTCAGCAATGAAATCTATGTCATCAGGCCCGTAACAGCATAATGAGTGGATTCAAGTGTGATGATTCTAACTGAAATAAGTCACACAGAAAAAGAAACATCATAAGATATCACTAATACACGGAATGAAAACTTGGCTACACAGGAACTGGATTACAAAAGAGAACAGGGTCTCAAATTTAGAAAACCAACTTATGCTTGCTTAAGGGGAAAGGTGAGTTGGGGTGCTGCATAAAACCAGATATTGAAATGAGCACAGATAAAGTTCCTTAAGCCAAATATATAATAGACAAGAGCTACACCTTGCTCAACGAAATGGACTCAAAACCCCATATTAAACGCCTAATAATGTACCTGACAGTAAGTATCTTAAAACCTATGGATTACTATGTCTCTGAAAGAGAATCAAGCGTGAGTACAGCGCCATAAACGCAGCAGTGATAGGATTGGAGAGGTTCGGTGAGCAAATGAAGACCCTTTGAAGTCATATTGCATGGTACCCATTCCACGGGTCTCAACTCTCCAGGTTTAAGGGATTCTTCCTTCAGCTAAACATGCATTTGGAACCCAGACTATGATCAACCGTGTGATCATGAGTCATGTTCAAACATGTCTCAGTTCTCATCCCCTGGTTATCGGGTGCAACATTCTAGACACTTTACTAACACTCTCCCGACTTGGAGAGTCAGTGCCTTTAACCTCCTGTTTGGCCCAGTTTGCAAATTCCGCGGATGATGAACAGGAATAGGGAGAACCAATGAGAGACTAGCTGGAGGTGTCTGGACGGGCAAATTTAACTCTCATTTCCCACCAGGAAGAGGAATTAACCAAAGGCTCAGCGTGCCGTGCCGGAACCAGATTAGGGCCTGAGGCAATCCTGCGGTGTTGCGGCCAGCTCACAAGAAAGCGAGCTGAAGAGAGGAGCTCAGGGGCACTGTAATTCACAAACCTGCAGAGTTATAAATGACAGCTATCGTCCAAAAATATACTGAAGTAAGGCTGCCAAGAGGACTTGAAAGCTGGGCAGAATTGCAGGAAACCGATTTCAGGAGGTAGACTGGAATTGCATTTAAAGCATAGGAAAAGAGGCAGAACGTCGACAATGATGCACTAGGCCAAAAAGGGCATATGCGTTTTTTCCTGAATATATTCAGGAAACAACGCATACGCACTTTTTGGCCAACCATGCAAGCTTGCAAAGGAAATCTGCACTACAATGAAGTCTCACTTCCCCCGGGTCAAAAGGGCCATCTGTAAAAAGTGTAAAATCCAGAAAGGCAGGACAGGCCATGGAGAACTGGGAGCCTTGTTATGCTGATGGGCGGGATGTAAATTGCCAACAGCCACTCGGGAGAAGTGTATGGTGTTTCCTGAAACATCTAAAAAACAAAGCAACAGAGCCTAGGGCACTTCCACTTATGGTCCTATAGCTTAGGGAAATTAAAATCAAAAAGACCCAGCCAACCCAAAGTTTGGGACGGCTGTGTTTACAAGAACCTCCTTTACAGTACAAGTTCAATATCACAGAAAGCGAAAAATGGATAAAGAAGTTGTGGTACTTACGTACAATTCAATATCACTCAGCAATGAAATCTATGTCATCAGGCCCGTAACAGCATAATGAGTGGATTCAAGTGTGATGATTCTAACTGAAATAAGTCACACAAAAAAAGAAACATCATAAGATATCACTAATACACGGAATGAAAACTTGGCTACACAGGAACTGGATTACAAAAGAGAACAGGGTCTCAAATTTAGAAAACCAACTTATGCTTGCTTAAGGGGAAAGGTGAGTTGGGGTGCTGCATAAAACCAGATATTGAAATGAGCACAGATAAAGTTCCTTAAGCCAAATATGTAATAGACAAGAGCTACACCTTGCTCAACGAAATGGACTCAAAACCCCATATTAAACGCCTAATAATGTACCTGACAGTAAGTATCTTAAAACCTATGGATTACTATGTCTCTGAAAGAGAATCAAGCGTGAGTACAGCGCCATAAACGCAGCAGTGATAGGATTGGAGAGGTTCGGTGAGCAAATGAAGACCCTTTGAAGTCATATTGCATGGTACCCATTCCACGGGTCTCAACTCTCCAGGTTTAAGGGATTCTTCCTTCAGCTAAACATGCATTTGGAACCCAGACTATGATCAACCGTGTGATCATGAGTCATGTTCAAACATGTCTCAGTTCTCATCCCCTGGTTATCGGGTGCAACATTCTAGACACTTTACTAACACTCTCCCGACTTGGAGAGTCAGTGCCTTTAACCTCCTGTTTGGCCCAGTTTGCAAATTCCGCGGATGATGAACAGGAATAGGGAGAACCAATGAGAGACTAGCTGGAGGTGTCTGGACGGGCAAATTTAACTCTCATTTCCCACCAGGAAGAGGAATTAACCAAAGGCTCAGCGTGCAGTGCCGGAACCAGATTAGGGCCTGAGGCAATCCTGCGGTGTTGCGGCCAGCTCACAAGAAAGCGAGCTGAAGAGAGGAGCTCAGGGGCACTGTAATTCACAAACCTGCAGAGTTATAAATGACAGCTATCGTCCAAAAATATACTGAAGTAAGGCTGCCAAGAGGACTTGAAAGCTGGGCAGAATTGCAGGAAACCGATTTCAGGAGGTAGACTGGAATTGCATTTAAAGCATAGGAAAAGAGGCAGAACGTCGACAATGATGCACTAGGCCAAAAAGGGCATATGCGTTTTTTCCTGAATATATTCAGGAAACAACGCATACGCCCTTTTTGGCCAACCAAGCAAGCTTGCAAAGGAAATCTGCACTACAATGAAGTCTCACTTCCCCCCGGTCAAAAGGGCCATCTGAAAAAAGTGTAAAATCCAGAAAGGCAGGACAGGCCATGGAGAACTGGGAGCATTGTTATGCTGATGGGCGGGATGTAAATTGCCAACAGCCACTCGGGAGAAGTGTATGGTGTTTCCTGAAACATCTAAAAAACAAAGCAACAGAGCCTAGGGCACTTCCACTTATAGTCCTATAGCTTAGGGAAATTAAAACCAAAAAGACACAGCCACCCCAAAGTATGGGACGGCTCTGTTTACAAGAACCTCGTTTACGGTACAAGTTCAATATCGCAGAAATTGAAAAATGGATAAAGAATTTGTGGTACTTACGTACAATGCAATATCACTCAGCAATGAAATCTATGTCATCAGGCCCGTAGCAGCAGAATGAGTGGATTCAGGTATGATGATTCTAACTGAAATAAGTCACACAGAAAAAGAAACATCATAAGATATCACTAATACACGGAATGTAAACTTGGCTACCCAGGAACTGGATTACAAAACAGAACAGGGACTTAAATGTAGAAAAGCAACGTATGCTTGCTTAAGGGGAAAGGTGAGTTGGGGTGCTGCATAAAACCAGAGATTGAAATGAGCACAGATAAATTTCCTTAAGCCAAATATGGAATAGACAAGAGCTACTCCTTGCTCAATGAAATGGACTCAACACCCCATATTAAACACCTAAGAATGTACCTGACTAGTAAGTATCTTAAAACCTATGGATTGCTATGTCTCCAAAAGAGAATCAAGCGTGTGTACAGGGGCATAAACGCAGCAGTGATAGGATTGGAGAGATTCGGTGAGCAAATGAAGACCCTTTGAAGTCATATTGCATGGTACCCATTCCACGTGTCTCAACTCTCCAGGTTTAAGGGATTCTTCCTTCAGCTAAAGCATGCATGTGGAACCCAGAGTATGTTCAATCATGTGATCGGGAGACGTGTTCCAATATGTCTCAGTTCTCGTCCCCTGGTACTCGGGTGCAACATTGCAGATGCTTTACTAACACTCTCCCGACTTGGAGAGATAGTGCCTTTAACCTCCTGTTTGGCCCAGCTTGCAATTTCTGCGGAAGATGAACAGGAATAGGGAGAACCAATGAGAGACTAGCTGGAGGTGTCTGGATGGGCAAATTTAACTCTCATTTCCCACCAAGAAGAGGAATTAAGCAAAGGCTCAGCGTGCCGTGCCGGAACCAGATTAGGGCCTGAAGCAATCCTGCGGTGTTGCGGCCAGCTCACAAGAAAGCGAGTTGAAGAAAGGAGCTCAGGGGCACTGTAATTCACAAACCTGCAGAGTTATAAATGACAGCTATCGTCCAAAAATATACTGAAGTAAGGCTGCCAAGAGGACTTGAAAGCTGGGCAGAATTGCAGGAAACCGATTTCAGGAGGTAGACTGGAATTGCATTTAAAGCATAGGAAAAGAGGCAGAACGTCCACAATGATGCACTTGGCCAAAAAGGGCGTATGCGTTTTTTTCCTGAATATATTCAGGAACAAACGCATACGCACTTTTTGGCCAACCAAGCAAGCTTGCAAAGGAAATCTGCACTACATTGAAGTCTCACTTCCCTCCCGGTCAAAAGGACCATCTGAAAAAAGTGTAAAATCCAGAAAGGCAGGACAGGCCATGGAGAACTGGGAGCCTTGTTATGCTGATGGGCGGGATGTAAATTGCCAACAGTCACTGGGGAGAAGTGTATGGTGTTTCCTGAAACATCTAAAAAACAAAGCAACAGAGCCTAGGGCACTTCCACTTATTGTCATATAGCTTAGGGAAATTAAAGTCAAAAAGACACAGCCACCCCAAAGTTTGGGACGGCTCTGTTTACAAGAACCTCGTTTACAGTACAAGTTCAATATCGCAGAAAGCAAAAAATGGATAAAGAAGTTGTGGTACTTACGTACAATGCAATATCACTTAGCAATGAAATCTATGTCATCATTCCCGTAGCAGCATAATGAGTGGATTCATGTATGATGATTCTAACTGAAATAAGTCACACAGAAAAAGAAACGTCATAAGATATCACTAATACACGGAATGTAAACTTGGCTACACAGGCACTGAATTACAAAACAGAACAGGGTCTCAAATTTAGAAAACCAACTTATGCTTGCTTAAGGGGAAAGGTGAGTTGGGGTGCTGCATAAAACCAGAGATTGAAATGAGCACAGATAAAGTTCCTTAAGCCAAATATGTAATATACAAGAGCTACTCCTTGCTCAACAAAATGGACTCAACACCCCATATTAAACGCCTAAGAATGTACCTGACTACTAAGTATCTTAAAACCTATGGATTGCTATGTCTCCGAAAGAGAACCAAGCGTGTGTACAGGGGCATAAACGCAGCAGTGATAGGATTGGAGAGGTTCGGTGAGCAAATGAAGACCCTTTGAAGTCACATTGCATGGTACCCATTCCACGGGTCTCAACTCTCCAGGTTTAAGGGATTCTTCCTTCAGCTAAAACATGCATGTGGAACCCAGAGTATGATCAACCGTGTGATCGGGAGACGTGTTCAAATATGTCTCAGTTCTCGTACCCTGTTACTCGGGTGCAACATTCCAAACGCTTTATTAACACTCTCCCGAATTGGAAAGTCAGTGCCTTTAATCTCCTGTTTGGCCCAGTTTGCAATTTCTGCGTTAGATGAACAGGAATAGGGAGAACCAATGAGAGACTAGCTGGAGGTGTCTGGACGGGCAAATTTAACTCTCATTTCCCACCAGGAAGAGGAATTAACCAAAGGCTCAGCATGCCGTGCCGGAACCAGATTAGGGTCCGAAGCAATCCTGCGGTGTTGCGGCCAGCTCACAAGAAAGCGAGTTGAAGAAAGGAGCTCAGGGGCACTGTAATTCACAAACCTGCAGAGTTATAAATGACAGCTATCGTCCAAAAATATACTGAAGTAAGGCTGCCAAGAGGACTTGAAAGCTGGGCAGAATTGCAGGAAACCGATTTCAGGAGGTAGACTGGAATTGCATTTAAAGCATAGGAAAAGAGGCAGAACGTCCACAATGATGCACTTGGCCAAAAAGGGCGTATGCGTTTTTTCCTGAATATATTCAGGAAAAAACGCATACGCACTTTTTGGCCAACCAAGCAAGCTTGCAAAGGAAATCTGCACTACAATGAAGTCTCACTTCCCCACGGTCAAAAGGGCCATCTGAAAAAAGTGTAAAATCCAGAAAGGCAGGACAGGCCATGGAGAACTGGGAGCCTTGTTATGCTGATGGACAGGATGTAAATTGCCAACAGCCACTCTGGAGAAGTGTATGGTGTTTCCTGAAACATCTAAAAAACAAAGCAACAGAGCCTAGGGCACTTCCACTTATGGTCCTATAGCTTAGGGATATTAAAATCAAAAGGACACAGCCAACCCAAAGTTTGGGACGGCTGTGTTTACAAGAACCTCCTTTACAGTACAAGTTCAATATCGCAGAAAGCGAAAAATGGATAAAGAATTTGTGGTACTTACGTACAATGCAATATCACTCAGCAATGAAATCTATGTCATCATTCCCGTAGCAGCATAATGAGTGGATTCAGGTATGATGATTCTAACTGAAATAAGTCACACAGAAAAAGAAACGTCATAAGATATCACTAATACACGGAATGTAAACTTGGCTACACAGGAACTGGATTACAAAACAGAACGGGGTCTCAAATTTAGAAAACCAACTTATGCTTGCTTAAGGGGAAAGGTGAGTTGGGGTGCTGCATAAAACCAGAGATTGAAATGAGCACAGATAAAGTTCCTTAAGCCAAATATGGAATAGACAAGAGCTACTCCTTGCTCAACGAAATGGACTCAACACCCCATATTAAACGCCTAAGAATGTACCTGATTAGTAAGTATCTTAAAACCTATGGATTGCTATGTCTCCGAAACAGAATCAAGCGTGTGTACAGGGGCATAAACGCAGCAGTGATAGGATTGGAGAGGTTCGGTGAGCAAATGAAGACCCTTTGAAGTCATATTGCATGGTACCCATTCCACGGGTCTCAACTCTCCAGCTTTAAGGGATTCTTCCTTCTGCTGAAACATGCATGTGGAACCCAGAGTATGATCAACCGTGTGATTGGGAGACGTGTTCAAATATGTCTCAGTTTTCGACCGCTGGTACTCAGGTGCAACATTCCAGATGCTTTACTAACACTCTCCCAACTTGGAGAGTCAGTGCCTTTAACCTCCTGCTTGGCCCAGTTTGCAATTTCTGCGGAAGATGAACAGGGATAGGGAGGACCAATGAGAGACTAGCTGGAGGTGTCTGGACGGGCAAATTTAACTCTCATTTCCCACCAGGAAGAGCAATTAAGCAAAGGCTCAGCGTGCCGTGCCGGAACCAGATTAGGGCCTGAAGCAATCGTGCGGTGTTGCGGCCAGCTCACAAGAAAGCGAGTTGAAGAAAGGAGCTCAGGGGCACTGTAATTCACAAACCTGCAGAGTTATAAATGACAGCTATCGTCCAAAAATATACTGAAGTAAGGCTGCCACGAGGACTTGAAAGCGGGGCAGAATTGCAGGAAACCTATTTCAGGAGGTAGACTGGAATTGCATTTAAAGCATAGGAAAAGAGGCAGAACGTCGACAATGATGCACTTGGTCAAAAAGGGCGTATGCGTTTTTTCCTGAATATATTCAGGAAAAAACGCATACGCCCTTTTTGGCCAACCAAGCAAGCTTGCAAAGGAAATCTGCACTACAATGAAGTCTCACTTCCCCCCGGTTAAAAGGGCCATCTGAAAAAGTGTAAAATCCAGAAAGGCAGGACCGGCCATGGAGAACTGGGAGCCTTGTTATGCTGATGGGCGGGATGGAAATTGCCAACAGCCACTCAGGAGAAGTGTATGGTGTTTCCTGAAACATCTAAAAAACAAAGCAACAGAGCCTAGGGCACTTCCACTTATGGTCCTATAGCTTAGGGAAATTAAAATCAAAAAGACACAGCCACCCCAAAGTTTGGGATGGCTCTGTTTACAAGAACCTCGTTTACGGTACAAGTTCAATATCGCAGAAAGCGAAAAATGGATAAAGAATTTGTGGTACTTACGTACAATGCAATATCACTCAGCAATGAAATCTATGTCATCATTCCCGTAGCAGCATAATGAGTGGATTCAGGTATGATGATTCTAACTGAAATAAGTCACACAGAAAAAGAAACGTCATAAGTTATCACTAATACACGGAATGTAAACTTGGCTACACAGGATCTGGATTACAAAACAGAACAGGGTCTCAAATTTAGAAAACCAACTTATGCTTGTTTAAGGGGAAAGGTGAGTTGGGGTGCTGCATAAAACCAGAGATTGAAATGAGCACAGATAAAGTTCCTTAAGTCAAATATGGAATAGACAAGAGCTACTCCTTGCTCAACGAAATGGACTCAACACCCCATATTAAACGCCTAAGAATGTACCTGACTAGTAAGTATCTTAAAACCTATGGATTGCTATGTCTCCGAAACAGAATCAAGCGTGTGTACAGGGGCATAAACGCAGCAGTGATTGGATTGGAGAGGTTCGGTGAGCAAATGAAGACCCTTTGAAGTCATATTGCATGGTACCCATTCCATGGGTCTCAACTCTCCAGCTTTAAGGGATTCTTCCTTCAGCTGAAACATGCATGTGGAACCCAGAGTATGATCAACCGTGTGATTGGGAGACGTGTTCAAATATGTCTCAGTTTTCGACCGCTGGTACTCAGGTGCAACATTCCAGATGCTTTACTAACACTCTCCCAACTTGGAGAGTCAGTGCCTTTAACCTCCTGCTTGGCCCAGTTTGCAATTTCTGCGGAAGATGAACAGGGATAGGGAGGACCAATGAGAGACTAGCTGGAGGTGTCTGGACGGGCAAATTTAACTCTCATTTCCCACCAGGAAGAGCAATTAAGCAAAGGCTCAGCGTGCCGTGCCGGAACCAGATTAGGGCCTGAAGCAATCCTGCGGTGTTGCGGCCAGCTCACAAGAAAGCGAGTTGAAGAAAGGAGCTCAGGGGCACTGTAATTCACAAACCTGCAGA
Organism: Orcinus orca; assembly: GCF_937001465.1. Classification (NCBI taxonomy): domain Eukaryota; kingdom Metazoa; phylum Chordata; class Mammalia; order Artiodactyla; family Delphinidae; genus Orcinus; species Orcinus orca. The sequence continues at coordinate 400,511 of NW_026043836.1, read as the reverse complement.
GTTATAAATGACAGCTATCGTCCAAAAATATACTGAAGTAAGGCTGCCACGAGGACTTGAAAGCGGGGCAGAATTGCAGGAAACCTATTTCAGGAGGTAGACTGGAATTGCATTTAAAGCATAGGAAAAGAGGCAGAACGTCGACAATGATGCACTTGGCTAAAAAGGGCTTATGCGTTTTTTCCTGAATATATTCAGGAAAAAACGCATACGCCCTTTTTGGCCAACCAAGCAAGCTTGCAAAGGAAATCTGCACTACAATGAAGTCTCACTTCCCCCCGGTCAAAAGGGCCATCTGAAAAAAGTGTAAAATCCAGAAAGGCAGGACAGGCCATGGAGAACTGGGAGCCTTGTTATGCTGATGGGCGGGATGTAAATTGCCAACAGCCACTCAGGAGAAGTGTATGGTGTTTCCTGAAACATCTAAAAAACAAAGCAACAGAGCCTAGGGCACTTCCACTTATGGTCCTATAGCTTAGGGAAATTAAAATCAAAAAGACACAGCCACCCCAAAGTTTGGGATGGCTCTGTTTACAAGAACCTCGTTTACGGTACAAGTTCAATATCGCAGAAAGCGAGAAATGGATAAAGAATTTGTGGTACTTACGTACAATGCAATATCACTCAGCAATTAAATCTATGTCATCATTCCCGTAGCAGCATAATGAGTGGATTCAGGTATGATGATTCTAACTGAAATAAGTCACACAGAAAAAGAAACGTCATAAGATATCACTAATACACGGAATGTAAACTTGGCTACACAGGAACTGGATTACAAAACAGAACGGGGTCTCAAATTTAGAAAACCAACTTATGCTTGTTTAAGGGGAAAGGTGAGTTGGGGTGCTGCATAAAACCAGAGATTGAAATGAGCACAGATAAAGTTCCTTAAGCCAAATATGGAATAGACAAGAGCTACTCCTTGCTCAACGAAATGGACTCAACACCCCATATTAAACGCCTAAGAATGTACCTGACTAGTAAGTATCTTAAATCCTATGGATTGCTATGTCTCCGAAACAGAATCAAGCGTGTGTACAGGGGCATAAACGCAGCAGTGATAGGATTGGAGAGGTTCGGTGAGCAAATGAAGACCCTTTGAAGTCATATTGCATGGTACCCATTCCACGGGTCTCAACTCTCCAGCTTTAAGGGATTCTTCCTTCAGCTGAAACATGCATGTGGAACCCAGAGTATGATCAGCCGTGTGATCAGGACACGTGTTCAAATATGTCTCAGTTTTCGTCCGCTAGTACTCAGGTGCAACATTCCAGACGCTTTACTAACACTCTCCCGACTTGGAGAGTCAGTGCCTTTAAACTCCTGCTTGGCCCAGTTTGCAATTTCTGCGGAAGATGAACAGGGATAGGGAGGACCAATGAGAGACTAGCTGGAGGTGTCTGGACGGGCAAATTTAACTCTCATTTCCCACCAGGAAGAGGAATTAACCAAAGCCTCAGCGTGCCGTGCCGGAACCAGTTTAGGGCCTGAAGCAATCGTGCGGTGTTGCGGCCAGCTCACAAGAAAGCGAGTTGAAGAAAGGAGCTCAGGGACACTGTAATTCACAAACCTGTAGAGTTATAAATGACAGCTATCGTCCAAAAATATACTGAAGTAAGGCTGCCAAGAGGACTTGAAAGCGGGGCAGAATTGCAGGAAACCGATTTCAGGAGGTAGACTGGAATTGCATTTAAAGCATAGGAAAAGAGGCAGAACGTCCACAATGATGCACTTGGCCAAAAAGGGCGTATGCGTTTTTTCCTGAATATATTCAGGAAAAAACGCATACGCCCTTTTTGGCGAACCAAGCAAGCTTGCAAAGGAAATCTGCACTACAATGAAGTCTCACTTCCCCCCGGTCAAAAGGGCCATGTGAAAAAAGTGTAAAATCTAGAAAGGCAGGACAGGCCATGGAGAACTGGGAGCCTTGTTATGCTGATGGGCGGGATGTAAATTGCCAACAGCCACTCGGGAGAAGTGTATGGTGTTTCCTGAAACATCTAAAAAACAAAGCAACAGAGCCTAGGGCACTTCCACTTATAGTCCTATAGCTTAGGGAAATTAAAATCAAAAAGACACAGCCACCCCAAAGTTTGGGACCTCTCTGTTTACAAGAACCTCATTTACGGTAGAAGTTCAATATCGCAGAAAGTGAAAAATGGATAAAGAGGTTGTGGTAGTTACGTACAATGCAATATCACTCAGCAATGAAATCTATGTCATCAGGCCCGTAGCAGCATAGAATGGATTCAGGTATGATGATTCTCACTGAAATAAGTCACACAGAAAAAGAAACATCATAAGATATCACTAATACACGGAATGTAAACTTGGCTACACAGGAACTGGATTACAAAACAGAAGAGGGTCTCAAATTTAGAAAACCAACTTACGCTTGCTTAAGGGGAAAGGTGAGTTGGGGTGCTACATAAAACCAGAGATTGAAATGAGCACAGATAAATTTCCTTAAGCCAAATATGGAATAGACAAGAGCTACTCCTTGCTCAACGAAATGGACTCAACACCCCATATTAAATGCCTAAGAATGTACCTGACTAGTAAGTATCTTAAAACCTATGGATTGCTATGTCTCCGAAAGAGAATCAAGCGTGTGTACAGGGGCATAAACGCAGCAGTGATAGGATTGGAGAGGTTCGGTGAGCAAATGAAGACCCTTGGAAGTCATATTGCATGGTACCCATTCCACGGGTCTCAACTCTCCAGGTTTAAGGGATTCTTCCTTCAGCTAAAGCATGCATTGGAACCCAGAGTATGATCAATCATGTGATCGGGAGACGTGTTCCAATATGTCTCAGTTCTCGTCCCCTGGTACTCGGGTGCAACATTGCAGATGCTTTACTAACACTCTCCCGACTTGGAGAGATATTGCCTTTACCCTCCTGTTTGGCCCAGTTTGCAATTTCTGCGGAAGATGAACAGGAATAGGGAGAACCAATGAGAGACTAGCTGGAGGTGTCTGGATGGGCAAATTTAACTCTCATTTCCCACCAAGAAGAGGAATTAACCAAAGGATCAGCGTGCCGTGCCGGAACCAGATTAGGGCCTGAAGCAATCCTGCGGTGTTGCGGCCAGCTCACAAGAAAGCGAGTTGAAGAGAGGAGCTCAGGGGCACTGTAATTCACAAACCTGCAGAGTTATAAATGACAGCTATCGTCCAAAAATATACTGAAGTAAGCCTGCCAAGAGGACTTGAAAGCGGGACAGAATTGCAGGAAACCGATTTCAGGAGGTAGACTGGAATTGCATTTAAAGCATAGGAAAAGAGGCAGAACGTCCACAATGATGCACTTGGCCAAAAAGGGCGTATGCGTTTTTTCCTGAATATATTCAGGAAAAAACGCATACGCACTTTTTGGCCAACCAAGCAAGCTTGCAAAGGAAATCTGCACTACATTGAAGTCTCACTTCCCTCCCGGTCAAAAGGACCATCTGAAAAAAGTGTAAAATCCAGAAAGTCAGGACAGGCCATGGAGAACTGGGAGCCTTGTTATGCTGATGGGCGGGATGTAAATTGCCAACAGTCACTGGGGAGAAGTGTATGGTGTTTCCTGAAACATATAAAAAACAAAGCAACAGAGCCTAGGGCACTTCCACTTATTGTCATATAGCTTAGGGAAATTAAAATCAAAAAGACACAGCCACCCCAAAGTTTGGGATGGCTCTGTTTACAAGAACCTCGTTTACGGTACAAGTTCAAAATCGCAGAAAGCGAAAAATGGATAAAAAGCTGTGGTACTAACGTACAATGCAATATCACTCAGCAATGAAATCTATGTCATCATTCCCGTAGCAGCATAATGAGTGGATTAAGGTATGATGATTCTAACTGAAATAAGTCACACAGAAAAAGAAACGTCATAAGATATCACTAATACACGGAATGTAAACTTGGCTACACAGGCACTGAATTACAAAACAAAACAGGGTCTCAAATTTAGAAAACCAACTTATGCTTGCTTAAGGGGAAAGGTGAGTTGGGGTGCTGCATAAAACCAGAGATTGAAATGAGCACAGATAAAGTTCCTTAAGCCAAATATGTAATATACAAGAGCTACTCCTTGCTCAACGAAATGGACTCAACACCCCATATTAAACGACTAAGAATGTACCTGACTAGTAAGTATTTAAAACCTATGGATTGCTATGTCTCCGAAAGAGAATCAAGCATGTGTACAGGGGCATAAACGCAGCAGTGATAGGATTGCAGAGGTTCGGTGAGCAAATGAAGACCCTTTGAAGTCACATTGCATGGTACCCATTCCACGGGTCTCAACTCTCCAGGTTTAAGGGATTCTTCCTTCAGCTGAAACATGCATGTGGAACCCAGAGTATGATCAACCATGTGATCGGGAGACGTGTTCAAATATGTCTCAGTTCTCGTACCCTGTTACTCGGGTGCAACATTCCAAACGCTTTATTAACACTCTCCCGAATTGGAAAGTCAGTGCCTTTAATCTCCTGTTTGGACCAGTTTGCAATTTCTGCGGAAGATGAACAGGAATAGGGAGAACCAATGAGAGACTAGCTGGAGGTGTCTGGACGGGCAAATTTAACTCTCATTTCCCACCAGGAAGAGGACTTAACCAAAGGCTCAGCATGCCGTGCCGGAACCAGATTAGGGCCTGAAGCAATCCTGCGGTGTTGCAGCCAGATCACAAGAAAGCGAGTTGAAGATAGGAGCTCAGTGGCACTGTAATTCACAAACCTGCAGAGTTATAAATGACAGCTATCATCCAAAAATATACTGAAGTAAGGCTGCCAAGAGGACTTGAAAGCGGGGCAGAATTGCAGGAAACCGATTTCAGAAGGTAGACTGGAATTGCATTTAAAGCATAGGAAAAGAGGCAGAACGTCGACAATGATGCACTTGGCCAAAAAGGGCGTGTGCGTTGTTTCCTGAATATATTCAGGAAAAAACGCATACGCACTTTTTGGCCAACCAAGCAAGCTTGCAAAGGAAATCTGCACTACAATGAAGTCTCACTTCCCCCCAGTCAAAAGGGCCATCTGAAAAAAGTGTAAAATCCAGAAAGGCAGGACAGGCCATGGAGAACTGGGAGCATTGTTATGCTGATGGGCGGAATGTAAATTGCCAACAGCCACTGGGGAGAAGTGTATGGTGTTTCCTGAAACATCTAAAAAACAAAGCAACAGAGCCTAGGGCACTTCCACATATGGTCCTATAGCTTAGGGAAGTTAAAATCAAAAAGACACAGCCACCCCTAAGTTTGGAACGGCTCTGTTTACAAGAATCTCGTTTACGGGACAAGTTCAATATCGCAGAAAGTGAAAAATGGATAAAGCAGTTGTAGTACTTACGTACAATGCAATATCACTCAGCAATGAAATCTATGTCATCAGGCCCATAGCAGCATAATGAGTGCATTCAGGTATGATGATTCTATCTGAAATAAGTCACACAGAAAAAGAAACATCATAAGATATCACTAATACACGGAATGTAAACTTGGCTACACAGGAACAAGATTACAAAAGAGAACAGGGTCTCAAATTTAGAAAACCAACTTATGCTTGCTTAAGGGGAAAGGTGAGTTGGGGTGCTGCATAAAACCAGAGATTGAAATGAGCACAGATAAAGTTCCTTAAGCCAAACATGTAATAGACAAGAGCTATTCCTTGCTCAACGAAATGGACTCAACACCCCATATGAAACGCCTAAGAACGTACCTCACTAGTTAGTATCTTAAAACCTATGGATTGCTATGTCTCCAAAAGAGAAGCAAGCGTGTGTACAAGGGCATAAACGCAGCAGTGATAGGATTGGAGAGGTTCGGTGAGCAAACGAAGACCATTTGAAGTCATATTGCATGGTACCCATTCCACGGGTCTGAACTCTCCAGGTTTATGGGATTCTTCCTTCAGCTGAAACATGTATGTGAAACCCAGAGTATGATCAACCGTGTGATCGGAAGACGTGTTCAAATATGTCTCAGTTCTCCTCCCCTGGTACTCGGGTGCCACATTCCACACGCTTTAGTAACACACTCCCGATTTGGAGAGTCAGTGCCTTTAACCTCCTGTTTGGCCCAGTTTGCAATTTCCGCGGAAGATGAACAGGAATAGGGAGAACCAATGAGAGACTAGCTGGAGGTGTCTGGACGGGCAAATTTAACTCTCATTTCCCACCAGGAAGAGGAATTAAGCAAAGGCTCAGCGTGCCGTGCCGGAACCAGATTAGGGCCTGAAGCAATCTTGCAGTGTTGTGGCCAGCTCACAAGAAAGCGAGTTGAAGAAAGGAGCTCAGGGGCACTGTAATTCACAAACATGCAGAGTTATAAATGACAGCTATCGTCCAAAGTATACTGAAGTAAGGCTGCCAAGAGGACTTGAAAGCGGGCCAGAAATGCAGTAAACCGATTTCAGGAGGTAGACTGGAATTGCATTTAAAGCATAGGAAAAGAGGCAGAACGTCCAAAATAATGCACTTGGCCAAAAAGGGCGTATGCATTTTTTCCTGAATATATTCAGGAAAAAACGCGTACGCCCTTTTTGGCCAACCAAGCAAGCTTGCAAAGGAAATCTGCACTACAATGAAGTCTCACTTCCCCCCGGTCAAAAGGGCCATCTGAAAAAAGTGTAAAATCCAGAAAGGCAGGACAGGCCATGGAGAACTGGGAGCCTTGTTATGCTGATGGGCGGGATGTAAATTGCCAACAGCCACTGGGGAGAAGTGTATGGTGTTTCCTGAACCATCTAAAAAACAAAGCAACAGAGCCTAGGGCAGTTCCACTTATGGTCCTATAGCTTAGGGAAATTAAAATCAAAAAGACACAGCCACCCCAAAGTTTGGGACGGCTCTCTTTACAAGAACCTCGTTTACGGAACAAGTTCAATATCGCAGAAAGTGAAAAATGGATAAAGAAATTGTAGTACTTACGTATAATGCAATATCACTCAGCAATGAAATCTATGTCATCAGGCCCATAGCAGCATAATGAGTGGATTCAGGTATGATGATTCTAACTGAAATAAGTCACACAGAAAAAGAAACATCATAAGATATCACTAATACACGGAATGTAAACTTGGCTACACAGGAACTGGATTACAAAACACAACAGGGTCTCAAATGTAGAAAAGCAACTTATGCTTGCTTAAGGGGAAAGGTGAGTTGGGGTGCTGCATAAAACCAGAGATTGAAATGAGCACAGATAAGGTTCCTTAAGCCAAATATGTAATAGACAAGAGCTACTCCTTGCTCAACGAAATGGACTCAAAACCCCATATTAAACGCCTAATAATGTAGCTGACTAGTAAGTATCTTAAAACCTATGGATTGCTATGTCTCTGAAAGAGAATCAAGCGTGAGAACAGGGGCATAAACGCAGCAGTGATAGGATTGGAGAGGTTCGGTGAGCAAATGAAGACCCTTTGAAGTCATATTGCATGGTACCCATTCCACGGGTCTCAACTCTCCAGGTTTAAGGGATTCTTCCTTCAGCTAAACATGCATTTGGAACCCAGACTATGATCAACCGTGTGATCATGAGTCATGTTCAAATATGTCTCAGTTCTCATCCCCTGGTACTCGGCTGCAACATTCTAGACACTTTACTAACAATCTCCCGACTTGGAGAGTCAGTGCCTTTAACCTCCTGTTTGGCCCAGTTTGCAAATTCCGCGGATGATGAACAGGAATAGGGAGAACCAATGAGAGACTAGCTGGAGGTGTCTGGACGGGCAAATTTAACTCTCATTTCCCACCAGGAAGAGGAATTAACCAAAGCCTCAGCGTGCCGTGCCGGAACCAGATTAGGGCCTGAAGCAATCCTGCAGTGTTGCGGCCAGCTCACAAGAAAGCGAGCTGAAGAAAGGAGCTCAGGGGCACTGTAATTCACAAACCTGCAGAGTTATAAATGACAGCTATCGTCCAAAAATATACTGAAGTAAGGCTGCCAAGAGAACTTGAAAGCGGGGCAGAATTGCAGGAAACCGATTTCAGGAATTAGACTGGAATTGCATTTAAAGCATAGGAAAAGAGGCAGAACGTCGACAATGATGCACTTGGCCAAAATGTGCGTATGCGTTTTTTCCTGAATATATTCAGGAAAAAACGCATACGCCCTTTTTGGCCAACCAAGCAAGCTTGCAAAGGAAATCTGCACTACAATGAAGTCTCACTTCCCCCGGGTCAAAAGGGCCATCTGTAAAAAGTGTAAAATCCAGAAAGGCAGGACAGGCCATGGAGAACTGGGAGCCTTGTTATGCTGATGGGCGGGATGTAAATTGCCAACAGCCACTCTGGAGAAGTGTATGGTGTTTCCTGAAACATCTAAAAAACAAAGCAACAGAGCCTAGGGCACTTCCACTTATGGTCCTATAGCTTAGGGAAATTAAAGTCAAAAAGACACAGCCACCCCAAAGTTTGGGATGGCTCTGTTTACAAGAACCTCGTTTACGGTACAAGTTCAATATCACAGAAAGTGAAAAATGGATAAAGCAGTTGTGGTACTTACGTACAATGGAATATCACTCAGCAATGAAATCTATGTCATCAGGCCCGTAGCAGCATAATGAGTGGATTCAGGTATGATGATTCTAACTGAAATAAGTCACACAGAAAAAGAAACATCATAAGATATCACTAATACATGGAATGTAAACTTGGCTACACAGGAACTGGATTACAAAACAGAACAGGGTCTCAAATTTAGAAAACCAACTTAGGCTTGCTTAAGGGGAAAGGTGAGTTGGGGTGCTACATAAAACCAGAGATTGAAATGAGCACAGATAAAGTTCCTTAAGCCAAATATGGAATAGACAAGAGCTACTCCTTGCTCAACGAAATGGACTCAACACCCCATATTAAACGCCTAAGAATGTACCTGACTAGTAAGTATCTTAAAACCTATGGATTGCTATGTCTCCGAAAGAGAATCAAACGTGTGTACAGGGGCATAAACGCAGCAGTGATAGGATTTGAGAGGTTCGGTGAGCAAATGAAGACCCTTTGAAGTCATATTGCATGGTACCCATTCCACGGGTCTCATCTCTCCAGCTTTAAGGTTTTCTTCCTTCAGCTGAAACATGCATGTGGAACCCAGAGTATGATCAACCGTGTGATTGGGAGACGTGTTCAAATGTGTCTCAGTTTTCGTCCGCTGGTACTGAGGTGCAACATTCCAGACGCTTTTCTAACACTCTCCCGACTTGGAGAGTCAGTGCCTTTAACCTCCTGCTTGGCCCAGTTTGCAATTTCTGCGGAAGATGAACAGGGATAGGGAGGACCAATGAGAGACTAGCTGGAGGTGTCTGGACGGGAAAATTTAACTCTCATTTCCCACCAGGAAGAGGAATTAACCAAAGGCTCAGCGTGCCGTGCCGGAACCAGATTAGGGCCTGAAGCAATCCTGCGGTGTTGCGGCCAGCTCACAAGAAAGCGAGTTGAAGAAAGGAGCTCAGGGGCACTGTAATTCACAAACCTGCAGAGTTATAAATGACAGCTATCGTCCAAAAATATACTGAAGTAAGGCTGCCAAGAGGACTTGAAAGCGGGGCAGAATTGCAGGAAACCGATTTCAGGAGGTAGACTGGAATTGCATTTAAAGCATAGGAAAAGAGGCAGAACGTCCACAATGATGCACTTGGCCAAAAAGGGCGTATGCGTTTTTTCCTGAATATATTCAGGAAAAAACGCATACGCACTTTTTGGCCAACCAAGCAAGCTTGCAAAGGAAATCTGCACTACATTGAAGTCTCACTTCCCTCCCGGTCAAAAGGACCATCTGAAAAAAGTGTAAAATCCAGAAAGGCAGGACAGCCCATGGAGAACTGGGAGCCTTGTTATGCTGATGGGCGGGATGTAAATTGCCAACAGCCACTGGGGAGAAGTGTATGGTGTTTCCTGAAACATCTAAAAAACAAAGCAACAGAGCCTATGGCAATTCCACTTATGGTCCTATAGCTTAGGGAAATTAAAATCAAAAAGACACAGCCACCCCAAAGTTTGGGACGGCTCTGTTTAGAAGAACCTCGTTTACGGTACAAGTTCAATATCACAGAAAGTGAAAAATGGATAAAGCAGTTGTGGTACTTACGTACAATGCAATATCACTCAGCAATGAAATCTATGTCATCAGGCCCGTAGCAGCATAATGAGTGGATTCAGGTATGATGATTCTAACTGAAATAAGTCACACAGAAAAAGAAACATCATAAGATATCACTAATACATGGAATGTAAACTTGGCTACACAGGAACTGGATTACAAAACAGAAGAGGGTCTCAAATTTAGAAAACCAACTTAGGCTTGCTTAAGGGGAAAGGTGAGTTGGGGTGCTACATAAAACCAGAGATTGAAATGAGCACAGATAAATTTCCTTAAGCCAAATATGGAATACACAAGAGCTACTCATTGCTCAACGAAATGGACTCAACACCCCATATTAAACGCCTAAGAATGTACCTGACTAGTAAGTATCTTAAAACCTATGGATTGCTATGTCTCCGAAAGAGAATCAAGCGTGTGTACAGGGGCATAAACGCAGCAGTAATAGGATTTGAGAGGTTCGGTGAGCAAATGAAGACCCTTTGAAGTCATATTGCATGGTACCCATTCCACGGGTCTCAACTCTCCAGCTTTAAGGGATTCTTCCTTCAGCTGAAACATGCATGTGGAACCCAGAGTATGATCAACCGTGTGATCGGGAGACGTGTTCAAATATGTCTCAGTTCTCGTACCCTGTTACTCGGGTGCAACATTCCAAACGCTTTATTAACACTCTCCCGAATTGGAAAGTCAGTGCCTTTAATCTCCTGTTTGGACCAGTTTGCAATTTCTGCGGAAGATGAACAGGAATAGGGAGAACCAATGAGAGACTAGCTGGAGGTGTCTGGACGGGCAAATTTAACTCTCATTTCCCACCAGGAAGAGGAATTAACCAAAGGCTCAGCATGCCGTGCCGGAACCAGATTAGGGCCCGAAGCAATCCTGCGGTGTTGCGGCCAGCTCACAAGAAAGCGAGTTGAAGATAGGAGCTCAGTGGCACTGTAATTCACAAACCTGCAGAGTTATAAATGACAGCTATCATCCAAAAATATACTGAAGTAACGCTGCCAAGAGGACTTGAAAGCGGGGCAGAATTGCAGGAAACCGATTTCAGAAGGTAGACTGGAATTGCATTTAAAGCATAGGAAAAGAGGCAGAACGTCGACAATGATGCACTTGGCCAAAAAGGGCGTATGCGTTTTTTCCTGAATATATTCAGGAAAAAACGCATACGCCCTTTTTGGCGAACCAAGCAAGCTTGCAAAGGAAATCTGCACTACATTGAAGTCTCACTTCCCCAGTGGTCAAAAGGACCATCTGAAAAAAGTGTAAAATCCAGAAAGGCAGGAAAGGCAATGGAGAACTGGGAGCCTTGCTATGCTGATGGGCGGGATGTAAATTGCCAACAGCCACTTGGGAGAAGTGTATGGTGTTTCCTGAAACATCTAAAAAACAAAGCAACAGAGCCTAGGGCACTTACACTTATGGTCCTATAGCTTAGGGAAATTAAAATCAAAAACACACAGCCACCCCAAAGTTTGGGACGGCTCTGTTTACAAGAACCTTGTTTATGGTACAAGTTCAATATCACAGAAAGTGAAAAATGGATAAAGAAGTTGTGGTACTTACGTACAATGCAATATCACTCAGCAATGAAATCTATGTCATCAGGCCCGTAGCAGCATAGAGTGGATTCAGGTATGATGATTCGAACTGAAATAAGTCACACAGAAAAAGAAACCTCATAAGATATCACTAATACACGGAATGTAAACTTGGCTACCCAGGAACTGGATTACAAAACAGAACAGGGTCTCAAATGTAGAAAAGCAACGTATGCTTGCTTAAGGGGAAAGGTGAGTTGGGGTGCTGCATAAAACCAGAGATTGAAATGAGCACAGATAAAGTTCCTTAAGCCAAATATGGAATACACAAGAGCTACTCCTTGCTCAACGAAATGGACTCAAAACACCATATTAAATGCCTAATAATGTACCTGACTAGTAAGTATCTTAAAACCTATGGATTTCTATGTCTCTGAAAGAGAATCAAGCGTGAGTACAGGGACATAAACGCAGCAGTGATAGGATTGGAGAGGTTCGGTGAGCAAATGAAGACCCTTTGAAGTCATATTGCATGGTACCCATTCCACGGGTCTCAACTCTCCAGGTTTAAGGGATTCTTCCTTCAGCTAAAACATGCATGTGGAACCCAGAGTATGATCAACCATGTGATCGGGAGACGTGTTCAAATATGTCTCAGTTCTCATCCCCTGGTACTCGGGTGCAACATTCCAGATGCTTTACTAACACTCTCCCGACTTGGAGAGTCAGTGCCTTTAACCTCCTGTTTGGCCCAGTTTCCAAATTCCGCAGAAGATGAACAGAAATAGGGAGAACCAATGAGAGACTAGCTGGAGGTGTCTGGACGGGCAAATTTAACTCTCATTTCCCACCAGGAAGAGGAATTAACCAAAGCCTCAGCGTGCCGTGCCGGAACCAGATTAGGGCCTGAAGCAATCCTGCGGTGTTGCGGCCAGCTCACAAGAAAGCGAGTTGAAGAAAGGAGCTCAGGGGCACTGTTATCACAAACCTGCAGAGTTATGAATGACAGCTATCGTCCAAAAATATACTGAAGTAAGGCTGCCAAGAGGACTTGAAAGCGGGGCAGAATTACAGGAATCCGATTTCAGGAGGTAGACTGGAATTGCATTTAAGCATAGGAAAAGAGGCAGAACGTCGACAATGATGCACTTGGCCAAAAAGGGCGTATGCATTTTTTCCTGCATATATTCAGGAAAAAACGCATACGCCCTTTTTGGCCAACCAAGCAAGCTTGCAAAGGAAATCTGCACTACAATGTAGTCTCACTTCTCCCCAGTCAAAAAGGCCATGTGAAAAAAGTGTAAAATCCAGAAAGGCAGGACAGGCCATGGAGAACTGGGAGCCTTGTTATGCTGATGGGCGGGATGTAACTTGCCAACAGCCACTCAGGAGAAGTGTATGGTGTTTCCTGAAACATCTAAAAAACAAAGCAACAGAGCCTAGGGCACTTCCACTTATAGTCCTATAGCTTAGGGAAATTAAAATCAAAAAGACACAGCCACCCCAAAGTTTGGGACCTCTCTGTTTACAAGAACCCCATTTACGGTAGAAGTTCAATATCGCAGAAAGTAAAAAATGGATAAAGAAGTTGTGGTAGTTACGTACAATGCAATATCACTCAACAATGAAATCTATGTCATCAGGCCCATAGCAGCATAATGAGTGGATTCAGGTATGATGATTCTAACTGAAATAAGTCACACAGAAAAAGAAACATCATAAGATTTCACTAATACACGGATGTAAACTTGACTACACAGGAACTGAATTACAAAACAGAACAGGGTCTCAAATGTAGAAAAGCAACTTATGCTTGCTTAAGGGGAAAGGTGAGTTGGGGTGCTGCATAAAACCAGAGATTGAAATGAGCACAGATAAGGTTCCTTAAGCCAAATATGTAATAGACAAGAGCTACTCCTTGCTCAACGAAATGGACTCAAAACCCCATATTAAACACTTAATAATATACCTGACAGTAAGTATCTTAAAACCTATGGATTGCTATGTCTCTGAAAGAGAATCAAGCGTGAGTACAGCACCATAAACGCAGCAGTGATAGGATTGGAGAGGTTCGGTGAGCAAATGAAGACCCTTTGAAGTCATATTGCATGGTACCCATTCCACGGGTCTCAACTCTCCAGGTTTAAGGGATTCTTCCTTCAGCTAAACATGCATTTGGAACCCAGACTATGATCAACCGTGTGATCATGAGTCATGTTCAAATATGTCTCAGTTCTCATCCCCTGGTACTCGGGTGCAACATTCTAGACACTTTACTAACAATCTCCCGACTTGGAGAGTCAGTGCCTTTAACCTCCTGTTTGGCCCAGTTTGCAAATTCCGCGGATGATGAACAGGAATAGGGAGAACCAATGAGAGACTAGCTGGAGGTGTCTGGACGGGCAAATTTAACTCTCATTTCCCACCAGGAAGAGGAATTAACCAAAGCCTCAGCGTGCCGTGCCGGAACCAGATTAGGGCCTGAAGCAATCCTGCGGTGTTGCGGCCAGCTCACAAGAAAGCGAGCTGAAGAAAGGAGCTCAGGGGCACTGTAATTCACAAACCTGCAGAGTAATAAATGACAGCTATCGTCCAAAAATATACTGAAGTAAGGCTGCCAAGAGGACTTGAAAGCGGGGCAGAATTGCAGGAAACCGATTTCAGGAGTTAGACTGGAATTGCATTTAAAGCATAGGAAAAGAGGCAGAACGTCGACAATGATGCACTTGGCCAAAATGTGCGTATGCTTTTTTTCCTGAATATATTCAGGAAAAAACGCATACGCCCTTTTTGGCCAACCAAGCAAGCTTGCAAAGGAAATCTGCACTACAATGAAGTCTCACTTCCCCCGGGTCAAAAGGGCCATCTGTAAAAAGTGTAAAATCCAGAAAGGCAGGACAGGCCATGGAGAACTGGGAGCTTTGTTATGCTGATGGTCGGGATGTAAATTGCCAACAGCCACTCGGGAGAAGTGTATGGTGTTTCCTGAAACATCTAAAAAACAAAGCAACAGAGCCTAGGGCACTTCCACTTATGGTCCTATAGCTTAGGGAAATTAAAATCAAAAAGACACAGCCACCCCAAAGTTTGGGATGGCTCTGTTTACAAGAACCTCGTTTAGGGTACAAGTTCAATATCACAGAAAGTGAAAAATGGATAAAGCAGTTGTGGTACTTACGTACAATGCAATATCACTCAGCAATGAAATCTATGTCATCAGGCCCGTAGCAGCATAATGAGTGGATTCAGCTATGATGATTCTAACTGAAATAAGTCACACAGAAAAAGAAACCTCATAAGATATCACTAATACATGGAATGTAAACTTGGCTACACATGAACTGGATTACAAAACAGGACAGGGTCTCAAATTTAGAAAACCAACTTATGCTTGCTTAAGTGGAAAGGTGAGTTGGGGTGCTGCATAAAACCAGAGATTGAAATGAGCACAGATAAAGTTCCTTAAGCCAAACATGTAGTAGACAAGAGCTACTCCTTGCTCAACGAAATGGACTCAACACGCCATATTTAACGCCTAAGAATGTAGCTGACTAGTAAGTATCTTAAAACCTATGGATTGCTATGTCTCCAAAAGAGAATCAAGCATGTGTACAGGGGCATAAACGCAGCAGTGATAGGATTGGAGAGATTCGGTGAGCAAATGAATACCCTTTGAAGTCATATTGCATGGTAACCATTCCACGGGTCTCAACTCTCCAGGTTTAAGGGATTCTTCCTTCAGCTAAAGCATGCATGTGGAACCCAGAGTATGATCAATCATGTGATCGGGAGACGTGTTCCAATATGTCTCAGTTCTCGTCCCCTGGTACTCGGGTGCAACATTGCAGATGCTTTACTAACACTCTCCCGACTTGGAGAGATAGTGCCTTTAACCTCCTGTTTGGCCCAGTTTGCAATTTCTGCGGAAGATGAACAGGAATAGGGAGAACCAATGAGAGACTAGCTGGAGGTGTCTGGACGGGAAAATTTAACTCTCATTTCCCACCAGGAAGAGGAATTAACCAAAGGCTCAGCGTGCCGTGCCGGAACCAGATTAGGGCCTGAAGCAATCGTGCGCTGTTGCGGCCAGCTCACAACAAAGCGAGTTGAAGAAAGGACCTCAGGGGCACTGTAATTCACAAACCTGCAGAGTTATAAATGACAGCTATCGTCCAAAAATATACTGAAGTAAGGCTGCCAAGAGGACTTGAAAGCGGGGCAGAATTGCAGGAAACCGATTTCAGGAGGTAGACTGGAATTGCATTTAAAGCATAGGAAAAGAGGCAGAACGTCCACAATGATGCACTTGGCCAAAAAGGGCGTATGCGTTTTTTCCTGAATATATTCAGGAAAAAACGCATACGCACTTTTTGGCCAACCAAGCAAGCTTGCAAAGGAAATCTGCACTACATTGAAGTCTCACTTCCCTCCCGGTCAAAAGGACCATCTGAAAAAAGTGTAAAATCCAGAAAGGCAGGACAGGCCATGGAGAACTGGGAGCTTTGTTATGCTGATGGGCGGGATGTAAATTGCCAACAGCCACTCGGGAGAAGTGTATGGTGTTTCCTGAAACATCTAAAAAACAAAGCAACAGAGCCTAGGGCACTTCCACTTATTGTCATATAGCTTAGGGAAATTAAAATCAAAAAGACACAGCCACCCCAAAGTTTGGGACGGCTCTGTTTACAAGAACCTCGTTTACGGTACAAGTTCAATATCGCAGAAAGCGAAAAATGGATAAAGAAGTTGTGGTACTTACGTACAATGCAATATCACTCAGCAATGAAATCTATGTCATCATTCCCGTAGCAGCATAATGAGTGGATTCAGGTATGATGATTCTAACTGAAATAAGTCACACAGAAAAAGAAACGTCATAAGATATCACTAATACACGGAATGTAAACTTGGCTACACAGGCACTGAATTACAAAACAGAAGAGGGTCTCAAATTTAGAAAACGAACTTATGCTTGCTTAAGGGGAAAGGTGAGTTGGGGTGCTGCATAAAACCAGAGATTGAAATGAGCACAGATAAAGTTCCTTAAGCCAAATATGGAATAGACAAGAGCTACTCCTTGCTCAACGAAATGGACTCAACACCCCATATTAAATGCCTAAGAATGTACCTGACTAGTAATTATCTTAAAACCTATGGATTGCTATGTCTCCGAAAGAGAACCAAGCGTGTGTACAGGGGCATAAACGCAGCAGTGATAGGATTGGAGAGGTTCGGTGAGCAAATGAAGACCCTTTGAAGTCACATTGCATGGTACCCATTCCACGGGTCTCAACTCTCCAGGTTTAAGGGATTCTTCCTTCAGCTAAAACAGGCATGTGGAACCCAGAGTATGATCAACCATGTGATCGGGAGACGTGTTCAAATATGTCTCAGTTCTCGTACCCTGTTACTCGGGTGCAACATTCCAAACGCTTTATTAACACTCTCCCGAATTGGAAAGTCAGTGCCTTTAATCTCCTGTTTGGCCCAGTTTGCAATTTCTGCAGAAGATGAACAGGAATAGGGAGAACCAATGAGAGACTAGCTGGAGGTGTCTGGACGGGCAAATTTAACTCTCATTTCCCAATAAGAAGAGGAATTAACCAAAGGCTCAGCATGCCGTGCCGGAACCAGATTAGGGCCCGAAGCAATCCTGCAGTGTTGCGGCCAGCTCACATGAAAGCGAGTTGAAGATAGGAGCTCAGTGGAACTGTAATTCACAACCCTGCAGAGTTATAAATGACAGATATCGTCCAAAAATATACTGAAGTAAGCCTGCCAAGAGGACTTGAAAGCGGGGCAGAATTGCAGGAAACCAATTTCAGGAGGTAGACTGGAATTGCATTTAAAGCATAGGAAAAGAGGCAGAACGTCGACAATGATGCACTTGGCCAAAAAGGGCGTATGCGTTTTTTCCTGAATATATTCAGGAAAAACCGCATACGCCCTTTTTGGCCAACCAAGCAAGCTTGCAAAGGAAATCTGCACTACAATGAAGTCTCACTTCCCCCTGGTCAAAAGGGCCATCTGAAAAAAGTGTAAAATCCAGAAAGGCAGGACAGGCCATGGAGAACTGGGAGCCTTGTTATGCTGATGGGCGGGATGTAAACTGCCAACAGCCACTAGGGAGAAGTGTATGGTGTTTCCTGAAACATCTAAAAAACAAAGCAACAGAGCCTAGGGCACTTCCACTTATGGTCCTATAGCTTAGGGAAATTAAAATCAAAAAGACACAGCCACCCCAATGTTTGGGATGGCTCTGTTTACAAGAACCTCGTTTACGGTACATGTTCAATATCACAGAAGGTGAAAAATGGATAAAGCAGTTGTGGTACTTACGTACAATGCAATATCACTCAGCAATGAAATCTATGTCATCAGGCCCATAGCAGCATAATGAGTGCATTCAGGTATGATGATTCTATCTGAAATAAGTCACACAGAAAAAGAAACATCATAAGATATCACTAATACACGGAATGTAAACTTGGCTACACAGGAACAGGATTACAAAAGAGAACAGGGTCTCAAATTTAGAAAAGCAACTTATGCTTTCTTAAGGGGAAAGGTGAGTTGGGGTGCTACATAAAACCAGAGATTGAAATGAGCACAGATAAGGTTCCTTAAGCCAAACATGTAATAGACAACAGCTACTCCTTGCTCAACGAAATGGACTCAACACCACATATGAAACGCCTAAGAATGTACCTCACTAGTTAGTATCTTAAATCCTATGGATTGCTATGTCTCCAAAAGAGAAGCAAGCGTGTGTACAAGAGCATAAACGCAGCAGTGATAGGATTGGAGAGGTTCGGTGAGCAAATGAAGACATTTGAAGTCATATTGCATAGTACCCATTCCACGGGTCTCAACTCTCCAGGTTTAAGGGATTCTTCCTTCAGCTAAAGCATGCATGTGGAACCCAGAGTATGATCAACCGTGTGATCGGGAGACGTGTTCCAATATGTCTCAGTTCTCGTCCCCTGGTACTCGGGTGCAACATTCCAGACGCTTTACTAACACTCTCCCGACTTGGAGAGTCAGTGCCTTTAACCTCCTGTTTGGACCAGTTTGCAATTTCTGCGGAAGATGAACAGGAATAAGGAGAACCAATGAGAGACTAGCTGGAGGTGTCTGGACGGGCAAATTTAACTCTCATTTCCCACTAGGAAGAGGAATTAACCAAAGGCTCAGCGTGCCGTGCCGGAACCAGATTAGGGCCTGAAGCAATCGTGCGCTGTTGCGGCCAGCTCACAACAAAGCGAGTTGAAGAAAGGACCTCAGGGGCACTGTAATTCACAGACCTGCAGAGTTATAAATGACAGCTATCGTCCAAAAATATACTGAAGTAAGGCTGCCAAGAGGACTTGAAAGCGGGGCAGAATTGCAGGAAACCGATTTCAGGAGGTAGACTGGAATTGCACTTAAAGCATAGGAAAAGAGGCAGAACTTCGACAATGATGCACTAGGCCAAAAAGGGCGTATGCGTTTTTTCCTGAATATATTCAGGAAAAAACGCATACGCCCTTTTTGGCCAACCAAGCAACCTTGCAAAGGAAATCTGCACTACAATGAAGTCTCACTTCCCCCTGGTCAAAAGGGCCATCTGAAAAAAGTGTAAAATCCAGAAAGGCAGGACAGGCCATGGAGAACTGGGAGCCTTGTTATGCTGATGGGCGGAATGTAAATTGCCAACAGCCACTGGGGAGAAGTGTATGGTGTTTCCTGAAACATCTAAAAAACAAAGCAACAGAGCCTAGGGCACTTCCACATATGGTCCTATAGCTTAGGGAAATTAAAATCAAAAAGACACAGCCACCCCTAAGTTTGGAACGGCTCTGTTTACAAGAATCTCGTTTATGGTACAAGTTCAATATCGCAGAAATTGAAAAATGGATAAAGCAGTTGTGGTACTTACGTACAATGCAATATCACTCAGCAATGAAATCTATGTCATCAGGCCCATAGCAGCATAATGAGTGCATTCAGGTATGTTGATTCTATCTGAAATAAGTCACACAGAAAAAGAAACATCATAAGATATCACTAATACACGGAATGTAAACTTGGCTACACAGGAACAGGATTACAAAAGAGAACAGGGTCTCAAATTTAGAAAATCAACTTATGCTTTCTTAAGGGGAAAGGTGAGTTGGGGTGCTGCATAAAACCAGAGATTGAAATGAGCACAGATAAGGTTCCTTAAGCCAAACATGTAATAGACAAGAGCTACTCCTTGCTCAACGAAATGGACTCAACACCACATATGAAACGCCTAAGAATGTACGTCACTAGTTAGTATCTTAAATCCTATGGATTGCTATGTCTCCAAAAGAGAAGCAAGCGTGTGTACAAGGGCATAAACGCAGCAGTGATAGGATTGGAGAGGTTCGGTGAGCAAATGAAGACCCTTTGAAGTCATATTGCATGGTACCCATTCCACGGGTCTCAACTCTCCAGCTTTAAGGGATTCTTCCTTCAGCTGAAACATGCATGTGGAACCCAGAGTATGATCAACCGTGTGATTGGGAGACGTGTTCAAATATGTCTCAGTTTTCGTCCGCTGGTACTCAGGTGCAACATTCCAGACGCTTTACTAACACTCTCCCGACTTGGAGAGTCAGTGCCTTTAACCTCCTGCTTGGCCCAGTTTGCAATTTCTGCGGAAGATGAACAGGGATAGGGAGGACCAATGAGAGACTAGCTGGAGGTGTCTGGACGGGGAAATTTAACTCTCATTTCCCACCAGTTAGAGGAATTAACCAAAGGCTCAGCGTGCCATGCCGGAACCAGATTAGGGCCTGAAGCAATCGTGCGGTGTTGCGGCCAGCTCACAAGAAAGCGAGTTGAAGAAAGGAGCTCAGGGGCACTGTAATTCACAAACCTGCAGAGTTATAAATGACAGCTATCGTCCAAAAATATACTGAAGTAAGGCTGCCAAGAGGACTTGAAAGCGGGGCAGAATTGCAGGAAACCGATTTCAGGAGGTAGACTGGAATTGCATTTAAAGCATAGGAAAAGAGGCAGAACGTCGACAATGATGCACTTGGCCAAAAAGGGCGTATGCGTTTTTTCCTGAATATATTCAGGAAAAACCGCATACGCCCTTTTTGGCCAACCAAGCAAGCTTGCAAAGGAAATCTGCACTACAATGAAGTCTCACTTCCCCGTGGTCAAAAGGGCCATCTGAAAAAAGTGTAAAATCCAGAAAGGCAGGACAGGCCATGGAGAACTGGGAGCCTTGTTATGCTGATGGGCGGGATGTAAATTGCCAACAGCCACTGGGGAGAAGTGTATGGTGTTTCCTGAAACATCTAAAAAACAAACCAACAGAGCCTAGGGCACTTCCACTTATGGTCCTATAGCTTAGGGAAATTAAAATCAAAAAGACACAGCCACCCCAAAGTTTGGGACGGCTCTGTTTACAAGAATCTCGTTTACGGGACAAGTTCAATATCGCAGAAAGTGAAAAATGGATAAAGCAGTTGTGGTACTTACGTACAATGCAATATCACTCAGCAATGAAATCTATGTCATCAGGCCCGTAGCAGCATAATGAGTGGATTCAGGTATGATGATTCTGTCTGAAATAAGTCACACAGAAAAAGAAACATCATAAGATATCACTAATACACGGAATGTAAACTTGGCTACACAGGAACAGGATTACAAAAGAGAACAGGGTCTCAAATTTAGAAAACCCACTTATGCTTGCTTAAGGGGAAAGGTGAGTTGGGGTGCTGCATAAAACCAGAGATTGAAATGAGCACAGATAAAGTTCCTTAATCCAAAAATGGAATAGACAAGAGCTACTCCTTGCTCAACGAAATGGACTCAAAACACCATATTAAATGCCTAATAATGTACCTGACTAGTAAGTATCTTAAAACCTATGGATTGCTATGTCTCTGAAAGAGATTCAAGCGTGAGTACAGGGACATGAACGCAGCAGTGATAGGATTGGAGAGGTTCGGTGAGCTAACGAAGACCCTTTGAAGTCATATTGCATGGTACCCATTCCACGGGTCTCAACTCTCCAGGTTTAAGGGATTCTTCCTTCAGCTAAAACATGCATGTGGAACCCAGAGTATGATCAACCATGTGATCGGGAGACGTGTTCAAATATGTCTCAGTTCTCATCCCCTGGTACTCGGGTGCAACATTCCAGATGCTTTACTAACACTCTCCCGACTTGGAGAGTCAGTGCCTTTAACCTCCTGTTTGGCCCAGTTTGCAAATTCCGCAGAAGATGAACAGGAATAGGGAGAACCAATGAGAGACTAGCTGGAGGTGTCTGAACGGGCAAATTTAACTCTCATTTCCCACCAGGAAGAGGAATTAACCAAAGCCTCAGCGTGCCGTGCCGGAACCAGATTAGGGCCTGAAGCAATCCTGCGGTGTTGTGGCCCGCTCACAAGAAAGCGAGTTGAAGAAAGGAGCTCAGGGGCACTGTAATTCACAAACCTGCAGAGTTATGAATGACAGCTATCGTCCAAAAATATACTGAAGTAAGTCTGCGAAGAGGACTTGAAAGCGGGGCAGAATTGCAGGAAACCGATTTCAGGAGGTAGACTTGAATTGCATTTAAGCATAGGAAAAGAGGCAGAACGTCGACAATGATGCACTTGGCCAAAAAGGGCGTATGCGTTTTTTCCTGCATATATTCAGGAAAAAACGCATACGCCCTTTTTGGCCAACCAAGCAAGCTTGCAAAGGAAATCTGCACTACAATGAAGTCTCCCTTCCCCCCAGTCAAAAGGGCCATGTGAAAAAAGTGTAAAATCCAGAAAGGCAGGACAGGCCATGGAGAACAGGGAGCCTTGTTATGCTGATGGGCGGGATGAAAATTGCCAACAGCCACTCAGGAGAAGTGTATGGTGTTTCCTGAAACATCTAAAAAACAAAGCAACAGAGCCTAGGGCACTTCCACTTATAGTCCTATAGCTTAGGGAAATTAAAATCAAAAAGACACAGCCACCCCAAAGTTTGGGACCTCTCTGTTTACAAGAACCCCATTTACGGTAGAAGTTCAATATCGCAGAAAGTGAAAAATGGATAAAGAAGTTGTGGTAGTTACGTACAATGCAATATCACTCAGCAATGAAATCTATGTCATCAGGCCCGTAGCAGCATAGACTGGATTCAGGTATGATGATTCTCACTGAAATAAGTCACACAGAAAAAGAAACATCATAAGATATCACTAATACACGGAATGTAAACCTGGCTACACAGGAACTGGATTACAAAACAGAAGAGGGTCTCAAATTTAGAAAACCAACTTATGCTTGCTTAAGGGGAAAGGTGAGTTGGGGTGCTACATAAAACCAGAGATTGAAATGAGCACAGATAAATTTCCTTAAGCCAAATACGGAATAGGCAAGAGCTACTCCTTGCTCAACGAAATGGACTCAACACCCCATATTAAACGCCTAATAATGTACCTGACTAGTAAGTATCTTAAAACCTATGGATTGCTATGTCTCCAAAAGAGAAACAAGCATGTGTACAGGGGCATAAACGCAGCAGTGATACGATTGGAGAGGTTCGGTGAGCAAATGAAGACCCTTTGAAGTCATATTGCATGGTACTCATTCCACGGGTCTCAACTCTCCAGCTTTAAGGGATTCTTCCTTCAGCTGAAACATGCATGTGGAACCCAGAGTATGATCAACCGTGTGATTGGGAGACGTGTTCAAATATGTCTCAGTTTTCGACCGCTGATACTCAGGTGCAACATTCCAGATGCTTTACTAACACTCTCCAGACTTGGAGAGTCAGTGCCTTTAACCTCCTGCTTGGCCCAGTTTGCAATTTCTGCGGAAGATGAACAGGGATAGGGAGGATCAATGAGAGACTAGCTGGAGGTGTCTGGATGGGCAAATTTAACTCTCATTTCCCACCAGGAAGAGCAATTAAGCAAAGGCTCAGCGTGCCGTGCCGGAACCAGATTAGGGCCTGAAGCAATCGTGCGGTGTTGCGGCCAGCTCACAAGAAAGCGAGTTGAAGAAAGGAGCTCAGGGGCACTGTAATTCACAAACCTGCAGAGTTATAAATGACAGCTATCATCCAAAAATATACTGAAGTAAGGCTGCCACGAGGACTTGAAAGCAGGGCAGAATTGCAGGAAACCAATTTCAGGAGGTAGACTGGAATTGCATTTAAAGCATACGAAAAGAGGCAGAACGTAGACAATGATGCACTTGGCCAAAAAGGGTGTATGCGTTTTTTCCTGAATATATTCAGGAAAAAACGCATACGCCCTTTTTGGCCAACCAAGCAAGCTTGCAAAGGAAATCTGCACTACAATGAAGTCTCACTTCCCCCCGGTCAAAAGGGCCATCTGAAAAAAGTGTAAAATCCACAAAGGCAGGAGCGGCCATGGAGAACTGGGAGCCTTGTTATGCTGATGGGCGGGATGTAAATTGCCAACAGCCACTGGGGAGAAGTGTATGGTGTTTCCTGAAACATCTAAAAAACAAACCAACAGAGCCTAGGGCACTTCCACTTATGGTCCTATAGCTTAGGGAAATTAAAATCAAAAAGACACAGCCACCCCAAAGTTTGGGACGGCTCTGTTTACAAGAATCTCGTTTACGGTACATGTTCAATATCGCAGAAAGTGAAAAATGGATAAAGAAGTTGTGGTAATCACGTACAATGCAATATCACTCAGCAATGAAATCTATGTCATCTGGCCCATAGCAGCATAATGAGTGGATTCAGGTATGATGATTCTCACTGAAATAAGTCACACAGAAAAAGAAACATCATAAGATATCACTAATACACGGAATGTAAACTTGGCTACACAGGAACTGGATTACAAAACAGAAGAGGGTCTCAAATTTAGAAAACCAACTTATGCTTGCTTAAGGGGAAAGGTGAGTTGGGGTGCTACATAAAACCAGAGATTGAAATGAGCACAGATAAATTTCCTTAAGCCAAATATGGAATAGACAAGAGCTACTCCTTGCTCAACGAAATGGACTCAACACCCCATATTAAACGCCTAAGAATGTACCTGACTAGTAAGTATCTTAAAACCTATGGATTGCTATGTCTCCGAAAGAGAATCAAGCGTGTGTACAGGGGCATAAACGCAGCAGTGATAGGACTGGAGAGTTTCGGTGAGCAAATGAAGACCCTTTGAAGTCATATTGCAAGGTACCCATTCCACGGGTCTCAACTCTCCAGCTTTAAGGGATTCTTCCTTCAGCTGAAACATGCATGTGGAACCCAGAGTATGATCAACCGTGTGATTGGGAGACGTGTTCAAATATGTCTCAGTTTTCGTCCGCTGGTACTCAGGTGCAACATTCCAGACGCTTTACTAACACTCTCCCGACTTGGAGAGTCAGTGCCTTTAACCTCCTGCTTGGCCCAGTTTGCAATTTCTGCGGAAGATGAACAGGGATAGGGAGGACCAATGAGAAACTAGCTGGAGGTGTCTGGACGGGCAAATTTAACTCTCATTTCCCACCAGGAAGAGCAATTAAGCAAAGGCTCAGCGTGCCGTGCCGGAACCAGATTAGGGCCTGAAGCAATCCTGCGGTGTTGCGGCCAGCTCACAAGAAAGCGAGTTGAAGAAAGGAGCTCAGGGGCACTGTTATCACAAACCTGCAGAGTTATGAATGACAGCTATCGTCCAAAAATATACTGAAGTAAGGCTGCCAAGAGGACTTGAAAGCGGGGCAGAATTGCAGGAATCCGATTTCAGGAGGTAGACTGGAATTGCATTTAAAGCATAGGAAAAGAGGCAGAACGTCCACAATGATGCACTTGGCCAAAAAGGGTGTATGCGTTTTCTCCTGAATATATTCAGGAAAAAACGCATACGCACTTTTTGGCGAACCAAGCAAGCTTGCAAAGGAAATCTGCACTACATTGAAGTCTCACTTCCCCCCCGGTCAAAAGGACCATCTGCAAAAAGTGTAAAATCCAGAAAGGCAGGACAGGTCATGGAGAACTGGGAGCCTTGTTATGCTGATGGGCGGCATGTAAATCGCCAACACTCACGGGGGAGAAGTGTATGGTGTTTCCTGAAACATCTAAAAAACAAAGCAACAGAGCCTAGGGCACTTGCACTTATGGTCCTATAGCTTAGGGAAATTAAAATAAAAAAGACACAGCCACCCCAATGTTTGGGACGGCTCTGTTTAAAAGAACTCCTTTATGGCACTAGTTCAATTTCGCAGAAAGTGAAAAATGGATAAAGAAGTTGTGGTACTTACGTACAATGCAATATCACTCAGCAATGAAATCTATGTCATCAGACCCGTAGAAGCATAATGAGTGGATTCAGGTATGATGATTCTAACTGAAATAAGTCACACAGAAAAAGAAACATCATAAGATATCACTAATACACGGAATGTAAACTTGGCTACACAGAACAGAATTACAAAACAGCACAGGGTGTCAAATTTAGAAAACCCACTTATGCTTGCTTAAGGGGAAAGGTGAGTTGGGGTGCTGCATAAACCAGAGATTAAAATGAGCACAGATAAAGTTCCTTAAGCCAAATATATAATAGACAAGAGCTACTCCTTGCTCAACGAAATGGACTCAACACCCCATATTAAACGCCTAAGAATGTACCTGACTAGTAAGTATCTTAAAACCTATGGATTGCTATGCCTCTGAAAGAGAATCAAGCATGTGTACAGGGGCATAAACGCAGCAGTGATAGGATTGGAGAGGTTCGGTGAGCAAACGAAGACCCTTTGAAGTCATATTGCATGGTACCCATTCCACGGTTCTCAAGTCTCCAGGTTTAAGGGATTCTTCCTTCAGCTAAAACATGCATGTGGAACCCAGAGTATGATCAACCGTGTGATCGTGAGACGTGGTCCAATATATCTCAGTTCTCGTCCCCTGGTAATCGGGTGCAATATTCCAGACGCTTTACTAACACTCTCCCGACTTGGAGAGTCAGTGCCTTTAACCTCCTGTTTGGCCCAGTTTGCAATTTTTGCGGAAGATGAACAGGAATAGGGAGGACCAATGAGAGACTAGCTGGAGGTGTCTGGATGGGCAAGTTTAACTCTCATTTCCCACCAGGAAGAGGAATTAACCAAAGGCTCAGCATGCCGTGCCGGAACCAGATTAGTGCCTGAAGCAATCCTGTGGTGTTGCGGCCAGCTCACAAGAAAGCGAGTTGAAGAAAGGAGCTCAGGGGCACTGTAATTCACAAACCTGCAGAGTTATAAATGACAGCTATCGTCCAAAAATATACTGAAGTAAGGCTGCCAAGAGGACTTGAAAGCGGGGCAGAATTGCAGGAAACCGATTTCAGGAGGTAGACTGGAATTGCATTTAAAACATAGGAAAAGAGGCAGAACGTCGACAATGATGCATTTGGCCAAAAAGGGCATATGCGTTTTTTCCTGAATATATTCAGGAAAAAACGCATATGCCCTTTTTGGCCAACCAAGCAAGATTGCAAAGGAAATCTGCACTACAATGAAGTCTCACTTCCCCCTGGTCAAACGGGCTATCTGAAAAAAGTGTAAAATCCAGAAAGGCAGGACAGGCCATGGAGAACTGGGAGCCTTGTTATGCTGATGGCCGGGATGTAAATTGCCAACAGCCACTCAGGAGAAGTGTATGGTGTTTCCTGAAACATCTAAAAAACAAAGCAACAGAGCCTAGGACACTTCCACTTATAGTCCTATAGCTTAGGGAAATTAAAATCAAAAAGACACAGCCACCCCAAAGTATGGGATGGCTCTGTTTACAAGAACCTCATTTACGGTACAAGTTCAATATCGCAGAAAGTGAAAAATGGATAAAGAAGTTGTGGTACTTACGTACAATGCAATATCACTCAGCAATGAAATCTATGTCATCAGGCCCGTAGCAGCATAGAGTGGATTCAGGTATGATGATTCTAACTGATATAAGTCACACAGAAAAAGAAACATTATAAGATATCACTAATACACAGAATGTAAACTTGGCTACACAGGAACTGGATTACAAAACAGAACAGGGTCTCAAATGTAGAAAAGCAACTTATGCTTGCTTAAGGGGAAAGGTGAGTTGGGGTGCTGCATAAAACCAGAGATTGAAATGAGCACAGATAAAGTTCCTTAAGCCAAATATGGAATAGACAAGAGCTACTCCTTGCTCAACGAAATGGACTCAACACCCCATATTAAACGCCTAAGAATGTACCTGACTAGTAAGTATCTTAAAACCTATGGATTGCTATGTCTCCGAAAGTGCATCAAGCGTGTGTACAGGGGCATAAACGCAGCAGTGATAGGATTGGAGAGGTTCGGTGAGCAAATGAAGACCCTTTGAAGTCATATTGCATGGATCCCATTCCACGGGTCTCAAATCTCCAGGTTTAAGGGATTCTTCCTTCAGCTAAAACATGCATGTGGAACCCAGAGCATGATCAACCGTGTGATCGGGAGACGTGTTCCAATATGTCTCAGTTTTCGTCCCCTGGTACTCGGGTGCAACATTCCAGACGCTTTACTAACACTCTCCCGACTTGGAGAGTCAGTGCCTTTAACCTCCTGTTTGGCCCAGTTTGCAATTTCTGTGGAAGATGAACAGGAATAGGGAGAACCAATGAGAGACTAGCTGGAGGTGTCTGGACGGGCAAATTTAACTCTCATTTCCCACCAGGAAGAGGAATTAACCAAAGGTTCAGCGTGTTGTTCCAGAACCAGATTAGGGCCTGAAGCAATCCTGCGGTGTTGAGGCCAGCTCACAAGAAAGCGAGTTAAAGAAAGGAGCTCAGGGTCACTGTAATTCACTGACCTGCAGAGTTATAAATGACAGCTATCGGACAAAAATATACTGAAGTAAGGCTGCCAAGAGGACTTGAAAGCGGGGCAGAATTTCAGGAAACCGATTTCAGGAGGTGGACTGGAATTGCATTTAAAGCATAGGAAAAGAGGCAGAACGTCCACAATGATGCACTTGGCCAAAAAGGGCGTATGCGTTTTTTCCTGAATATATTCAGGAAAAAATGCATACGCCCTTTTAGGCCAACAAAGCAAGCTTGCAAAGGAAATCTGCACTACAATGAAGTCTCACTTCCCCCCGGTCAAAAGGGCCATCTGAAAAAAGTGTAAAATCCAGAAAGGCAGGACAGGCCATGGAGAACTGGGAGCCTTGTTATGCTGATGGGCGGGATGTAAATTGCCAAGAGACACTCGGGAGAAGTGTATAGCCTTTCCTGAAACATCTAAAAAACAAAGCAACAGAGCCTAGTGCACTTCCACTTATGGTCCTATAGCTTAGGGAAATTAAAATCAAAAAGACACAGCCACCCCAAAGTTTCGGACGGCTCTGTTTACAACAACCTCGTTTAGGGGACAAGTTCAATATCGCAAAAAGTGAAAAATGGATACAGAAGTTGTGGTACTTACGTACAATGCAATATCACTCAGCAATGAAATCTATGTCATCAGGCCCGTAGCAGCATAATGAGTGGATTCAGGTATGATGATTCTAAGTGAAATAAGTCACAAAAAAAAGAAACATCATAAGATATCACTAATACACAGAATGTAAACTTGGCTACACAGGAACTGGATTACAAAACAGAACAGGGTCTCAAATTTAGAAAACCAACTTATGCTTGCTTAAGGAGAAAGGTGAGTTGGGGTGCTGCATAAAACCAGAGATTGAAATGAGCACAGATAAAGTTCCTTAAGCCAAATATGGAATAGACAAGAGCTACTCCTTGCTCAACGAAATGGACTCAACACCCCATATTAAATGCCTAAGAATGTACCTGACTGGTAAGTATCTTAAAACCTATTGATTGCTATGTCTCCGAAAGAGAATCAAGCATGAGTACAGGGGCATACACACAGCAGTGATAGGATTGGAGAGGTTCGGTGAGCAAATGAAGACCCTTTGAAGTCATATTGCATGGTACCCATTCCACGGGTCTCAACTCTCCAGGTTTAAGGGATTCTTCCTTCAGCTAAAGCATGCATGTGGAACCCAGAGTATGATCAACCGTGTGATCCGGAGACGTGTTCCAATATGTCTCAGTTCTCATCCCCTGGTACTCGGGTGCAACATTCCAGATGCTTTACTAACACTCTCCCGACTTGGAGAGTCAGTGCCTTAAACCTCCTGTTTGGCCCAGTTTGCAATTTCTGCGGAAGATGAACAGGAATAGGGAGAACCAATGAGAGACTAGCTGGAGGTGTCTGGACGGGCAAATTTAACTCTCATTTCCCACCAGGAAGAGGAATTAACCAAAGGCTCAGCATGCCGTGCTAGAACAAGATTAGGGCCTGAAGCAATCCTGCGGTGTTGCGGCCAGCTCACAAGAAAGCGAGTTGAAGAAACGAGCTCAGGGGCACTGTAATTCACAAACCTGCAGAGTTATAAATGACAGCTATAGTCCAAAAATATACTGAAGTAAGGCTGCCAAGAGGACTTGAAAGCCGGGCAGAATTGCAGGAAACCGATTTCAGGAGGTAGACAGGAATTGCATTTAAAGCATAGGAAAAGAGGCAGAACGTCCACAATGATGCACTTGGCCAAAAAGGGCGTATGCGTTTTTTCCTGAATATATTCAGGAAAAAATGCATACGCACTTTTTGGCCAACCAAGCAAGCTTGCAAAGGAAATCTGCACTACAATGAAGTCTCACTTCCCCCCAGTCAAAAGGGCCATCTGAAAAAAGTGTAAAATCCAGAAAGGCAGGACAGGCCATGGAGAACTGGGAGCCTTGTTATGCTGATGGGCGGGATGTAAATTGCCAACAGCCACTCGGGAGAAGTGTATGGTGTTTCCTGAAACATCTAAAAAACAAAGCAACAGAGCCTAGGGCACTTCCACTTATGGTCCTATAGCTTAGGAAAATTAAAATCAAAAAGACACAGCCACCCCAAAGTTTGGGACGGCTCTGTTTACAAGAATCTCGTTTACGGGACAAGTTCAATATCGCAGAAAGTGAAAAATGGATAAAGCAGTTGTGGTACTTACGTACAATGCAATATCACTCAGCAATGAAATCTATGTCATCAGGCCCGTAGCAGCATAATGAGTGGATTCAGGTATGATGATTCTGTCTGAAATAAGTCACACAGAAAAAGAAACATCATAAGATATCACTAATACACGGAATGTAAACTTGGCTACACAGGAACAGGATTACAAAAGAGAACAGGGTCTCAAATTTAGAAAACCAACTTATGCTTGCTTAAGGGGAAAGGTGAGTTGGGGTGCTGCATAAAACCAGAGATTGAAATGAGCACAGATAAAGTTCCTTAATCCAAAAATGGAATAGGTAAGAGCTACTCCTTGCTCAACGAAATGGACTCAAAACACCATATTAAATGCCTAATAATGTACCTGACTAGTAAGTATCTTAAAACCTATGGATTGCTATGTCTCTGAAAGAGATTCAAGCGTGAGTACAGGGACATAAACGCAGCAGTGATAGGATTGGAGAGGTTCGGTGAGATAACGAAGACCCTTTGAAGTCATATTGCATGGTACCCATTCCACGGGTCTCAACTCTCCAGGTTTAAGGGATTCTTCCTTCAGCTAAAACATGCATGTGGAACCCAGAGTATGATCAACCATGTGATCGGGAGACGTGTTCAAATATGTCTCAGTTCTCATCCCCTGGTACTCGGGTGCAACATTCCAGATGCTTTACTAACACTCTCCCGACTTGGAGAGTCAGTGCCTTTAACCTCCTGCTTGGCCCAGTTTGCAATTTCTGCAGAAGATGAACAGGGATAAGGAGGACCAATGAGAGACTAGCTGGAGGTGTCTGGACGGGCAAATTTAACTCTCATTTCCCACCAGGAAGAGCAATTAAGCAAAGGCTCAGCGTGCCGTGCCGGAACCAGATTAGGGCCTGAAGCAATCCTGCGGTGTTGCGGCCAGCTCACAAGAAAGCGAGTTGAAGAAAGGAGCTCAGGGGCACTGTTATCACAAACCTGCAGAGTTATGAATGACAGCTATCGTCCAAAAATATACTGAAGTAAGGCTGCCAAGAGGACTTGAAAGCGGGGCAGAATTGCAGGAATCCGATTTCAGGAGGTAGACTGGAATTGCATTTAAAGCATAGGAAAAGAGGCAGAACGTCCACAATGATGCACTTGGCCAAAAAGGGTGTATGCGTTTTCTCCTGAATATATTCAGGAAAAAACGCATACGCACTTTTTGGCCAACCAAGCAAGCTTGCAAAGGAAATCTGCACTACATTGAAGTCTCACTTCCCCCCCGGTCAAAAGGACCATCTGCAAAAAGTGTAAAATCCAGAAAGGCAGGACAGGTCATGGAGAACTGGGAGCCTTGTTATGCTGATGGGCGGCATGTAAATCGCCAACAGTCACGGGGGAGAAGTGTATGGTGTTTCCTGAAACATCTAAAAAACAAAGCAACAGAGCCTAGGGCACTTGCACTTATGGTCCTATAGCTTAGGGAAATTAAAATAAAAAAGACACAGCCACCCCAATGTTTGGGACGGCTCTGTTTAAAAGAACTCCTTTACGGCACTAGTTCAATTTCGCAGAAAGTGAAAAATGGATAAAGAAGTTGTGGTACTTACGTACAATGCAATATCACTCAGCAATGAAATCTATGTCATCAGACCCGTAGAAGCATAATGAGTGGATTCAGGTATGATGATTCTAACTGAAATAAGTCACACAGAAAAAGAAACATCATAAGATATGACTAATACACGGAATGTAAACTTGGCTACACAGAACAGAATTACAAAACAGCACAGGGTGTCAAATTTAGAAAACCCACTTATGCTTGCCTAAGGGGAAAGGTGAGTTGGGGTGCTGCATAAACCAGAGATTAAAATGAGCACAGATAAAGTTCCTTAAGCCAAATATATAATAGACAAGAGCTACTCCTTGCTCAACGAAATGGACTCAACACCCCATATTAAACGCCTAAGAATGTACCTGACTAGTAAGTATCTTAAAACCTATGGATTGCTATGCCTCTGAAAGAGAATCAAGCATGTGTACAGGGGCATAAACGCAGCAGTGATAGGATTGGAGAGGTTCGGTGAGCAAACGAAGACCCTTTGAAGTCATATTGCATGGTACCCATTCCACGGTTCTCAAGTCTCCAGGTTTAAGGGATTCTTCCTTCAGCTAAAACATGCATGTGGAACCCAGAGTATGATCAACCGTGTGATCGTGAGACGTGGTCCAATATATCTCAGTTCTCGTCCCCTGGTAATCGGGTGCAATATTCCAGACGCTTTACTAACACTCTCCCGACTTGGAGAGTCAGTGCCTTTAACCTCCTGTTTGGCCCAGTTTGCAATTTTTGCGGAAGATGAACAGGAATAGGGAGGACCAATGAGAGACTAGCTGGAGGTGTCTGGATGGGCAAGTTTAACTCTCATTTCCCACCAGGAAGAGGAATTAACCAAAGGCTCAGCATGCCGTGCCGGAACCAGATTAGTGCCTGAAGCAATCCTGTGGTGTTGCGGCCAGCTCACAAGAAAGCGAGTTGAAGAAAGGAGCTCAGGGGCACTGTAATTCACAAACCTGCAGAGTTATAAATGACAGCTATCGTCCAAAAATATACTGAAGTAAGGCTGCCAAGAGGACTTGAAAGCGGGGCAGAATTGCAGGAAACCGATTTCAGGAGGTAGACTGGAATTGCATTTAAAACATAGGAAAAGAGGCAGAACGTCGACAATGATGTATTTGGCCAAAAAGGGCATATGCGTTTTTTCCTGAATATATTCAGGAAAAAACGCATATGCCCTTTTTGGCCAACCAAGCAAGATTGCAAAGGAAATCTGCACTACAATGAAGTCTCACTTCCCCCTGGTCAAACGGGCTATCTGAAAAAAGTGTAAAATCCAGAAAGGCAGGACAGGCCATGGAGAACTGGGAGCCTTGTTATGCTGATGGCCGGGATGTAAATTGCCAACAGCCACTCAGGAGAAGTGTATGGTGTTTCCTGAAACATCTAAAAAACAAAGCAACAGAGCCTAGGACACTTCCACTTATAGTCCTATAGCTTAGGGAAATTAAAATCAAAAAGACACAGCCACCCCAAAGTATGGGATGGCTCTGTTTACAAGAACCTCATTTACGGTACAAGTTCAATATCGCAGAAAGTGAAAAATGGATAAAGAAGTTGTGGTACTTACGTACAATGCAATATCACTCAGCAATGAAATCTATGTCATCAGGCCCGTAGCAGCATAGAGTGGATTCAGGTATGATGATTCTAACTGATATAAGTCACACAGAAAAAGAAACATTATAAGATATCACTAATACACAGAATGTAAACTTGGCTACACAGGAACTGGATTACAAAACAGAACAGGGTCTCAAATGTAGAAAAGCAACTTATGCTTGCTTAAGGGGAAAGGTGAGTTGGGGTGCTGCATAAAACCAGAGATTGAAATGAGCACAGATAAAGTTCCTTAAGCCAAATATGGAATAGACAAGAGCTACTCCTTGCTCAACGAAATGGACTCAACACCCCATATTAAACGCCTAAGAATGTACCTGACTAGTAAGTATCTTAAAACCTATGGATTGCTATGTCTCCGAAAGTGCATCAAGCGTGTGTACAGGGGCATAAACGCAGCAGTGATAGGATTGGAGAGGTTCGGTGAGCAAATGAAGACCCTTTGAAGTCATATTGCATGGATCCCATTCCACGGGTCTCAAATCTCCAGGTTTAAGGGATTCTTCCTTCAGCTAAAACATGCATGTGGAACCCAGAGCATGATCAACCGTGTGATCGGGAGACGTGTTCCAATATGTCTCAGTTTTCGTCCCCTGGTACTCGGGTGCAACATTCCAGACGCTTTACTAACACTCTCCCGACTTGGAGAGTCAGTGCCTTTAACCTCCTGTTTGGCCCAGTTTGCAATTTCTGTGGAAGATGAACAGGAATAGGGAGAACCAATGAGAGACTAGCTGGAGGTGTCTGGACGGGCAAATTTAACTCTCATTTCCCACCAGGAAGAGGAATTATCCAAAGGCTCAGCGTGCCGTGCCGGAACCAGATTAGGGCCTGAAGCAATCCTGCGGTGTTGAGGCCAGCTCACAAGAAAGCGAGTTAAAGAAAGGAGCTCAGGGTCACTGTAATTCACTGACCTGCAGAGTTATAAATGACAGCTATCGGACAAAAATATACTGAAGTAAGGCTGCCAAGAGGACTTGAAAGCGGGGCAGAATTTCAGGAAACCGATTTCAGGAGGTGGACTGGAATTGCATTTAAAGCATAGGAAAAGAGGCAGAACGTCCACAATGATGCACTTGGCCAAAAAGGGCGTATGCGTTTTTTCCTGAATATATTCAGGAAAAAATGCATACGCCCTTTTAGGCCAACAAAGCAAGCTTGCAAAGGAAATCTGCACTACAATGAAGTCTCACTTCCCCCCGGTCAAAAGGGCCATCTGAAAAAAGTGTAAAATCCAGAAAGGCAGGACAGGCCATGGAGAACTGGGAGCCTTGTTATGCTGATGGGCGGGATGTAAATTGCCAAGAGACACTCGGGAGAAGTGTATAGCCTTTCCTGAAACATCTAAAAAACAAAGCAACAGAGCCTAGGGCACTTCCACTTATGGCCCTATAGCTTAGGGAAATTAAAATCAAAAAGACACAGCCACCCCAAAGTTTCGGACGGCTCTGTTTACAACAACCTCGTTTAGGGGACAAGTTCAATATCGCAAAAAGTGAAAAATGGATACAGAAGTTGTGGTACTTACGTACAATGCAATATCACTCAGCAATGAAATCTATGTCATCAGGCCCGTAGCAGCATAATGAGTGGATTCAGGTATGATGATTCTAAGTGAAATAAGTCACAAAAAAAAGAAACATCATAAGATATCACTAATACACAGAATGTAAACTTGGCTACACAGGAACTGGATTACAAAACAGAACAGGGTCTCAAATTTAGAAAACCAACTTATGCTTGCTTAAGGAGAAAGGTGAGTTGGGGTGCTGCATAAAACCAGAGATTGAAATGAGCACAGATAAAGTTCCTTAAGCCAAATATGGAATAGACAAGAGCTACTCCTTGCTCAACGAAATGGACTCAACACCCCATATTAAATGCCTAAGAATGTACCTGACTGGTAAGTATCTTAAAACCTATTGATTGCTATGTCTCCGAAAGAGAATCAAGCATGAGTACAGGGGCATACACACAGCAGTGATAGGATTGGAGAGGTTCGGTGAGCAAATGAAGACCCTTTGAAGTCATATTGCATGGTACCCATTCCACGGGTCTCAACTCTCCAGGTTTAAGGGATTCTTCCTTCAGCTAAAACATGCATGTGGATCCCAGAGTATGATCAATCGTGTGATCGGGCGACGTGTTCAAATACGTCTCAGTTCTCGTCCCCTGTTACTCGGGTGCAACATTCCAGACGCTTTACTAACACTCTCCCGACTTGGAGAGTCAGTGCCTTTAACCTCCTGTTTGGCCCAGTTTGCAATTTCTGCGAAAGATGAACAGCAATAGGGAGAACCAATGACAGACTAGCTGGAGGTGTCTGGACAGGCAAATTTAACTCTCATTTCCCCCCAGGAGGAGGAATTAACCAAAGGCCCAGCGTGCCGTGTCGGAACCAGATTAGGGTCTGAAGCAATGCTGCAGTGTTGCGGCCAGCTCACAAGAAAGCGAGTTGAAGAAAGGAGCTCAGGGGCACTGTAATTCACAAACCTGCAGAGTGATAAATGACAGCTATCGTCCAAAAATATACTGAAGTAAGGCTGCCAAGAGGACTTGAAAGCGGGGCAGAATTGCAGGAAACTGATTTCAGGAGGTAGACTGGAATTGCATTTAAAGCATAGGAAAAGAGGCAGAACGTCCACAATGATGCACTTGGTCAAAAAGGGCGTATGCGTTTTTTCCTGAATATATTCAGGAAAAAACGCATACGCCCTTTTTGGCCAACCAAGCAAGCTTGCAAAGGAAATCTGCACTACAATGAAGTCTCACTTCCCCCCGGTCAAAAGGGCCATCTGAAAAAAGTGTAAAATCCAGAAAGGCAGGACAGGCCATGGAGAACAGGGAGCCTTGTTATGCTGATGGGTGGGATGTAAATTGCCAACAGCCACTGGGGAGAAGTGTATGGTGTTTCCTGAAACATCTAAAAAACAAAGCAACAGAGCCTAGGGCACTTCCACTTATGGTCCTATAGCTTAGGGAAATTAAAATCAAAAAGACACAGGTACCCAAAAATTTGGTACGGCTCTGTTTACAGGAACCTCTTCTGCAGCACAAGTTAAATATGCCAGAGAGCAAATAATGGATAAAGAAGTTGCGGTACTTACGTACAAAAGAATACCTCTCAGCAATGAAAACTATGTCACCAGGCCCGTACCAGCATAATGAGTGGATTGAGGCACGGTTATTCTAAGTGAAAAAAGTCACACAGAAAAAGAAACATCATAAGGTACCACTAATACATGGAATGCGAACTTGGCTACACATGAACTGAATTACAAAACAGAACAGGGTCTCATGTTTAGAAAACCAACTTATGCTTGCTTAAGGGGGAAGGTGAGTTGGGGTGCTGCATAACACCAGAGTTTGAAATTAGCAGAGATACCATTCCATAAGCTAAATATGTAATAGACAAGACCTACCCCTTGCTCAAGGAAATGGACTCAACAATGAGGTATCACCTCATACCTGGTAGAATGGGCATCATCAGAAAATCTACAAACAAAAAATGCTGGAAAGGGTGTGGAGAAAAGGAACCCTCTTCCACTATTGTTGGGAATATAAATTGATACAGTCACTATGGAGAACAATATGGAGTTTCTTAAGAAACTAACAGTAGAATTACCATATGATACAGCAATCCCAGTTCTGGACATATACCCAGACAAAACCATAAATCAAAAAGAGACATTCACCGCAATGTTCATTGCCTCACTCTTTACAATATCGAGGTAATGGAAGCAACCTAAATGCCCACAGACAGACGAATGCATAAAGCTGTGGTACATATATAAAATGGAATATTACTAAGCCATGAAAAGGAATGAAATTGGGTCATTTGTAGAGACGTCGATGGATCTAGAGTGTCATACAGAGTGAAGTAAGTCAGAAAGAGAAAAACAAATCTTGTATATTCATGCATATATGTGGAACCTAGAAAAACTGTACAGGTTAACCATTTTGCAAGGCATAAATAGAGCAACAGATGTAGACAACAAACGTATGGACAACAAGGGGGGAAAGCTGTTGGGGGGGTGGTGGTGGGAGGAGTTGAGAGACTGGGATTGGCATGTATACATTTATATGTATAAAATAGATAACCAATAAGAACCTGCTGTATAAAAATATAAAATAAAATTCAAAATTAAAAAGAAATAAAATTTAAAAAATAAAACAGAAAAAACAATTATTCCCTTCACATACATGTATTTATATGAATAAATTATTTCCATGCTTATATCTGTAAATACAAAAAAGAGGAATAAAATCTACCTTGAACCAAAAATGAAAAAGAGAAAAAGAAACACAGAACCCACCAGTTCCACAGAGGAAACCCGTATCAGGGCACTTGCTCCAGTTGTAAACAATTCTGAAGTTGGTCAGTGGTGGGGAATCGTCTCCCATTCAGCCAGCAGCCCCCACGCAACAAGCGTCCTCATTGCAAAGCTGGGGCACCGTGCCGAGGCATCTGTGAGTAAACGTGAGCTGAGCCCCAGGCCAGTTGCTGCTGAACTATTCCCACCCGTCCCAGGTAAAACACCTGAATATATACAAGGACTTGAAAGCCTAGAGGAAGGGCCATAGAGCCACACGAGTGACAGCATGCCGGCCGACTTGGTGCCTGCAGGCCAGCCAGGATGATCCTGGCCCTGGGTGCTCTTCTGGAAGATTTCCATTTCCCTGCCTGAGATACCCGTCCTGTCCCTGCCCCCACTGCTTTTTTCCTTCCTCACCTCTGCCCAGGGAGAAATTCCAGCAGCAGGTATAGGTGACACATCCTCTTCTTCAGCAGGTGGCAGCCTGGCAACTGCTGCAGAAAGTCCAGCAGAGCCCCACTCACACTGGGCCACCCACAAAGCCGTGGCCTCTCACTCCCTCCCACCAGCCCAGCCCCGAGACTGCTGACAGGGCAGAGAAAATGGCATCAGGCACGGCTGCAGGGCCTCTTGCTGCCTGGAGTGGTATTTATATTGATCTCAACCCAGGCACACCTGGGGAGGGCTGGCCGGCATGGTAAGGCTGCCCAGGTCAGCCAATCATCACCCCTCAGGGGCTCACAGCTGCAGAAAATGGAACTTGCTGAACCGGCCAGGTCCAAGGAACAGGTGTGGGCTCCTGAGAGTCAGGATAGACAAGGGGCTGCAGCTTTGGCTTGTTTTCTAATCATTTTATCTGGCCCATGAGTGGGAGACAACTTCAAGAAAACCCTCTCCTAATGAGAGGAACCCAGGAGTCAGGGAGAGGAGGGGTGGGTGGTGGTTGGAGACAGAGGCCTGGTGCCCCGGGTGCAGTGGAAGTCTCTGGAAGACCAGGTGGAGGGAGGCCGCACAGAGTGATGCCCAGGGTCACAGACCTGTCGCAGCTGCTGTTTGTTAGTTCAAGTCCTGCTCTGAGGTGCTCTGTGTCAGCTCTGAGCGACAGGTGAGCTGGGGGTGCTCTGCAATGAG
The DNA here is from genome assembly GCF_937001465.1 of Orcinus orca. Classification (NCBI taxonomy): domain Eukaryota; kingdom Metazoa; phylum Chordata; class Mammalia; order Artiodactyla; family Delphinidae; genus Orcinus; species Orcinus orca. The sequence goes on along the minus strand of NW_026043836.1, from coordinate 361,250 downwards.
GGCTATGTGCACGGTTCCTGTGTGCCCAGCCCTGCCACGGTACCTGCAAGGGTAGCTCTGTATCCTGGGAGGGGCCTGACCACGAGAGCCCCGTGGGCTGGGGTGGGGGTGGGGTACCTGCCCAGGTGAGCTCCATATTCTGGGATTGGTCTGACCACGAGAGCCCCATGGGCTGCTGGGGACCTGGTAAAGGATGTCAGGACAGTCAGTGAAGCCACCGAGGATATACCTCCAGCTGCTCCTAATTCCTACACCCTGCTGGTCATTCTACCAACCACCAGGACATGGTATTCTGTATTAGTCTTCAATGATGCCTTCTTTTGTATTCCATTAGTCCCAGAGTCACAAGAAATTTTGGCTTGTGAGTGGCAGGACTCAACATACAACTAAAACAATACTTCCGGGCCGTCTTGCCCCAAGGGTGCAAAAATTCCCACACCATCTTTGGGGAAAGCTTAGCTAAAGACCTAAAAGTTCTACCTCTGGAAAAGGAAACCCTCCTTCAGTACACAGACGACATTCTGATCGCCAGCCCTACTAAGGAGGCCTCTGAACTACCAAGCCAATAAAGGATAGAAGTTGTCCAAGAAAAAGCTCAAATATCACAGACTGCGGTGACCTGCCTGGGCTTCATTCTCACAGAAGGTCGGAGAAGCCCATCCCAGGAAAGGAAAGAAACCATTTTCAGCCTTACCCCTTTCTAAAACTAGAAGACAGCTTAGGGGTTCCTGGGGAGGCCAGGGTTTGCTGCTTCTGGATCCCTAACTACAGTCCACTAGCTGGGCCTCTATATGAAACACTGAAAGGAAAAGATGATGATCCTTTTGAATAGAATCCAGAAGTGGCCTTTCAAGAATGGAAAGAGCAGTCAATTCAGACCCTTGCCCTGGAACTCCCTAATTTAGCTAAACCCTTTGACCTTTACATTCCCAGTGAAAGGTGAATCGCCATTGGAGAATTAGTGCAAAAACTGGGACCACTTGAAATGGAACAATGCAAGAATGCCATCCAGGTAGGATAAACTACGGTCACCAAGGGGCTTGGCCCACTGCCACATCTGGCCAAGATACTGGCGGTATCTAAAAACCTGGAAATCAGCAGCCCCAAAGGCCACCTCCCTCCTAAGGGAAAAGGACCCCACGTGGTGATCCTAACCACCAACCATGCCCTGAACTTGCAGGGTTCGCTCTGTGGGCACACCAACCTCGAGTGAGGAGGCCTTCCAACTCCAACATCCAGAGAGATAACCGGGGGCAACAGGGCACCATGACGACTCATGTGAACATCACTTGACCTGGAGTTTCTCTCATAAAACAACAAGAGTGTGTCCCAAAAGAATAGACTACTGCTTGCAGGACATACTGCACCCAGAGGGGAGCTAATAATCTTGGCGGGGGAACCGTATATCACACTGTCACCATAGAAAAGCCTACAGACACCGTGATGATGGTGGCCAATGAGACCGGCTGGACTTCTGTTTACTTCAAAAGGCTGTTGACTCAGTGGCCATCATGGTCCTTGATCACCACTAACCCTGGACTGTCTGGGAGTTGAGCGGGCAGGGCTCTGACACCTGGTGCTCTTTGTACGTTAATTCAGGGACCTAATTGAAGAAAGCGCAGACTACTGGTCAGAGCATCTAGGCTGGCAGAAACGGTCAGCCTAAGGTGGCCGAACAAATGTGGGGCGGGGTGAAACCGGCCCCCACAGCGTCTCTGCACATCTCTTTCCTGGACCCTTAAAGGTCATTAGAATCTATAACACTTCCAATGCTGGTGCTCAGGTGGACGAGCAGGGAGGCAGGGGGCCTGGGGACAATCAACGTCACCTGGAGGCTGCTGGGGAGAAGCTCTGACCCTCGCCCCCGGGTATGAGGGCTCCCAACTCAGCACTCAGCAGTTACAGAAGAAGGGTCTGCACCCTCAGCACTCCAAGAATGAGGAACGGGACAAAAGGCAGAGGAGGGGTTTGTCCCCAGCAAAGCCCATTAAAAATCCCTGGGAGATAAAAATAGAATCTGGGCAATAAAGTCAAGTCTAACCTTTTTTATCCTTTGTGCTTTGTCTAATTTCATGTGCTCCTAGGGTCCCGCATGCAGAGGTTCCACACCCAGCACTTCAGACCAGATTTCCTAGTGCAGAATGGCTGGGACGACACCTCAGCTCCTGGGGCCCAGTGCAGACTCCGCGATATAGAGCCTGAGCTGCAGCCAACCCGGCCCTCGAGAGCTCCGCCCCCTCCCTCCCACTGACTCTGACAGGATCTCTACACAACAGCCCAGCCCACAGCCCACGGGGTAGTGCATGCTCTCACCTCTCCATTCTCTGATCAAAATATAAAGTTTCCTTTGCTTGTGAACCAAACTCAGTCTCGATCTGTTGGCCCCAATGACACTGGGCAGGGGGACACTTGTTGGGGTCCACTCTGGAGGATCAGTAACAGAAATTGAGACTATTGTAACCTCAATGAACAGATGTGTGAGCCAAAATGTAGTTAACATAGAACAGTGTATAAGGCTCGGGTAAAATAAGATGTTTCTAACACTTCCATTTGATATTTCCATCACTTTATTATAAGCAAGTTCAGTGAAAAGGTTTGTCTTATTTGTCAGGTCAATATTAGAGAAACGAAGTGATTTCTTTCCAAGGATGTACATCTAATAATCTTGGTTAAAGCTTCAATCTTGTTTTAAATGCTTTTCCATTGAAAATGATACCTCTCTTTCAGCTCCCCCATTTCTGAGAAGTATAAAATCTTATAATTTATTATTACCAAAGGAGAAAGGTGGGAGGAGGGATAAATTAACAGTTTGGGATTAACACATACACACTGCTATGTATAAAATAGATCATCAACAAGGAACTACTGTATAGCACAGGGAACTACACTCAACATTTTGCTATAACCTATAAGGGGAAATAATCTGGAAAAGAATAGATATTTTTATTGACATCATCTATCAATGACAGTTAAAGTGTAACCTAAGGGAAGCTGGTGGTGAGTGCTTCTGACCCTGAAGACTTCAATCATCTAAAGTTTGGACTCTGCCTACTTCCCAAGGCCCTTAATGAACATATGTGTAGCCGTAGCTTAAAAAATTCCCCAGTTTGGGTTTCGGGGAGACACTGATTTTGAAAAAGCCCTGGTGTTCTCCTTACATGAATGGGACTCTTCCTACTGCTAAAACATGTCTGTCACACCCAGAGGATGGTATACCGTCTGATCGGGAAGAGTTTGGAAAAGGCATCTCATCTCCTCATCTCCTGGTGCTCGGGTTCACCCCTCCAGCGTCTTTACTAACAGTCTCCCCACTTGGAGATGTCAGCACTGTCAACATCCTGTTGCGTACAGTTTGGAATTTGTCCAGAGGATGAAGCGGAAGGATGAGGAACAATGAGAGACAAGTCCTAGGTGTTCAGACAGGCACATGTCACTCTAATTTCCAATCAGGAAGACGAATTGACCAAAGGCTAGGGTTGCCCATGGAAACAGTATAGGGCTTGAGGAAATCCCGCTGCTTTGTGGCCAGTTCCCATAAACACAAGTTGAACAATGGAACTCAGGGGCAGTAAAATTCACGAAACTGCAGAGTTGAAAATATCCATCACTGAAAAATGTCTTGAGGAAAGTCAGAGAAAAGGACTTGTAAGCAAGGGAGAATGGCAGGAAAGGGATCTGAGGAGGTAGAAAGGACTCGCCATTAAGCACGAGAAAAGGAGCTGAACATTGCCAACATTGCAGTTGGCCAAAAAGGGTGTATGCGTTTTTTTCTGTATATATTCAAGAAAAGGGCATACACTTTTTTAGCCAAGCAAACAGGTGGGCACTGGAAGTCAATACTACAAAAGATATCACTTCGCATCAGTCAGAAGAGCCATCCTCATAAAGCGTAAACAACAGAAATGCAGGACAGGGCAAGGAGAAGAGGGAGCCCTGTGAGACTTATAGTGGAAATGTATATTGCCAACGGCCATTCTGGAGAAGTGTATTGTGTTTACTAAAGCATCTAAAAAATGAGCTACAGAGCATAGGGCACTTGCACTCATGGGCGTATATCTTGGGAAAAACAAAAATCGAGAGGACACAGGCACCCCAATGTTTACCCCCTCTCTGTTTAAAAGATCCTCGACTAGGATATAACTTAAATGTCTCTGGAGAGAAAAAATGGATAGAGATGCGGTACTTAGGTAGAGTGGAATATTATTCAGCCTGGAAATCAATGAAATATGGCCAGTTGTAACAACTCCGGAGGAGTTACGTATGATCATTCTAAGTGACATAATTCAAAAAGAAAAAGACACATATCATAAGATATCACTTAAAGGTGGAATCCAAAATGGCTACACATGAAATAAATTACAAAACAAAAACATAGTCAAATATGTAGAAAACACGCATAAGGCTGCTAAACGGGAAAGGAGAGAGGGGTGAGGCATCATCCAGGAGGTTGAAATTAGCAAAGATACCATTCCAAATACCAAACTGATAATCAACAAGGCCCTCACGGTAGCTAAAAGAACTGCACTCAGCACACTCAAGTCACCGGAAAAGAATATATACGACTGGTAAGAATCTGAAAAAGAATTTACTGATGTCTCTCTGTACGTGAATCAAGTAGATGTACAGCAGCAAGAAACAGAGCTTTGAAAATCAGCTGTAACCAATATAGTAATAAATTGAAAAAAATAAACGACAGAGAGACAGAGAAAACCTCTTACAACTTTTCCTCAGGGACGGTGATGCAACATGGATTGAACACATCTAGACCCACAGCAGGATGAGACATAAGGCTGGAAACTGTTTGCACTAAGAGAAATGTGAGGTTGGGTGAGGAAATGCACACCCTTTAAAGTAATACTACCTGGTACCCATTCAATGGGTCCCAAATCTGCAGGTTCAAGGGATCTTCCTACAGCTAAAACATGCATGGAAAACCCAGAGGACTGTACACCATGTGATCGGGAGATGTGTCTAAAATGCAGCTCATTTATCCTCTCCTGGTGCTCCTGTTCACCGTTCCAGCCACGTTACTTAGAATCTGCCCACTTGGAGAATCAGCACATTTCAACTTCTGTTTCACACATTTTGCAAATTGTGAGGAGGATGAACGGGAAGAGGGGGAACCAATGAGAGAATAGTTGTAGGGGTTTGGACGGGCACATATCACTCTAATTTCCCATTAAGAATAAGAATTGAAAAAAGGCTCAGCCCGCCTCGCCGGAGCCAAAACAGGGCCTGAAGCAATCCTGCGGGTTTGAGGCCAGCTCACAAAAGAGCAACTTAAAAAATGGAGCTCAGGGTCACTGCAATTCACAAACCTGCAGAGTTATAAATGAAAACTAACGTCCAAAAATATGTTGAGGTAAGGCAAAGAAGAGGATCTGAATGCAAGACAGAATTGCAAGAAACAGATTTCAAGAGATAGATTGGACTCGTCTTTAAAGCACATGAAAAGCGGCAGAATTTCGACAATGATGCAGTTGGCCCAAAAGGGCGTATGCGTTTTTTCCTGATTATATCCAGGAAAAAACGCATACGCACTTTATGGGCAACGAAGCAAGCAAGCAATGCAAATGTGCACAACAAAGAAGTCTCATTTCCCACCGGTCAAAAGGGCCATCCTAAAAATTTGTAAAAACCAGAAATGCAGGACAGGCCATGGAGAACAGGGAGCCTTTATACGCTGATGGGCAGTGTGTGAACTGCCGAGAGCCACTCTGGAGAAGTGTATGGTGGTTCCTAAATCATCTAAAAAACAGAGCTACAGAGCATAGGACACTTCCAATCATGGGAGTATATCTAGGGAAGTCTAAAAATCAACAAGACACAAGCACACCACAGTTTAGGGCTACTCTGTTTACAAGAACCTCAACTTCAGTACACCTTAAATATCCCAGGAAAGAGAACAATGGATAAAGAAGATGTGGTACTTATGTACAATGGAATATCTCTTCACTATGAAATCAATGTAATAAGGCTAGTAGAAGGATAAAGAGTGGATTTAGGTCCGATAATACTACTTGAAATAAGTCAAACAGAAAAAGAAACATATCATAAGATATCACTTATAGAGGGAGGGTAAATATGGCTGCACAAGAAATGAATTACAGAACAGAACAGTGTCTCACATGTAGAAAACACACTTATGTCAGCTTAAGGGGAAAGGAGAGGTGGGGTGATGCATAAAACCAGAGTTTGAAATTAGCACAGATACCGTTCAATAAACCAAATAGATATTAGACAAGATCTACACCTTGCTCAATGAACTGGCCTCAACACACCCTATACACCGCAGAGAAATATATCTGAGTAATAAGAATCTTAAAACCCATGTATTGATATATCTCCATAAGGGAATCAAGTGTGTGCAGAGCGGCACAAACACAGCAGTGAAAATGAGCTAAACCCCATTATAGAAATAAATTTTAAAAACAAAACGCAGAAACAATGAAAGAGAGAAAAATTCTTACAAAATTTGCTCAGGGGCTGTGATGCAACCTGGATTGACCACATATAAACCCACAGCTGGATAAGACATAAGGCTGGACACTTGGGGCTGAGAGGATTGGTGAGCTTTGGTGAGCAACTGCCAAAAGTTTAATGCAATACTTCATGCTACTCATTCCAAGGGTCCCAAAACTCCAGGTTGAAGGGAATCTTCCTACAGCTAAACCATGCTTGGGAAACCCAGCGACTGGTATACCATATGATCGGGAAAGGTTTCTAAAACACACCTCATTTTTCCTCTCCTGGGGCTCCGGATCGACATTCCAGCTGCTTTACTAACAATATCCCCACATGGAGAGTCAATGCCTTTAAGTTCTGGTATCGCACAGTCTGCAGTTAGTGCGGAGGATGAATGGGAATAGGGGGAACCAGTGAGAAACTAGCTGTAGCAGTTTCAATGGGCACATGTCACTCTAATTTCACATCAGTAAGAAGAATAAACCAAAGGCACAGCAAGGTGCCCCAGAAGAAGAATAGGGCCTGAAGGAATCCTGTGGTTATGAGGCAAGATCACAAAAATAAGAGCTGAAAAATGGAGCTAAGGGCCACTGCAATTCAAAAACCTGCAGAGTTATAAAGGCCAACTATTTTCAAAAACTATATTGAGATAAGGCTATGAAGAGGCATTGAAAGCAAGGCACAATTGCAGGAAACCGATTTCAGGAGGTAGACTGGAATTGCATTTAAAGCATAGGAAAAGAGGCAGAACGTCGACAATGATGCACTTGGCCAAAAAGGGCGTATGCGTTTTTTCCTGAATATATTCAGGAAAAAACGCATACGCCCTTTTTGGCCAACCAAGCAAGCTTGCAAAGGAAATCTGCACTACAATGAAGTCTCACTTCCCCCCGGTCAAAAGGGCCATCTGAAAAAAGTGTAAAATCCAGAAAGGCAGGACAGGCCATGGAGAACTGGGAGCCTTGTTATGCTGATGGGCGGGATGTAATTTGCCAACAGCCACTGGGGAGAAGTGTATGGTGTTTCCTGAAACATCTAAAAAACAAAGCAACAGAGCCTAGGGCACTTCCACTTATGGTCCTATAGCTTAGGGAAATTAAAATCAAAAAGACACAGGTACCCAAAAATTTGGTACAGCTCTGTTTACAGGAACCTCTTCTGCAGCACAAGTTAAATATGCCAGAGAGCAAATAATGGATAAAGAAGTTGCGGTACTTACGTACAAAAGAATACCTCTCAGCAATGAAAACTATGTCACCAGGCCCGTACCAGCATAATGAGTGGATTGAGGCACGGTGATTCTAAGTGAAAAAAGTCACACAGAAAAAGAAACATCATAAGGTACCACTAATACATGGAATGCGAACTTGGCTACACATGAACTGAATTACAAAACAGAACAGGGTCTCATGTTTAGAAAACCAACTTATGCTTGCTTAAGGGGGAAGGTGAGTTGGGGTGCTGCATAACACCAGAGTTTGAAATTAGCAGATATACCATTCCATAAGCTAAATATGTAATAGACAAGACCTACCCCTTGCTCAAGGAAATGGACTCAACAATGAGGTATCACCTCATACCTGGTAGAATGGGCATCATCAGAAAATCTACAAACAAAAAATGCTGGAAAGGGTGTGGAGAAAAGGAACCCTCTTCCACTATTGTTGGGAATATAAATTGATACAGTCACTATGGAGAACAATATGGAGTTTCTTAAGAAACTAACAGTAGAATTACCATATGATACAGCAATCCCAGTTCTGGACATATACCCAGACAAAACCATAAATCAAAAAGAGACATTCACCGCAATGTTCATTGCCTCACTCTTTACAATATCGAGGTAATGGAAGCAACCTAAATGCCCACAGACAGACGAATGCATAAAGCTGTGGTACATATATAAAATGGAATATTACTAAGCCATGAAAAGGAATGAAATTGGGTCATTTGTAGAGACGTTGATGGATCTAGAGAGTGTCATACAGAGTGAAGTAAGTCAGAAAGAGAAAAACAAATCTTGTATATTCATGCATATATGTGGAACCTAGAAAAACTGTACAGGTTAACCATTTTGCAAGGCATAAATAGAGCAACAGATGTAGACAACAAACGTATGGACAACAAGGGGGGAAAGCTGTTGTGGGGGTGGTGGTGGGAGGAGTTGAGAGACTGGGATTGGCATGTATACATTTATATGTATAAAATAGATAACCAATAAGAACCTGCTGTATAAAAATATAAAATAAAATTCAAAATTAAAAAGAAATAAAATTTAAAAAATAAAACAGAAAAAACAATTATTCCCTTCACATACATGTATTTATATGAATAAATTATTTCCATGCTTATATCTGTAAATACAAAAAAGAGGAATAAAATCTACCTTGAACCAAAAATGAAAAAGAGAAAAAAAAACACAGAACCCACCAGTTCCACAGAGGAAACCCGTATCAGGGCACTTGCTCCAGTTGTAAACAATTCTGAAGTTGGTCAGTGGTGGGGAATCGTCTCCCATTCAGCCAGCAGCCCCCACGCAACAAGCGTCCTCATTGCAAAGCTGGGGCACCGTGCCGAGGCATCTGTGAGTAAACGTGAGCTGAGCCCCAGGCCAGTTGCTGCTGAACTATTCCCACCCGTCCCAGGTAAAACACCTGAATATATACAAGGACTTGAAAGCCTAGAGGAAGGGCCATAGAGCCACACGAGTGACAGCATGCCGGCCGACTTGGTGCCTGCAGGCCAGCCAGGATGATCCTGGCCCTGGGTGCTCTTCTGGAAGATTTCCATTTCCCTGCCTGAGATACCCGTCCTGTCCCTGCCCCCACTGCTTTTTTCCTTCCTCACCTCTGCCCAGGGAGAAATTCCAGCAGCAGGTATAGGTGACACATCCTCTTCTTTAGCAGGTGGCAGCCTGGCAACTGCTGCAGAAAGTCCAGCAGAGCCCCACTCACACTGGGCCACCCACAAAGCCGTGGCCTCTCACTCCCTCCCACCAGCCCAGCCCCGAGACTGCTGACAGGGCAGAGAAAATGGCATCAGGCACGGCTGCAGGGCCTCTTGCTGCCTGGAGTGGTATTTATATTGATCTCAACCCAGGCACACCTGGGGAGGGCTGGCCGGCATGGTAAGGCTGCCCAGGTCAGCCAATCATCACCCCTCAGGGGCTCACAGCTGCAGAAAATGGAACTTGCTGAACCGGCCAGGTCCAAGGAACAGGTGTGGGCTCCTGAGAGTCAGGATAGACAAGGGGCTGCAGCTTTGGCTTGTTTTCTAATCATTTTATCTGGCCCATGAGTGGGAGACAACTTCAAGAAAACCCTCTCCTAATGAGAGGAACCCAGGAGTCAGGGAGAGGAGGGGTGGGTGGTGGTTGGAGACAGAGGCCTGGTGCCCCGGGTGCAGTGGAAGTCTCTGGAAGACCAGGTGGAGGGAGGCCGCACAGAGTGATGCCCAGGGTCACAGACCTGTCGCAGCTGCTGTTTGTTAGTTCAAGTCCTGCTCTGAGGTGCTCTGTGTCAGCTCTGAGAGACAGGTGAGCTGGGGGTGCTCTGCAATGAGGGCTATGTGCACGGTTCCTGTGTGCCCAGCCCTGCCACGGTACCTGCAAGGGTAGCTCTGTATCCTGGGAGGGGCCTGACCACGAGAGCCCCGTGGGCTGGGGTGGGGGTGGGGTACCTGCCCAGGTGAGCTCCATATTCTGGGATTGGTCTGACCACGAGAGCCCCATGGGCTGCTGGGGACCTGGTAAAGGATGTCAGGACAGTCAGTGAAGCCACCGAGGATATACCTCCAGCTGCTCCTAATTCCTACACCCTGCTGGTCATTCTACCAACCACCAGGACATGGTATTCTGTATTAGTCTTCAATGATGCCTTCTTTTGTATTCCATTAGTCCCAGAGTCACAAGAAATTTTGGCTTGTGAGTGGCAGGACTCAACATACAACTAAAACAATACTTCCGGGCCGTCTTGCCCCAAGGGTGCAAAAATTCCCACACCATCTTTGGGGAAAGCTTAGCTAAAGACCTAAAAGTTCTACCTCTGGAAAAGGAAACCCTCCTTCAGTACGCAGACGACATTCTGATCGCCAGCCCTACTAAGGAGGCCTCTGAACTACCAAGCCAATAAAGGATAGAAGTTGTCCAAGAAAAAGCTCAAATATCACAGACTGCGGTGACCTGCCTGGGCTTCATTCTCACAGAAGGTCGGAGAAGCCCATCCCAGGAAAGGAAAGAAACCATTTTCAGCCTTACCCCTTTCTAAAACTAGAAGACAGCTTAGGGGTTCCTGGGGAGGCCAGGGTTTGCTGCTTCTGGATCCCTAACTACAGTCCACTAGCTGGGCCTCTATATGAAACACTGAAAGGAAAAGATGATGATCCTTTTGAATAGAATCCAGAAGTGGCCTTTCAAGAATGGAAAGAGCAGTCAATTCAGACCCTTGCCCTGGAACTCCCTAATTTAGCTAAACCCTTTGACCTTTACATTCCCAGTGAAAGGTGAATCGCCATTGGAGAATTAGTGCAAAAACTGGGACCACTTGAAATGGAACAATGCAAGAATGCCATCCAGGTAGGATAAACTACGGTCACCAAGGGGCTTGGCCCACTGCCACATCTGGCCAAGATACTGGCGGTATCTAAAAACCTGGAAATCAGCAGCCCCAAAGGCCACCTCCCTCCTAAGGGAAAAGGACCCCACGTGGTGATCCTAACCACCAACCATGCCCTGAACTTGCAGGGTTCGCTCTGTGGGCACACCAACCTCGAGTGAGGAGGCCTTCCAACTCCAACATCCAGAGAGATAACCGGGGGCAACAGGGCACCATGACGACTCATGTGAACATCACTTGACCTGGAGTTTCTCTCATAAAACAACAAGAGTGTGTCCCAAAAGAATAGACTACTGCTTGCAGGACATACTGCACCCAGAGGGGAGCTAATAATCTTGGCGGGGGAACCGTATATCACACTGTCACCATAGAAAAGCCTACAGACACCGTGATGATGGTGGCCAATGAGACCGGCTGGACTTCTGTTTACTTCAAAAGGCTGCTGACTCAGTGGCCATCATGGTCCTTGATCACCACTGACCCTGGACTGTCTGGGAGTTGAGCGGGCAGGGCTCTGACACCTGGTGCTCTTTGTATGTTAATTCAGGGACCTAATTGAAGAAAGCGCAGACTACTGGTCAGAGCATCTAGGCTGGCAGAAACGGTCAGCCTAAGGTGGCCGAACAAATGTGGGGCGGGGTGAAACCGGCCCCCACAGCGTCTCTGCACATCTCTTTCCTGGACCCTTAAAGGTCATTAGAATCTATAACACTTCCAATGCTGGTGCTCAGGTGGACGAGCAGGGAGGCAGGGGGCCTGGGGACAATCAACGTCACCTGGAGGCTGCTGGGGAGAAGCTCTGACCCTCGCCCCCGGGTATGAGGGCTCCCAACTCAGCACTCAGCAGTTACAGAAGAAGGGTCTGCACCCTCAGCACTCCAAGAATGAGGAACGGGACAAAAGGCAGAGGAGGGGTTTGTCCCCAGCAAAGCCCATTAAAAATCCCTGGGAGATAAAAATAGAATCTGGGCAATAAAGTCAAGTCTAACCTTTTTTATCCTTTGTGCTTTGTCTAATTTCATGTGCTCCTAGGGTCCCGCATGCAGAGGTTCCACACCCGGCACTTCAGACCAGATTTCCTAGTGCAGAATGGCTGGGACGACACCTCAGCTCCTGGGGCCCAGTGCAGACTCCGCGATATAGAGCCTGAGCTGCAGCCAACCCGGCCCTCGAGAGCTCCGCCCCCTCCCTCCCACTGACTCTGACAGGATCTCTACACAACAGCCCAGCCCACAGCCCACGGGGTAGTGCATGCTCTCACCTCTCCATTCTCTGATCAAAATATAAAGTTTCCTTTGCTTGTGAACCAAACTCAGTCTCGATCTGTTGGCCCCAATGACACTGGGCAGGGGGACACTTGTTGGGGTCCACTCTGGAGGATCAGTAACAGAAATTGAGACTATTGTAACCTCAATGAACAGATGTGTGAGCCAAACTGTAGTTAACATAGAACAGTGTATAAGGCTCGGGTAAAATAAGATGTTTCTAACACTTCCATTTGATATTTCCATCACTTTATTATAAGCAAGTTCAGTGAAAAGGTTTGTCTTATTTGTCAGGTCAATATTAGAGAAACGAAGTGATTTCTTTCCAAGGATGTACATCTAATAATCTTGGTTAAAGCTTCAATCTTGTTTTAAATGCTTTTCCATTGAAAATGATACCTCTCTTTCAGCTCCCCCATTTCTGAGAAGTATAAAATCTTATAATTTATTATTACCAAAGGAGAAAGGTGGGAGGAGGGATAAATTAACAGTTTGGGATTAACACATACACACTGCTATGTATAAAATAGATCATCAACAAGGAACTACTGTATAGCACAGGGAACTACACTCAACATTTTGCTATAACCTATAAGGGGAAATAATCTGGAAAAGAATAGATATTTTTATTGACATCATCTATCAATGACAGTTAAAGTGTAACCTAAGGGAAGCTGGTGGTGAGTGCTTCTGACCCTGAAGACTTCAATCATCTAAAGTTTGGACTCTGCCTACTTCCCAAGGCCCTTAATGAACATATGTGTAGCCGTAGCTTAAAAAATTCCCCAGTTTGGGTTTCGGGGAGACACTGATTTTGAAAAAGCCCTGGTGTTCTCCTTACATGAATGGGACTCTTCCTACTGCTAAAACATGTCTGTCACACCCAGAGGATGGTATACCGTCTGATCGGGAAGAGTTTGGAAAAGGCATCTCATCTCCTCATCTCCTGGTGCTCGGGTTCACCCCTCCAGCGTCTTTACTAACAGTCTCCCCACTTGGAGATGTCAGCACTGTCAACATCCTGTTGCGTACAGTTTGGAATTTGTCCAGAGGATGAAGCGGAAGGATGAGGAACAATGAGAGACAAGTCCTAGGTGTTCAGACAGGCACATGTCACTCTAATTTCCAATCAGGAAGACGAATTGACCAAAGGCTAGGGTTGCCCATGGAAACAGTATAGGGCTTGAGGAAATCCCGCTGCTTTGTGGCCAGTTCCCATAAACACAAGTTGAACAATGGAACTCAGGGGCAGTAAAATTCACGAAACTGCAGAGTTGAAAATATCCATCACTGAAAAATGTCTTGAGGAAAGTCAGAGAAAAGGACTTGTAAGCAAGGGAGAATGGCAGGAAAGGGATCTGAGGAGGTAGAAAGGACTCGCCATTAAGCACGAGAAAAGGAGCTGAACATTGCCAACATTGCAGTTGGCCAAAAAGGGTGTATGCGTTTTTTTCTGTATATATTCAAGAAAAGGGCATACACTTTTTTAGCCAAGCAAACAGGTGGGCACTGGAAGTCAATACTACAAAAGATATCACTTCGCATCAGTCAGAAGAGCCATCCTCATAAAGCGTAAACAACAGAAATGCAGGACAGGGCAAGGAGAAGAGGGATCCCTGTGAGACTTATAGTGGAAATGTATATTGCCAACGGCCATTCTGGAGAAGTGTATTGTGTTTACTAAAGCATCTAAAAAATGAGCTACAGAGCATAGGGCACTTGCACTCATGGGCGTATATCTTGGGAAAAACAAAAATCGAGAGGACACAGGCACCCCAATGTTTACCCCCTCTCTGTTTAAAAGATCCTCGACTAGGATATAACTTAAATGTCTCTGGAGAGAAAAAATGGATAGAGATGCGGTACTTAGGTAGAGTGGAATATTATTCAGCCTGGAAATCAATGAAATATGGCCAGTTGTAACAACTCCGGAGGAGTTACGTATGATCATTCTAAGTGACATAATTCAAAAAGAAAAAGACACATATCATAAGATATCACTTAAAGGTGGAATCCAAAATGGCTACACATGAAATAAATTACAAAACAAAAACATAGTCAAATATGTAGAAAACACGCATAAGGCTGCTAAACGGGAAAGGAGAGAGGGGTGAGGCATCATCCAGGAGGTTGAAATTAGCAAAGATACCATTCCAAATACCAAACTGATAATCAACAAGGCCCTCACGGTAGCTAAAAGAACTGCACTCAGCACACTCAAGTCACCGGAAAAGAATATATACGACTGGTAAGAATCTGAAAAAGAATTTACTGATGTCTCTCTGTACGTGAATCAAGTGGATGTACAGCAGCAAGAAACAGAGCTTTGAAAATCAGCTGTAACCAATATAGTAATAAATTGAAAAAAATAAACGACAGAGAGACAGAGAAAACCTCTTACAACTTTTCCTCAGGGACGGTGATGCAACATGGATTGAACACATCTAGACCCACAGCAGGATGAGACATAAGGCTGGAAACTGTTTGCACTAAGAGAAATGTGAGGTTGGGTGAGGAAATGCACACCCTTTAAAGTAATACTACCTGGTACCCATTCAATGGGTCCCAAATCTGCAGGTTCAAGGGATCTTCCTACAGCTAAAACATGCATGGAAAACCCAGAGGACTGTACACCATGTGATCGGGAGATGTGTCTAAAATGCAGCTCATTTATCCTCTCCTGGTGCTCCTGTTCACCATTCCAGCCACGTTACTTAGAATCTGCCCACTTGGAGAATCAGCACATTTCAACTTCTGTTTCACACATTTTGCAAATTGTGAGGAGGATGAACGGGAAGAGGGGGAACCAATGAGAGAATAGTTGTAGGGGTTTGGACGGGCACATATCACTCTAATTTCCCATTAAGAATAAGAATTGAAAAAAGGCTCAGCCCGCCTCGCCGGAGCCAAATAGGGCCTGAAGCAATCCTGTGAGTTTGAGGTCAGCTCACAAAAGAGCAACTTAAAAAATGGAGCTCAGGGTCACTGCAATTCACAAACCTGCAGAGTTATAAATGAAAACTAACGTCCAAAAATATGTTGAGGTAAGGCAAAGAAGAGGATCTGAATGCAAGACAGAATTGCAAGAAACAGATTTCAAGAGATAGATTGGACTCGTCTTTAAAGCACATGAAAAGCGGCAGAATTTCGACAATGATGCAGTTGGCCCAAAAGGGCGTATGCGTTTTTTCCTGATTATATCCAGGAAAAAACGCATACGCACTTTATGGGCAACGAAGCAAGCAAGCAATGCAAATGTGCACAACAAAGAAGTCTCATTTCCCACCGGTCAAAAGGGCCATCCTAAAAATTTGTAAAAACCAGAAATGCAGGACAGGCCATGGAGAACAGGGAGCCTTTATACGCTGATGGGCAGTGTGTGAACTGCCGAGAGCCACTCTGGAGAAGTGTATGGTGGTTCCTAATTCATCTAAAAAACAGAGCTACAGAGCATAGGACACTTCCAATCATGGGAGTATATCTAGGGAAGTCTAAAAATCAACAAGACACAAGCACACCACAGTTTAGGGCTACTCTGTTTACAAGAACCTCAACTTCAGTACACCTTAAATATCCCAGGAAAGAGAACAATGGATAAAGAAGATGTGGTACTTATGTACAATGGAATATCTCTTCACCATGAAATCAATGTAATAAGGCTAGTAGAAGGATAAAGAGTGGATTTAGGTCCGATAATACTACTTGAAATAAGTCAAACAGAAAAAGAAACATATCATAAGATATCACTTATACAGGGAGGGTAAATATGGCTGCACAAGAAATGAATTACAGAACAGAACAGTGTCTCACATGTAGAAAACACACTTATGTCAGCTTAAGGGGAAAGGAGAGGTGGGGTGATGCATAAAACCAGAGTTTGAAATTAGCACAGATACCGTTCAATAAACCAAATAGATATTAGACAAGATCTACACCTTGCTCAATGAACTGGCCTCAACACACCCTATACACCGCAGAGAAATATATCTGAGTAATAAGAATCTTAAAACCCATGTATTGATATATCTCCTTAAGGGAATCAAGTGTGTGCGGAGCGGCACAAACACAGCAGTGAAAATGAGCTAAACCCCATTATAGAAATAAATTTTAAAAACAAAACGCAGAAACAATGAAAGAGAGAAAAATTCTTACAAAATTTGCTCAGGGGCTGTGATGCAACCTGGATTGACCACATATAAACCCACAGCTGGATAAGACATAAGGCTGGACACTTGGGGCTGAGAGGATTGGTGAGCTTTGGTGAGCAACTGCCAAAAGTTTAATGCAATACTTCATGCTACTCATTCCAAGGGTCCCAAAACTCCAGGTTGAAGGGAATCTTCCTACAGCTAAACCATGCTTGGGAAACCCAGCGACTGGTATACCATATGATCGGGAAAGGTTTCTAAAACACACCTCATTTTTCCTCTCCTGGGGCTCCGGATCGACATTCCAGCTGCTTTACTAACAATATCCCCACATGGAGAGTCAATGCCTTTAAGTTCTGGTATCGCACAGTCTGCAGTTAGTGCGGAGGATGAATGGGAATAGGGGGAACCAGTGAGAAACTAGCTGTAGCAGTTTCAATGGGCACATGTCACTCTAATTTCACATCAGTAAGAAGAATAAACCAAAGGCACAGCAAGGTGCCCCAGAAGAAGAATAGGGCCTGAAGGAATCCTGTGGTTATGAGGCAAGATCACAAAAATAAGAGCTGAAAAATGGAGCTAAGGGCCACTGCAATTCAAAAACCTGCAGAGTTATAAAGGCCAACTATTTTCAAAAACTATATTGAGATAAGGCTATGAAGAGGCATTGAAAGCAAGGCACAATTGCAGGAAACCGATTTCAGGAGGTAGACTGGAATTGCATTTAAAGCATAGGAAAAGAGGCAGAACGTCGACAATGATGCACTTGGCCAAAAAGGGCGTATGCGTTTTTTCCTGAATATATTCAGGAAAAAACGCATACGCCCTTTTTGGCCAACCAAGCAAGCTTGCAAAGGAAATCTGCACTACAATGAAGTCTCACTTCCCCCCGGTCAAAAGGGCCATCTGAAAAAAGTGTAAAATCCAGAAAGGCAGGACAGGCCATGGAGAACTGGGAGCCTTGTTATGCTGATGGGCGGGATGTAATTTGCCAACAGCCACTGGGGAGAAGTGTATGGTGTTTCCTGAAACATCTAAAAAACAAAGCAACAGAGCCTAGGGCACTTCCACTTATGGTCCTATAGCTTAGGGAAATTAAAATCAAAAAGACACAGGTACCCAAAAATTTGGTACGGCTCTGTTTACAGGAACCTCTTCTGCAGCACAAGTTAAATATGCCAGAGAGCAAATAATGGATAAAGAAGTTGCGGTACTTACGTACAAAAGAATACCTCTCAGCAATGAAAACTATGTCACCAGGCCCGTACCAGCATAATGAGTGGATTGAGGCACGGTGATTCTAAGTGAAAAAAAGTCACACAGAAAAAGAAACATCATAAGGTACCACTAATACATGGAATGCGAACTTGGCTACACATGAACTGAATTACAAAACAGAACAGGGTCTCATGTTTAGAAAACCAACTTATGCTTGCTTAAGGGGGAAGGTGAGTTGGGGTGCTGCATAACACCAGAGTTTGAAATTAGCAGAGATACCATTCCATAAGCTAAATATGTAATAGACAAGACCTACCCCTTGCTCAAGGAAATGGACTCAACAATGAGGTATCACCTCATACCTGGTAGAATGGGCATCATCAGAAAATCTACAAACAAAAAATGCTGGAAAGGGTGTGGAGAAAAGGAACCCTCTTCCACTATTGTTGGGAATATAAATTGATACAGTCACTATGGAGAACAATATGGAGTTTCTTAAGAAACTAACAGTAGAATTACCATATGATACAGCAATCCCAGTTCTGGACATATACCCAGACAAAACCATAAATCAAAAAGAGACATTCACCGCAATGTTCATTGCCTCACTCTTTACAATATCGAGGTAATGGAAGCAACCTAAATGCCCACAGACAGACGAATGCATAAAGCTGTGGTACATATATAAAATGGAATATTACTAAGCCATGAAAAGGAATGAAATTGGGTCATTTGTAGAGACGTCGATGGATCTAGAGAGTGTCATACAGAGTGAAGTAAGTCAGAAAGAGAAAAACAAATCTTGTATATTCATGCATATATGTGGAACCTAGAAAAACTGTACAGGTTAACCATTTTGCAAGGCATAAATAGAGCAACAGATGTAGACAACAAATGTATGGACAACAAGGGGGGAAAGCTGTTGGGGTGGTGGTGGTGGGAGGAGTTGAGAGACTGGGATTGGCATGTATACATTTATATGTATAAAATAGATAACCAATAAGAACCTGCTGTATAAAAATATAAAATAAAATTCAAAATTAAAAAGAAATAAAATTTAAAAAATAAAACAGAAAAAACAATTATTCCCTTCACATACATGTATTTATATGAATAAATTATTTCCATGCTTATATCTGTAAATACAAAAAAGAGGAATAAAATCTACCTTGAACCAAAAATGAAAAAGAGAAAAAAAAACACAGAACCCACCAGTTCCACAGAGGAAACCCGTATCAGGGCACTTGCTCCAGTTGTAAACAATTCTGAAGTTGGTCAGTGGTGGGGAATCGTCTCCCATTCAGCCAGCAGCCCCCACGCAACAAGCGTCCTCATTGCAAAGCTGGGGCACCGTGCTGAGGCATCTGTGAGTAAACGTGAGCTGAGCCCCAGGCCAGTTGCTGCTGAACTATTCCCACCCGTCCCAGGTAAAACACCTGAATATATACAAGGACTTGAAAGCCCAGAGGAAGGGCCATAGAGCCACACGAGTGACAGCATGCCGGCCGACTTGGTGCCTGCAGGCCAGCCAGGATGATCCTGGCCCTGGGTGCTCTTCTGGAAGATTTCCATTTCCCTGCCTGAGATACCCGTCCTGTCCCTGCCCCCACTGCTTTTTTCCTTCCTCACCTCTGCCCAGGGAGAAATTCCAGCAGCAGGTATAGGTGACACATCCTCTTCTTTAGCAGGTGGCAGCCTGGCAACTGCTGCAGAAAGTCCAGCAGAGCCCCACTCACACTGGGCCACCCACAAAGCCGTGGCCTCTCACTCCCTCCCACCAGCCCAGCCCCGAGACTGCTGACAGGGCAGAGAAAATGGCATCAGGCACGGCTGCAGGGCCTCTTGCTGCCTGGAGTGGTATTTATATTGATCTCAACCCAGGCACACCTGGGGAGGGCTGGCCGGCATGGTAAGGCTGCCCAGGTCAGCCAATCATCACCCCTCAGGGGCTCACAGCTGCAGAAAATGGAACTTGCTGAACCGGCCAGGTCCAAGGAACAGGTGTGGGCTCCTGAGAGTCAGGATAGACAAGGGGCTGCAGCTTTGGCTTGTTTTCTAATCATTTTATCTGGCCCATGAGTGGGAGACAACTTCAAGAAAACCCTCTCCTAATGAGAGGAACCCAGGAGTCAGGGAGAGGAGGGGTGGGTGGTGGTTGGAGACAGAGGCCTGGTGCCCCGGGTGCAGTGGAAGTCTCTGGAAGACCAGGTGGAGGGAGGCCGCACAGAGTGATGCCCAGGGTCACAGACCTGTCGCAGCTGCTGTTTGTTAGTTCAAGTCCTGCTCTGAGGTGCTCTGTGTCAGCTCTGAGAGACAGGTGAGCTGGGGGTGCTCTGCAATGAGGGCTATGTGCACGGTTCCTGTGTGCCCAGCCCTGCCACGGTACCTGCAAGGGTAGCTCTGTATCCTGGGAGGGGCCTGACCACGAGAGCCCCGTGGGCTGGGGTGGGGGTGGGGTACCTGCCCAGGTGAGCTCCATATTCTGGGATTGGTCTGACCACGAGAGCCCCATGGGCTGCTGGGGACCTGGTAAAGGATGTCAGGACAGTCAGTGAAGCCACCGAGGATATACCTCCAGCTGCTCCTAATTCCTACACCCTGCTGGTCATTCTACCAACCACCAGGACATGGTATTCTGTATTAGTCTTCAATGATGCCTTCTTTTGTATTCCATTAGTCCCAGAGTCACAAGAAATTTTGGCTTGTGAGTGGCAGGACTCAACATACAACTAAAACAATACTTCCGGGCCGTCTTGCCCCAAGGGTGCAAAAATTCCCACACCATCTTTGGGGAAAGCTTAGCTAAAGACCTAAAAGTTCTACCTCTGGAAAAGGAAACCCTCCTTCAGTACGCAGACGACATTCTGATCGCCAGCCCTACTAAGGAGGCCTCTGAACTACCAAGCCAATAAAGGATAGAAGTTGTCCAAGAAAAAGCTCAAATATCACAGACTGCGGTGACCTGCCTGGGCTTCATTCTCACAGAAGGTCGGAGAAGCCCATCCCAGGAAAGGAAAGAAACCATTTTCAGCCTTACCCCTTTCTAAAACTAGAAGACAGCTTAGGGGTTCCTGGGGAGGCCAGGGTTTGCTGCTTCTGGATCCCTAACTACAGTCCACTAGCTGGGCCTCTATATGAAACACTGAAAGGAAAAGATGATGATCCTTTTGAATAGAATCCAGAAGTGGCCTTTCAAGAATGGAAAGAGCAGTCAATTCAGACCCTTGTCCTGGAACTCCCTAATTTAGCTAAACCCTTTGACCTTTACATTCCCGGTGAAAGGTGAATCGCCATTGGAGAATTAGTGCAAAAACTGGGACCACTTGAAATGGAACAATGCAAGAATGCCATCCAGGTAGGATAAACTACGGTCACCAAGGGGCTTGGCCCACTGCCACATCTGGCCAAGATACTGGCGGTATCTAAAAACCTGGAAATCAGCAGCCCCAAAGGCCACCTCCCTCCTAAGGGAAAAGGACCCCACGTGGTGATCCTAACCACCAACCATGCCCTGAACTTGCAGGGTTCGCTCTGTGGGCACACCAACCTCGAGTGAGGAGGCCTTCCAACTCCAACATCCAGAGAGATAACCGGGGGCAACAGGGCACCATGACGACTCATGTGAACATCACTTGACCTGGAGTTTCTCTCATAAAACAACAAGAGTGTGTCCCAAAAGAGTAGACTACTGCTTGTAGGACATACTGCACCCAGAGGGGAGCTAATAATCTTGGCGGGGGAACCGTATATCACACTGTCACCATAGAAAAGCCTACAGACACCGTGATGATGGTGGCCAATGAGACTGGCTGGACTGCTGTTTACTTCAAAAGGCTGTTGACTCAGTGGCCATCATGGTCCTTGATCACCACTGACCCTGGACTGTCTGGGAGTTGAGCGGGCAGGGCTCTGACACCTGGTGCTCTTTGTACGTTAATTCAGGGACCTAATTGAAGAAAGCGCAGACTACTGGTCAGAGCATCTAGGCTGGCAGAAATGGTCAGCCTAAGGTGGCCGAACAAATGTGGGGCGGGGTGAAACCGGCCCCCACAGCGTCTCTGCACATCTCTTTCCTGGACCCTTAAAGGTCATTAGAATCTATAACACTTCCAATGCTGGTGCTCAGGTGGACGAGCAGGGAGGCAGGGGGCCTGGGGACAATCAACGTCACCTGGAGGCTGCTAGGGAGAAGCTCTGACCCTCGCCCCCGGGTATGAGGGCTCCCAACTCAGCACTCAGCAGTTACAGAAGAAGGGTCTGCACCCTCAGCACTCCAAGAATGAGGAACGGGACAAAAGGCAGAGGAGGGGTTTGTCCCCAGCAAAGCCCATTAAAAATCCCTGGGAGATAAAAATAGAATCTGGGCAATAAAGTCAAGTCTAACCTTTTTTATCCTTTGTGCTTTGTCTAATTTCATGTGCTCTTAGGGTCCCGCATGCAGAGGTTCCACACCCGGCACTTCAGACCAGATTTCCTAGTGCAGAATGGCTGGGACGACACCTCAGCTCCTGGGGCCCAGTGCAGACTCCGCGATATAGAGCCTGAGCTGCAGCCAACCCGGCCCTCGAGAGCTCCGCCCCCTCCCTCCCACTGACTCTGACAGGATCTCTACACAGCAGCCCAGCCCACAGCCCACGGCGTAGTGCATGCTCTCACCTCTCCATTCTCTGATCAAAATATAAAGTTTCCTTTGCTTGTGAACCAAACTCAGTCTCGATCTGTTGGCCCCAATGACACTGGGCAGGGGGACACTTGTTGGGGTCCACTCTGGAGGATCAGTAACAGAAATTGAGACTATTGTAACCTCAATGAACAGATGTGTGAGCCAAACTGTAGTTAACATAGAACAGTGTATAAGGCTCAGGTAAAATAAGATGTTTCTAACACTTCCATTTGATATTTCCATCACTTTATTATAAGCAAGTTCAGTGAAAAGGTTTGTCTTATTTGTCAGGTCAATATTAGAGAAACGAAGTGATTTCTTTCCAAGGATGTACATCTAATAATCTTGGTTAAAGCTTCAATCTTGTTTTAAATGCTTTTCCATTGAAAATGATACCTCTCTTTCAGCTCCCCCATTTCTGAGAAGTATAAAATCTTATAATTTATTATTACCAAAGGGGAAAGGTGGGAGGAGGGATAAATTAACAGTTTGGGATTAACACATACACACTGCTATGTATAAAATAGATCATCAACAAGGAACTACTGTATAGCACAGGGAACTACACTCAACATTTTGCAATAAGCTATAAGGGGAAATAATCTGGAAAAGAATAGATATTTTTATTGACATCATCTATCAATGACAGTTAAAGTGTAACCTAAGGGAAGCTGGTGGTGAGTGCTTCTGACCCTGAAGACTTCAATCATCTAAAGTTTGGACTCTGCCTACTTCCCAAGGCCCTTAATGAACATATGTGTAGCCGTAGCTTAAAAAATTCCCCAGTTTGGGTTTCGGGGAGACACTGATTTTGAAAAAGCCCTGGTGTTCTCCTTACATGAATGGGACTCTTCCTACTGCTAAAACATGTCTGTCACACCCAGAGGATGGTATATCGTCTGATCGGGAAGAGTTTGGAAAAGGCATCTCATCTCCTCATCTCCTGGTGCTCGGGTTCACCCCTCCAGCGTCTTTACTAACAGTCTCCCCACTTGGAGATGTCAGCACTGTCAACATCCTGTTGCGTACAGTTTGGAATTTGTCCAGAGGATGAAGCGGAAGGATGAGGAACAATGAGAGACAAGTCCTAGGTGTTCAGACAGGCACATGTCACTCTAATTTCCAATCAGGAAGACGAATTGACCAAAGGCTAGGATTGCCCATGGAAACAGTATAGGGCTTGAGGAAATCCCGCTGCTTTGTGGCCAGTTCCCATAAACACAAGTTGAACAATGGAACTCAGGGGCAGTAAAATTCATGAAACTGCAGAGTTGAAAATATCCATCACTGAAAAATGTCTTGAGGAAAGTCAGAGAAAAGGACTTGTAAGCAAGGGAGAATGGCAGGAAAGGGATTTGAGGAGGTAGAAAGGACTCGCCATTAAGCACAAGAAAAGGAGCTGAACATTGCCAACATTGCAGTTGGCCAAAAAGGGTGTATGCGTTTTTTTCTGTATATATTCAAGAAAAGGGCATACACTTTTTTAGCCAACCAAACAGGTGGGCACTGGAAGTCAATACTACAAAAGATATCACTTCGCATCAGTCAGAAGAGCCATCCTCATAAAGCGTAAACAACAGAAATGCAGGACAGGGCAAGGAGAAGAGGGAGCCCTGTGAGACTTATAGTGGAAATGTATATTGCCAATGGCCATTCTGGAGAAGTGTATTGTGTTTACTAAAGCATCTAAAAAATGAGCTACAGAGCATAGGGCACTTGCACTCATGGGCGTATATCTTGGGAAAAACAAAAATTGAGAGGACACAGGCACCCCAATGTTTACCCCCTCTCTGTTTAAAAGATCCTCGACTAGGATATAACTTAAATGTCTCTGGAGGGAAAAAATGGATAGAGATGTGGTACTTAGGTAGAGTGGAATATTATTCAGCCTGGAAATCAATGAACTATGGCCAGTTGTAACAACTCCGGAGGAGTTACGTATGATCTTTCTAAGTGACATAATTCAAAAAGAAAAAGACACATATCATAAGATATCACTTAAAGGTGGAATCCAAAATGGCTACACATGAAATAAATTACAAAACAAAAACATAGTCAAATATGTAGAAAACATGCATAAGGCTGCTAAACGGGAAAGTTGGGGAGGGGTGTGGCATCATCCAGGAGGTTGAAATTAGCAAAGATACCATTCCAAATACCAAACTGATAATCAACAAGGCCCACACGGTAGCTAAAAGAACTGCACTCAGCACACTCAAGTCACCGGAAAAGAATATATACGACTGGTAAGAATCTGAAAAAGAATTTACTGATGTCTCTCTGTACGTGAATCAAGTAGATGTACAACAGCAAGAAACAGAGCTTTGAAAATCAGCTGTAACCAATATAGTAATAAATTGAAAAAAATAAACGACAGAGAGACAGAGAAAACCTCTTACAACTTTTCCTCAGGGACGGTGATGCAACATGGATTGAACACATCTAGACCCACAGCAGGATGAGACATAAGGCTGGAAACTGTTTGCACTAAGAGAAATGTGAGGTTGGGTGAGGAAATGCACACCCTTTAAAGTAATACTACCTGGTACCCATTCAATGGGTCCCAAATCTGCAGGTTCAAGGGATCTTCCTACAGCTAAAACATGCATGGAAAACCCAGAGGACTGTACACCATGTGATCGGGAGATGTGTCTAAAATGCAGCTCATTTATCCTCTCCTGGTGCTCCTGTTCACCATTCCAGCCACGTTACTTAGAATCTGCCCACTTGGAGAATCAGCACATTTCAACTTCTGTTTCACACATTTTGCAAATTGTGAGGAGGATGAACGGGAAGAGGGGGAACCAATGAGAGAATAGTTGTAGGGGTTTGGACGGGCACATATCACTCTAATTTCCCATTAAGAATAAGAATTGAAAAAAGGCTCAGCCCGCCTCGCCGGAGCCAAATAGGGCCTGAAGCAATCCTGTGAGTTTGAGGTCAGCTCACAAAAGAGCAACTTAAAAAATGGAGCTCAGGGTCACTGCAATTCACAAACCTGCAGAGTTATAAATGAAAACTAACGTCCAAAAATATATTGAGGTAAGGCAAAGAAGAGGATCTGAATGCAAGACAGAATTGCAAGAAACAGATTTCAAGAGATAGATTGGACTCATCTTTAAAGCACATGAAAAGCGGCAGAATTTCGACAATGATGCAGTTGGCCCGAAAGGGCGTATGCGTTTTTTCCTGATTATATCCAGGAAAAAACGCATACGCACTTTATGGGCAACGAAGCAAGCAAGCAATGCAAATGTGCACAACAAAGAAGTCTCATTTCCCACCGGTCAAAAGGGCCATCCTAAAAATTTGTAAAAACCAGAAATGCAGGACAGGCCATGGAGAACAGGGAGCCTTTATACGCTGATGGGCAGTGTGTGAACTGCTGAGAGCCACTCTGGAGAAGTGTATGGTGGTTCCTAAATCATCTAAAAAACAGAGCTACAGAGCATAGGACACTTCCAATCATGGGAGTATATCTAGGGAAGTCTAAAAATCAACAAGACACAAGCACACCACAGTTTAGGGCTACTCTGTTTACAAGAACCTCAACTTCAGTACACCTTAAATATCCCAGGAAAGAGAATAATGGATAAAGAAGATGTGGTACTTATGTACAATGGAATATCTCTTCACCATGAAATCAATGTAATAAGGCTAGTAGAAGGATAAAGAGTGGATTTAGGTCCGATAATACTACTTGAAATAAGTCAAACAGAAAAAGAAACATATCATAAGATATCACTTATAGAGGGAGGGTAAATATGGCTGCACAAGAAATGAATTACAGAACAGAACAGTGTCTCACATTTAGAAAACACACTTATGTCAGCTTAAGGGGAAAGGAGAGGTGGGGTGATGCATAAAAGCAGAGTTTGAAATTAGCACAGATACCGTTCAATAAACCAAATAGATATTAGACAAGATCTACACCTTGCTCAATGAACTGGCCTCAACACACCCTATACACCGCAGAGAAATATATCTGAGTAATAAGAATCTTAAAACCCATGTATTGATATATCTCCATAAGGGAATCAAGTGTGTGCAGAGCGGCACAAACACAGCAGTGAAAATGAGCTAAACCCCATTATAGAAATAAATTTTAAAAACAAAACGCAGAAACAATGAAAGAGAGAAAAATTCTTACAAAATTTGCTCAGGGGCTGTGATGCAACCTGGATTGACCACATATAAACCCACAGCTGGATAAGACATAAGGCTGGACACTTGGGGATGAGAGGATTGGTGAGCTTTGGTGAGCAACTGCCAAAAGTTTAATGCAATACTTCATGCTACTCATTCCAAGTGTCCCAAAACTCCAGGTTGAAGGGAATCTTCCTACAGCTAAACCATGCTTGGGAAACCCAGCGACTGGTATACCATATGATCGGGAAAGGTTTCTAAAACACACATCATTTTTCCTCTCCTGCGGCTCCAGATCGACATTCCAGCCGCTTTACTAACAATATCCCCACATGGAGAGTCAAAGCCTTTAAGTTCTGGTATCGCACAGTCTGCAGTTAGTGGGGAGGATGAATGGGAATAGGGGGAACCAGTGAGAAACTAGCTGTAGCAGTTTCAATGGGCACATGTCACTCTAATTTCACATCAGTAAGAAGAATAAACCAAAGGCACAGCAAGGTGCCCCAGAAGAAGAATAGGGCCTGAAGGAATCCTGTGGTTATGAGGCAAGATCACAAAAATAAGAGCTGAAAAATGGAGCTAAGGGCCACTGCAATTCAAAAACCTGCAGAGTTATAAAGGCCAACTATTTTCAAAAACTATATTGAGATAAGGCTATGAAGAGGCATTGAAAGCAAGGCACAATTGCAGGAAACCGATTTCAGGAGGTAGACTGGAATTGCATTTAAAGCATAGGAAAAGAGGCAGAACGTCGACAATGATGCACTTGGCCAAAAAGGGCGTATGCGTTTTTTCCTGAATATATTCAGGAAAAAACGCATACGCCCTTTTTGGCCAACCAAGCAAGCTTGCAAAGGAAATCTGCACTACAATGAAGTCTCACTTCCCCCCGGTCAAAAGGGCCATCTGAAAAAAGTGTAAAATCCAGAAAGGCAGGACAGGCCATGGAGAACTGGGAGCCTTGTTATGCTGATGGGCGGGATGTAATTTGCCAACAGCCACTGGGGAGAAGTGTATGGTGTTTCCTGAAACATCTAAAAAACAAAGCAACAGAGCCTAGGGCACTTCCACTTATGGTCCTATAGCTTAGGGAAATTAAAATCAAAAAGACACAGGTACCCAAAAATTTGGTACGGCTCTGTTTACAGGAACCTCTTCTGCAGCACAAGTTAAATATGCCAGAGAGCAAATAATGGATAAAGAAGTTGCGGTACTTACGTACAAAAGAATACCTCTCAGCAATGAAAACTATGTCACCAGGCCCGTACCAGCATAATGAGTGGATTGAGGCACGGTGATTCTAAGTGAAAAAAAGTCACACAGAAAAAGAAACATCATAAGGTACCACTAATACATGGAATGCGAACTTGGCTACACATGAACTGAATTACAAAACAGAACAGGGTCTCATGTTTAGAAAACCAACTTATGCTTGCTTAAGGGGGAAGGTGAGTTGGGGTGCTGCATAACACCAGAGTTTGAAATTAGCAGAGATACCATTCCATAAGCTAAATATGTAATAGACAAGACCTACCCCTTGCTCAAGGAAATGGACTCAACAATGAGGTATCACCTCATACCTGGTAGAATGGGCATCATCAGAAAATCTACAAACAAAAAATGCTGGAAAGGGTGTGGAGAAAAGGAACCCTCTTCCACTATTGTTGGGAATATAAATTGATACAGTCACTATGGAGAACAATATGGAGTTTCTTAAGAAACTAACAGTAGAATTACCATATGATACAGCAATCCCAGTTCTGGACATATACCCAGACAAAACCATAAATCAAAAAGAGACATTCACCGCAATGTTCATTGCCTCACTCTTTACAATATCGAGGTAATGGAAGCAACCTAAATGCCCACAGACAGACGAATGCATAAAGCTGTGGTACATATATAAAATGGAATATTACTAAGCCATGAAAAGGAATGAAATTGGGTCATTTGTAGAGACGTCGATGGATCTAGAGAGTGTCATACAGAGTGAAGTAAGTCAGAAAGAGAAAAACAAATCTTGTATATTCATGCATATATGTGGAACCTAGAAAAACTGTACAGGTTAACCATTTTGCAAGGCATAAATAGAGCAACAGATGTAGACAACAAATGTATGGACAACAAGGGGGGAAAGCTGTTGGGGTGGTGGTGGTGGGAGGAGTTGAGAGACTGGGATTGGCATGTATACATTTATATGTATAAAATAGATAACCAATAAGAACCTGCTGTATAAAAATATAAAATAAAATTCAAAATTAAAAAGAAATAAAATTTAAAAAATAAAACAGAAAAAACAATTATTCCCTTCACATACATGTATTTATATGAATAAATTATTTCCATGCTTATATCTGTAAATACAAAAAAGAGGAATAAAATCTACCTTGAACCAAAAATGAAAAAGAGAAAAAAAAACACAGAACCCACCAGTTCCACAGAGGAAACCCGTATCAGGGCACTTGCTCCAGTTGTAAACAATTCTGAAGTTGGTCAGTGGTGGGGAATCGTCTCCCATTCAGCCAGCAGCCCCCACGCAACAAGCGTCCTCATTGCAAAGCTGGGGCACCGTGCTGAGGCATCTGTGAGTAAACGTGAGCTGAGCCCCAGGCCAGTTGCTGCTGAACTATTCCCACCCGTCCCAGGTAAAACACCTGAATATATACAAGGACTTGAAAGCCCAGAGGAAGGGCCATAGAGCCACACGAGTGACAGCATGCCGGCCGACTTGGTGCCTGCAGGCCAGCCAGGATGATCCTGGCCCTGGGTGCTCTTCTGGAAGATTTCCATTTCCCTGCCTGAGATACCCGTCCTGTCCCTGCCCCCACTGCTTTTTTCCTTCCTCACCTCTGCCCAGGGAGAAATTCCAGCAGCAGGTATAGGTGACACATCCTCTTCTTTAGCAGGTGGCAGCCTGGCAACTGCTGCAGAAAGTCCAGCAGAGCCCCACTCACACTGGGCCACCCACAAAGCCGTGGCCTCTCACTCCCTCCCACCAGCCCAGCCCCGAGACTGCTGACAGGGCAGAGAAAATGGCATCAGGCACGGCTGCAGGGCCTCTTGCTGCCTGGAGTGGTATTTATATTGATCTCAACCCAGGCACACCTGGGGAGGGCTGGCCGGCATGGTAAGGCTGCCCAGGTCAGCCAATCATCACCCCTCAGGGGCTCACAGCTGCAGAAAATGGAACTTGCTGAACCGGCCAGGTCCAAGGAACAGGTGTGGGCTCCTGAGAGTCAGGATAGACAAGGGGCTGCAGCTTTGGCTTGTTTTCTAATCATTTTATCTGGCCCATGAGTGGGAGACAACTTCAAGAAAACCCTCTCCTAATGAGAGGAACCCAGGAGTCAGGGAGAGGAGGGGTGGGTGGTGGTTGGAGACAGAGGCCTGGTGCCCCGGGTGCAGTGGAAGTCTCTGGAAGACCAGGTGGAGGGAGGCCGCACAGAGTGATGCCCAGGGTCACAGACCTGTCGCAGCTGCTGTTTGTTAGTTCAAGTCCTGCTCTGAGGTGCTCTGTGTCAGCTCTGAGAGACAGGTGAGCTGGGGGTGCTCTGCAATGAGGGCTATGTGCACGGTTCCTGTGTGCCCAGCCCTGCCACGGTACCTGCAAGGGTAGCTCTGTATCCTGGGAGGGGCCTGACCACGAGAGCCCCGTGGGCTGGGGTGGGGGTGGGGTACCTGCCCAGGTGAGCTCCATATTCTGGGATTGGTCTGACCACGAGAGCCCCATGGGCTGCTGGGGACCTGGTAAAGGATGTCAGGACAGTCAGTGAAGCCACCGAGGATATACCTCCAGCTGCTCCTAATTCCTACACCCTGCTGGTCATTCTACCAACCACCAGGACATGGTATTCTGTATTAGTCTTCAATGATGCCTTCTTTTGTATTCCATTAGTCCCAGAGTCACAAGAAATTTTGGCTTGTGAGTGGCAGGACTCAACATACAACTAAAACAATACTTCCGGGCCGTCTTGCCCCAAGGGTGCAAAAATTCCCACACCATCTTTGGGGAAAGCTTAGCTAAAGACCTAAAAGTTCTACCTCTGGAAAAGGAAACCCTCCTTCAGTACGCAGACGACATTCTGATCGCCAGCCCTACTAAGGAGGCCTCTGAACTACCAAGCCAATAAAGGATAGAAGTTGTCCAAGAAAAAGCTCAAATATCACAGACTGCGGTGACCTGCCTGGGCTTCATTCTCACAGAAGGTCGGAGAAGCCCATCCCAGGAAAGGAAAGAAACCATTTTCAGCCTTACCCCTTTCTAAAACTAGAAGACAGCTTAGGGGTTCCTGGGGAGGCCAGGGTTTGCTGCTTCTGGATCCCTAACTACAGTCCACTAGCTGGGCCTCTATATGAAACACTGAAAGGAAAAGATGATGATCCTTTTGAATAGAATCCAGAAGTGGCCTTTCAAGA
This sequence comes from Orcinus orca, assembly GCF_937001465.1. Taxonomy (NCBI): domain Eukaryota; kingdom Metazoa; phylum Chordata; class Mammalia; order Artiodactyla; family Delphinidae; genus Orcinus; species Orcinus orca. The sequence goes on along the minus strand of NW_026043836.1, from coordinate 330,316 downwards.
ATGGAAAGAGCAGTCAATTCAGACCCTTGTCCTGGAACTCCCTAATTTAGCTAAACCCTTTGACCTTTACATTCCCGGTGAAAGGTGAATCGCCATTGGAGAATTAGTGCAAAAACTGGGACCACTTGAAATGGAACAATGCAAGAATGCCATCCAGGTAGGATAAACTACGGTCACCAAGGGGCTTGGCCCACTGCCACATCTGGCCAAGATACTGGCGGTATCTAAAAACCTGGAAATCAGCAGCCCCAAAGGCCACCTCCCTCCTAAGGGAAAAGGACCCCACGTGGTGATCCTAACCACCAACCATGCCCTGAACTTGCAGGGTTCGCTCTGTGGGCACACCAACCTCGAGTGAGGAGGCCTTCCAACTCCAACATCCAGAGAGATAACCGGGGGCAACAGGGCACCATGACGACTCATGTGAACATCACTTGACCTGGAGTTTCTCTCATAAAACAACAAGAGTGTGTCCCAAAAGAGTAGACTACTGCTTGTAGGACATACTGCACCCAGAGGGGAGCTAATAATCTTGGCGGGGGAACCGTATATCACACTGTCACCATAGAAAAGCCTACAGACACCGTGATGATGGTGGCCAATGAGACTGGCTGGACTGCTGTTTACTTCAAAAGGCTGTTGACTCAGTGGCCATCATGGTCCTTGATCACCACTGACCCTGGACTGTCTGGGAGTTGAGCGGGCAGGGCTCTGACACCTGGTGCTCTTTGTACGTTAATTCAGGGACCTAATTGAAGAAAGCGCAGACTACTGGTCAGAGCATCTAGGCTGGCAGAAATGGTCAGCCTAAGGTGGCCGAACAAATGTGGGGCGGGGTGAAACCGGCCCCCACAGCGTCTCTGCACATCTCTTTCCTGGACCCTTAAAGGTCATTAGAATCTATAACACTTCCAATGCTGGTGCTCAGGTGGACGAGCAGGGAGGCAGGGGGCCTGGGGACAATCAACGTCACCTGGAGGCTGCTGGGGAGAAGCTCTGACCCTCGCCCCCGGGTATGAGGGCTCCCAACTCAGCACTCAGCAGTTACAGAAGAAGGGTCTGCACCCTCAGCACTCCAAGAATGAGGAACGGGACAAAAGGCAGAGGAGGGGTTTGTCCCCAGCAAAGCCCATTAAAAATCCCTGGGAGATAAAAATAGAATCTGGGCAATAAAGTCAAGTCTAACCTTTTTTATCCTTTGTGCTTTGTCTAATTTCATGTGCTCTTAGGGTCCCGCATGCAGAGGTTCCACACCCGGCACTTCAGACCAGATTTCCTAGTGCAGAATGGCTGGGACGACACCTCAGCTCCTGGGGCCCAGTGCAGACTCCGCGATATAGAGCCTGAGCTGCAGCCAACCCGGCCCTCGAGAGCTCCGCCCCCTCCCTCCCACTGACTCTGACAGGATCTCTACACAGCAGCCCAGCCCACAGCCCACGGCGTAGTGCATGCTCTCACCTCTCCATTCTCTGATCAAAATATAAAGTTTCCTTTGCTTGTGAACCAAACTCAGTCTCGATCTGTTGGCCCCAATGACACTGGGCAGGGGGACACTTGTTGGGGTCCACTCTGGAGGATCAGTAACAGAAATTGAGACTATTGTAACCTCAATGAACAGATGTGTGAGCCAAACTGTAGTTAACATAGAACAGTGTATAAGGCTCAGGTAAAATAAGATGTTTCTAACACTTCCATTTGATATTTCCATCACTTTATTATAAGCAAGTTCAGTGAAAAGGTTTGTCTTATTTGTCAGGTCAATATTAGAGAAACGAAGTGATTTCTTTCCAAGGATGTACATCTAATAATCTTGGTTAAAGCTTCAATCTTGTTTTAAATGCTTTTCCATTGAAAATGATACCTCTCTTTCAGCTCCCCCATTTCTGAGAAGTATAAAATCTTATAATTTATTATTACCAAAGGGGAAAGGTGGGAGGAGGGATAAATTAACAGTTTGGGATTAACACATACACACTGCTATGTATAAAATAGATCATCAACAAGGAACTACTGTATAGCACAGGGAACTACACTCAACATTTTGCAATAAGCTATAAGGGGAAATAATCTGGAAAAGAATAGATATTTTTATTGACATCATCTATCAATGACAGTTAAAGTGTAACCTAAGGGAAGCTGGTGGTGAGTGCTTCTGACCCTGAAGACTTCAATCATCTAAAGTTTGGACTCTGCCTACTTCCCAAGGCCCTTAATGAACATATGTGTAGCCGTAGCTTAAAAAATTCCCCAGTTTGGGTTTCGGGGAGACACTGATTTTGAAAAAGCCCTGGTGTTCTCCTTACATGAATGGGACTCTTCCTACTGCTAAAACATGTCTGTCACACCCAGAGGATGGTATATCGTCTGATCGGGAAGAGTTTGGAAAAGGCATCTCATCTCCTCATCTCCTGGTGCTCGGGTTCACCCCTCCAGCGTCTTTACTAACAGTCTCCCCACTTGGAGATGTCAGCACTGTCAACATCCTGTTGCGTACAGTTTGGAATTTGTCCAGAGGATGAAGCGGAAGGATGAGGAACAATGAGAGACAAGTCCTAGGTGTTCAGACAGGCACATGTCACTCTAATTTCCAATCAGGAAGACGAATTGACCAAAGGCTAGGATTGCCCATGGAAACAGTATAGGGCTTGAGGAAATCCCGCTGCTTTGTGGCCAGTTCCCATAAACACAAGTTGAACAATGGAACTCAGGGGCAGTAAAATTCATGAAACTGCAGAGTTGAAAATATCCATCACTGAAAAATGTCTTGAGGAAAGTCAGAGAAAAGGACTTGTAAGCAAGGGAGAATGGCAGGAAAGGGATTTGAGGAGGTAGAAAGGACTCGCCATTAAGCACAAGAAAAGGAGCTGAACATTGCCAACATTGCAGTTGGCCAAAAAGGGTGTATGCGTTTTTTTCTGTATATATTCAAGAAAAGGGCATACACTTTTTTAGCCAACCAAACAGGTGGGCACTGGAAGTCAATACTACAAAAGATATCACTTCGCATCAGTCAGAAGAGCCATCCTCATAAAGCGTAAACAACAGAAATGCAGGACAGGGCAAGGAGAAGAGGGAGCCCTGTGAGACTTATAGTGGAAATGTATATTGCCAATGGCCATTCTGGAGAAGTGTATTGTGTTTACTAAAGCATCTAAAAAATGAGCTACAGAGCATAGGGCACTTGCACTCATGGGCGTATATCTTGGGAAAAACAAAAATTGAGAGGACACAGGCACCCCAATGTTTACCCCCTCTCTGTTTAAAAGATCCTCGACTAGGATATAACTTAAATGTCTCTGGAGGGAAAAAATGGATAGAGATGTGGTACTTAGGTAGAGTGGAATATTATTCAGCCTGGAAATCAATGAACTATGGCCAGTTGTAACAACTCCGGAGGAGTTACGTATGATCTTTCTAAGTGACATAATTCAAAAAGAAAAAGACACATATCATAAGATATCACTTAAAGGTGGAATCCAAAATGGCTACACATGAAATAAATTACAAAACAAAAACATAGTCAAATATGTAGAAAACATGCATAAGGCTGCTAAACGGGAAAGTTGGGGAGGGGTGTGGCATCATCCAGGAGGTTGAAATTAGCAAAGATACCATTCCAAATACCAAACTGATAATCAACAAGGCCCACACGGTAGCTAAAAGAACTGCACTCAGCACACTCAAGTCACCGGAAAAGAATATATACGACTGGTAAGAATCTGAAAAAGAATTTACTGATGTCTCTCTGTACGTGAATCAAGTAGATGTACAACAGCAAGAAACAGAGCTTTGAAAATCAGCTGTAACCAATATAGTAATAAATTGAAAAAAATAAACGACAGAGAGACAGAGAAAACCTCTTACAACTTTTCCTCAGGGACGGTGATGCAACATGGATTGAACACATCTAGACCCACAGCAGGATGAGACATAAGGCTGGAAACTGTTTGCACTAAGAGAAATGTGAGGTTGGGTGAGGAAATGCACACCCTTTAAAGTAATACTACCTGGTACCCATTCAATGGGTCCCAAATCTGCAGGTTCAAGGGATCTTCCTACAGCTAAAACATGCATGGAAAACCCAGAGGACTGTACACCATGTGATCGGGAGATGTGTCTAAAATGCAGCTCATTTATCCTCTCCTGGTGCTCCTGTTCACCATTCCAGCCACGTTACTTAGAATCTGCCCACTTGGAGAATCAGCACATTTCAACTTCTGTTTCACACATTTTGCAAATTGTGAGGAGGATGAACGGGAAGAGGGGGAACCAATGAGAGAATAGTTGTAGGGGTTTGGACGGGCACATATCACTCTAATTTCCCATTAAGAATAAGAATTGAAAAAAGGCTCAGCCCGCCTCGCCGGAGCCAAATAGGGCCTGAAGCAATCCTGTGAGTTTGAGGTCAGCTCACAAAAGAGCAACTTAAAAAATGGAGCTCAGGGTCACTGCAATTCACAAACCTGCAGAGTTATAAATGAAAACTAACGTCCAAAAATATATTGAGGTAAGGCAAAGAAGAGGATCTGAATGCAAGACAGAATTGCAAGAAACAGATTTCAAGAGATAGATTGGACTCATCTTTAAAGCACATGAAAAGCGGCAGAATTTCGACAATGATGCAGTTGGCCCGAAAGGGCGTATGCGTTTTTTCCTGATTATATCCAGGAAAAAACGCATACGCACTTTATGGGCAACGAAGCAAGCAAGCAATGCAAATGTGCACAACAAAGAAGTCTCATTTCCCACCGGTCAAAAGGGCCATCCTAAAAATTTGTAAAAACCAGAAATGCAGGACAGGCCATGGAGAACAGGGAGCCTTTATACGCTGATGGGCAGTGTGTGAACTGCTGAGAGCCACTCTGGAGAAGTGTATGGTGGTTCCTAAATCATCTAAAAAACAGAGCTACAGAGCATAGGACACTTCCAATCATGGGAGTATATCTAGGGAAGTCTAAAAATCAACAAGACACAAGCACACCACAGTTTAGGGCTACTCTGTTTACAAGAACCTCAACTTCAGTACACCTTAAATATCCCAGGAAAGAGAATAATGGATAAAGAAGATGTGGTACTTATGTACAATGGAATATCTCTTCACCATGAAATCAATGTAATAAGGCTAGTAGAAGGATAAAGAGTGGATTTAGGTCCGATAATACTACTTGAAATAAGTCAAACAGAAAAAGAAACATATCATAAGATATCACTTATAGAGGGAGGGTAAATATGGCTGCACAAGAAATGAATTACAGAACAGAACAGTGTCTCACATTTAGAAAACACACTTATGTCAGCTTAAGGGGAAAGGAGAGGTGGGGTGATGCATAAAAGCAGAGTTTGAAATTAGCACAGATACCGTTCAATAAACCAAATAGATATTAGACAAGATCTACACCTTGCTCAATGAACTGGCCTCAACACACCCTATACACCGCAGAGAAATATATCTGAGTAATAAGAATCTTAAAACCCATGTATTGATATATCTCCATAAGGGAATCAAGTGTGTGCAGAGCGGCACAAACACAGCAGTGAAAATGAGCTAAACCCCATTATAGAAATAAATTTTAAAAACAAAACGCAGAAACAATGAAAGAGAGAAAAATTCTTACAAAATTTGCTCAGGGGCTGTGATGCAACCTGGATTGACCACATATAAACCCACAGCTGGATAAGACATAAGGCTGGACACTTGGGGATGAGAGGATTGGTGAGCTTTGGTGAGCAACTGCCAAAAGTTTAATGCAATACTTCATGCTACTCATTCCAAGTGTCCCAAAACTCCAGGTTGAAGGGAATCTTCCTACAGCTAAACCATGCTTGGGAAACCCAGCGACTGGTATACCATATGATCGGGAAAGGTTTCTAAAACACACATCATTTTTCCTCTCCTGCGGCTCCAGATCGACATTCCAGCCGCTTTACTAACAATATCCCCACATGGAGAGTCAAAGCCTTTAAGTTCTGGTATCGCACAGTCTGCAGTTAGTGGGGAGGATGAATGGGAATAGGGGGAACCAGTGAGAAACTAGCTGTAGCAGTTTCAATGGGCACATGTCACTCTAATTTCACATCAGTAAGAAGAATAAACCAAAGGCACAGCAAGGTGCCCCAGAAGAAGAATACGGCCTGAAGGAATGCTGTGGTTATGAGGCAAGATCACAAAAATAAGAGCTGAAAAATGGAGCTAAGGGCCACTGCAATTCAAAAACCGGCAGAGTTATAAAGGCCAACTATTTTCAAAAAATATATTGAGATAAGGCTATGAAGAGGCATTGAAAGCAAGGCACAATTGCAGGAAACCGATTTCAGGAGGTAGACTGGAATTGCATTTAAACATAGGAAAAGAGGCAGAACGTCGACAATGATGCACTTGGCCAAAAAGGGCGTATGCGTTTTTTCCTGAATATATTCAGAAAAAAACGCATAGCCCTTTTTGGCCAACCAAGCAAGCTTGCAAAGGAAATCTGCACTACAATGAAGTCTCACTTCCCCCCAGTCAAAAGGGCCATCTGAAAAAAGTGTAAAATCCAGAAAGGCAGGACAGGCCATGGAGAACTGGGAGCCTTGTCATGCTGATGGGCGGAATGTAAATTGCCAACAGCCACTGGGGAGAAGTGTATGGTGTTTTCTGAAACATCTAAAAAACAAAGCAACAGAGCCTAGGGAACTTCCACTTATGGTTCTATAGCTTAGGGAAATTAAAATCAAAAAGACACAGCCACCCCAAAGTTTGGGACGGCTCTATTTACAAGAACCTCGTTTACTGTACAAGTTCAATATCACAGAAAGCAAAAAACGGATAAAGAAGTTGTGGTACTTACGTACAATGCAATGTCACTCAGCAATGAAATCTATGTCATCAGGCCAATAGCAGCATAATGAGAGGATTCAGCTATGATGATCCTAACTGAAACAAGTCACACAGAAAAAGAAACATCATAAGATATCACTAATACACGGAATGTAAACATGGCTACACAGGAACTGGATTACAAAACAGAAGAGGGTCTCAAATTTAGAAAACCAACTTATGCTTGCTTAAGGGGAAAGTTGAGTTAGGGTGCTGCATAAAACCAGAGATTGAAATGAGCACAGATAAAGTTCCTTAAGCCAAATATGTAATAGAAAAGAGCTACTCCAAGCTCAACGAAATGGACTCAACACCCCATATTAAACGCCTAAGAATTTACCTGACTAGTAAGTATCTTAAAACCTATGGATTGCTATGTCTCCGAAAGAGAATCAAGCGTGTGTACAGGGCCATAAACGCAGCAGTGATAGGACTGGAGAGGTTCGGTGAGCAAATGAAGACCCTTTGAAATAATATTGCATGGTACCCATTCCACAGGTCTCAACTCTCCAGGTTTAAGGGATTCTTCCTTCAGCTAAAACATGCATGTGGAACCCAGAGTATGATAAACCGTGTGATTGGGAGACATGTTCAAATATGTCTCAGTTCTCGTCCCCTGGTACTCGGGTGCAACATTCCAGACGCTTTACTAACACTCTCCCGACTTGCAGAGTCAGTGCTTTTAACCTCCTGTTTGGCCCAGTTTGCAATTTCTGCAAAAGATGAACAGGAATAGGGAGAATCAATGAGAGACTAGCTGGAGGTGTCTGGAAGGGCAAATTTAACTCTCATTTCCCACCAGGAAGAGGAATTAAACAAAGGCTCAGCGTGTCATGCCGGAACCAGATTAGGGCCTGAAGCAATCCTGCGGTGTTGCGGCCAGCTCACAAGAAAGCGAGTTGAAGAAAGGAGCTCAGGGGCACTGTAATTCACAAACCTGCAGAGTTATAAATGACAGCTATCGCCCAAAAATATACTGAAGGAAGCCTGACAAGAGGACTTGAATGCGGGGCAAAATTGCAGGAAACCAATTTCAAGAGGTAGACTGGAATTGCATTTAAAGCATAGGAAAGGAGGCAGAACGTCCACAATGATGCACTTGGACAAAAAGGGCATATGCGTTTTTCCTGAATATATTGAGGAAAAAACGCATATGCCCTTTTTGGCCATCCAAGCACGCTTGCAAAGGAAATCTGCACTACAATGAAGTCTCACTTCCCCCAGGTCAAAAGGGCCATCTGAAAAAAGTGTAAAATCCAGAAAGGCAGGACAGGCCATGGAGAACTGGGAGCCTTGTTATGCTGATGAGCAGGATGTAAATTGCCAACAGCCACTGGGGAGAAGTGTATGGTGTTTCCTGAAACATCTAAAAAACAAAGCAACAGAGCCTAGGGCACTTCCACTTATGGTCCTATAGCTTAGGGAAATTAAAATCAAAAAGACACAGCCACCCCAAAGTCTGGGATGGCTCTGTTTACAAGAACCTCCTTTACTTTACAAGTTCAATATCGCAGAAAGCAAAAAATGGAGAAAGAAGTTTTGGTACTTACATACAATGCAATATCACTCAGCAATGAAATCTATGTCATCAGGCCCGTAGCAGCATAATGAGTGGATTCAGGTATGATGATTCCAACTGAAATAAGTCACACAGAAAAAGAAACATCATAAGATATCACTAATACACGGAATGTAAACTAAGCTACACAGGAACTTAATTACAAAACACAACAGGGCCTCAAATGTAGAAAACCACCTTATGCTTGCTTAAGGGGAAAGGTGAGTTGGGGTGCTGCATAAAACCAGAGATTGAAATGAGGACAGATAAATTTCCTTAAGTCAAATATGTAATACACAAGAGCTACTCCTTGCTCAATGAAATGGACTCACAACCCCATATTAAACGCCTAAGAATGTACCTGACTAGTAAGTATCTTAAAACCTATGGATTGCTATGTCTCCGAAAGAGAATCAAGCGTGTGTACAGGGGCATAAATGCAGAAATGATAGGACTGGAGAGTTTCGGTGAGCAAATGAAGACCCTTTGAAGTCATATTGCATGGTACCCATTCCAAGAGTCTCAACTCTCCAGGTTTAAGGGATTCTTCCTTCAGCTAAAGCATGCATGTGGAACCCAGAGTATGATCAACCATGTGATCGGGAGACGTGTTCCAATATGTGTCAGTTCTCGTCCCCTGGTACTCGGGTGCATCATTCCAGATGCTTTACTAACACTCTCCCGACTTGGAGAGTCAGTGCCTTTAAACTCCAGTTTGGCCCAGTTTGCAATTTCTGCGGAAGATGAACTGGAATAGGGAGAACCAATGAGAGACAAGCTGGAGGTGTCTGGACGGGCAAATTTAACTCTCATTTCCCACCAGGAAGAGGAATTAACCAAAGGCTCAGCGTGCCATGCCGGAACCAGATTAGGGCCTGAAGCAATCCTGCGGTGTTGCGGCCAGCTCAAAAGAAAGCGAGTTGAAGAAAGGAGCTCAGGGGCACTGTAATTCACAAACCTGCAGACTTATAAATGACAGCTATCGTCCAAAAATATACTGAAGTAAGGCTGCCAAGAGGACTTGAAATCGGGGCAGAATTGCAGGAAACCGATTTCAGGAGGTAGACTGGAATTGCATTTAAAGCATAGGAAAAGAGGCAGAACGTCCACAATGATGCACTTGGCCAAAAAGGGCGTATGCGTTTTTTCCTGAATATATTCAGGAAAAAACGCATACGCACTTTTTGGCCAACCAAGCAAGCTTGCAAAGGAAATCTGCACTACAATGAAGTCTCACTTCCCCCCAGTCAAAAGGGCTATCTGAAAAAAGTGTAAAATCCAGAAAGGCAGGACAGGCCATGGAGAACTGGGAGCCTTGTTATGCTGATGGGCTGGATGTAAATTGCCAACAGCCACTCAGGAGAAGTGTATGGTGTTTCCTGAAACATCTAAAAAACAAAGCAACAGAGCCTAGGGCACTTCCACTTATGGTCCTATAGCTTAGGGAAATTAAAATCAAAAAGACACAGCCACCCCAATGTTTGGGACGGCTCTGTTTACAAGAACCTCGTTTACGGTACAAGTTCAATATCGCAGAAAGTGAAAAATGGATAAAGAATTTGTGGTACTTACGTACAATGCAATATCACTCAGCAATGACATCTATGTCAACAGGCCTGTAGCAGAAAATGAGTGGGTTCAGGTATGATGATTCTAACTGAAATAAGTCACACAGAAAAAGAAACATCATAAGATATCACTAATACACTGAATGTAAACTTGGCTACACAGGAACTGAATTACAAAAGAGAACAGGGTCTCAAATTTAGAAAACCAACTTATGCTTGCTTAAGGGGAAAGGTGAGTTGGGGTGCTGCATAAAACCAGAGATTGAAATGAGCACAGATAAAGTTCCTTAAGCCAAATATGTAATAGACAAGAGCTATTCCTTGCTCAACGAAATGGATTCAACACCCCATATTAAACGCCAAAGAATGTACCTGACTAGTAAGTATCTTAAAACCTATTGATTGCTATGTCTCGGAAAGAGAATCAAGCGTGTGTACAGGGGCATAAATGCAGCAGTGATAGGATTGGAGAGGTTCGGTGAGCAAATGAAACCCTTTGAAGTCATACTGCATGGTACCCATTGCACGGGTCTCAACTCTCCAGGTTTAAGGGATTCTTCCTTCAGCTGAAACATGCATGTGGAACCCAGAGTATGATAAACTGTGTGATCGGGAGACGTGTTCCAATATGTCTCAGTTTTCGTCCCCTGGTACTCGGGTGCAACATTCCACACGCTTTACTAACACTCTCCCGACTTGGACAGTCAGTGCCTTTAACCTCCTGTTTGGCCCAGTTTGCAATTTCTGCGGAAGATGAACAGGGATAGGGAGGACTAATGAGAGAGTAGCTGGAGGTGTCTGGACGGGCAAATTTAACTCTCATTTCCCAGCAGGAAGAGGAATTAACCAAAGGCTCAGCGTGCCATGCCGGAACCAGATTAGGGCCTGAAGCAATCCTGTGGTGTTGAGGCCAGCTCACAAGAAAGCGAGTTGAAGAAAGGAGCTCTGGGGCACTGTAATTCACCAACCTGCAGAGTTATAAATGACAGCTATCGTCCAAAAATATACTGAAGTAAGGCTGCCAACAGGACTTCAAAGCGGTTCAGAATTGCAGGAAACCGATTTCAGGAGGTAGACTGGAATTGCATTTAAAGCATAGGAAAAGAGGCAGAACGTCCACAATGATGCACTTGGCCAAAAAGGGCGTATGCGTTTTTTCCTGAATATATTCAGGAAAAAACGCATACGCCCTGTTTGGTCAACCAAGCAAGCTTGCAAAGGAAATCTGCACTACAATGAAGTCTCACTTCCCCCCGGTCAAAAAGGTCATCTGAAAAAAGTGTAAAATCCAGAAAGGCAGGACAGGCCATGGAGAACTGGGAGCCTTGTTACGCTGATGGGCGGGATGTAAATTGCCAACAACCACTCGGGAGAAGTGTATGGTGATTCCTGAAACATCTAAAAAACAAAGCAACAGAGCCTAGGGCACTTCCACTTATGGTCCTATAGCTTAGGGAAATTAAAATCAAAAAGACACAGCCACCCCAAAGTTTGGTACGGCTCTGTTTACAAGAACCTCGTTTATGGTACAAGTTCAATGTCGCAGAAAGCGAAAAATGGATAAAGAAGTTGTGGTACTTTCGTACAATGTAATATCACTCAGCAATGAAATCTACGTCATCAGGCCCTTAGCAGCATAATGAGTGGATTCAGGTATGATGATTCTAACTGAAATAAGTCACACAGAAAAAGAAACATCATAAGATATCACTAATACACGGAATGTAAACTTGGCTACACAGGAACTGAATTACAAAACACAACAGGGCCTCAAATGTAGAAAACCACCTTATGCTTGCTTAAGGGGAATGGTGAGTTGGGGTGCTGCATAAAACCAGAGATTGAAATGAGCACAGATAAAGTTCCTTAAGCCAAATATGTAATAGACAAGAGCTACTCCTTGCTCAACGAAATGGACTGAACACCCCATATTAAACGCCTAAGAATGTACCTGACTAGTAAGTATCTTAAAACCTATGGATTGCTATGTCTCCGAAATAGAATCAAGCGTGTGTACAGGGGCATAAACGCAGCAGTGATAGGATTGGAGAGGTTCGGTGAGCAAATGAAGACCCTTTGAAGTCATATTGCATGGTACCCATTCCACGGGTCTCAACTCTCCAGGTTTAAGGGATTCTTCCTTCAGCTAAAACATGCATGTGGAACCCAGAGTATGATCAACCGTGTGATCGGGAGACGTGTTCAAATATGTCTCAGTTCTCGTCACTTGGTACTCGGGTGCAACATTCCAGACGCCTTACTAACACTCTCCCAACTTGGAGAGTCAGTGCCTTTAACCTCCTGTTTGGCCCAGTTTGCAATTTCTGCGGAAGATGAACAGGAATAGGGAGAACCAATGAGAGACTAGCTGGAGGTGTCTGGACGGGCAAATTTAACTCTCATTTCCCACCAGGAAGAGGAATTAAGCAAAGGCTCAGCGTGCCGTGCCGGAACCAGATTAAGGCCTGAAGCAATACTGCGGTGTTGCGGCCAGCTCACAAGAAAGCGAGTTGAAGAAAGGAGCTCAGGGGCACTGTAATTCACAAACCTGCAGAGTTATAAATGACAGCTATCGCCCAAAAATATACTGAAGTAAGCCTGACAAGAGGACTTGAATGCGGGGCAAAATTGCAGGAAACCAATTTCAGGAGGTAGACTGGAATTGCATTTAAAGCATAGGAAAGGAGGCAGAACGTCCACAATGATGCACTTGGACAAAAAGGGCATATGCGTTTTTTCCTGAATATATTGAGGAAAAAACGCATATGCACTTTTTGGCCATCCAAGCACGCTTGCAAAGGAAATCTGCACTACAATGAAGTCTCACTTCCCCCCGGTCAAAAGGGCCATCTGAAAAAAGTGTAAAATCCAGAAAGGCAGGACAGGCCATGGAGAACTGGGAGCCTTGTTATGCTGATGAGCAGGATGTAAATTGCCAACAGCCACTGGGGAGAAGTGTATGGTGTTTCCTGAAACATCTAAAAAACAAAGCAACAGAGCCTAGGGCACTTCCACTTATGGTCCTATAGCTTAGGGAAATTAAAATCAAAAAGACACACCCACCCCAAAGTTTGGGACGGCTCTGTTTACAAGAACCTCCTTTACTTTACAAGTTCAATATCGCAGAAAGCAAAAAATGGAGAAAGAAGTTTTGGTACTTACGTACAATGCAATATCACTCAGCAATGAAATCTATGTCATCAGGCCCGTAGCAGCATAATGAGTGGATTCAGGTATGATGATTCCAACTGAAATAAGTCACACAGAAAAAGAAACATCATAAGATATCACTAATACACGGAATGTAAACTAAGCTACACAGGAACTGAATTACAAAACACAACAGGGCCTCAAATGTAGAAAACCACCTTATGCTTGCTTAAGGGGAAAGGTGAGTTGGGGTGCTGCATAAAACCAGAGATTGAAATGAGCACAGATAAATTTCCTTAAGCCAAATATGTAATACACAAGAGCTACTCCTTGCTCAATGAAATGGACTCACAACCCCATATTAAACGCCTAAGAATGTACCTGACTAGTAAGTATCTTAAAACCTATGGATTGCTATGTCTCCGAAAGAGAATCAAGCGTGTGTACAGGGGCATAAATGCAGAAATGATAGGACTGGAGAGTTTCGGTGAGCAAATGAAGACCCTTTGAAGTCATATTGCATGGTACCCATTCCAAGAGTCTCAACTCTCCAGGTTTAAGGGATTCTTCCTTCAGCTAAAGCATGCATGTGGAACCCAGAGTATGATCAACCATGTGATCGGGAGACGTGTTCCAATATGTGTCAGTTCTCGTCCCCTGGTACTCGGGTGCATCATTCCAGACGCTTTACTAACACTCTCCCGACTTGGAGAGTCAGTGCCTTTAAACTCCTGTTTGGCCCAGTTTGCAATTTCTGCGGAAGATGAACTGGAATAGGGAGAACCAATGAGAGACTAGCTGGAGGTGTCTGGACGGGCAAATTTAACTCTCATTTCCCACCAGGAAGAGGAATTAACCAAAGGCTCAGCGTGCCATGCCGGAACCAGATTACGGCCTGAAGCAATCCTGCGGTGTTGCGGCCAGCTCAAAAGAAAGCGAGTTGAAGAAAGGAGCTCAGGGGCACTGTAATTCACAAACCTGCAGACTTATAAATGACAGCTATCGTCCAAAAATATACTGAAGTAAGGCTGCCAAGAGGACTTGAAATCGGGGCAGAATTGCAGGAAACCGATTTCAGGAGGTAGACTGGAATTGCATTTAAAGCATAGGAAAAGAGGCAGAACGTCCACAATGATGCACTTGGCCAAAAAGGGTGTATGCGTTTTTTCCTGAATATATTCAGGAAAAAACGCATACGCACTTTTTGGCCAACCAAGCAAGCTTGCAAAGGAAATCTGCACTACAATGAAGTCTCACTTCCCCCCAGTCAAAAGGGCTATCTGAAAAAAGTGTAAAATCCAGAAAGGCAGGACAGGCCATGGAGAACTGGGAGCCTTGTTATGCTGATGGGCTGGATGTAAATTGCCAACAGCCACTCAGGAGAAGTGTATGGTGTTTCCTGAAACATCTAAAAAACAAAGCAACAGAGCCTAGGGCACTTCCACTTATGGTCCTATAGCTTAGGGAAATTAAAATCAAAAAGACACAGCCACCCCAATGTTTGGGACGGCTCTGTTTACAAGAACCTCGTTTACGGTACAAGTTCAATATCGCAGAAAGTGAAAAATGGATAAAGAATTTGTGGTACTTACGTACAATGCAATATCACTCAGCAATGACATCTATGTCAACAGGCCCGTAGCAGAAAATGAGTGGGTTCAGGTATGATGATTCTAACTGAAATAAGTCACACAGAAAAAGAAACATCATAAGATATCACTAATACACTGAATGTAAACTTGGCTACACAGGAACTGAATTACAAAACAGAACAGGGTCTCAAATTTAGAAAACCAACTTATGCTTGCTTAAGGGGAAAGGTGAGTTGGGGTGCTGCATAAAACCAGAGATTGAAATGAGCACAGATAAAGTTCCTTAAGCCAAATATGTAATAGACAAGAGCTATTCCTTGCTCAACGAAATGGATTCAACACCCCATATTAAACGCCAAAGAATGTACCTGACTAGTAAGTATCTTAAAACCTATTGATTGCTATGTCTCGGAAAGAGAATCAAGCGTGTGTACAGGGGCATAAATGCAGCAGTGATAGGATTGGAGAGGTTCGGTGAGCAAATGAAACCCTTTGAAGTCATACTGCATGGTACCCATTGCACGGGTCTCAACTCTCCAGGTTTAAGGGATTCTTCCTTCAGCTGAAACATGCATGTGGAACCCAGAGTATGATAAACTGTGTGATCGGGAGACGTGTTCCAATATGTCTCAGTTTTCGTCCCCTGGTACTCGGGTGCAACATTCCACACGCTTTACTAACACTCTCCCGACTTGGACAGTCAGTGCCTTTAACCTCCTGTTTGGCCCAGTTTGCAATTTCTGCGGAAGATGAACAGGGATAGGGAGGACTAATGAGAGAGTAGCTGGAGGTGTCTGGACGGGCAAATTTAACTCTCATTTCCCAGCAGGAAGAGGAATTAACCAAAGGCTCAGCGTGCCATGCCGGAACCAGATTAGGGCCTGAAAAAATCCTGTGGTGTTGAGGCCAGCTCACAAGAAAGCGAGTTGAAGAAAGGAGCTCTGGGGCACTGTAATTCACCAACCTGCAGAGTTATAAATGACAGCTATCGTCCAAAAATATACTGAACTAAGGCTGCCAACAGGACTTGAAAGCGGTTCAGAATTGCTGGAAACCGATTTCAGGAGGTAGACTGGAATTGCATTTAAAGCATAGGAAAAGAGGCAGAACGTCCACAATGATGCACTTGGCCAAAAAGGGCGTATGCGTTTTTTCCTGAATATATTCAGGAAAAAATGCATACGCCCTTTTTGGCCAACCAAGCAAGCTTGCAAAGGAAATCTGCACTACAATGAAGTCTCACTTCCCCGTGGTCAAAAGGGCCATCTGAAAAAAGTGTAAAATCCAGAAAGGCAGGACAGGCCATGGAGAACTGGGAGCCTGGTTATGCTGATGAGTGGGATGTAAATTGCCAACAGCCACTGAGGAGAAGTGTATGGTGTTTCCTGAAACATCTAAAAAACAAAGCAACAGAGCCTAGGGCACTTCCACTTATGGTCCTATAGTTTAGGGAAATTAAAATCAAAAAGACACAGCCACCCAAAAATTTCGGACTGCTCTGTTTACAAGAACCTCGTTTATGTTACAAGTTCAATATCGCAGAAAGTGAAAAATGGATAAAGAAGTTGTGGTACTTACGTACAATGCAATATCACTCAGCAATGAAATCTATGTCATCAGGCCCATAGCAGCATAGTGAGTGGATTCAGGTATGACGATTCTAACTGAAATAAGTCACACAGAAAAAGAAACATCATAAGATATCACTAATACATGGAATGTAAACTTGGCTACACAGAAACTGAATTACAAAACAGAACAGAGTCTCAAATGTAGAAAACCAACTTATGCTTGCTTAAGGGGAAACGTGAGTTGGGGTGCTGCATAAAACCAGAGATTGAAATGAGCACAGATAAAGTTCCTTAAGCCATATATGTAATACACAAGAGCTACTCCTTGTTCAACGAAATGGGCTCAACACCCCATATTAAACGCCTAAGTATGTACCTGACTAGTAAGTATCTTAAAACCTATGGATTGCTATGTCTCCGAAAGAGAATCAAACGTGTGTACAGTGGCATAAACGCAACAGTGATAGGATTGGAGAGGTTCGGTGAGCAAATGAAGACCCTTTGAAGTCATATTTCATGGTACCCATTCCACGGGTCTCAACTCTCCAGGTTTAAGGGATTCTTCCTTCAGCTGAAACATGCCTGTGGAACCCAGAGTATGATCAACCGTGTGATCCGGAGATGTGTTCAAATATGTCTCAGTTCTCGTTCCCTGGTACTTGGGTGCAACATTCCAGATGCTTTACTAACACTCTGCCGACTTGGAGAGTCAGTGCCTTTAACCTCCTGTTTGGCCCAGTTTGCAATTTCTGCGGAAGATGAACAGGAATAGGGAGGACCAGTGAGAGACTAGCTGGAGGTTTATGGACGGGCAAATTTAACTCTCATTTCCCACCAGGAAGAGGAATTAACCAAAGGCTCAACGTGCCGTCCCGGAACCAGATTAGGGCCTGAAACAATCCTGCGGTGTTGCGGCCAGCTCACAAGAAAGCGAGTTGAAGAAAGGAGCTCAGGGGCACTGTAATTCACAAACCTGCAGAGTTATAAATGACAGCTATCGTCCAAAAATATACTGAAGTAAGGCTGCCAAGAGGACTTGAAAGCGGGGCAGAATTGCAGGAAACCGATTTCAGGAGGTAGACTGGAATTGCATTTAAAGCATAGGAAAAGAGGCAGAACGTGGACAATGATGCACTTGGCCAAAAAGGGCGTATGCGTTTTTTCCTGAATATATTCAGGAAAAAACGCATACGCCCTTTTTGGCCAACCAAGCAAGCTTGCAAAGGAAATCTGCACTACAATGCAGTCTCACTTCCCCACGGTCAAAAGGGCCATCTCAAAAAAGTGTAAAATCCAGAAAGGCAGGACAGGCGTTGGAGAACTGGGAGCCTTGTTATGCTGATGGGTGGGATGTAAATTGCCAACAGCCACTGGGGAGAAGTGTATGGTGTTTCCTGAAACATCTAAAAAACAAAGCAACAGAGCCTAGGGCACTTCCACTTATGGTCCTATAGCTTAGGGAAATTAAAATCAAAAAGACACAGCCACCCCAAAATTTGGTTCGGCTCTTATTACAAGAACCTCGTTTACGGTACAAGTTCAATATCACAGAAAGTGAAAAATGGATAAAGAAGTTGTGGTACTTATGTACAATGCAATATCACTCAGCAATGAAATCTATGTCATCAGGCCCGTAGCAGCATAATGAGTGGATTCAGGTATGATGATTCTAACTGAAATAAGTCACACAGAAAAAGAAACATCATAAGATATCACTAATACACGGAATGTAAACTTGGCTACACAGGAACTGGATTACAAAACAGAACAGGGTCTCAAATGTAGAAAACCAACTTATGCTTGCTTAAGGGGAAAGGTGAGTTGGGGTGCTGCATAAAACCAGAGATTGAAATGAGCACAGATAAAGTTCCTTAAGCCAAATATGGAATAGACAAGAGCTACTCCTTGCTCAATGAAATGCACTCAAAACCCAATGTTAAACACCTTATAATATACCTGACTAGTAAGTATCTTAAAACCTAAAGATTGCTATGTCTCTGAAAGAGAATCAAGCGTGTGTACAGGGGCATAAATGCAGCAGTGATAGGATTGGAGAGGTTCGCTGAGCAAATGAAGACCCTTAGAAGTCATATTGCATGGTACCCATTCCACAGGTCTCAACTCTCCAGGTTTAAGGGATTCTTCCTTCAGCTAAAACATGCATGTGGAGCCCAGAGTATGATCAACCGTGTGATCGCTAGACGTGTTGAAATATGTCTCAGTTCTCATCCCCTGGTACTCGGGTGCCACATTCCAGACGCTTTACTAACACTCTCCCGACTTGGAGAGTCAGTGCCTTTAACCTCCTGCTTGGCCCAGTTTGCAAATTGCGTGGAACATGTACAAGAATAGGGAGAACCAATGAGAGACTAGCTGGAGGTGTCTGGACGGGCAAATTTAACTCTCATTTCCCACCAGGAAGAGGAATTAACCAAAGCCTCAGCGTGTTGTTCCAGAACAAGATTAGGGCCTGAAGCAATCCTGCGGTGTTGCGGCCAGCTCACAAGAAAGCGAGTTGAAGAAAGGAGCTTAGGGGCACTGTAATTCACACACCTGCAGAGTTATAAATGACAGCTATCGTCCAAAAATATACTGAAGTAAGGCTGCCAAGAGGACTTGAAAGCGGGGCAGAATTGCAGGAAACCGATTTCAGGAGGTACACTGGAATTGCATTTAAAGCATAGGAAAAGAGGCAGAACGTCGACAATGATGCACTTAGCCAAAAAGGGCGTATGCGTTTTTTCCTGAATATATTCAGGAAAAAACGCATACGCCCTTTTTGGGCAACCAAGCAAGCTTGTAATGGAAATCTGCACTACAATGAAGACCCACTTCCCCCCATCAAAAGAGCCATCTGAAAAAAGTGTAAAATCCAGAAAGGCAAGACAGGCCATGGAGAACTGGGAGCCTTGTTATGCTGATGGGCGGGATGTAAATTGCCAACAGCCACTCGGGAGAAGTGTATGGTGTTTCCTGAAACATCTAAAAAACAAAGCAACAGAGCCTAGGGCACTTCCACTTATGGTCCTATAGCTTAGGGAAATTAAAATCAAAAAGACACAGCCACCCCAAAGTTTGGGACGGCTCTGTTTACAAGAACCTCGTTTACGGTACAAGTTCAATTTCGCAGAAAGTGAAAAATGGATAAAGAATTTGTGGTACTTACGTACAATGCAATATCACTCAGCAATGAAATCTATGTCATCAGGCCCGTAGCAGCATAATGAGTGGATTCAGGTATGATGATTCTAACTGAAATAAGTCACACAGAAAAAGAAACATCATAAGATATCACTAATACACAGAATGTAAACTTGGCTACACAGGAACTGGATTACAAAACAGAACAGGGTCTCAAATTCAGAAAACCAACTTATGCTTGCTTAAGGGGAAAGGTGAGTTGGGGTGCTGCATAAAACCAGAGATTGAAATGAGCACAGATAAAGTTCCTTAAGCCAAATATGTAATAGACAAGAGCTACTCCTTGCTCAACGAAATGGACTCAACACCCCATATTAAACGCCTAAGAATGTACCTGACTAGTAAGTATCTTAACACCTATGGATTGCTATGTCTCTGAAAGAGAATCAAGCGTGTGTACAGTGGCATAAACGCAGCAGTGATAGGATTGGAGAGGTTCGGTGAGCAAATGCAGACCCTTTGAAGTCATATTGCATGGTACCCATTCCACGCGTCTCAACTCTCCAGGTTTAAGGGATTCTTCCTTCAGCTAAATCATGCATGTGGAACCCAGAGTATGATCAACCGTGTGATCGGGAGACGTGTTCCAATATGTCTCAGTTCTCGTCCCCTGGTACTCGGGTGCAACATTCCAGATGCTTTACTAACACTCTCCCGACTTGGAGAGTCAGTGCCTTTAACCTCCTGTTTGGCCCAGTTTGCAATTTCTGCGGAAGATGACCAGGAATAGGGAGAACCAATGAGAGACTAGCTGGAGGTGTCTGGACGGGCAAATTTAACTCTCATTTCCCGCCAGGAAGAGGAATTAACCAAAGGCTCAGCATGCCGTGCCGGAACCTGATTAGTGCCTGAAGCAATCCTGCGGTGTTGCGGCCAGCTCACAAGAAAGCGAGTTGAAGAATGGAGCTCAGGGGCACTGTAATTCACATACCTGCAGAGTTATAAATGACAGCTATCGTCCAAAAATATACTGAAGTAAGGCTGCCAAGAGGACTTGAAAGCGGGGCAGAATTGCAGGAAACCGATTTCAGGAGGTACACAGGAATTGCATTTAAAGCATAGGAAAACAGGCAGAACGTCGACAATGATGCACTTGGCCAAAAAGGGCATATGCGTTTTTTCCTGAATATATTCAGGAAAAAACGCATACGCGCTTTTTGGCCAACCAAGCAAGCTTGCAAAGGAAATCTGAACTACAATGAAGTCTCCGTTCCCCCTTGTCAAAAGGGCCGTCTGAAAAAAGTGTAAAATCCAGAAAGGCAGGACAGGCCATGGAGAACTGGGAGCCTTGTTATGCTGATGGGCGGGATGTAAATTGCCAACAGCCACTCCGGAGAACTGTATGGTGTTTCCTGAAACATCTAAAAAACAAAGCAACTGAGCCTAGGGCACTTCCACTTATGGTGCTATAGCTTAGGGAAATTAAAATCAAAAAGACACAGCCACCCCAAAGTTTGGGACGGCTCTGTTTACAAGAACCTCGTTTATGGTACAAGTTCAATATCACAGAAAGTGAAAAATGGATAAAGAAGTTGTGGTACTTACGTACAATGCAATATCACTCAGCAATGAAATCTATGTCATGAGGCCCGTAGCAGCATAATGAGTGGATTCAGGTATGATGATTCTAACTGAAATAAGTCACACAGAAAAAGAAACATCATAAGATATCACTAATACACGGAATGTAAACTTGGCTACACAGGAACTGGATTACAAAAGAGAACAGGGTCTCAAATTTAGAAAACCAACTTATGCTTGCTTAAGGGGAAAGGTGAGTTGGGGTGCTGCATAAAACCAGAGATTGAAATGAGCACAGATAAAGTTCCTTAAGCCAAATATGTAATAGACAAGAGCTACTCCTTGCTCAACGAAATGGACTCAACACCCCCTATTAAACGCCTAAGAATGTACCTGACTAGTAAGTATCTTAACACCTATGGATTGCTATGTCTCTGAAAGAGAATCAAGCGTGTGTACAGTGGCATAAACGCAGCAGTGATAGGATTGGAGAGTTTCGGTGAGCAAATGAAGACTCTTTGAAGTCATATTGCATGGTACCCATTCCAAGGGTCTCAACTCTCCAGGTTTAAGGGATTCTTCCTTCAGCTAAAACATGCATGTGGAATCCAGGGTATAATCAACCGTGTGATCGGGAGACGTGTTCTAATATGTCTCAGGTTTCGTCCCCTGGTACTCGGGTGCAACATTCCAGACGCTTTACTAACACTCTCCCGACTTGGAGAGTCAGTGCCTTTAACCTCCTGTTTGGCCCAGTTTGCAATTTCTTTGGAAGATGAACAGGAATAGGGAGAACCAATGAGAGACTAGCTGGAGGTGTCTGCATGGGCAAATTTAACTCTCATTTCCCACCAGGAAGAGGAATTAACCAAAGGCTCAGCGTGCCGTGCCGGAACCAGATTAGAGCCTGAAGCAATCCTGCGGTGTTGCGGCCAGCTCACAAGAAAGCGAGTTGAAGAAAGGAGCTCAGGGGCACTGTAATTCACACACCTGCAGAGTTATAAATGACAGCTATCGTCCAAAAATATACTGAAGTAAGGCTGCCAAGAGGACTTGAAAGCGGGGCAGAATTGCAGGAAACCAATTTCAAGAGGTACACTGGAATTGCATTTAAAGCATAGGAAAAGAGGCAGAACGTCGACAATGATGCACTTAGCCAAAAAGGGCGTATGCGTTTTTTCCTGAATATATTCAGGAAAAAACGCATACGCGCTTTTTGGGCAACCAAGCAAGCTTGCAAAGGAAATCTGCACTACAATGAAGACCCACTTCCGCCCCATCAAAAGAGCCATCTGAAAAATGTGTAAAATCCAGAAAGGCAGGACAGGCCATGGAGAACTGGGAGCCTTGTTATGCTGATGGGCGGGATGTAAATTGCCAACAGCCACTCAGGAGAAGTGTATGGTGTTTCCTGAAACATCTAAAAAACAAAGCAACAGAGCCTAGGGCACTTCCACTTATGGTCCTATAGCTTAGGGAAATTAAAATCAAAAAGACACAGCCACCCCAAAGTTTGGGACGGCTCTGTTTACAAGAACCTCGTTTACGGTACAAGTTCAATTTCGCAGAAAGTGAAAAATGGATAAAGAAGTTGTGGTACTTACGTACAATGCAATATCACTCAGCAATGAAATCTATGTCATGAGGCCCGTAGCAGCATAATGAGTGGATTCAGGTATGATGATTCTAACTGAAATAAGTCACACAGAAAAAGAAACATCATAAGATATCACTAATACACGGAATGTAAACTTGGCTACACAGGAACTGGATTACAAAAGAGAACAGGGTCTCAAATTTAGAAAACCAACTTATGCTTGCTTAAGGGGAAAGGTGAGTTGGGGTGCTGCATAAAACCAGAGATTGAAATGAGCACAGATAAAGTTCCTTAAGCCAAATATGTAATAGACAAGAGCTACTCCTTGCTCAACGAAATGGACTCAACACCCCATATTAAACGCCTAAGAATGTACCTGACTAGTAAGTATCTTAACACCTATGGATTGCTATGTCTCTGAAAGAGAATCAAGCGTGTGTACAGTGGCATAAACGCAGCAGTGATAGGATTGGAGAGTTTCGGTGAGCAAATGAAGACTCTTTGAAGTCATATTGCATGGTACCCATTCCAAGGGTCTCAACTCTCCAGGTTTAAGGGATTCTTCCTTCAGCTAAAACATGCATGTGGAATCCAGGGTATAATCAACCGTGTGATCGGGAGACGTGTTCTAATATGTCTCAGGTTTCGTCCCCTGGTACTCGGGTGCAACATTCCAGACGCTTTACTAACACTCTCCCGACTTGGAGAGTCAGTGCCTTTAACCTCCTGTTTGGCCCAGTTTGCAATTTCTTTGGAAGATGAACAGGAATAGGGAGAACCAATGAGAGACTAGCTGGAGGTGTCTGCATGGGCAAATTTAACTCTCATTTCCCACCAGGAAGAGGAATTAACCAAAGGCTCAGCGTGCCGTGCCGGAACCAGATTAGAGCCTGAAGCAATCCTGCGGTGTTGCGGCCAGCTCACAAGAAAGCGAGTTGAAGAAAGGAGCTCAGGGGCACTGTAATTCACACACCTGCAGAGTTATAAATGACAGCTATCGTCCAAAAATATACTGAAGTAAGGCTGCCAAGAGGACTTGAAAGCGGGGCAGAATTGCAGGAAACCAATTTCAGGAGGTACACTGGAATTGCATTTAAAGCATAGGAAAAGAGGCAGAACGTCGACAATGATGCACTTACCCAAAAAGGGCGTATGCGTTTTTTTCTGAATATATTCAGGAAAAAACGCATACGTGCTTTTTGGGCAACCAAGCAAGCTTGCAAAGGAAATCTGCACTACAATGAAGACCCACTTCCCCCCCATCAAAAGAGCCATCTGAAAAATGTGTAAAATCCAGAAAGGCAGGACAGGCCATGGAGAACTGGGAGCCTTGTTATGCTGATGGGCGGGATGTAAATTGCCAACAGCCACTCAGGAGAAGTGTATGGTGTTTCCTGAAACATCTAAAAAACAAAGCAACAGAGCCTAGGGCACTTCCACTTATGGTCCTATAGCTTAGGGAAATTAAAATCAAAAAGACACAGCCACCCCAAAGTTTGGGACGGCTCTGTTTACAAGAACCTCGTTTACGGTACAAGTTCAATTTCGCAGAAAGTGAAAAATGGATAAAGAATTTGTGGTACTTACGTACAATGCAATATCACTCAGCAATGAAATCTATGTCATGAGGCCCATAGCAGCATAATGAGTGGATTCAGGTATGATGATTCTAACTGAAATAAGTCACACAGAAAAAGAAACATCATAAGATATCACTAATACACGGAATGTAAACTTGGCTACACAGGAACTGGATTACAAAAGAGAACAGGGTCTCAAATTTAGAAAACCAACTTATGCTTGCTTAAGGGGAAAGGTGAGTTGGGGTGCTGCATAAAACCAGAGATTGAAATGAGCACAGATAAAGTTCCTTAAGCCAAATATGTAATAGACAAGAGCTACTCCTTGCTCAACGAAATGGACTCAACACCACATATTAAACGCCTAAGAATGTACCTGACTAGTAAGTATCTTAACACCTATGGATTGCTATGTCTCTGAAAGAGAATCAAGCGTGTGTACAGTGGCATAAACGCAGCAGTGATAGGATTGGAGAGGTTCGGTGAGCAAATGCACACCCTTTGAAGTCATATTGCATGGTACCCATTCCACGCGTCTCAACTCTCAAGGTTTAAGGGATTCTTCCTTCAGCTAAAGCATGCATGTGGAACCCAGAGTATGATCAACCGTGTGATCGGGAGACGTGTTCCAATATGTCTCAGTTCTCCTCCCCTGGTACTCGGGTGCAACATTCCAGATGCTTTACTAAGACTCTCCCGACTTGGAGAGTCAGTGCCTTTAACCTCCTGTTTGGCCCAGTTTGCAATTTCTGCTGAAGATGACCAGGAATAGGGGGAACCAATGAGAGACTAGCTGGAGGTGTCTGGACGGGCAAATTTAACTCTCATCTCCCACCAGGAAGAGGAATTAACCAAAGGCTCAGCATGTTGTTCCACAACAAGATTAGGGCCTGAAGCAATCCTGTGGTGTTGCGGCCAGCTCACAAGAAAGCGAGTTGAAGAAAGGAGCTCAGGGGCACTGTAATTCATAAACCTGCAGAGTTATAAATGACAGCTATCGTCCAAAAATATACTGAAGGAAGGATGCCAAGAGGACTTGAAAGCGGGGCAGAATTACAGGAAACCGATTTCAGGAGGTAGACTGGAATTGCATTTAAAGCATAGGAAAAGAGGCAGAACGTTGACAATGATGCACTGGCCAAAAAGGGTGTATGAGTTTTTTCCAGAAAAAACGCATACGCCCTTTTTGGCCAACCAAGCAAGCTTGCAAAGGAAATCTACACTACTATAAAGCCTCACTTCCCCCCGGTCAAAAGGGCCATCTGAAAAAAGTGTAAAATCCAGAAAGGCAGGACAGGCCATGGAGAACTGGGAGCCTTGTTATGTTGATGGGCGGGATGTAAATTGCCAACAGCCACTGGGGAGAAGTGTATGGTGTTTCCTGAAACATCTAAAAAACAAAGCAACAGAGCCTAGGGCACTTCCACTTATGGTCCTATAGCTTAGGGAAATTAAAATCAAAAAGACACAGCCACCCCAAAGTTTGGGATGGTTCTGTTTACAAGAACCTCGTTTACGGTACAAGTTCAATATCGCAGAAAGTGAAAAATGGATAAAGAAATTGTGGTACTTACGTACAATGCAATATCACTCAGCAATGCAATCTATGTCATCAGGCCCGTAGCAGCATAATGAGTGGATTCAGGTATGATGAATCTAACTGAAATAAGTCACAAAGAAAAAGAAACATCATAAGATATCACTAATACACGGAATGTAAACTTGGCTACACAGGAACTGGATTATAAAACAGAAGAGGGTCTCAAATTTAGAAAACCAACATATGCTTGCTTAAGGGGAAAGGTGAGTTGGGGTGCTGCATAAAACCAGAGATTGAAATGAGCACAGATAAAGTTCCTTAAGCCAAATTTGGAATAGACAAGAGCTACACCTTGCTCAATGAAATGGGCTCAACACCCCATATTAAACTCCTAAGAATGTAGCAGACTAGTAAGTATCTTAAAACCTATGGATTGCTATGTCTCCGAAAGAGAATCAAGCGTGTGTACAGGGGCATAAACGCAGCAGTGATACGATTGGAGAGGTTTGGTGAGCAAATGAAGACCCTTTGAAGTCACATTGCATGGTACCCATTCCACGGGTCTCAACTCTCCAGGTTTAAGGGATTCTTCCTTCAGCTAAATCATGCATGTGGAACCCAGAGTATGATCAACCATGTGATCGGAAGACGTGTTCCAATATGTCTCAGTTCTCATCCCCTGGTACTCGGGTGCAACATTCCAGACGCTTTACTAACACTCTCCCGACTTGGAGAGTCAGTGCCTTTAACCTCCTGTTTGGCCCAGTTTGCAATTTCTGCGGAAGATGAACAGGAATAGGGAGAACCAATGAGAGACTAGCTGGAGGTGTCTGGACGGGCAAATTTAACTCTCATTTCCCACTAGGAAGAGGAATTAACCAAAGGCTCAGCATGCCGTGCCGGAACCAGATTAGGGCCTGAAGCAATCCTGCGGTGTTGCGGCCAGCTCACAAGAAAGCGAGTTGAAGAGAGGAGCTCAGGGGCACTGTAATTCACAAACCTGCAGAGTTATAAATGACAGCTATCGTCCAAAAATATACTGAAGTAAGGCTGCCAAGAGGACTTGAAAGCGGGGCAGAACTGCAGGAAACCTATTTTAGGAGGTAGACTGGAATTGCATTTAAAGCATAGGAAAAGAGGCAAAACGTCGACAATGATGCACTTGGCCAAAAAGGGCGTATGCGTTTTTTCCTGAATATATTCAGGAAAAAACGCATACGCCCTTTTTGGCCAACCAAACAAGCTTGCAAAGGAAATCTGCACTGCAATGAAGTCGCACTTCCCCCCGGTCAAAAGGGCCAACTGAAAAAAGTGTAAAATCCAGAAAGGCAGGACAGGCCATGGAGAACTGGGAGCCTTGTTTTGCTGATGGGCGGGATGTATATTGCCAACAGCCACTCGGGAGAAGTGTATGGTGTTTCCTGAAACATCTAAAAAACAAAGCAACAGAGCCTAGGGCACTTCCACTTATGGCCCTATAGCTTAGGGAAATTAAAATCAAAATGACACAGCCACCACAAAGTTTGGGACGGCTCTGTTTACAAGAAACTCGTTTACGGGACAAGTTCAATATCACAGAAAATGAAAAATGGATAAAGAAGTTGTGGTACTTACGTACAATGCAATATCACTCAGCAATGAAATCTATGTCATCAGGCGCATAGCAGCATAATGAGTGGATTCAGGTATGATGATTCTAACTGAAATAAGTCACACAGAAAAAGAAACATCATAAGATATCACTAATACACGGAATGTAAACTTGGCTACACAGGAACTGGATTACAAAACAGAACAGGGTCTCAAATTTAGAAAACCAACTTATGCTTGCTTAAGGGGAAAGGTGAGTTGGGGTGCTGCATAAAACCAGAGATTGAAATGAGCACAGATAAAGTTCCTTAAGCCAAATATGTAATACACAAAAGCTACTCCTTGCTCAATGAAATGGACTCAACACCCCATATTAAACGCCTAAGAATGTACCTGACTAGTAAGTATCTTAAAACCTATGGAACACTATGTCTCCGAAAGAGAATCAAGCGTGTGTACAGGGGCATAAACGCAGCAGTGATAGCATTGGAGAGGTTCGGTGAGCAAACGAAGACCCTTTGAAGTCATATTGCATGGTACCCATTCCACGGGTCTCAACTCTCCAGGTTTAAGGGATTCTTCCTTCAGCTAAATCATGCATGTGGAACCCAGAGTATGATCAACCGTGTGATCGGGAGACGTGTTCCAATATGTCTCAGTTCTCGTCCCCTGGTACTCGGGTGCAACATTGCAGACGCTTTACTAACACTCTCCCGACTTGGAGAGTCAGTGCCTTTAACCTCCTGTTTGGCCCAGTTTGCAATTTCTGCGGAAGATGAACAGGAATAGGGAGAACCAATGAGAGACTAGCTGGAGGTGTCTGGACGGGCAAATTTAACTCTCATTTCCCACCAGGAAGAGGATTTAACCAAAGGCTCAGCATGCCGTGCCGGAACCAGATTAGGGCCTGAAGAAATCCTGCGGTGTTGCGGCCAGCTCACAAGAAAGCGAGTTGAAGAAAGGAGCTCAGGGACACTGTAATTCACAAACCTGCAGAATTATAAATGACAGCTATCATCCAAAAATATACTGAAGTAAGGCTGCCAAGAGGACTTGAAAGCGGGGCAGAATTGCAGGAAACCGATTTCAGGAGGTAGACTTGAATTGCATTTAAAGCATAGGAAAAGAGGCAGAACGTCGACAATGATGCACTTGGCAAAAACGGGCGTATGCGTTTTTTCCTGAATATATTCAGGAAAAAACGCATACGCCCTTTTTGGCCAACCAAGCAAGCTTGCAAAGCATATCTGCACTACAGTGAAGTCTCACTTCCCCCCGGTCAAAAGGGCCATCTGAAAAAAGTGTAAAATCCAGAAAGGCAGGACAGGCCATGGAGAACAGGGAGCCTTGTTATGCTGATGGGTGGGATGTAAGTTGCCAACAGCCACTCGGGAGAAGTGTATGGTGTTTCCTGAAACATCTAAAAAACAAAGCAACAGAGCCTAGGGCACTTCCACTTATGGCCCTATAGCTTAGGGAAATTAAAATCAAAAAGACACAGCCACTCCAAAGTTTGGGATGGCTCTGTTTAGAAGAAACTCGTTTACGGGACTAGTTCAATATCGCAGAAAGTGAAAAATGGATAAAGAAGTTGTGGTACTTACGTACAATGCAATATCACTCAGCAATGAAATCTATATCATCAGGCCCGTAGCAGCATAATGAGTGGATTCAGGTATGATGATTCTAACTGAAATAAGTCACACAGAAAAAGAAACATCATAAGATATCACTAATACATGGAATGTAAACTTGGCTACACAGGAACTGGATTACAAAAGAGAACAGGGTCTCAAATTTAGAAAACCAACTTATGCTTGCTTAAGGGGAAAGGTGAGTTGGGGTGCTGCATAAAACCAGAGATGGAAATGAGCACAGATAAAGTTCCTTAAGCCAAATATGGAATAGACAAGAGCTACTCCTTGCTCAACGAAATGGACTCAACACTCCATATTAAACGCCTAAGAATGTAGCTGACTAGAAAGTATCTTAAAACCTATGGATTGCTATGTCTCCAAAAGAGAATCAAGCGTGTGTACACGGGCATAAACGCAGCAGTGATAGGATTGGAGAGGTTCGGTGAGCAAATGAAGACCCTTTGAAGTCATATTGCATGGTACCCATTCCACGGGTCTCAACTCTCCACGTTTAAGGGATTCTTCCTTCAGCTAAAGCATGCATGTGGAACCCAGAGTATGATCAACCGTGTGATCGGGAGACGTGTTCCAATATGTCTCAGTTCTCGTCCCCTGGTACTCGGGTGCAACTTTCCAGACGCTTTACTAACACTCTCCCAACTTGGAGAGTCAGTGCCTTTAACCTCCTGTTTGGCCCAGTTTGCAATTTCTGCGGAAGATGAACAGGAATAGGGAGAACCAATGAGAGACTAGCTGGAGGTGTCTGGACGGGCAAATTTAACTCTCATTTCCCACCAGGAAGAGGATTTAACCAAAGGCTCAGCGTGCCGTGCCGGAACCAGATTAGGGCCTGAAGCAATCCTGCGGTGTTGCGGCCAGCTCACAAGAAAGCGAGTTGAAGAAAGGAGCTCAGGGACACTGTAATTCACAAACCTGCAGAATTATAAATGACAGCTATCGTCCAAAAATATACTGAAGTAAGGCTGCCAAGAGGACTTGAAAGCGGGGCAGAATTGCAGGAAACCGATTTCAGGAGGTAGACTTGAATTGCATTTAAAGCATAGGAAAAGAGGCAGAACGTCGACAATGATGCACTTGGCCAAAATGGGCGTATGCGTTTTTTCCTGAATATATTCAGGAAAAAACGCATACGCCCTTTTTGGCCAACCAAGCAAGCTTGCAAAGCATATCTGTACTACAGTGAAGTCTCACTTCCCCCCGGTCAAAAGGGCCATCTGAAAAAAGTGTAAAATCCAGAAAGGCAGGACAGGCCATGGAGAACAGGGAGCCTTGTTATGCTGATGGGCGGGATGTAAGTTGCCAACAGCCACTCGGGAGAAGTGTATGGTGTTTCCTGAAACATCTAAAAAACAAAGCAACAGAGCCTAGGGCACTTCCACTTATGGCCCTATAGCTTAGGGAAATTAAAATCAAAAAGACACAGCCACTCCAAAGTTTGGGATGGCTCTGTTTAGAAGAAACTCGTTTACGGGACTAGTTCAATATCGCAGAAAGTGAAAAATGGATAAAGAAGTTGTGGTACTTACGTACAATGCAATATCACTCAGCAATGAAATCTATATCATCAGGCCCGTAGCAGCATAATGAGTGGATTCAGGTATGATGATTCTAACTGAAATAAGTCACACAGAAAAAGAAACATCATAAGATATCACTAATACACGGAATGTAAACTTGGCTACACAGGAACTGGATTACAAAAGAGAACAGGGTCTCAAATTTAGAAAACCCACTTATGCTTGCTTAAGGGGAAAGGTGAGTTGGGGTGCTGCATAAAACCAGAGATGGAAATGAGCACAGATAAAGTTCCTTAAGCCAAATATGGAATAGACAAGAGCTACTCCTTGCTCAACGAAATGGACTCAACACTCCATATTAAACGCCTAAGAATGTAGCTGACTAGAAAGTATCTTAAAACCTATGGATTGCTATGTCTCCAAAAGAGAATCAACCGTGTGTACAGGGGCATAAACGCAGCAGTGATAGGATTGGAGAGGTTCGGTGAGCAAATGAAGACCCTTTGAAGTCATATTGCATGGTACCCATTCCACGGGTCTCAACTCTCCACGTTTAAGGGATTCTTCCTTCAGCTAAAACATGCATGTGGAACCCAGAGTATGATCAACCGTGTGATCGGGAGACGTGTTCAAATATGTCTCAGTTCTCGTCCCCTGGTACTCGGGTGCAACTTTCCAGACGCTTTACTAACACTCTCCCAACTTGGAGAGTCAGTGCCTTTAAACTCCTGTTTGGCCCAGTTTGCAATTTCTGCGGAAGATGAACAGGAATAGGGAGAACCAATGAGAGACTAGCTGGAGGTGTCTGGACGGGCAAATTTAACTCTCATTTCCCACCAGGAAGAGGATTTAACCAAAGGCTCAGCGTGCCGTGCCGGAACCAGATTAGGGCCTGAAGCAATCCTGCGGTGTTGCGGCCAGCTCACAAGAAAGCGAGTTGAAGAAAGGAGCTCAGGAACACTGTAATTCACAAACCTGCAGAATTATAAATGACAGCTATCGTCCAAAAATATACTGAAGTAAGGCTGCCAAGAGGACTTGAAAGCGGGGCAGAATTGCAGGAAACCGATTTCAGGAGGTAGACTGGAATTGCATTTAAAGCATAGGAAAAGAGGCAGAACGTCGACAATGATGCACTTGGCCAAAACGGGCGTATGCGTTTTTTCCTGAATATATTCAGGAAAAAACGCATACGCCCTGTTTGGCCAACCAAGCAAGCTTGCAAAGCATATCTGCACTACAGTGAAGTCTCACTTCCCCCCGGTCAAAAGGGCCATCTGAAAAAAGTGTAAAATCCAGAAAGGCAGGACAGGCCATGGAGAACAGGGAGCCTTGTTATGCTGATGGGCGGGATGTAAGTTGCCAACAGCCACTCGGGAGAAGTGTATGGTGTTTCCTGAAACATCTAAAAAACAAAGCAACAGAGCCTAGGGCACTTCCACTTATGGCCCTATAGCTTAGGGAAATTAAAATCAAAAAGACACAGCCACTCCAAAGTTTGGGATGGCTCTGTTTAGAAGAAACTCGTTTACGGGACTAGTTCAATATCGCAGAAAGTGAAAAATGGATAAAGAAGTTGTGGTACTTACGTACAATGCAATATCACTCAGCAATGAAATCTATATCATCAGGCCCGTAGCAGCATAATGAGTGGATTCAGGTATGATGATTCTAACTGAAATAAGTCACACAGAAAAAGAAACATCATAAGATATCACTAATACACGGAATGTAAACTTGGCTACACAGGAACTGGATTACAAAAGAGAACAGGGTCTCAAATTTAGAAAACCAACTTATGCTTGCTTAAGGGGAAAGGTGAGTTGGGGTGCTGCATAAAACCAGAGATTGAAATGAGCACAGATAAAGTTCCTTAAGCCAAATATGGAATAGACAAGAGCTACTCCTTGCTCAACGAAATGGACTCAACACTCCATATTAAACGCCTAAGAATGTAGCTGACTAGAAAGTATCTTAAAACCTATGGATTGCTATGTCTCCAAAAGAGAATCAAGCATGTGTACAGGGGCATAAACGCAGCAGTGATAGGATTGGAGAGGTTCGGTGAGCAAATGAAGACCCTTTGAAGTCATATTGCGTGGTACCGATTCCACGGGTCTCAACTCTCCACGTTTAAGGGATTCTTCCTTCAGCTATATCATGCATGTGGAACCCAGAGTATGATCAACCGTGTGATCGGGAGACGTGTTCCAATATGTCTCAGTTCTCGTCCCCTGGTACTCGGGTGCAACATTCCAGACGCTTTACTAACACTCTCCCGACTTGGAGAGTCAGTGCCTTTAACCTCCTGTTTGGCCCAGTTTGCAATTTCTGCGGAAGATGAACAGGAATAGGGAGAACCAATGAGAGACTAGCTGGAGGTGTCTGGACGGGCAAATTTAACTCTCATTTCCCACCAGGAAGAGGAATTAACCAAAGGCTCAGCGTGCCGTGCCGGAACCAGATTAGGGCCTGAAACAATCCTGCGGTGTTGCGGCCAGCTCACAAGAAAGCGAGTTGAAGAAAGGAGCTCAGGGGCACTGTAATTCACAAACCTGCAGAGTTATAAATGACAGCTATCGTCCAAAAATATACTGAAGTAAGGCTGCCAAGAGGACTTGAAAGCGGGGCGGAATTGCAGGAAACCGATTTCAGGAGGTAGACTGGAATTGCATTTAAAGCGTAGGAAAAGAGGCAGAACGTCGACAATGATGCACTTGGCCAAAAAGGGCGTATGCGTTTTTTCCTGAATATATTCATGAAAAAACGCATACGCCCTTTTTGGCCAACCAAGCAAGCTTGCAAAGGATATCTGCACTACAGTGAAGTCTCACTTCTCCCCGGTCAAAAGGGCCATCTGAAAAAAGTGTAAAATCCAGAAAGGCAGGACAGGCCATGGAGAACAGGGAGCCTTGTTATGCTGATGGGTGGGATGTAAACTGCCAATAGCCACTGGGGAGAAGTGTATTGTGCTTCCTGAAACATCTAAAAAACAAAGCAACAGAGCCCAGGGCACTTCCACTTATGGTCCTATAGCTTAGGGAAATTAAAATCAAAAAGACACAGCCACCCCAATGATTGGGAAGGCTCTGTTTACAAGAACCTCGTTTAGGGGACAAGTTCAATATTGCAGAAAGTGAAAAATGGATAAAAAAGTTTTGGTACTTACGTACAATGCAATATCACTCAGCAATGAAATCTATATCATCAGGCCCGTAGCAGCATAATGAGTGAATTCAAGTATGATGATTCTAACTGAAATAAGTCACAAGAAAAAGAAACATCATAAGATATCATTAATACACGGAATGTAAACTTGGCTACACAGGAACTGGATTACAAAACAGAACAGGGTCTCAAATTTAGAAAACCAACTTATGCTTGCTTAAGGGGAAAGGTGAGTTGGGTGCTACATAAAACCAGAGATTGAAATGAGCACAGATAAAGTTCCTTAAGCCAAATATGTAATACACAAAAGCTACTCCTTGCTCAACGAAATGGACTCAACACCCCATATTAAATGCCTAAGAATGTACCTGACTAGTAAGTATCTTAAAACCTATGGATTGCTATGTCTCCGAAAGAGAATCAAGCTTGTGTACACGGGCATAAACGCAGCAGTGATAGGATTGGAGAGGTGCGGTGAGCAAATGAAGACCCTTTGAAGTCATATTGCATGGTACCCGTTCCACGGGTCTCAACTCTCCAGGTTTAAGGGATTCTTCCTTCAGCTAAAGCATGCATGTGGAACCCAGAGTATGATCAACCGTGTGATCGGGAGACGTGTTCCAATATGTCTCAGTTCTCATCCCCTGGTACTCGGGTGCAACATTCCAGATGCTTTATTAACACTCTCCCGAATTGGAGAGTCAGTGCCTTTAACCTCCTGTTTGGCCCAGTTTGCAATTTCTGCGGAAGATGAACAGGAATAGGGAGAACCAATGAGAGACTAGCTGGAGGTGTCTGGAGGGCAAATTTAACTCTCATTTCCCACCAGGAAGAGGAATTAACCAAAGGCTCAGCATGCCATGCCGGAACCAGATTAGGGCCTGAAGCAATCCTGCGGTATTGCGGCCAGCTCACAAGAAAGCAAGTTGAAGAATGGAGCTCAGGGGCACTGTAATTCACAAACCTGCAGAGTTATAAATGACAGCTATCATCCAAAAATATACTGAAGTAAGGCTGCCAAGAGGACTTGAACCCGGGGCAGAATTGCAGGAAACCGATGTCAGGAGGTAGACTGGAATTGCATTTAAAGCATAGGAAAAGAGGCAGAACGTGGACAATGATGCACTTGGCCAAAAAGGGCGTATGCGTTTTTTCCTGAATATATTCAGGAAAAAACGCATACGCCCTTTTTGGCCAACCAAGCAAGCTTGCAAAGGAAATCTGCACTAAAATGAAGTCTCACTTCCCCTGGGTCAAAAGGGCCATCTGAAGAAAGTGTAAAATCCAGAAAGGCAGGACAGGTCATGGAGAACTGGGAGCCTTGTTATGCTGATGGGCGGGATGTAAATTGCCAACAGCCACTTGGGAGAAGTGTATGGTGTTTCCTGAAACATCTAAAAAACAAAGCAACAGAGCCTAGGGCACTTCCACTTATGGTCCTATAGCTTAGGGAAATTAAAATCAAAAAGACACAGCCACCCCAATATTTGGGACGGCTCTGTTTACAAGAACCTCATTTACGGTACAAGTTCAATATCGCAGATAGTGAAAAATGGATAAAGAAGTTTTGGTACTTACGTACAATGCAATATCACTCAGCAATGAAATCTATGTCATCATTCCCGTAGCAGCATAATGAGTGGATTCAGGTATGATGATTCTAACTGAGATAAGTCACACAGAAAAAGAAACATCATAAGATATCACTAATACACGGAATGTAAACTTGCTACACAGGAACTGAATTACAAAACAACACAGGGTCTCAAATTTAGAAAACCAACTTATGCTTGCTTAAGGGGAAAGGGGAGTTGGGGTGCTGCATAAAACCAGAGATTGAAATGAGCACAGATAAAGTTCCTTAAGCCACTTATGTATTAGACAAGAGCTACTCCTTGCTCAACGAAATGGACTCAACACCCCATATTAAACGCCGAAGTATGTACCTGACTAGTAAGTATCTTAAAACCTATGGATTGCTATGTCTCCGAAAGAGAATCAGGCATGTGTACAGGGGCATAAATGCAGCAGTGATAGGACTGGAGAGGTTTGGTGAGCAAATGAAGACCCTTTGAAGTCATATTGCATGGTACCCATTCCACGGGTCTCAATTCTTCAGGTTTAAGGGATTCTTCCTTCAGCTAAAACATGCTTGTGGAACCCAGAGTATGATCAACTGTGTGATCGGGAGACGTGTTCCAATATGTCTCAGTTCTCGTCCCCTGGTACTCGGGTGCAACATTCCAGACGCTTTATTAACACTTTCCCGACTTGGAGAGTCAGTGCCTTTAAACTCCTGTTTGGACCAGTTTGTAATTTCTGCGGAAGATGAACAAGAATAGGGAGAACCAATGAGAGACTAGCTGGAGGTGTCTGGACGGGAAAATTTAACTCTCATTTCCCACCAGGAAGAGGAATTAACCAAAGGCTCAGCGTGCCGTGCCAGAACCAGATTAGGGCCTGAAGCAATCCTGCAGTGTTGCGGCCAGCTCACAAGAAAGCAAGTTGAAGAAAGGAGCTCAGGGGCACTGTAATTCACAAACCTGCAGAGTTATAAATGACAGCTATCGTCCAAAAGTATACTGAAGTAAGCCTGCCAAGAGGACTTGAAAGCGGGGCAGAATTGCAGGAAACCGATTTCAGGAGGTAGACTGGAATTGCATTTAAAGCATAGGAAAAGAGGCAGAACGTCAACAATGATGCACTTGGCCAAAAAGGGCGTATGCTTTTTTTCCTGAATATATTCAGGAAAAAACGCATACGCCCTTTTTGGCCAACCAAGCAAGCTTGCAAAGGAAATCTGCACTACAATGAAGTCTCACTTCCCCCTGGTCAAAAGGGCCATCTGAAAAAAGTGTAAAATCCAGAAAGGCAGGACAGGCCATGGAGAACTGGGAGACTTGTTATGCTGATGGGCGGGATGTAAATTGCCAACAGCCACTGGGGAGAAGTGTATGGTGCTTCCTGAAACATCTAAAAAACAAAGCAACAGAGCCCAGGGCACTTCCACTTATGGTCCTATAGCTTAGGGAAATTAAAATCAAAAAGACACAGCCACCCCAAAATTTGGGACAGCTCTGTTTCCAAGAACCTCGTTTAGGGGACAAGTTCAATATTGCAGAAAGTGAAAAATGGATAAAAAAGTTTGGTACTTACGTACAATACAATACCACTCAGCAATGAAATCTATGTCATCAGACCCGTAGCAGCATAATGAGTGGATTCAGGTATGATGATTCTAACTGAAATAAGTCACACAGAAAAAGAAACATCATAAGATATCACTAATACACGGAATGTAAACTTGGCTACACAGAACTGAATTACAAAACAGAACAGGGTCTCAAATTTAGAAAACCAACTTATGCTTGCTTAAGGGGAAAGGTGAGTCGGGGTGCTGCATAAAACCAGACATTGAAATGAGCACAGATAAAGTTCCTTAAGCCAAATATGTAATAGACAAGAGCTACTCCTTGCTCAACGAAATGGACTCAACACCCCATATTAAACGCCTAAGAATGTACCTGACTAGTAAGTATCTTAAAACCTATGGATTGCTATGTCTCCGAAAGAGAATCAAGCGTGTGTATAGGGACATAAACGCAGCAGTGATAGGATTGGAGAGGTTCGGTGAGCAAATGAAGACCCTTTGAAGTCATATTGCATGGTACCCATTCCACGGGTCTCAACTCTCCAGGTTTAAGGGATTCTTCCTTCAGCTAAAACATGCATGTGGAACCCACAGTATGATCAACCGTGTGATCGGGAGACGTGTTCCAATATGTCTCAGTTCTCGTCCCCTGGTACTCGGGTGCAACATTCCAGACGCTTTACTAACACTCTCCCGACTTGGAGAGTCAGTGCCTTTAACCTCCTGTTTGGCCCAGTTTGCAATTTCTGCGGAAAATGAACAAGAATAGGGAGGACCAATGAGTGACTAGCTGGAGGTGTCCGGACGGGCAAATTTAACTCTCATTTCCCACCAGGAAGAGGAGTTAACCAAAAGCTCAGCATGACGTGCCGGAACCAGATTAGGGCCTGAAGCAATCCTGCGGTGTTGCGGCCAGCTCACAAGAAAGCGAGTTGAAGAAAGGAGCTCAGGAACACTGTAATTCACAAACATGCAGAATTATAAATGACAGCTATCGTCCAAAAATATACTGAAGTAAGGCTGCCAAGCGGACTTGAAAGCGGGGCAGAATTGCAGGAAACCGATTTCAGGAGGTAGACTGGAATTGCATTTAAAGCATAGGAAAAGAGGCAGAACGTCGACAATGATGCACTTGGCCAAAAAGGGCGTATGCGTTTTTTCCTGAATATATTCAGGAAAAAACGTATACGCCGTTTTTGGCCAACCAAGCAAGCTTGCAAAAGAAATCTGCACTACAATGAAGTCTCACTTCCCCCCGGTCAAAAGGGCCATCTGAAAAAAGTGTAAAATCCAGAAAGGCAGGACCGGCCATGGAGAACTGGGAGCCTTGTTATGCTGATGGGCGGGATGTACATTCCCAAAAGCAAACGGGAGAAGTGTATGCTGATTCCTGAAACATCTAAAAAACAAAGCAACAGAGCCTAGGGCATTTCCACTTATGGTCCTATAGCTTAGGGAAATTAAAATCAAAAAGACACAGCCACCCCAAAGTTTGGGATGGCTCTGTTTACAAGAAACTCGTTTACGGTACAAGTTCAATATCGCATAAAGCGAAAAATGGATAAAGAAGTTGTGGTACTTACGTACAATGCAATATCACTCAGCAATGAAATCTATGTCATGAGGCCCGTAGCAGCATACTGAGTGGATTCAGGTATGATGATTCTAACTGAAATAAGTCACACAGAAAAAGAAACATCATAAGATATCACTAATACACGGAATGTAAACTTGGCTACACAGGAACTGGATTACAAAAGAGAACAGGGTCTCAAATTTAGAAAACCAACTTATGATTGCTTAAGGGGAAAGGTGAGTTGGGGTGCTGCATAAAACCAGAGATTGAAATGAGCACAGATAAAGTTCCTTAAGCCAAATATGGAATAGACAAGAGCTACTCCTTGCTCAACGAAATGGACTCAACACCCCATATTAAACGCCTAAGAATGTACCTGACTAGTAAGTATCTTAAAACCTATAGATTGCCATGTCTCCGAAAGAGAATCAAGCGTGTGTACAGGGGCATAAACGCAGCAGTGATAGGATTGGAGAGGTTCGGTGAGCAAATGAAGACCCTTTGATGTCATATTGCATGGTACCCATTCCACGGGTCTCAACTCTCCAGGTTTAAGGGATTCTTCCTTCAGCTGAAACATGCATGTGGAACCCAGAGTATGATCAACCGTGTGATCGGGAGACGTGTTCCAATATGTCTCAGTTCTCGTCCCCTGGTACTCGGGTGCAACATTCCAGATGCTTTATTAACACTCTCCCGACTTGGAGAGTCAGTGCCTTTAACGTCCTGTTTGGCCCAGTTTGCAATTTCTGCGGAAGATGAACAGGAATAGGGAGGACCAATGAGAGACTAGCTGGAAGTGTCTGGACGGGCAAATTTAACTCTCATTTCCGACCAGGAAGAGGAATTAACCAAAGGCTCAGCGTGCCATGGCGGAACAAGATTAGGGCCTGACTCAATCCTGCGGTGTTCCGGGCAGCTCACAAGAAAGCGAGTTGAAGAAAGGAGCTCAGGGGCACTGTAATTCACAAACCTGCAGAGTTATAAATGACAGCTATCGTCCAAAAATATACTGAAGTAAGGCTGCCAAGAGGACTTGAAAGCGGGGCAGAATTGCAGGAACCCGATTTCAGGAGGTAGACTGGAATTGCATTTAAAGCATAGGAAAAGAGGCAGAACGTCCACAATGATGCACTTGGCCAAAAAGGGCGTATGCGTTTTTTCCTGAATATATTCAGGAGAAAACGCATACGCCCTTTTTGGCCAACCAAGCAAGCTTGCAAAGGAAATCTGCACTACAATGTAGTCTCACTTCCCCCAGGTTAAAAGGGCCATCTGAAAAAAGTGTAAAATCCAGAAAGGCAGGACAGGCCATGGAGAACTGGGAGCCTTGTTATGCTGATGGGTGGGATGTAAACTGCCAACAGCCACTCGGGAGAAGTGTATGGTGTTTCCTGAAACATCTAAAAAACAAAGCAACAGAGCCTAGGGCACTTCCACTTATGGTCCTATAGCTTAGGGAAATTAAAATCAAAAAGACACAGCCACCCCAAAGTTTGGGACGGCTCTGATTACAAGAACCTCGTTTACGGTACAAGTTCAATATCGCAGAAAGTGAAAAATGGATTAAGAATTTGTGGTACTTACGTACAATGCAATATCACTCAGCAATGAAATCTATTTCATCAGTCCCATAGCAGCATAATGAGTGGGTTCAGGTATGATGATTCTAACTGAAATAAGTCACACAGAAAAAGAAACATCATAAGATATCACTAATACACGGAATGTAAACTTGCTACACAGGAACTGAATTACAAAACAGAATAAGGTCTCAAATTTAGAAAACCAACTTATGCTTGCTTAAGTGGAAAGGTGAGTTGGGGTGCTGCACAAAAACACAGATTCAAATGAGCGCAGATAAAGTTCCTTATACCAAATATGTAATAGACAAGAGCTACTCCTTGCTCAACGAGATGGACTCAACACCCCATATTAAACGCCTAAGAATGTAAATGACTAGTAAGTATCTTAAAACCTATGGACTGCTATGTCTCTGAAAGAGAATCAAGCGTGTGTACAGGTGCATAAACGCAGCAGTGATAGGATTGGAGAGGTTCGGTGAGCAAATGAAGACCCTTTGAAGTCATATTGCATGGTACCCATTCCACGGGTCTCAACTCTCCAGGTTTAAGGGATTCTTCCTTCAGCTAAAACACGCATGTGCAACCCAGAGTATGATCAACCGTGTGATCCTGAGACGTGTTCAAATATGTCTCATTTCTTGTCACCTGGTACTTGGGTGCAACATTCCAGATGCTTCACTAACACTCTCCCGACTTGGAGAGTCAGTGCCTTTAACCTCCTGCTTGGCCCAGTTTGCAATTTCTGCGGAAGATGAACAGGAATAGGGAGAACCAATGAGAGACTAGCTGGAGGTGTCTGGACGGGCAAATTTAACTCTCATTTCCCACTAGGAAGAGGAATTAACCAAAGGCTCAGCGTGCCATGGCGGAACCAGATTAGGGCCTGAATCAATCCTGCGGTGTTCCGGACAGCTCACAAGAAAGCGAGTTGAAGAAAGGAGCTCAGGGGCACTGTAATTCACAAACCTGCAGAGTTATAAATGACACCTATCATCCAAAAATATACTGAAGTAAGGCTGCAAAGAGGACTTGAAAGCGGGGCAGAATTGCAGGAACCCGATTTCAGGAGGTAGACTGGAATTGCATTTAAAGCATAGGAAAAGAGGCAGAACGTCCACAATGATGCACTTGGACAAAAAGTGCGTACGCGTTTTTTCCTGAATATATTCATGAGAAAACGCATACGCCCTTTTTGGCCAACCAAGCAAGCTTGCAAAGGAAATCTGCACTACAATGAAGTCTCACTTCCCCCAGTCAAAAGGGCCATCTGAAAAAAGTGTAAAATCCAGAAAGGCAGGACAGGCCATGGAGAACTGGGAGCCTTGTTATGCTGATGGGCGGGATGTAAATTGCCAACAGCCACTCGGGAGAAGTGTATGGTGTTTCCTGAAACATCTAAAAAACAAAGCAACAGAGCCTAGGGCACTTCCACTTATGGTCCTATAGCTTAGGGAAATTAAAATAAAAAAGACACAGCCACCCCAAAATTTGGGACGGCTCTTTTACAGGAACCTCTTCTTCAGCACAAGTTAAATATGCCAGAGAGCAAATAATTGATAAAGAAGTTGCGGTACTTACGTACAACAGAATACCTCTCAGCAATGAAAACTATGTCACCAGGCCCGTACCAGCATAATGAGTGGATTGAGGCACGGTGATTCTAAGTGAAAAAAGTCACACAGAAAGAGAAACATCATAAGGTATCACTAATACATGGAATGTGAACTTGGTTACACATGAACTGAATTACAAAACAGAACAGGGTCTCATGTTTAGAAAACCAACTTATGCTTGCTTAAGGGGGAAGGTGAGTTGTGGTGCTGCATAAAAGCAGAGTTTGAAATTAGCACAGATACCGTTCCATAAGCTAAATATATAATAGACAAGACCTACCCCTTGCTCAACAAAATGGACTCAACAATGAGGTATCACCTCACACCTGGTAGAATGGGCATCATCAGAAAATCTACAAACAAAAAATGCTGGAAATGTGTGGAGAAAAGGAACCCTCTTCCACTATTGTTGGGAATATAAATTGATACAGTCACTATGGAGAACAATATGGAGTTTCTTAAGAAACTAACAGTAGAATTACCATATGATACAGCAATCCCAGTTCTGGACATATACCCAGACAAAACCATAAATCAAAAAGAGACATTCACCGCAATGTTCATTGTATCACTCTTTACAATATCGAGGTAATGGAAGCAACCTAAATGCCCACAGACAGACGAATGCATAAAGCAGTGGTACATATATAAAATGGAATATTACTAAGCCATGAAAAGGAATGAAATTAGTCATTTGTAGAGACGTCGATGGATCTAGAGACTGTCATACAGAGTGAAGTAAGTCAGAAAGAGAAAAACAAATCTTGTATATTCATGCATATATGTGGAACCTAGAAAAACTGTACAGATTAACCATTTTGCAAGGCATAAATAGAGCAACAGATGTAGACAACAAACGTATGGACAACAAGGGGGGAAAGCTGTTGGGGGGGTTGGTGGTGGGAGGAGTTGAGAGACTGGGATTGGCATGTATACATTTATATGTATAAAATAGATAACCAATAAGAACCTGCTGTATAAAAATATAAAATAAAATTCAAAATTAAAAAGAAATAAAATTAAAAAAATAAAACAGAAAAAACAATTATTCCCTTCACATACATGTATTTATATGAATAAATTATTTCTATGCTTATATCTGTAAATACAAAAAAGAGGAATAAAATCTACCTTGAACCAAAAACGAAAAAGAGAAAAAAAACACAGAACCCACCAGTTCCACAGAGGAAAACCGTATCAGGGCACTTGCTCCAGTTGTAAACAATTCTGAAGTTGGTCAGTGGTGGGGAATCGTCTCCCATTCAGCCAGCAGCCCCCATGCAACAAGCGTCCTCATTGCAAAGCTGGGGCACCGTGCCGAGGCATCTGTGAGTAAACGTGAGCTGAGCCCCAGGCCAGTTGCTGCTGAACTATTCCCACCCGTCCCAGGTAAAACACCTGAATATATACAAGGACTTGAAAGCCTAGAGGAAGGGCCATAGAGCCACACGAGTGACAGCATACCGGCCGACTTGGTGCCTGCAGGCCAGCCAGGATGGTCCTGGCCCTGGGTGCTCTTCTGGAAGATTTCCATTTCCCTGCCTGAGATACCCGTCCTGTCCCTGCCCCCACTGCTTTTTTCCTTCCTCACCTCTGCCCAGGGAGAAATTCCAGCAGCAGGTATGGGTGACACATCCTCTTCTTTAGCAGGTGGCAGCCTGGCAACTGCTGCAGAAAGTCCAGCAGAGCCCCACTCACACTGGGCCACCCACAAAGCCGTGGCCTCTCACTCCCTCCCACCAGCCCAGCCCCGAGACTGCTGACAGGGCAGAGAAAATGGCGTCAGGCACGGCTGCAGGGCCTCTTGCTGCCTGGAGTGGTATTTATATTGATCTCAACCCAGGCACACCTGGGGAGGGCTGGCCGGCACGGTAAGGCTGCCCAGGTCAGCCAATCATCATCCCTCAGGGGCTCACAGTTGCAGAAAATGGAACTTGCTGAACCGGCCAGGTCCAAGGAACAGGTGTGGGCTCCTGAGAGTCAGGATAGACAAGGGGCTGCAGCTTTGGCTTGTTTTCTAATCATTTTATCTGGCCCATGAGTGGGAGACAACTTCAAGAAAACCCTCTCCTAATGAGAGGAACCCAGGAGTCAGGGAGAGGAGGGGTGGGTGGTGGTTGGAGACAGAGGCCTGGTGCCCCGGGTGCAGTGGAAGTCTCTGGAAGACCAGGTGGAGGGAGGCCGCACAGAGTGATGCCCAGGGTCACAGACCTGTCGCAGCTGCTGTTTGTTAGTTCAAGTCCTGCTCTGAGGTGCTCTGTGTCAGCTCTGAGCGACAGGTGAGCTGGGGGTGCTCTGCAATGAGGGCTATGTGCACGGTTCCTGTGTGCCCAGCCCTGCCACGGTACCTGCAAGGGTAGCTCTGTATCCTGGGAGGGGCCTGACCACGAGAGCCCCGTGGGCTGGGGTGGGGGTGGGGTACCTGCCCAGGTGAGCTCCATATTCTGGGATTGGTCTGACCACGAGAGCCCCATGGGCTGCTGGGGACCTGGTAAAGGATGTCAGGACAGTCAGTGAAGCCACCGAGGATATACCTCCAGCTGCTCCTAATTCCTACACCCTGCTGGTCATTCTACCAACCACCAGGACATGGTATTCTGTATTAGTCTT
Organism: Orcinus orca; assembly: GCF_937001465.1. Lineage (NCBI taxonomy): Eukaryota > Metazoa > Chordata > Mammalia > Artiodactyla > Delphinidae > Orcinus > Orcinus orca. The sequence goes on along the minus strand of NW_026043836.1, from coordinate 286,113 downwards.
CAATGATGCCTTCTTTTGTATTCCATTAGTCCCAGAGTCACAAGAAATTTTGGCTTGTGAGTGGCAGGACTCAACATACAACTAAAACAATACTTACGGGCCGTCTTGCCCCAAGGGTGCAAAAATTCCCACACCATCTTTGGGGAAAGCTTAGCTAAAGACCTAAAAGTTCTACCTCTGGGAAAGGAAACCCTCCTTCAGTACGCAGACGACATTCTGATCGCCAGCCCTACTAAGGAGGCCTCTGAACTACCAAGCCAATAAAGGATAGAAGTTGTCCAAGAAAAAGCTCAAATATCACAGACTGCAGTGACCTGCCTGGGCTTCGTTCTCACAGAAGGTCGGAGAAGCCCATCCCAGGAAAGGGAAGAAACCATTTGCAGCCTTACCCCTTTGTAAAACTAGAAGACAGCTTAGGGGTTCCTGGGGAGGCCAGGGTTTGCTGCTTCTGGATCCCTAACTACAGTCTACTAGCTGGGCCTCTATATGAAACACTGAAAGGAAAAGATGATGATCCTTTTGAATAGAATCCAGAAGTGGCCTTTCAAGAATGGAAAGAGCAGTCAATTCAGACCCTTGCCCTGGAACTCCCTAATTTAGCTAAACCCTTTGACCTTTACATTCCCGGTGAAAGGTGAATCGCCATTGGAGAATTAGTGCAAAAACTGGGACCACTTGAAATGGAACAATGCAAGAATGCCATCCAGGTAGGATAAACTACGGGCACCAAGGGGCTTGGCCCACTGCCACATCTGGCCAAGATACTGGCGGTATCTAAAAACCTGGAAATCAGCAGCCCAAAAGGCCACCTCCCTCCTAAGGGAAAAGGACCCCACGTGGTGATCCTAACCACCAACCATGCCCTGAAGTTGCAGGGTTCGCTCCGTGGGCACACCAACCTCGAGTGAGGAGGCCCTCCAACTCCAACATCCAGAGAGATAACCGGGGGCAACAGGGCACCATGACGACTCGTGTGAACATCACTTGACCTGGAGTTTCTCTCATAAAACAACAAGAGTGTGTCCCAAAAGAGTAGACTACTGCTTGCAGGACTTACTGCACGCAGAGGGGAGCTAATAATCTTGGCGGGGGAACCGTATATCACACTGTCACCATAGAAAAGCCTACAGACACCGTGATGATGGTGGCCAATAAGACCAGCTGGACTCCTGTTTACTTCAAAAGGCTGTTGGCTCAGTGGCCATCATGGTCCTTGATCACCACTGACCCTGGACTGTCTGGGAGTTGAGCAGGCAGGGCTCTGACACCTGGTGCTGTTTGTACGTTAATTCAGGAGCCTAATAGAAGAAAGCGCAGACTACTGGTCAGAGCATCTAGGCTGGCAGAAACGGTCAGCCTAAGGTGGCCGAACAAATGTGGGGCGGGGTGAAACCGGCCCCCACAGCGTCTCTGCACATCTCTTTCCTGGACCCTTAAAGGTCATTAGAATCTATAACACTTCCAATGCTGGTGCTCAGGTGGACGAGCAGGGAGGCAGGGGGCCTGGGGACAATCAACGTCACCTGGAGGCTGCTGGGGAGAAGCTCTGACCCTTGCCCCCGGGTATGAGGGCTCCCAACTCAGCACTCAGCAGTTACAGAAGAAGGGTCTGCACCCTCAGCACTCCAAGAATGAGGAACGGGACAAAAGGCAGAGGAGGGGTTTGTCCCCAGCAAAGCCCATTAAAAATCCCTGGGAGATAAAAATAGAATCTGGGCAATAAAGTCAAGTCTAACCTTTTTTATCCTTTGTGCTTTGTCTAATTTCATGTGCTCCTAGGGTCCCGCATGCAGAGGTTCCACACCCGGCACTTCAGACCAGATTTCCTAGTGCAGAATGGCTGGGACGACACCTCAGCTCCTGGGGCCCAGTGCAGACTCCGCGATATAGAGCCTGAGCTGCAGCCAACCCGGCCCTCGAGAGCTCCGCCCCCTCCCTCCCACTGACTCTGACAGGATCTCTACACAACAGCCCAGCCCACAGCCCACGGGGTAGTGCATGCTCTCACCTCTCCATTCTCTGATCAAAATATAAAGTTTCCTTTGCTTGTGAACCAAACTCAGTCTCGATCTGTTGGCCCCAATGACACTGGGCAGGGGGACACTTGTTGGGGTCCACTCTGGAGAATCAGTAACAGAAACTGAGACTATTGTAACCTCAATGAACAGATGTGTGAGCCAAACTGTAGTTAACATAGAACAGTGTATAAGGCTCGGGTAAAATAAGATGTTTCTAACACTTCCATTTGATATTTCCATCACTTTATTATAAGCAAGTTCAGTGAAAAGGTTTGTCTTATTTGTCAGGTCAATATTAGAGAAACGAAGTGATTTCTTTCCAAGGATGTACATCTAATAATCTTGGTTAAAGCTTCAATCTTGTTTTAAATGCTTTTCCATTGAAAATGATACCTCTCTTTCAGCTCCCCCATTTCTGAGAAGTATAAAATCTTATAATTTATTATTACCAAAGGGGAAAGGTGGGAGGAGGGATAAATTAACAGTTTGGGATTAACACATACACACTGCTATGTATAAAATAGATCATCAACAAGGAACTACTGTATAGCACAGGGAACTACACTCAACATTTTGCAATAAGCTATAAGGGGAAATAATCTGGAAAAGAATAGATATTTTTATTGTCATTGTCATCTATCAATGACAGTTAAAGTGTAACCTAAGGGAAGCTGGTGGTGAGTGCTTCTGACCCTGAAGACTTCAATCATCTAAAGTTTGGACTCTGCCTACTTCCCAAGGCCCTTAATGAACATATGTGTAGCCGTAGCTTAAAAAATTCCCCAGTTTGGGTTTCGGGCAGACACTGATTTTGAAAAAGCCCTGGTGTTCTCCTTACATGAATGGGACTCTTCCTACTGCTAAAACATGTCTGTCACACCCAGAGGATGGTATACCGTCTGATCGGGAAGAGTTTGGAAAAGGCATCTCATCTCCTCATCTCCTGGTGCTCGGGTTCACCCCTCCAGCGTCTTTACTAACAGTCTCCCCACTTGGAGATGTCAGCACTGTCAACATCCTGTTGCGTACAGTTTGGAATTTGTCCAGAGGATGAAGCGGAAGGATGAGGAACAATGAGAGACAAGTCCTAGGTGTTCAGACAGGCACATGTCACTCTAATTTCCAACCAGGAAGACGAATTGACCAAAGGCTAGGGTTGCCCGTGGAAACAGTATAGGGCTTGAGGAAATCCCGCTGCTTTGTGGCCAGTTCCCATAAACACAAGTTGAACAATGGAACTCAGGGGCAGTAAAATTCACGAAACTGCAGAGTTGAAAATATCCATCACTGAAAAATGTCTTGAGGAAAGTCAGAGAAAAGGACTTGTAAGCAAGGGAGAATGGCAGGAAAGGGATCTGAGGAGGTAGAAAGGACTCGCCATTAAGCACGAGAAAAGGAGCTGAACATTGCCAACATTGCAGTTGGCCAAAAAGGGTGTATGCGTTTTTTTCTGTATATATTCAAGAAAAGGGCATACACTTTTTTAGCCAAGCAAACAGGTGGGCACTGGAAGTCAATACTACAAAAGATATCACTTCGCATCAGTCAGAAGAGCCATCCTCATAAAGCGTAAACAACAGAAATGCAGGACAGGGCAAGGAGAAGAGGGAGCCCTGTGAGACTTATAGTGGAAATGTATATCGCCAACGGCCATTCTGGAGAAGTGTATTGTGTTTACTAAAGCATCTAAAAAATGAGCTACAGAGCATAGGGCACTTGCACTCATGGGCGTATATCTTGGGAAAAACAAAAATCGAGAGGACACAGGCACCCCAATGTTTACCCCCTCTCTGTTTAAAAGATCCTCGACTAGGATATAACTTAAATGTCTCTGGAGAGAAAAAATGGATAGAGATGTGGTACTTAGGTAGAGTGGAATATTATTCAGCCTGGAAATCAATGAACTATGGCCAGTTGTAACAACTCCGGAGGAGTTACGTATGATCATTCTAAGTGACATAATTCAAAAAGAAAAAGACACATATCATAAGATATCACTTAAAGGTGGAATCCAAAATGGCTACACATGAAATAAATTACAAAACAAAAACATAGTCAAATATGTAGGAAACACGCATAAGGCTGCTAAACGGGAAAGGTGGGGAGGGGTGAGGCATCATCCAGGAGGTTGAAATTAGCAAAGATACCATTCCAAATACCAAACTGATAATCAACAAAGCCTACACGGTAGCTAAAAGAACTGCACTCAGCACACTCAAGTCACCGGAAAAGAATATATACGACTGGTAAGAATCTGAAAAAGAATTTACTGATGTCTCTCTGTACGTGAATCAAGTGGATGTACAGCAGCAAGAAACAGAGCTTTGAAAATCAGCTGTAACCAATATAGTAACAAATTGAAAAAAATAAACGACAGAGAGACAGAGAAAACCTCTTACAATTTTTCCTCAGGGACGGTGATGCAACATGGATTGAACACATCTAGACCCACAGCAGGATGAGACATAAGGCTGGAAACTGTTTGCACTAAGAGAAATGTGAGGTTGGGTGAGGAAATGCACACCCTTTAAAGTAATACTACCTGGTACCCATTCAATGGGTCCCAAATCTGCAGGTTCAAGGGATCTTCCTACAGCTAAAACATGCATGGAAAACCCAGAGGACTGTACACCATGTGATCGGGAGATGTGTCTAAAATGCAGCTCATTTATCCTCTCCTGGTGCTCCTGTTCACCATTCCAGCCACGTTACTTAGAATCTCCCCACTTGGAGAATCAGCACATTTCAACTTCTGTTTCACACATTTTGCAAATTGTGAGGAGGATGAACGGGAAGAGGGGGAACCAATGAGAGAATAGTTGTAGGGGTTTGGACGGGCACATATCACTCTAATTTCCCATTAAGAATAAGAATTGAAAAAAGGCTCAGCCCGCCTCGCCGGAGCCAAAATAGGGCCTGAAGCAATCCTGCGGGTTTGAGGCCAGCTCACAAAAGAGCAACTTAAAAAATGGAGCTCAGGGTCACTGCAATTCACAAACCTGCAGAGTTATAAATGAAAACTAACGTCCAAAACTATGTTGAGGTAAGGCAAAGAAGAGGATCTGAATGCAAGACAGAATTGCAAGAAACAGATTTCAAGAGATAGATTGGACTCGTCTTTAAAGCACATGAAAAGCGGCAGAATTTCGACAATGATGCAGTTGGCCCAAAAGGGCGTATGCGTTTTTCCTGATTATATCCAGGAAAAAACGCATACGCACTTTATGGGCAACGAAGCAAGCAAGCAATGCAAATGTGCACAACAAAGAAGTCTCATTTCCCACCGGTCAAAAGGGCCATCCTAAAAAATTGTAAAAACCAGAAATGCAGGACAGGCCATGGAGAACAGGGAGCCTTTATACGCTGATGGGCAGTGTGTGAACTGCCGAGAGCCACTCTGGAGAAGTGTATGGTGGTTCCTAAATCATCTAAAAAACAGAGCTAAAGAGCATAGGACACTTCCAATCATGGGAATATATCTAGGGAAGTCTAAAAATCAACAAGACACAAGCACACCACAGTTTAGGGCTACTCTGTTTACAAGAACCTCAACTTCAGTACACCTTAAATATCCCAGGAAAGAGAACAATGGATAAAGAAGATGTGGTACTTATGTACAATGGAATATCTCTTCACCATGAAATCAATGTAATAAGGCTAGTAGAAGGATAAAGAGTGGATTTAGGTCCGATAATACTACTTGAAATAAGTCAAACAGAAAAAGAAACATATCATAAGATATCACTTATAGAGGGAGGGTAAATATGGCTGCACAAGAAATGAATTACAGAACAGTGTCTCACATTTAGAAAACACACTTATGTCAGCTTAAGGGGAAAGGAGAGGTGGGGTGATGCATAAAACCAGAGTTTGAAATTAGCACAGATACCGTTCAATAAACCAAATAGATATTAGACAAGATCTACACCTTGCTCAATGAACTGGCCTCAACACACCTTATAAACCGCAGAGAAATATATCTGAGTAATAAGAATCTTAAAATCCATGTATTGATATATCTCCATAAGGGAATCAAGTGTGTGCAGAGCGGCACAAACACAGCAGTGAAAATGAGCTAAACCCCATTATAGAAATAAATTTTAAAAACAAAACGCAGAAACAATGAAAGAGAGAAAAATTCTTACAAAATTTGCTCAGGGGCTGTGATGCAACCTGGATTGACCACATATAAACCCACAGCTGGATAACACATAAGGCTGGACACTTGGGGCTGAGAGGATTGGTGAGTTTTGGTGAGCAACTGCCAAAAGTTTAATGCAGTACTTCATGCTACTCATTCCAAGGGTCCCAACAATCCAGGTTGAAGGGAATCTTCCTACAGCTAAACCATGCTTGGGAAACCCAGCGACTGGTATACCATATGATCGGGAAAGGTTTCTAAAACGCACCTCATTTTTCCTCTCCTGGGGCTCCGGATCGACATTCCAGCCGCTTTACTAACAACATCCTCACATGGAGAGTCAATGCCTTTAAGTTCTGGTATCGCACAGTCTGCAGTTAGTGCGGAGGATGAATGGGAATAGGGGGAACCAGTGAGAAACAAGCTGTAGCGGTTTCAATGGGCACATGTCACTCTAATTTCACATCAGTAAGAAGAATAAACCAAAGGCACAGCAAGGTGCCCCAGAAGAAGAATAGGGCCTGAAGGAATCCTGTGGTTATGAGGCAAGATCACAAAAATATGAGCTGAAAAATGGAGCTAAGGGCCACTGCAATTCAAAAACGTGCAGAGTTATAAAGGCCAACTATTTTCAAAAATTATATTGAGGTAAGGCTATGAAGAGGCATTGAAAGCAAGGCAGAATTGCAGGAAACCGATTTCAGGAGGTAGGCAGGAATTGCATTTAAAGCATAGGAAAAGAGGCAGAACGACGACAATGATGCACTTGGCCAAAAAGGGCGTATGCGTTTTTTCCTGAATATATTCAGGAAAAAACGCATACGCCCTTTTTGGCCAACCAAGCAAGCTTGCAAAGGAAATCTGCACTACAATGAAGTCTCACTTCCCCCCAGTCAAAAGGGCCATCTGAAAAAAGTGTAAAATCCAGAAAGGCAGGACAGGCAATGGAGAACTGGGAGCATTCTTATGCTGATGGGTGGGATGTAAATTGCCAACAGCCACTCGGGAGAAGTGTATGGTGTTTCCTGAAACATCTAAAAAACAAAGCAACAGAGCCTAGGGCACTTCCACTTATGGTGCTATAGCTTAGGGAAATTAAAATCAAAAAGACACAGCCACCCCAAAGTTTGGGACAGCTCTGTTTACAAGAACCTCGTTTACGGGACAAGTTCAATATTGCAGAAAGCGAAAAATGGATAAAGAAGTTGTGGTACTTACGTACAATGCAATATCACTCAGCAATGACATCTATGTCATCAGGCCCATAGCAGCATAATGAGTGGATTCAGGTATGATGATTCTAACTGAAATAAGTCACACAGAAAAAGAAACATCATAAGATATCACTAATACACGGAATGTAAACTTGCTACACAGGAACAGAGTTACAAAACAGAATAAGGTCTCAAATTTAGAAAACCAACTTATGCTTGCTTAAGGGGAAAGGTGAGTTGGGGTGCTGCATAAAACCAGAGATTGAAATGAGCACAGATAAAGTGCCTTGAGCCAAATATGGAATAGACAAGAGCTACTCCTTGCTCAACGAGATGGACTCAACACCCCATATTAAACGCCTAAGTATGTACCTGACTAGTAAGTATCTTAAAACCTATGGATTGCTATGTCTCCAAAAGAGAATCAAGCGTGTGTACAGGGTCATAAACGCAGCAGTGATAGGATTGGAGAGGTTCGGTGAGCAAATGAAGACCCTTTTAAGTCATATTGCATGGTACCTATTCGACGGGTCTCAACTCTCCAGGTTTAAGGGATTCTTCCTTCAGCTAAAACACGCATGTGGAACCCAGAGTATGATCAACCGTGTGATCGGGAGATGTGTTCAAATATGTCTCAGTTTTCGCCCCTGGTACTCGGGTGCAACATTCCAGACGCTTTACTAACACTCTCCCGACTTGGAGAGTCAGTGCCTTTAACCTCCTGTTTGACCCATTTTGCAAATTCCGCGGAAGATGTACAGGAATAGGGAAAACCAATGAGAGACTAGCTGGAGGTGTCTGGACGGGCAAATTTAACTCTCATTTCCCACCAGTAAGAGGAATTATCCAAAGGCTCAGCGTGCCATGCCGAAACCGGATTACGGCCTGAAGCAATCCTGCGGTGCTGCGGCCAGCTCACAAGAAAGCGAGTTGAAGAAAGGAGCTCAGGGGCACTGTAATTCACAAACTTGCAGAGTTATAAATGACAGCTATCGTCCAAAAATATACTGAAGTAAGGCTGCCAAGCGGACTTGAAAGCGGGGCAGAATTGCAGGAAACCGATTTCAGGAGGTAGACTGGAATTGCATTTAAAGCATAGGAAAAGAGGCAGAACGTCCACAATGATGCACTTGGCCAAAAAGTGCGTATGCGTTTTTTCCTGAATATATTCAGGAAAAAATGCATACGCACTTTTTGGTGAACCAAGCAAGCTTGCACAGGAAATCTGCACTACAATGAAGTCTCACTTCCCCCCGGTCAAAAGGGCCATCTGAAAAAAGTATAAAATCCAGAAATGCAGGACAGGCCATGGAGAACTGGGAGCCTTGTTATGCTGATGGGCGGGATGTAAATTGCCAACAGCCACTGGGGAGAAGTGTATGGTGTTTCCTGAAACATCTAAAAAACAAAGCAACAGAGCCTAGGGCACTTCCACTTATGGTTCTATAGCTTAGGGAAATTAAAATCAAAAAGACACAGCCACCCCAAAGTTTGGGAAGGCTCTGTTTACAAGAACCTTGTTTATGGTACAAGTTCAATATCACAGAAAGTGAAAAATGGATAAAGAAGTTGTGGTACTTACGTACAATGCAATATCACTCAGCAATGAAATCTATGTCATCAGGCCCGTAGGAGCATAGTGAGTGGATTCAGGTATGACGATTCTAACTGAAATAAGTCACACAGAAAAAGAAACATCATAAGATATCACTAATACATGGAATGTAAACTTGGCTACACAGAAACTGAATTACAAAACAGAACAGGGTCTCAAATGAAGAAAACCAACTTATGCTTGCTTAAGGGGAAAGGTGAGTTGGGGTGCTGCATAAAACCAGAGATTGAAATGAGCACAGATAAAGTTCCTTAAGCCAAATATGGAATAGACAAGAGGTACTCCTTGCTCAACGAAATGGAGTCAACACCCCATATTAAACGCCGAAGAATGTACCTGACTAGTAAGTATCTTAAACCCTATGGATTGCTATGTCTCTGAAAGAGAATCAAGCGTGTGTACAGTTGCATAAACGCAGCAGTGATAGGATTGGAGAGGTTCGGTGAGCAAATGAAGACCCTTTGAAGTCATAATGCATGGTACCCATTCCACGGGTCTCAACTCTCCAGGTTTAAGGGATTCTTCCTTCACCTGAATCATGCCTGTGGAACCCAGAGTATGATCAACCGTGTGATCGGGAGACGTGTTCAAATATGTCTCAGTTTTCGTCCCCTGGTACTCGGGTGCAACATTCCAGACGCTTTACTAACACTCTCCCGACTTGGAGAGTCAGTGCCTTTAACCTCCTGTTTGGCCCAGTTTGCAATTTCTGCGGAAGATGAACAGGAATAGGGAGAACCAATGAGAGACTAGCTGGACGTTTCTGGACGGGCAAATTTAACTCTCATTTCCCACCAGGAAGAGGAATTAACCAAAGGCTCAGCGTGCCGTGCCGGAACCAGATTAGGGTCTGAAGCAATCCTGCGGTGTTGTGGCCAGCTCACAAGAAAGCGAGTTGAAGAAAGGAGATCACGGGCACTGTAATTCACAAACGTGCAGAGTTATAAATGACAGCTATCGTCCAAAAATATACTGAAGTAAGGCTGCCAAGAGGACTTGAAAGCGGGGCAGAATTGCAGGAAACCGATTTCAGGAGGTAGACTGGAATTGCATTTAAAGCATAGGAAAAGAGGCAGAACGTGGACAATGATGCACTTGGCCAAAAAGGGCGTATGCGTTTTTTCCTGAATATATTCAGGAAAAAACGCATACGCCCTTTTTGGCGAACCAAGCAAGCTTGCACAGGAAATCTGCACTACAATGAAGTTTCACTTCCCCCCTGTCAAAGGGGCCATCTGAAAAAAGTGTAAATTCCAGAAAGGCAGGACAGGCCATGGAGAACTGGGAGCCTTGTTATGCTGATGGGCGGGTTGTAAATTGCCAACAGCCACTAGGGAGAAGTGTATGGTGTTTCCTGAAACATCTAAAAAACAAAGCAACAGAGCCTAGGGCACTTCCACTTATGGTCCTATAGCTTAGGGAAATTAAAATCAAAAAGACACAGGCACCCCAAAGTTTGGGACGGCTCTGTTTACAAGAACCTCGTTTATGGTACAAGTTCAATATCGCAGAAAGTGAAAAATGGATAAAGAATTTGTGCTACTTACGTACAATGCAATATCACTAAGCAATGAAATCTCTGTCAACAGGCCTGTAGCAGAAAATGAGTGGGTTCAGGTATGATGATTCTAACTGAAATAAGTCACACAGAAAAAGAAACATCATAAGATATCACTAATACACGGAATGTAAACTTGGCTACACAGGAACTGGATTACAAAACAGAACAGGGTCTCAAATTTAGAAAACCAACTTATGCTTGCTTAAGGGGAAAGGTGAGTTGGGGTGCTGCATAAAACCAGAGATTGAAATGAGCACAGATAAAGTTCCTTAAGCCAAATATGTAATAGACAAGAGCTACTACTTGCTCAACGAAATGGACTCAACACCGCATATTAAACGCCTAAGAATGTACCTGACTAGTAAGTATCTTAAAACCTATGGATTGCTATGTCTCTGAAAGAGAATCAAGCGTGTGTACAGGGACATAAACGCAGAAGTGTTAGGATTGTAGAGGTTCGGTGAGCAAATGAAGACCCTTTGAAGTCATATTGCATGGTACCCATTCCACGGGTCTCAACTCTCCAGCTTTAAGGGAATCTTCCTTCAGCTGAAACATGCATGTGGAACCCATAGTATGATCAACCATGTGATCGGGAGACGTGTTCAAATATGTCTCAGTTTTCGCCCCTGGTACTCGGGTGCAACATTCCAGACGCTTTACTAACACTCTCCCGACTTGGAGAGTCAGTGCCTTTAACCTCCTGTTTGACCCAGTTTGCAAATTCCGCGGAAGATGTACAGGAATAGGGATAACCAATGAGAGACTAGCTGGAGGTGTCTGGACGGGCAAATTTAACTCTCATTTCCCACCAGTAAGAGGAATTATCCAAAGGCTCAGCGTGCCATGCCGGAACCGGATTAGGGCCTGAAGCAATCCTGCGGTGTTGCGGGCAGCTCACAAGAAAGCGAGTTGAAGAAAGGAGCTCAGGGGCACTGTAATTCACAAACCTGCAGAGTTATAAATGACAGCTATCGTCCAAAAATATACTGAAGTAAGGCTGCCAAGAGGACTTGAAAGCGGGGCAGAATTGCAGGAAACCGATTTCAGGAGGTAGACTGGAATTGCATTTAAAGCATAGGAAAAGAGGCAGAACGTCCACAATGATGCACTTGGCCAAAAAGTGCGTATGCGTTTTTTCCTGAATATATTCAGGAAAAAATGCATACGCACTTTTTGGCGAACCAAGCAAACTTGCACAGGAAATCTGCACTACAATGAAGTCTCACTTCCCCCCGGTCAAAAGGGCCATCTGAAAAAAGTGTAAAATCCAGAAAGGCAGGACAGGCCATGGAGAACTGGGAGCCTTGTTATGCTGATGGGTGGGATGTAAATTGCCAATAGCCACTTGGGAGAAGTGTATGGTGTTTCCTGAAACATCTAAAAAACAAAGCAAGAGAGCCTAGGGCACTTCCACTTATGGTCCTATAGCTTAGGGAAATTAAAATCAAAAAGACACAGCCACCCAAATGTTTGGGCCGGCTCTGTTTACAAGAACCTCGTTTATGGTACAAGTTCAATATCGCAGAAAGTGAAAAATGGATAAAGAAGTCGTGGTACTTACGTAAAATGCAATACCACTCAGCAATGAAATCTATGTCAACACGCCTGTAGCACAAAATGAGTGGGTTCAGGTATGATGATTCTAACTGAAATAAGTCACACAGAAAAAGAAACATCATAAGATATCACTAATACACGGAATGTAAACTTGGCTACACAGGAACTGAATTACAAAACAGAACAGGGTCTCAAATTTAGAAAACCAACTAATGCTTGCTTAAGGGGAAATGTGAGTTGGGGTGCTGCATAAAACCAGAGATTGAAATGAGCACAGATAAAGTTCCTTAAGCCAAATATGAAATAGACAAGAGTTACTCCTTGCTCAACGAAATGGACTCAACACCCCATATTAAACGCCTAAGAATGTACCTGACTACTAAGTATCTTAAAACCTATGGATCGCTATGTCTCCGAAAGAGAATCAAGCATGTGTACAGGGGCATAAACGCAGCAGTGATAGGATTGCAGAGGTTCGGTGAGCAAATGAAGACCCTTTGAAGTCATATTGCATGGTACCCATTCCACGGGTCTCAACTCTCCAGGTTTAAGGGATTCTTCCTTCAGCTAAATCATGCATGTGGAACCCAGAGTATGATCAACCGTGTGATCGGGAGACGTGTTCCAATATGGCTCAGTTCTTGTCCCCTGGTACTCGGGTGCAACATTCCAGACGCTTTACTAACACTCTCCCGACTTGGAGAGTCAGTGCCTTTAACCTCCTGTTTGGCCCAGTTTGCAATTTCTGCGGAAGATGAACAGGAATAGGGAGAACCAATGAGAGACTAGCTGGAGGTGTCTGGACGGGCAAATTGAACTCTCATTTCCCACCAGGAAGAGGAATTAACCAAAGGCTCAGTGTGCCGTGCCGGAACCAGATTAGGGCCTGAAGCAATCCTGCGGTGTTGCGGCCAGCTCACAAGAAAGCGAGTTGAAGAAAGGAGCTCAGGGGCACTGTAATTCACAAACCTGCAGAGTTATAAATGACAGCTATCGTCCAAAAATATACTGAAGTAAGGCTGCCAAGAGGACTTGAAAACGGGGCAGAATTGCAGGAAACCGATTTCAGGAGGTAGACTGGAATTGCATTTAAAGCATAGGAAAAGAGGCAGAACGTCCACAATGATGCACTTGGCCAAAAAGGGCGTATGCGTTTTTTCCTGAATATATTCAGGAAAAAACGCATACGCCCTTTTTGGCCAACCAAGCAAGCTTGCAAAGGAAATCTGCACTACAGTGAAGTCTCACTTCCCCCTGGTCAAAAGGGCAATCTGAAAAAAGTGTAAAATCTAGAAAGGCAGGACAGGCCATGGAGAACTGGGAGCCTTGTTATGCTGATGGGCGGGATATAAATTGCCAACAGCCACTCGGGAGAAGTGTATGGTGTTTCCTGAAACATCTAAAAAACAAAGCAACAGAGCCTAGGGCACTTCCACTTATGGTCCTATAGCTTAGGGAAATTAAAATCAAAAAGACACAGCCACCCCAAAGTTTGGGACGGCTCTGTTTACAAGAAACTCGTTTACGGGACAAGTTCAATATCACAGAAAGTGAAAAATGGATAAAGAAGTTGTGGTACTTACGTACAATGCAATATCACTCAGCAATTATATCTATCTCATCAGGCCCGTAGCAGCATAATGAGTGGATTCAGGTATGATGATTCTAACTGAAATAAGTCACACAGAAAAAGAAACATCATAAGATATCACTAATACATGGAATGTAAACTTGGCTACACAGGAACTGGATTACAAAAGAGAACAGGGTCTCAAATTTAGAAAACCAACTTATGCTTGCTTAAGGGGAAATGTGAGTTGGGGTGCTGCATAAAACCAGAGATTGAAATGAGAACAGATAAAGTTCCTTACGCCAAATATGGAATAGACAAGAGCTACTCCTTGCTCAACGAAATGGACTCAACACCCCATATTAAACGCCTAAGAATGTACCTGACTAGTAAGTATCTTAAAACCTATGGATCGCTATGTCTCCGAAAGAGAATCAAGCGTGTGTACAGGGGCATAAACACAGCAGTGATAGGATTGCAGAGGTTCGGTGAGCAAATGAAGACCCTTTGAAGTCATATTGCATGGTACCCATTCCACGGGTCTCAACTCTCCAGGTTTAAGGGATTCTTCCTTCAGCTAAATCATGCATGTGGAAGCCAGAGTATGATCAACCGTGTGATCGGGAGACGTGTTCCAATATGGCTCAGTTCTCGTCCCCTGGTACTCGGGTGCAACATTCCAGACGCTTTACTAACACTCTCCCGACTTGGAGAGTCAGTGCCTTTAACCTCCTGTTTGGCCCAGTTTGCAATTTCTGCGGAAGATGAACAGGAATAGGGAGAACCAATGAGAGACTAGCTGGAGGTGTCTGGACGGGCAAATTGAACTCTCATTTCCCACCAGGAAGAGGAATTAACCAAAGGCTCAGCGTGCCGTGCCGGAACCAGATTAGGGCCTGAAGCAATCCTGCGGTGTTGCGGCCAGCTCACAAGAAAGCGAGTTGAAGAAAGGATCTCAGGGGCACTGTAATTCACAAACCTGCAGAGTTATAAATGACAGCTATCGTCCAAAAATATACTGAAGTAAGGCTGCCAAGAGGATTTGAAAGCGGGGCAGAATTGCAGGAAACCGATTTCAGGAGGCAGACTGGAATTGCATTTAAAGCATAGGAAAAGAGGCAGAACGTCGACAATGATGCACTTGGCCAAAAAGGGCGTATGCGTTTTTTCCTGAATATATTCAGGAAAAAATGCATACGCACTTTTTGGCCAACCAAGCAAGCTTGCAAAGGAAATCTGCACTACAATGAAGTCTCACTTCCCCCCAGTCAAAAGGGCCATCTGAAAAAAGTGTAAAATCCAGAAAATCAGGACAGGCCATGGAGAACTGGGAGCCTTGTTATGCTGATGGGCGGGATGTAAATTGCCAACAGCCACTTGGGAGAAGTGTATGGTGTTTCCTGAAACATCTGAGAAACAAAGCAACAGAGCCTAGGGCACTTCCACTTATGGTCCTATAGCTTAGGGAAATTAAAATCAAAAAGACACAGCCACCCCAAAGTTTGGGACGGCTCTGTTTACAAGAATCTCATTTACGGGACAAGTTCAATATCGCAGAAAGTGAAAAATGGATAAAGAAGTTTTGGTACTTACGTACAATGCAATATCACTCAGCAATGAAATCTATGTCATCATGCCCGTAGCAGCATAAAGTGGATACCGGTATGATGATTCTAACTGAAATAAGTCACACAGAAAAAGAAACATCATAAGATATCACTAATACATGGAATGTAAACTTGGCTACACAGGAACTGGATTACAAAAGAGAACAGGGTCTCAAATTTAGAAAAGCAACTTATGCTTGCTTAAGGGGAAAGGTGAGTTGGGGTGCTGCATAAAACCAGAGATTGAAATGAGCACAGATAAAGTTCCTTAAGCCAAATATGGAATAGACAAGAGCTACTCCTTGCTCAACGAAATGGACTCAACACCCCATATTAAACCCCTAAGAATGTACCTGACTAGTAAGTATGTTAAAACCTATGGATCGCTATGTCACCGAAAGAGAATCAAGCGTGTGTACAGGGGCATAAACGCAGCAGTGATAGGATTGGAGAGGTTCGGTGAGAAAATGAAGACCCTTTGAAGTCATATTGCATGGTACCCATTCCACGGGTCTCAACTCTCCAGGTTTAAGGGATTCTTCCTTCAGCTAAATCATGCATGTGGAACCCAGAGTATGATCAACCGTGTGATCAGGAGACGTGTTCCAATATGGCTCAGTTCTCGTCCCCTGGTACTCGGGTGCAACATTCCAGACGCTTTACTAACACTCTCCTGACTTGGAGAGTCAGTGCCTTTAACCTCCTGTTTGGCCCAGTTTGCAATTTCTGCGGAAGATGAACAGGAATAGGGAGAACCAATGAGAGACTAGCTGGAGGTGTCTGGACGGGCAAATTGAACTCTCATTTCCCACCAGGAAGAGGAATTAACCAAAGGCTCAGCGTGCCGTGCCGGAACCAGATTAGGGCCTGAAGCAATCCTGCGGTGTTGCGGCCAGCTCACAAGAAAGCGAGTTGAAGAAAGGAGCTGAGGGGCACTGTAATTCACAAACCTGCAGAGTTATAAATGACAGCTATCGTCCAAAAATATACTGAAGTAAGGCTGCCAAGAGGACTTGAAAGCGGGGCAGAATTGCAGGAAACCGATTTCAGGAGGTAGACTGGAATTGCATTTAAAGCATAGGAAAAGAGGCAGAACGTCGACAATGATGCACTTGGCCAAAAAGAGCGTATGCGTTTTTTCCTGAATATATTCAGGAAAAAACGCATACGCACTTTTTGGCCAACCAAGCAAGCTTGCAAAGGAAATCTGCACTACAATGAAGTCTCACTTCCCCCCAGTCAAAAGGGCCATCTGAAAAAAGTGTAAAATCCAGAAAAGCAGGACAGGCCATGGAGAACTGGGAGCCTTGTTATGCTGATGGGCGGGATGTAAATTGCCAACAGCCACTTGGGAGAAGTGTATGTTGTTTCCTGAAACATCTGAGAAACAAAGCAACAGAGCCTAGGGCACTTCCACTTATGGTCCTATAGCGTAGGGAAATTAAAATCAAAAAGACACAGCCACCCCAAAGTTTGGGACGGCTCTGTTTACAAGAACCTCATTTACGGGACAAGTTCAATATCGCAGAAAGTGAAAAATGGATAAAGAAGTTGTGGTACTTACGTACAATGCAATATCACTCAGCAATGATATCTATGTCATCAGGCCCATAGCAGTATAATGAGTGGATTCAGGTATGATGATTCTAACTGAAATAAGTCACACAGAAAAAGAAACATCATAAGATATCACTAATACACGGAATGTAAACTTGGCTACACAGGAACTGGATTACAAAAGAGAACAGGGTCTCAAATTTAGAAAAGCAACTTATGCTTGCTTAAGGGGAAAGGTGAGTTGGGGTGCTGCATAAAACCAGAGATTGAAATGAGCACAGATAAAGTTCCTTAAGCCAAATATGGAATAGACAAGAGCTACTCCTTGCTCAACGAAATGGACTCAACACCCCATATTAAATGCCTAAGAATGTACCTGACTAGTAAGTATCTTAAAACCTATGGATCGCTATGTCACCGAAAGAGAATCAAGCGTGTGTACAGGGGCATAAACGCAGCAGTGATAGGATTGGAGAGGTTCGGTGAGAAAATGAAGACCCTTTGAAGTCATATTGCATGGTAGCCATTCCATGGGTCTCAACTCTCCAGGTTTAAGGGATTCTTCCTTCAGCTAAATCATGCATGTGGAACCCAGAGTATGATCAACCGTGTGATCGGGAGACGTGTTCCAATATGTCTCAGTTCTCGTCCCCTGGTACTCGGGTGCAACATTCCAGACGCTTTACTAACACTCTCCCGACTTGGATAGTCAGTGCCTTTAACCTCCTGTTTGGCCCAGTTTGCAATTTCTGCGGAAGATGAACAGGAATAGGGAGAACCAATGAGAGACTAGCTGGAGGTGTATGGACGGGCAAATTTAACTCTCATTTCCCACCAGGAAGAGGAATTAACCAAAGGCTCAGCGGGCCGTGCCTCAACCAGATTAGGGCCTGAAGCAATCCTGCGGAGTTGCGGCCAGCTCACAAGAAAGCGAGTTGAAGAAAGGAGCTCAGGGGCACTGTAATTCACAAACTTGCAGAGTTATAAATGACAGCTATCGTCCAAAAATATACTGAAGTAAGGCTGCGAAGAGGACTTGAAAGCGGGGCAGAATTGCAGGAAACCGATTTCAGGAGGTAGACTGGAATTGCATTTAAAGCGTAGGAAAAGGGGGCAGAACGTCCACAATGATGCACTTGGCCAAAAAGGGCGTATGCGTTTTTTCCTGAATATATTCAGGAAAAAACGCATACGCCCTTTTTGGCCAACCAAGCAAGCTTGCAAAGGAAATCTGCACTACAATGAAGTCTCACTTTCCCCCGGTCAAAAGGACCATCTGAAAAAAGTGTAAAATCCAGAAAAGCAGGACAGGCCATGGAGAACTGGAAGCCTTGTTATGCTGATGGGCGGGATGTAAATTGCCAACAGCCACTCGGGAGAAGTGTATGGTGTTTCCTGAAACATCTGAGAAACAAAGCAACAGAGCCTAGGGCACTTCCACTTATGGTCTTATAGCTTAGGGAAATTAAAATCAAAAAGACACAGCCACCCCAAAGTTTGGGACGGCTCTGTTTACAAAAACCTCATTTACGGGACAAGTTCAATATCGCAGAAAGTGAAAAATGGATAAAGAAGTTTTGGTACTTACGTACAAATCAATATCACTCAGCAATGAAATCTATGTCATCAGGCCCGTAGCAGCATAATGAGTGGATTCAGGTATGATGATTCTATCTGAAATAAGTCACACAGAAAAAGAAACATCATAAGATATCACTAATACACGGAATGTAAACTTGGCTACACAGGAACTGGATTACAAAAGAGAACAGGGTCTCAAATTTAGAAAACCAACTTATGCTTGCTTAAGGGGAAAGGTGAGTTGGGGTGCTGCATAAAACCAGAGATTGAAATGAGCACAGATAAAGTTCCTTAAGCCAAATATGTAATAGACAAGAGCTACTCCTTGCTCAACGAAATGGACTCAACACCCCATATTAAACGCCTAAGAATGTAGCTGACTAGAAAGTATCTTAAAACCTATGGATTGCTATGTCTCCAAAAGAGAATCAAGCATGTGTACAGGGGCATAAACGCAGCAGTGATAGGATTGGAGAGGTTCGCTGAGCAAATGAAGACCCTTTGAAGTCATATTGCATGGTACCCATTCCACGGGTCTCAACTCTCCACGTTTAAGGGATTCTTCCTTCAGCTAAAGCATGCATGTGGAACCCAGAGTATGATCAACTGTGTGATTGGGAGACGTGTTCAAATATGTCTCAGTTCTCGTCCCCTGGTCCTCGGGTGCAATATTCCAGAAGCTTTACTAACACTCTCCCGACTTGGAGAGTCAGTGCCTTTAACCTCCTGTTTGGCCCAGTTTGCAATTTCTGCGGAAGATGAACAGGAATAGGGAGAACCAATGAGAGAATAGCTGGAGGTGTCTGGACGGGCAAATTGAACTCTCATTTCCCACCAGGAAGAGGAATTAACCAAAGGCTCAGCGGGCCGTGCCAGAAACAGATTAGGGCCTGAAGAAATGCTGCGGTGTTGCGGCCAGCTCACAAGAAAGCGAGTTGAAGAAAGGAGCTCAGGGGCACTGTAATTCACAAACCTGCAGAGTTATAAATGACAGCTATCGTCCAAAAATATACTGAAGTAAGGCTGCCAAGAGGACTTGAAAGTTGGGCAGAATTGCAGCAAACCAATATCGGGAGGTAGACTGGAATTGCATTTAAAGCATAGGAAAAGAGGCAGAACGTCCACAATGATGCACTTGGCCAAAAAGTGCGTATGCGTTTTTTCCTGAATATATTCAGGAAAAAAAGCATACGCCCTTTTTGGCCAACCAAGCAAGCTTGCAAAGGAAATCTGCACTACAATGAAGTCTCACTTCCCCCTGGTCAACAGGGCCATCTGAAAAAACTGTAAAATCCAGAAAGGCAGGACAGGCCATGGAGAACTGGGAGCCTTGTTATGCTGATGGGCGGGATGTAAATTGCCAACAGCCACTCGGGAGAAGTGTATGGTGTTTCCTGAAACATCTAAAAAACAAAGCAACAGAGCCTAGGTCAATTCCACTTATGGTCCTATAGCTTAGGGAAATTAAAATCAAAAAGACACAGCCACCCCAAAGTTTGGGACGTCTCTGTTTACAATAACCTCTTTTACGGTACAAGTTCAATATCGCAGAAAGTGAAAAATGGATAAAGAATTTGTGGTACTTACGTACAATGCAATATCACTCAGCAATGAAATCTATCTCAACAGGCCTGTAGCAAAAAATGAGTGGGTTCAGGTATGATGATTCTAACTGAAATAAGTCACACAGAAAATGAAACATCATAAGAAATCACTAATACACGGAATGTAAACTTGGCTACACAGGAACTGAATTACAAAACAGAACAGGGTCTCAAATTTAGAAAAACCAACTTATACTTGCTTAAGGGGAAAGGTGAGTTGGGGTGCTGCATAAAAACAGAGATTGAAATGAGCACAGATAAAGTTCCTTAAGCCAAATATGGAATAGACAAGAGCTACTCCTTGCTCAACGAAATGGACTCAACACCCCATATTAAACGCCTAAGAATGTACCTGACTAGTAAGTATCTTAAAACCTATGGATTGCTATGTCTCGGAAAGAGAATCAAGCGTGTGTACAGGGGCATAAACGCAGCAGTGATAGGATTGGAGAGGTTCGGTGAGCAAATGAAGACCCTTTGAAGTCATATTGCACGGTACCCATTCCACGGGTCTCAACTCTCCAGGTTTAAGGGATTCTTCCTTCAGCTAAATCATGCATGTGGAACCCAGAAAATGATCAACCGTGTGATCGGGAGACGTGTTCCAATATGTCTCAGTTCTCGTCCCCTGGTACTCGGGTGCAACATTCCAGACGCTTTACTAACACTCTCCCGACTTGGAGAGTCAGTGCCTTTAACCTCCTGTTTGGCCCAGTTTGCAATTTCTGCGGAAGATGAACAGGAATAGGGAGAACCAATGAGAGACTAGCTGGAGGTGTCTGGACGGGCAAATTGAACTCTCATTTCCCACCAGGAAGAGGAATTAACCAAAGGCTCAGCGTGCCGTGCCGGAACCAGATTAGGGCCTGAAGCAATCCTGCGGTGTTGCGGCCAGCTCACAAGAAAGCGAGTTGAAGAAAGGAGCTGAGGGGCACTGTAATTCACAAACCTGCAGAGTTATAAATGACAGCTATCGTCCAAAAATATACTGAAGTAAGGCTGCCAAGAGGACTTGAAAGCGGGGCAGAATTGCAGGAAACCGATTTCAGGAGGTAGACTGGAATTGCATTTAAAGCATAGGAAAAGAGGCAGAACGTCGACAATGATGCACTTGGCCAAAAAGAGCGTATGCGTTTTTTCCTGAATATATTCAGGAAAAAACGCATACGCACTTTTTGGCCAACCAAGCAAGCTTGCAAAGGAAATCTGCACTACAATGAAGTCTCACTTCCCCCCAGTCAAAAGGGCCATCTGAAAAAAGTGTAAAATCCAGAAAAGCAGGACAGGCCATGGAGAACTGGGAGCCTTGTTATGCTGATGGGCGGGATGTAAATTGCCAACAGCCACTTGGGAGAAGTGTATGGTGTTTCCTGAAACATCTGAGAAACAAAGCAACAGAGCCTAGGGCACTTCCACTTATGGTCCTATAGCTTAGGGAAATTAAAATCAAAAACACACAGCCACCCCAAAGTTTGGGACTGCTCTGTTTACAACAACCTCGTTTAGGGGAAAAGTTCAATATCACAGAAAGTGAAAAATGGATAAAGAAGTTGTGGTACTTACGTACAATGCAATATCACTCAGCAATGAAATCTATGTCATCAGGCCCGTGGCAGCATAATGAGTGGATTCAGGTATGATGATTCTAACTGAAATAAGTCACAAGAAAAAGAAACATCATAAGATATCACTAATACACGGAATGTAAACTTGGCTACACAGGAACTGGATTACAAAACAGAACAGGGTCTCAAATTTAGAAAACCAACTTATGCTTGCTTAAGGGGAAAGGTGAGTTGGGGTGCTGCATAAAAACAGAGATTGAAATGAGCACAGATAAAGTTCCTTAAGCCAAATATGGAATAGACAAGAGCTACTCCTTGCTCAACGAAATGGACTCAACACCCCATATTAAACGCCTAAGAATGTACCTGACTAGTAAGTATCTTAAAACCTATGGATTGCTATGTCTCGGAAAGAGAATCAAGCGTGTGTACAGGGGCATAAACGCAGCAGTGATAGGATTGGAGAGGTTCGGTGAGCAAATGAAGACCCTTTGAAGTCATATTGCATGGTACCCATTCCACGGGTCTCAACTCTCCAGGTTTAAGGGATTCTTCCTTCAGCTGAAACATGCATGTGGAACCCAGAGTACGATCAATGGTGTGATCGGGAGACGTGTTCCAATATGCCTCAGTTCTCGTCCCCTGGTACTCGGGTGCAACATTCCAGACGCTTTACTAACACTCTCCCGAGTTGGACAGTCAGTGCCTTTAACCTCCTGTTTGACCCAGTTTGCAAATTAGGCGGAAGATGTACAGGAATAGGGAGAACCAATGACAGACTAGCTGGAGGTGTCTGGACGGGCAAATTGAACTCTCATTTCCCACCAGCAAGAGGAATTAACCAAAGGCTCAGCATGCCGTGCCGGAACCAGATTAGGGCCTGAAGCAATCCTGCGGTATTGCGGCCAGCTGACAAGAAAGTGAGTTGAAGAAAGGAGCTCAGGGGCATTGTAATTCACAAACCTGCAGAGTTATAAATGACAGCTATCGTCCAAAAATATACTGAAGTAAGGCTGCCAAGAGGACTTGAAAGCGGGGCAGAATTGCAGGAAACCGATTTCAGGAGGTAGACTGGAATTGCATTTAAAGCATAGGAAAAGAGGCAGAACGTGGACAATGATGCACTTGGCCAAAAAGGGCGTATGCGTTTTTTCCTGAATATATTCAGGAAAAAACGCATACGCCCTTTTTGGCCAACCAAGCAAGCTTGCAAAGGAAATCTGCACTACAGTGAAGTCTCACTTCCGCCCGGTCAAAAGGGCCATCTGAAAAAAGTGTAAAATCCAGAAAGGCAGGACAGGCCATGGAGAACTGGTAGCCTTGTTATGCTGATGGGCGGGATGTAAATTGCCAACAGCCACTGGGGAGAAGTGTATGGTGTTTCCTGAAACATCTAAGAAACAAAGCAACAGAGCCTAGGGCAATTCCACTTATGGTCCTATAGCTTAGGGAAATTAAAATCAAAAAGACACAGCCACCCCAAACTTTGGGACGGCTCTGTTTACAAGAACCTCGTTTACGGGACAAGTTCAATATCGCAAAAAGTGAAAAATGGATAAAGAAGTTGTGGTACTTACGTACAATGCAATATCACTCAGCAATGAAATCTATGTCATCAGGCCCGTAGCAGCATAATGAGTGGATTCAGGTATGATGATTCTAACTGAAATAAGTCACACAGAAAAAGAAACATCATAAGATATCACTAATACATGGAATGTAATCTTGGCTACACACGAACTGGATTACAAAACAGAACAGGGTCTCAAATTTAGAAAACCAACTTATGCTTGCTTAAGGGGAAAGGTGAGTTGGGGTGCTGCATAAAACCAGAGACTGAAATGAGCACAGATAAAGTTCCTTAAGCCAAATATGTAATAGACAAGAGCTACTACTTGCTCAACAAAATGGACTCAACACCGCATATTAAACGCCTAAGAATGTACCTGACTAGTAAGTATCTTAAAACCTATGGATTGCTATGTCTCCGAAAGAGAATCAAGCATGAGTACAGGGGCATAAACATAGCAGTGATAGGATTGGAGAGGTTCGGTGAGCAAATGAAGACCCTTTGAAGTCATAATGCATGGTACCCATTCCACGGTCTCAACTCTCCAGGTTTAAGGGATTCTTCCTTCAGCTAAAGCATGCATGTGGAACCCAGAGTATGATCAACCATGTGATTGGGAGACGTGTTGAAATATGTCTTAGTTCTCATCCCCTGGTACTCGGGTGCAACATTCCAGACGCTTTACTAACACCCTCCCGACTTGGAGAGTCAGTGCTTTTAACCTCCTGTTTGGCCCAGTTTGCAAATTCCGCGGAAGATGAACAGGAATAGGGAGAACCAATGAGAGACTAGCTGGAGGTGTCTGGACGGGCAAATTTAACTCTCATTTCCCACCAGGAAGAGGAATTAACCAAAGGCTCAGTGTGCTGTGCCGGAAACAGATTAGGGCCTGAAGCAATCCTGCGGTGTTGCGGCCAGCTCACAAGAAAGCGAGTTGAATAAAGGAGCTCACGGGCACTGTAATTCACAAACCTGCAGAGTTATAAATAACAGCTATCGTCCAAAAATATACTGAAGTAAGGCTGCCAAGAGGACTTGAAAGCGGGGCAAAATTGCAGGAAACCGATTACAGGAGGTAGACTGGAATTGCATTTAAAGCATAGGAAAATGGGCAGAACGTCCACAATGATGCACTTGGCCAAAAAGGGCGTATGCGTTTTTTCCTGAATATATTCAGGAAAAAACGCATACGCCCTTTTTGGCCAACCAAGCAAGCTTGCAAAGGAAATCTGCACTACAATGAAGTCTCACTTCCCCCCGGTCAAAAGGGCCATCTGAAAAAAGTGTAAAATCCAGAAAGGCAGGACAGGCCATGGAGAACTGGGAGCCTTGTTATGCTGATGGGCGGGATGTAAATTGCCAACAGCCACTCGGGAGAAGTGTATGGTGTTTCCTGAAACATCTAAAAAAAAAGCAACAGAGCCTAGGGCACTTCCACTTATGGTCCTATAGCTTAGGGAAATTAAAATCAAAAAGACACAGCCACCCCAAAGTTTGGGACAGCTCTGTTTACAAGAACCTCGTTTACAGTACAAGTTCAATATTGCAGAAAGTGAAAAATGGATAAAGAAATTGTGGTACTTACATACAATGCAATATCACTCAGCAATGAAATCTATGTCATCAGGCCCATAGCAGCATAATGAGTGGATTCAGGTATGGTGATTCTAACTGAAATAAGTCACACAGAAAAAGAAACATCATAAGATATCACTAATACACAGAATGTAAAGTTGGCTACACAGGAACTGAATTACAAAACAGAACAGGGTCTCAAATTTAGAAAACCAACTTATGCTTGCTTAAGGGGAAAGGTGAGTTGGGGTGCTGCATAAAACCAGAGATTGAAATGAGCACAAATAAAGTTCCTTAAGCCAAATATGGAATAGACAAGAGCTACTCCTTGCTCAACGAAATGGACTCAACACCCCATATTAAATGCCTAAGAATGTACCTGACTAGTAATTATCTTAAAACCTATGGATTGCTATGTCTCCGAAAGAGAACCAAGCGTGTGTACAGGGGCATAAACACAGCAGTGATAGGATTGGAGAGGTTCGGTGAGCAAATGAAGACCCTTTGAAGTCATATTGCATGCTACCCATTCCACGGGTCTCAACTCTCCAGGTTTAAGGGATTCTTCCTTCAGCTGAAACATGCATGTGGAACCCAGAGTATGATCAACTGTGTGATCGGGAGACGTGTTCCAATATGTCTCAGTTTTCGTCCCCTGGTACTCGGGTGCAACATTCCAGACGCTTTACTAACACTCTCCCGACTTGGACACTCAGTGCCTTTAACCTCCTGTTTGACCCAGTTTGCAAAGTACGTGGAAGATGTACAGGAATAGGGAGAACCAATGAGAGACTAGCTGGAGCTGTCTGAACGGGCAAATTTAAATCTCATTTCCCACCAGGAAGAGGAATTAACCAAAGGCTCAGCGTGCCGTGTCGGAACCAGATTAGGGCCTGAAGCAATCCTGCGGTGTTGCGGCCAGCTCACAAGAAAGCGAGTTGAAGAAAGGAGTTCAGGGGCACTGTAATTCACAAACCGGCAGAGTTATAAATGACAGCTATTGTCCAAAAATATACTGAAGTAAGGCTGCCAAGAGGACTTGAAAGCGGGGCAGAATTGCAGGAACCCGATTTCAGGAGGTAGACTGGAATTGCATTTAAAGCATAGGAAAAGAGGCAGAACGTCGACAATGATGCACTTGGCCAAAAAGGGCATATGCGTTTTTTCCTGAATATATTCAGGAAAAAACGCATACGCCCTTTTTGGCCAACCAAGCAAGCTTGCAAAGGAAATCTGCACTACAATGAAGTCTCACTTCCCCGTGGTCAAAAGGGCCATCTGAAAAAAGTGTAAAATCCAGAAAGGCAGGACAGGCCATGGAGAACTGGGAGCCTTGTTATGCTGATGGGCGGGATGTAAATTGCCAACAGCCACTGGGGAAAAGTGTATGGTATTTCCTGAAACATCTAAAAAACAAAGCAACAGAGCCTAGGGCACTTCCACTTATGGTCCTATAGATTAGGGAAATTAAAATCAAAAAGACACAGCCACCCCAATGTTTGGGACGGCTCTGTTTACAAGAACCTCGTTTACAGTACAAGTTCAATATCGCAGAAAGTGAAAAATGGATAAAGAAGTTGTGGTACTTACGTACAATGCAATATCACTCAGCAATGAAATCTATGTCATCAGGCCCATAGCAGCATAATGAGTGGATTCAGGTATGATGATTCTAACTGAAATAAGTCACACAGAAAAAGAAACATCATAAGATATCACTAATACACGGAATGTAAACTTGGCTACACAGGAACTGAATTACAAAACAGAACCGGGTCTCAAATTTAGAAAACCAACTTATGCTTGCTTAAGGGGAAAGGTGAGTTGGGGTGCTGCATAAAACCAGAGATTGAAATGAGCACAGATAAAGTTCCTTAAGCCAAATATGTAATAGACAAGAGCTACTCCTTGCTCAACGAAATGGACTCAACACCCCATATTAAACGCCTAAGAATGTACCTGACTAGTAAGTATCTTAAAACCTATGGATCACTATGTCTCCGAAAGAGAATCAAGCGTGTGTACAGGGGCATAAACGCAGCAGTGATAGGATTGGAGAGGTTCGGTGAGCAAATGAAGACCCTTTGAAGTCATATTGCATGGTACCCATTCCACGGGTCTCAACTCTCCAGGTTTAAGTAATTCTTCCTTCAGCTGAAACATGCATGTGGAACCCAGAGTATGATCAACCATGTGATCGGGAGACATGTTCAAATATGTCTCAGTTTTCGTCCCCTGGTACTCGGGTGCAACATTCCAGACGATTTACTAACACTCTCCTGACTTGGAGAGTCAGTGCCTTTAACGTCCTGTTTGGCCCAGTTTGCAATTTCTGCGGAAGATGAACAGGAATAGGGAGAACCAATGAGAGACTACCTGGAGGTGTCTGGACGGGCAAATTTAACTCTCATTTCCCACCAGGAAGAGGAATTAACCAAAGGCTCAGCGTGCCGTGCCGGAACCAGATTAGGGCCTGAAGCAATCCTGCAGTGTTGCGGCCAGCTCACAAGAAAGCGAGTTGAAGAAAGGAGCTCAGGGGCACTGTAATTCACAAACCTGCAGAGTTATAAATGACAGCTATCGTCCAAAAATATACTGAAGTAAGGCTGCCAAGAGGACTTGAAAGCGGGGCAGAATTGCAGGAAACCGATTTCAGGAGGTAGACTGGAATTGCATTTAAAGCATAGGAAAAGAGGAAGAACGTCCACAATGATGCACTTGGCCAAAAATATCGTATGCGTTTTTTCCTGAATATATTCAGGAAAAAACGCATACACCATTTTTGGCCAACCAAGCAAGCTTGCAAAGGAAATCTGCACTACAATGAAGTCTCACTTCCCCCCAGTCAAAAGGGCCATCTGAAAAAAGTGTAAAATCCAGAAAGGCAGGACAGGCCATGGAGAACTGGGAGCCCTGTTATGCTGATGGGCGGGATGTAAATTGCCAACAGCCACTCGGGAGAAGTGTATGGTGTTTCCTGAAACATCTAAAAAACAAAGCAACAGAGCCTAGGTCAAATCCACTTATGGTCCTATAGCTTAGGGAAATTAAAATAAAAAAGACACAGCCACCCCAAAGTTTGGGACGGCTCTGTTTACAAGAACCTCGTTTATGGTACAAGTTCAATATTGCAGAAAGAGAAAAATGGATAAAGAAGTTGTGGTACTTACGTACAATGCAATATCACTCAGCAATGAAATCTATGTAAACAGGCCTGTAGCAGAAAATGAGTGGGTTCAGGTATGATGATTCTAACTGAAATAAGTCACACAGAAAAAGAAACATCATAAGATATCACTAATACACGGAATGTAAACTTGGCTACACAGGAACTGGATTACAAAACAGAACAGGGTCTCAAATTTAGAAAACCAACTTATGCTTGCTTAAGGGGAAAGGTGAGTTGGGGTGCTGCATAAAACCAGAGACTGAAATGAGCACAGATAAAGTTCCTTAAGCCAAATATGTAATAGACAAGAGCTACTACTTGCTCAACAAAATGGACTCAACACCGCATATTAAACGCCTAAGAATGTACCTGACTAGTAAGTATCTTAAAACCTATGGATTGCTATGTCTCCGAAAGAGAATCAAGCGTGTGTACAGGGACATAAACGCAGAAGTGTTAGGATTGGAGAGGTTCGGTGAGCAAATGAAGACCCTTTGAAGTCATATTGCATGGTACCCATTCCACGGGTCTCAACTCTCCAGCTTTAAGGGAATCTTCCTTCAGCTGAAACATGCATGTGGAACCCAGAGTATGAACAACCGTGTGATCGGGAGACGTGTTCCAATATGTCTCAGTTCTCGTCCCCTGGTACTCGGGTGCAACATTCCAGACGCTTTACTAACACTCTCCCGACTTGGAGAGTCAGTGCCTTTAACCTCCTGTTTGGCCCAGTTTGCAATTTGTGCGGAAGATGAACAGGGATAGGAAGGACCAATGAGAGACTAGCTGGAGGTGTCTGGACGGGCAATTTTAACTCTCATTTCCCACCAGGAAGAGGAATTAAGCAAAGGCGCAGCATGCCGTGCCGGAACCAGATTAGGGCCTGAAGCAATCCTGCGGTATTGCGGCTAGCTCACAAGAAAGCGAGTTGAAGAAAGGAGCTCAGGGGCACTGTAATTCATAAACCTGCAGAGTTATAAATGACAGCTATCGTCCAAAAATATACTGAAGTAAGGCTGCCAAGAGGAATTGAAAGTGGGGCAGAATTGCAGGAAACCGATTTCAGGAGGTAGACTGCAATTGCATTTAAAGCATAGGAAAAGAGGCAGAACGTGGACAATGATGCACTTGGCCAAAAAGGGCGTATGCGTTTTTTCCTGAATATATTCAGGAAAAAACGCATACGCCCTTTTTGGCCAACCAAGCAAGCATGCAAAGGAAATCTGCACTACAATGCAGTCTCACTTCCCCCCGGTCAAAAGGGCCATCTGAAAAAAGTGTAAAATCCAGAAAGACAGGACAGGCCATGGAGAACTGGGAGCCTTGTTATGCTGATGGGCGGGATGTAAATTGCCAACAGCCACTGGGGAAAAGTGTATGGTATTTCCTGAAACATCTAAAAAACAAAGCAACAGAGCCTAGGGCACTTCCACTTATGGTCCTATAGATTAGGGAAATTAAAATCAAAAAGACACAGCCACCCCAATGTTTGGGACGGCTCTGTTTACAAGAACCTCGTTTACAGTACAAGTTCAATATCGCAGAAAGTGAAAAATGGATAAAGAAGTTGTGGTACTTACGTACAATGCAATATCACTCAGCAATGAAATCTATGTCATCAGGCCCATAGCAGCATAATGATTGGATTCAGGTATGATGATTCTAACTGAAATAAGTCACACAGAAAAAGAAACATCATAAGATATCACTAATACACGGAATGTAAACTTGGCTACACAGGAACTGAATTACAAAACAGAACCGGGTCTCAAATTTAGAAAACCAACTTATGCTTGCTTAAGGGGAAAGGTGAGTTGGGGTGCTGCATAAAACCAGAGATTGAAATGAGCACAGATAAAGTTCCTTAAGCCAAATATGTAATAGACAAGAGCTACTCCTTGCTCAACGAAATGGACTCAACACCCCATATTAAACGCCTAAGAATGTACCTGACTAGTAAGTATCTTAAAACCTATGGATCACTATGTCTCCGAAAGAGAATCAAGCGTGTGTACAGGGGCATAAACGCAGCAGTGATAGGATTGGAGAGGTTCGGTGAGCAAATGAAGACCCTTTGAAGTCATATTGCATGGTACCCATTCCACGGGTCTCAACTCTCCAGGTTTAAGTAATTCTTCCTTCAGCTGAAACATG
The DNA here is from genome assembly GCF_937001465.1 of Orcinus orca. Lineage (NCBI taxonomy): Eukaryota > Metazoa > Chordata > Mammalia > Artiodactyla > Delphinidae > Orcinus > Orcinus orca. The sequence continues at coordinate 256,052 of NW_026043836.1, read as the reverse complement.
CATGTGGAACCCAGAGTATGATCAACCATGTGATCGGGAGACATGTTCTAATATGTCTCAGTTTTCGTCCCCTGGTACTCGGGTGCAACATTCCAGACGATTTACTAACACTCTCCTGACTTGGAGAGTCAGTGCCTTTAACGTCCTGTTTGGCCCAGTTTGCAATTTCTGCGGAAGATGAACAGGAATAGGGAGAACCAATGAGAGACTACCTGGAGGTGTCTGGACGGGCAAATTTAACTCTCATTTCCCACCAGGAAGAGGAATTAACCAAAGGCTCAGCGTGCCGTGCCGGAACCAGATTAGGGCCTGAAGCAATCCTGCAGTGTTGCGGCCAGCTCACAAGAAAGCGAGTTGAAGAAAGGAGCTCAGGGGCACTGTAATTCACAAAGCTGCAGAGTTATAAATGACAGCTATCGTCCAAAAATATACTGAAGTAAGGCTGCCAAGAGGACTTGAAAGCGGGGCAGAATTGCAGGAAACCGATTTCAGGAGGTAGACTGGAATTGCATTTAAAGCATAGGAAAAGAGGAAGAACGTCCACAATGATGCACTTGGCCAAAAATATCGTATGCGTTTTTTCCTGAATATATTCAGGAAAAAACGCATACACCTTTTTTGGCCAACCAAGCAAGCTTGCAAAGGAAATCTGCACTACAATGAAGTCTCACTTCCCCCGGGTCAAAATGGCCATCTGAAAAAAGTGTAAAATCCAGAAAGGCAGGACAGGCCATGGAGAACTGGGAGCCTTGGTATGCTGATGGGCGGGATGTAAACTGCCAATAGCCACTCGGGAGAAGTGTATGGTGTTTCCTGAAACATCTAAAAAACAAAGCAACAGAGCCTAGGGCACTTCCACTTATGGTCCTATAGCTTAGGGAAATTAAAATCAAAAAGACACAGCCACCCCAAAGTTTGGGACGGCTCTGTTTACAAGAACCTCGTTTACGGGACAAGTTCAATATCGCAGAAAGTGAAAAATGGATAAAGAAGCTTTGGTACTTACGTACAATGCAATATCACTCAGCAATGAAATCTATGTCATCAGGCCCGTAGCAGCATAATGAGTAGATTCAGGTATGATGATTCTAACTGAAATAAGTCACAAGAAAAAGAAACATCATAAGATATCATTAATACACAGAATGTAAACTTGGCTACACAGGAACTGGATTACAAAACAGAACAGGGTCTCAAATTTAGAAAACCAACTTATGCTTGCTTAAGGGGAAAGGTGAGTTGGGGTGCTGCATAAAACCAGAGATTGAAATGAGCACAGATAAACTTCCTTAAGCCAAATATGGAATAGACAAGAGCTACTCCTTGCTCAACGAAATGGACTCAACACCCCATATTAAACGCCTAAGAATGTACCTGACTAGTAAGTATCTTAAAACCTATCGATTGCTATGTCTCCGAAAGACAATCAAGCATGTATACAGGGGCATAAACGCAGCAGTGATAGGATTGGAGAGGTTCGCTGAGCAAATGAAGACCCTTTGAAGTCATATTGCATGGTACCCATTCCACGGGTCTCAACTCTCCAGGTTTAAGGGATTCTTCCTTCAGCTAAAACATGCATGTGGAACCCAGAGTATGATCAGCCGTGTGATCGGGAGACGTGTTCCAATAGGTCTCAGTTCTCGTCCCCTGGTACTCGGGTGCAACATTCCAGATGCTTTACTGACACTCTCCCGAGTTGGAGAGTCAGTGCCTTTAACCTCCTGTTTGGCCCAGTTTGCAATTTCTGCGGAAGATGAACAGGAATAGCGAGAAACAATGAGAGACTAGCTGGAGGTGTCTGGACGGGCAAATTTAACTCTCATTTCCCAGCAGGAAGAGGAATTAACCAAACGCTCAGCGTGCCGTGCCGGAACCAGATTAGGGCCTGAAACAATCCTGCGGTGTTGCGGCCAGCTCACAAGAAAGCGAATTGAAGAAAGGAGCTCAGGGGCACTGTAATTCACAAAGCTGCAGAGTTATAAATGACAGCTATCGTCCAAAAATATACTGAAGTAAGGCTGCCAAGAGGACTTGAATGCGGGGCAGAATTGCAGGAAACCAATTTCAGGAGGTAGACTGGAATTGCACTTAAAGCATAGGAAAAGAGTCAGAAAGTCGACAATGATGCACTTGGCCAAAAAGGGCGTATGCGTTTTTTCCTGAATATATTCAGGAAAAAACGCATACGCCCTTTTTGGCCAACCAAGCAAGCTTGCAAAGGAAATCTGCACTACAATGAAGTCTCACTTCCCCCTGGTCAAAAGGGCCATCTGAAAAAAGTGTAAAATCCAAAAAGGCAGGACAGGCCATGGAGAACTGGGAGCCTTGTTATGCTGATGGGCGGGATGTAAATTGCCAACATCCACTTGGGACAAGTGTATGGTGTTTCCTGAAACATCTAAGAAACAAAGCAACAGAGCCTAGTGCACTTCCACTTATGGTCCTATAGCTTAGGGAAATTAAAATCAAAAAGACACAGCCACCCCAAAGTTTGGGACGGCTCTGTTTACAAGAAACTCGTTTACGGGACAAGTTCAATATCGCAAAAAGTGAAAAATGGATAAAGAAGTTGTGGTACTTACGTACAATGCAATATCACTCAGCAATGAAATCTATGTCATCAGGCCCATAGCAGCATAATGAGTGGATTCAGGTATGATGATTCTAACTGAAATAAGTCACACAGAAAAAGAAACATCATAAGATATTTCTAATACACGGAATGTAAACTTGGCTACACAGGAAATGGATTACAAAACAGAACAGGGTCTGAAATTTAGAAAACCAACTTATGCTTGCTTAAGGGGAAACGTGAGTTGGGGTGATGCATAAAACCAGAGATTGAAATGAGCACAGATAAATTCCTTAAGCCAAATATGTAATACACAAGAGCTACTCCTTGCTCAACGAAATTGACTCAACACCCCATATTAAACGCCTAAGAATGTACCTGACTAGTAAGTATCTTAAAACCTATGGATCGCTATGTCTCCGAAAGAGAATCAAGCGTGTGTACAGGGGCATAAACGCAGCAGTGATAGGATTGGAGAGGTTCGGTGAGCAAATGAAGACCCTTTGAAGTCATATTGCATGGTACCCATTCCACTTGTCTCAACTCTCCAGGTTTAAGGGATTCTTCCTTCACCTAAATCATACATGTGGAACCCAGAGTATGATCAACCGTGTGATCGGGAGACGTGTTCCAATATGTCTCAGTTCTCGTCCCCTGGTACTCGGGTGCAACATTCCAGACGCTTTACTAACACTCTCCCGACTTGGAGAGTCAGTGCCTTTAACCTCCTGTTTGGCCCAGTTTGCAATTTCTGCGGAAGATGAACAGGAATAGGGAGAACCAATGAGAGACTAGCTGGAGGTGTCTGGACGGGCAAATTTAACTCTCATTTCCCACCAGGAAGAGGAATTAACCAAAGGCTCAGCGTGCCGTGCCCGAACCAGATTAAGGCCTGAAGCAATCTTGCGGTGTTGCGGCCAGCTCACAAGAAAGCGAGTTGAAGAAAGGAGCTCAGGGGCACTGTAATTCACAAACCTGCAGAGTTATAAATGACAGCTATCGTCCAAAAATATACTGAAGTAAGGCTGCCAAGAGGACTTGAAAGCGGGGCAGAATTGCAGGAAACCGATTTCAGGAGGTAGACTGGAATTGCATTTAAAGCATAGGAAAAGAGGCAGAACGTCGACAATGATGCACTTGGCCAAAAAGGGCGTATGCGTTTTTTCCTGAATATATTCAGGAAAAAACGCATACGCCCATTTTGGCCAACCAAGCAAGCTTGCAAAGGAAATCTGCACTACAATGAAGTCTCACTTCCCCCCGGTCAAAACGGCCATCTGAAAAAAGTGTAAAATCCAGAAAGGCAACACAGGCCATGGAGAACTGGGAGCCTTGTTATGCTGATGGGCGGGATGTAAATTGCCAACAGCCACTTGGGAGAAGTGTATGGTGTTTCCTGAAACATCTAAGAAACAAAGCAACAGAGCCTAGGGCACTTCCACTTATGGTTCTATAGCTTAGGGAAATTAAAATCAAAAAGACACAGCCACCCCAAAGTTTGGGACGGCTCTGTTTACAAGAACCTCGTTTACGGTACATGTTCAATATCGCAGAAAGTGAAAAATGGATAAAGAAGTTGTGGTACTTACGTACAATGCAATATCACTCAGCAATGAAATCTATGTCATCAGGCCCATAGCAGCATAATGAGTGGATTCAGGTATGATGATTCTAACTGAAATAAGTCACACAGAAAAAGAAACATCATAAGATATCACTAATACACGGAATGTAAACTTGGCTACACAGGAACTGGATTACAAAAGAGAACAGGGTCTCAAATTTAGAAAACCAACTTATGCTTGCTTAAGGGGAAAGGTGAGTTGGGGTGCTGGATAAAACCAGAGATTGAAATGAGCACAGATAAAGTTCCTTAAGCCAAATATGGAGTAGACAAGAGCTACTCCTTGCTCAACGAAATGGACTCAACACCCCATATTAAACGCCTAAGAATGTAGCTGACTAGAAAGTATCTTAAAACGTATGGATTGCTATGTCTCCAAAAGAGAATCAAGCTTGTGTACAGGGGCATAAACGCAGCAGTGATAGGATTGGAGAGGTTCGGTGAGAAAATGAAGACCCTTTGAAGTCATATTGCATGGTACCCATTCCACGGGTCTCAACTCTCCAGGTTTAAGGGATTCTTCCTTCAGCTAAATCATGCATGTGGAACCCAGAGTATGATCAACCGTGTGATCGGGAGACGTGTTCCAATATGGCTCAGTTCTCGTCCCCTGGTACTCGGGTGCAACATTCCAGACGCTTTACTAACACTCTCCCGACTTGGAGAGTCAGTGCCTTTAACCTCCTGTTTGGCCCAGTTTGCAATTTCTGCGGAAGATGAACAGGAATAGGGAGAACCAATGAGAGACTAGCTGGAGGTGTCTGGACGGGCAAACTGAACTCTCATTTCCCACCAGGAAAAGGAATTAACCAAAGGCTCAGCGTGCCGTGCCGGAACCAGATTAGGGCCTGAAGCAATCCTGCGGTGTTGCGGCCAGCTCACAAGAAAGCGAGTTGAAGAAAGGAGCTCAGGGGCACTGTAATTCACAAACCTGCAGAGTTATAAATGACAGCTATCGTGCAAAAATATAGTGAAGTAAGGCTGCCAAGAGGACTTGAAAACGGGGCAGAATTGCAGGAAACCGATTTCAGGAGGTAGACTGGAATTGCATTTAAAGCATAGGAAATGAGGCAGAACGTCCACAATGATGCACTTGGCCAAAAAGGGCGTATGCGTTTTTTCCTGATATATTCAGGAAAAAACGCATACGCCCTTTTTGGCCAACCAAGCAAGCTTGCAAAGGAAATCTGCACTACAGTGAAGTCTCACTTGCCCCTGGTCAAAAGGGCCATCTGAAAAAAGTGTAAAATCCAGAAAGGCAGGACAGGCCATGGAGAACTGGGAGCCTTGTTATGCTGATGGGCAGGATGTATATTGCCAACAGCCACTCGGGAGAAGTGTATGGTGTTTCCTGAAACATCTAAAAAACAAAGCTTTAGAGCCTAGGGCACTTCCACTTATGGTCCTATAGCTTAGGGAAATTAAAATCAATAAGACACAGCCACCCCTAAGTTTGGGACGGCTCTGTTTACAAGAAACTCGTTTATGGGACAAGTTCAATATCACAGAAAGTGAAAAATGGATAAAGAAGTTGTGGTACTTACGTGCAATGCAATATCACTCAGCAATTATATCTATGTTATCAGGCCCATAGCAGCATAAAGTGGATACCGGTATGATGATTCTAACTGAAATAAGTCACACAGAAAAAGAAACATCATAAGATATCACTAATACACGGAATGTAAACTTGGCTACACAGGAACTGGATTACAAAAGAGAACAGGGTCTCAAATTTAGAAAAGCAACTTATGCTTCCTTAAGGGGAAAGGTGAGTTGGGGTGCTGCATAAAACCAGAGATTGAAATGAGCACAGATAAACTTCCTTAAGCCAAATATGGAATAGACAAGAGCTACTCCTTGCTCAACGAAATGGACTCAACACCGCATATTAAATGCCTAAGAATGTACCTGACTAGTAAGTATCTTAAAACCTATGGATCGCTATGTCACCGAAAGAGAATCAAGCGTGTGTACAGGGGCATAAACCCAGCAGTGATAGGATTCGAGAGGTTCGGTGAGAAAATGAAGACCCTTTGAAGTCATATTGCATGGTACCCATTCCATGGGTCTCAACTCTCCAGGTTTAAGGGATTCTTCCTTCAGCTAAATCATGCATGTGGAACCCAGAGTATGATCAACCGTGTGATCGGGAGACGTGTTCCAATATGTCTCAGTTCTCGTCCCCTGGTACTCGGGTGCAACATTCCAGACGCTTTACTAACACTCTCCCGACTTGGAGAGTCAGTGCCTTTAACCTCCTGTTTGGCCCAGTTTGCAATTTCTGCGGAAGATGAACAGGAATAGGGAGAACCAATGAGAGACTAGCTGGAGGTGTATGGACGGGCAAATTTAACTCTCATTTCCCACCAGGAAGAGGAATTAACCAAAGGCTCAGCGGGCCGTGCCTCAACCAGATTAGGGCCTGAAGCAATCCTGCGGAGTTGCGGCCAGCTCACAAGAAAGCGAGTTGAAGAAAGGAGCTCAGGGGCACTGTAATTCACAAACTTGCAGAGTTATAAATGACAGCTATCGTCCAAAAATATACTGAAGTAAGGCTGCGAAGAGGACTTGAAAGCGGGGCAGAATTGCAGGAAACCGATTTCAGGAGGTAGACTGGAATTGCATTTAAAGCGTAGGAAAAGGGGCAGAACGTCCACAATGATGCACTTGGCCAAAAAGGGCGTATGCGTTTTTTCCTGAATATATTCAGGAAAAAACGCATACGCACTTTTTGGCCAACCAAGCAAGCTTGCAAAGGAAATCTGCACTACAATGAAGTCTCACTTCCCCCCGGTCAAAAGGACCATCTGAAAAAAGTGTAAAATCCAGAAAAGCAGGACAGGCCATGGAGAACTGGGAGCCTTGTTATGCTGATGGGCGGGATGTAAATTGCCAACAGCCACTCGGGAGAAGTGTATGGTGTTTCCTGAAACATCTGAGAAACAAAGCAACAGAGCCTAGGGCACTTCCACTTATGGTCTTATAGCTTAGGGAAATTAAAATCAAAAAGACACAGCCACCCCAAAGTTTGGGACGGCTCTGTTTACAAAAACCTCATTTACGGGACAAGTTCAATATCGCAGAAAGTGAAAAATGGATAAAGAAGTTTTGGTACTTACGTACAATGCAATATCACTCAGCAATGAAATCTATGTCATCAGGCCCGTAGCAGCATAATGAGTGGATTCAGGTATGATGATTCTATCTGAAATAAGTCACACAGAAAAAGAAACATCATAAGATATCACTAATACACGGAATGTAAACTTGGCTACACAGGAACTGGATTACAAAAGCGAACAGGGTCTCAAATTTAGAAAACCAACTTATGCTTGCTTAAGGGGAAAGGTGAGTTGGGGTGCTGCATAAAACCAGAGATTGAAATGAGCACAGATAAAGTTCCTTAAGCCAAATATGGAATAGACAAGAGCTACTCCTTGCTCAACGAAATGGACTCAACACCCCATATTAAACGCCTAAGAATGTAGCTGACTAGAAAGTATCTTAAAACCTATGGATTGCTATGTCTCCAAAAGAGAATCAAGCATGTGTACAGGGGCATAAACGCAGCAGTGATAGGATTGGAGAGGTTCGCTGAGCAAATGAAGACCCTTTGAAGTCATATTGCATGGTACGCATTCCACGGGTCTCAACTCTCCACGTTTAAGGGATTCTTCCTTCAGCTAAAGCATGCATGTGGAACCCAGAGTATGATCAACTGTGTGATTGGGAGACGTGTTCAAATATGTCTCAGTTCTCGTCCCCTGGTCCTCGGGTGCAATATTCCAGAAGCTTTACTAACACTCTCCCGACTTGGAGAGTCAGTGCCTTTAACCTCCTGTTTGGCCCAGTTTGCAATTTCTGCGGAAGATGAACACGAATAGGGAGAACCAATGAGAGAATAGCTGGAGGTGTCTGGACGGGCAAATTGAACTCTCATTTCCCACCAGGAAGAGGAATTAACCAAAGGCTCAGCGGGCCGTGCCAGAAACAGATTAGGGCCTGAAAAAATGCTGCGGTGTTGCGGCCAGCTCACAAGAAAGCGAGTTGAAGAAAGGAGCTCAGGGGCACTGTAATTCACAAACCTGCAGAGTTATAAATGACAGCTATCGTCCAAAAATATACTGAAGTAAGGCTGCCAAGAGGATTTGAAAGTTGGGCAGAATTGCAGCAAACCAATATCGGGAGGTAGACTGGAATTGCATTTAAAGCATAGGAAAAGAGGCAGAACGTCCACAATGATGCACTTGGCCAAAAAGAGCGTATGCGTTTTTTCCTGAATATATTCAGGAAAAAACGCATACGCCCTTTTTGGCCAACCAAGCAAGCTTGCAAAGGAAATCTGCACTACAGTGAAGTCTCACTTTCCCCCGGTAAAAAGGGCCATCTGAAAAAAGTGTAAAATCCAGAAAGGCAGGACAGGCCATGGAGAACTGGTAGCCTTGTTATGCTGATGGGCGGGATGTAAATTGCCAACAGCCACTGGGGAGAAGTGTATGGTGTTTCCTGAAACATCTAAGAAACAAAGCAACAGAGCCTAGGGCAATTCCACTTATGGTCCTATAGCTTAGGGAAATTAAAATCAAAAAGACACAGCCACCCCAAACTTTGGGACGGCTCTGTTTACAAGAACCTCGTTTACGGGACAAGTTCAATATCGCAAAAAGTGAAAAATGGATAAAGAAGTTGTGGTACTTACGTACAATGCAATATCACTCAGCAATGAAATCTATGTCATCAGGCCCGTAGCAGCATAATGAGTGGATTCAGGTATGATGATTCTAACTGAAATAAGTCACACAGGAAAAGAAACATCGTAAAATATCACTAATACATGGAATGTAAACTTGGCTACAGACAAACTGGATTACAAAACAGAACAGGGTCTCAAATTTAGAAAACCAACTTATGCTTGTTAAGGGGAAAGGTGAGTTGGGGTGCTGCATAAAACCAGAGATTGAAATGAGCACAGATAAAATTCCTTAAGCCAAATATGTAATAGATAAGAGCTACTCCTTGCTCAACGAAATGGACTCAACACCCCATATTAAACGCCTAAGAATGTACCTGACTAGTAAGTATCTTAAAACCTATGGATTGCTATGTCTCCGAAAGAGAATCAAGCATGAGTACAGGGGCATAAACATAGCAGTGATAGGATTGGAGAGGTTCGGTGAGCAAATGAAGACCCTTTGAAGTCATAATGCATGGTACCCATTCCACGGTCTCAACTCTCCAGGTTTAAGGGATTCTTCCTTCAGCTAAAGCATGCATGTGGAACCCAGAGTATGATCAACCATGTGATTGGGAGACGTGTTGAAATATGTCTTAGTTCTCGTCCCCTGGTACTCGGGTGCAACATTCCAGACGCTTTACTAACACTCTCCCGACTTGGAGAGTCAGTGCTTTTAACCTCCTGTTTGGCCCAGTTTGCAAATTCCGCGGAAGATGAACAGGAATAGGGAGAACCAATGAGAGACTAGCTGGAGGTGTCTGGACGGGCAAATTTAACTCTCATTTCCCACCAGGAAGAGGAATTAACCAAAGGCTCAGTGTGCTGTGCCGGAAACAGATTAGGGCCTGAAGCAATCCTGCGGTGTTGCGGCCAGCTCACAAGAAAGCGAGTTGAATAAAGGAGCTCACGGGCACTGTAATTCACAAACCTGCAGAGTTATAAATGACAGCTATCGTCCAAAAATATACTGAAGTAAGGCTGCCAAGAGGACTTGAAAGCGGGGCAAAATTGCAGGAAACCGATTACAGGAGGTAGACTGGAATTGCATTTAAAGCATAGGAAAATGGGCAGAACGTCCACAATGATGCACTTGGCCAAAAAGGGCGTATGCGTTTTTTCCTGAATATATTCAGGAAAAAACGCATACGCCCTTTTTGGCCAACCAAGCAAGCTTGCAAAGGAAATCTGCACTACAATGAAGTCTCACTTCCCCCCGGTCAAAAGGGCCATCTGAAAAAAGTGTAAAATCCAGAAAGGCAGGACAGGCCATGGAGAACTGGGAGCCTTGTTATGCTGATGGGCGGGATGTAAATTGCCAACAGCCACTCGGGAAAAGTGTATGGTGTTTCCTGAAACATCTAAAAAAAAAGCAACAGAGCCTAGGGCACTTCCACTTATGGTCCTATAGATTAGGGAAATTAAAATCAAAAAGACACAGCCACCCCAAAGTTTGGGACAGCTCTGTTTACAAGAACCTCGTTTACAGTACAAGTTCAATATCGCAGAAAGTGAAAAATGGATAAAGAAATTGTGGTACTTACGTACAATGCAATATCACTCAGCAATGAAATCTATGTCATCAGGCCCATAGCAGCATAATGAGTGGATTCAGGTATGGTGATTCTAACTGAAATAAGTCACACAGAAAAAGAAACATCATAAGATATCACTAATACACAGAATGTAAAGTTGGCTACACAGGAACTGAATTACAAAACAGAACAGGGTCTCAAATTTAGAAAACCAACTTATGCTTGCTTAAGGGGAAAGGTGAGTTGGGGTGCTGCATAAAACCAGAGATTGAAATGAGCACAAATAAAGTTCCTTAAGCCAAATATGGAATAGACAAGAGCTACTCCTTGCTCAACGAAATGGACTCAACACCCCATATTAAATGCCTAAGAATGTACCTGACTAGTAATTATCTTAAAACCTATGGATTGCTATGTCTCCGAAAGAGAACCAAGCGTGTGTACAGGGGCATAAACGCAGCAGTGATAGGATTGGAGAGGTTCGGTGAGCAAATGAAGACCCTTTGAAGTCATATTGCATGCTACCCATTCCACGGGTCTCAACTCTCCAGGTTTAAGGGATTCTTCCTTCAGCTGAAACATGCATGTGGGACCCAGAGTATGATCAACTGTGTGATCGGGAGACGTGTTCCAATATGTCTCAGTTTTCGTCCCCTGGTACTCGGGTGCAACATTCCAGACGCTTTACTAACACTCTCCCGACTTGGACAGTCAGTGCCTTTAACCTCCTGTTTGACCCAGTTTGCAAATTACGTGGAAGATGTACAGGAATAGGGAGAACCAATGAGAGACTAGCTGGAGGTGTCTGGACGGGCAAATTTAACTCTCATTTCCCACCAGGAAGAGGAATTAACCAAAGGCTCAGCGTGCCGTGCCGGAACCAGATTAGGGCCTGAAGCAATCCTGCGGTGTTGCGGCCAGCTCACAAGAAAGCGAGTTGAAGAAAGGAGCTCAGGGGCACTGTAATTCACAAACCTGCAGAGTTATAAATGACAGCTATTGTCCAAAAATATACTGAAGTAAGGCTGCCAAGAGGACTTGAAAGCCGGGCAGAATTGCAGGAACCCGATTTCAGGAGGTAGACTGGAATTGCATTTAAAGCATAGGAAAAGAGGCAGAACGTCGACAATGATGCACTTGGCCAAAAAGGGCATATGCGTTTTTTCCTGAATATATTCAGGAAAAAACGCATATGCCCTTTTTGGCCAACCAAGCAAGCTTGCAAAGGAAATCTGCACTACAATGAAGTCTCAATTCCCCCTGGTCAAAAGGGCCATCTGAAAAAAGTGTAAAATCCAGAAAGGCAGGACAGGCCATGGAGAATTGGGAGCCTTGTTATGCTGATGGGCGGGATGTAAATTGCCAACAGCCACTGGGGAAAAGTGTATGGTATTTCCTGAAACATCTAAAAAACAAAGCAACAGAGCCTAGGGCACTTCCACTTATGGTCCTATAGATTAGGGAAATTAAAATCAAAAAGACACAGCCACCCCAATGTTTGGGACGGCTCTGTTTACAAGAACCTCGTTTACAGTACAAGTTCAATATCGCAGAAAGTGAAAAATGGATAAAGAAGTTGTGGTACTTACGTACAATGCAATATCACTCAGCAATGAAATCTATGTCATCAGGCCCATAGCAGCATAATGAGTGGATTCAGGTATGATGATTGTAACTGAAATAAGTCACACAGAAAAAGAAACATCATAAGATATCACTAATACACGGAATGTAAACTTGGCTACACAGGAACTGAATTACAAAACAGAACCGGGTCTCAAATTTAGAAAAACCAACTTATGCTTGCTTAAGGGGAAAGGTGAGTTGGGGTGCTGCATAAAACCAGAGATTGAAATGAGCACAGATAAAGTTCCTTAAGCCAAATATGGAATAGACAAGAGAAACTCCTTGCTCAACGAAATGGATTCAACACCCCATATTAAACGCCTAAGAATGTACCTGACTAGTAAGTATCTTAAAACCTATGGATTGCTATGTCTCCAAAAGAGAATCAAGCGTGTGTACAGGGGCATAAACGCAGCAGTGATAGGATTGGAGAGGTTCGCTGAGCAAATGAAGACCCTTTGAAGTCATATTGCATGGTACCCATTCCACGGGTCTCAACTCTCCAGGTTTAAGGGATTCTTCCTTCAGCTGAAACATGCATGTGGAACCCAGAGTATGATCAACTGTGTGATCCAGAGACGTGTTCCAATATGTCTCAGTTTTCGTCCCCTGGTACTCGGGTGCAACATTCCAGACGCTTTACTAACACTCTCCCGACTTGGACAGTCAGTGCCTTTAACCTCCTGTTTGACCCAGTTTGCAAATTACGTGGAAGATGTAAAGGAATAGGGAGAACCAATGAGAGACTAGCTGGAGGTGTCTGGACGGGCAAATTTAACTCTCATTTCCCACCAGGAAGAGGAATTAACCAAAGGCTCAGCGTGCCGTGCCGGAACCAGATTAGGGCCTGAAGCAATCCTGCGGTGTTGCGGCCAGCTCACAAGAAAGCGAGTTGAAGAACGGAGCTCAGGGGCACTGTAATTCGCAAACCTGCAGAGTTATAAATGACAGCTATCGTCCAAAAATATACTGAAGTAAGGCTGCCAAGAGGACTTGAAAGCAGGGCAGAATTGCAGGAAACCGATTTCAGGAGGTAGACTGGAATTGCATTTAAAGCATAGGAAAAGAGGCAAAACGTCGACAATGATGCACTTGGCCAAAAAGGGCGTATGCGTTTTTTCCTGAATATATTCAGGAAAAAACGCATACGCCCTTTTTGGTCAACCGAGCAAGCTTGAAAAGGAAATCTGCACTACAATGAAGTCTCACTTCCCCCCGGTCAAAAGGGCCATCTGAAAAAAGTGTAAAATCCAGAAAGGCAGGACAGGCCATGGAGAACTGGGAGCCTTGTTATGCTGATTGCCGGGATGTAAATTGCCAACAGCCACTTGGGAGAAGTGTATGGTGTTTCGTGAAACATCTAAGAAACAAAGCAACAGAGCCTAGGGCACTTCCACTTATGGTCCTATAGCTTAGGGAAATTAAAATCAAAAAGACACAGCCACCCCAAAGTTTGGGACGGCTCTGTTTACAGCAACCTCATTTACGGGAAAAGTTCAATATCACAGAAAGTGAAAAATAGATAAAGAAGTTTTGGTACTTATGTACAATGCAATATCACTCAGAAATGAAATCTATGTCATCAGGCCCATAGCAGCATAATGAGTGGATTCAGGTATGATGATTCTAACTGAAATAAGTCACACAGAAAAAGAAACATCATAAGATATCACTAATACACGGAATGTAAACTTGGCTACACAGGAACTGGATTACATAACAGAACAGGGTCTCAAATTTAGAAAAACAAATTATGCTTGCTTAAGGGGAAAGGTGAGTTGGGGTGCTCCATAAAACCAGAGATTGAAATGAGCACAGATAAAGTTCCTTAAGCCAAATATGTAATAGACAAGAGCTACTCCTTGCTCAACGAAATGGACACAACACCCCATATTAAACGCCTAAGAGTGTACCTGACTAGTAAGTATCTTAAAAGCTATGGATTGCTATGTCTACGAAAGAGAATCAAGCGTGTGTACAGGGGCATAAACGCAGCAGTGATAGGATTGGAGAGGTTCGCTGAGCAAATGAAGACCCTTTGAAGTCATATTGCATGGTACCCATTCCAGGGGTCTCAACTCTCCAGGTTTAAGGGATTCTTCCTTCAGCTAAAACATGCATGTGGAACCCAGAGTATGATCAACTGTGTGATCGGGAGACGTGTTCCAATATGTCTCAGTTCTCGTCCCCTGGTACTCGGGTGCAACATTCCAGATGCTTTACTAACACTCTCCCTACTTGGAGAGTCAGTGCCTTTAACCTCCTGTTTGGCCCAGTTTGCAATTTCTGCGGAAGATGAACAGGAATAGGGAGAACCAATGAGAGACTAGCTGGAGGTGTCTGGACGGGCAAATTTAACTCTCATTTCCCACCAGGAAGAGGAATTAACCAAAGGCTCACCGTGCCATGCCAGAACCAGATTAGGGCCTGAAGCAATCCAGCGGTGTTGCCGCCAGCTCACAAGAAAGCGGGTTGAAGAAAGGAGCTGAGGGGCACTGTAATTCACAAACCTGCAGAGTTATAAATGACAGCTATCGTCCAAAAATATACTGAAGTAAGGCTGCCAAGAGGACTTGAAAGCGGGGCAGAATTGCAGGAAACCAATTTCAGGAGGTAGACTGGAATTGCATTTAAAGCATAGGAAAAGAGGCAGAACGTGGACAATGATGCACTTGGCCAAAAAGGGCGTAGGCGTTTTTTCCTGAATATATTCAGGAAAAAACGCATACGCTCTTTTTGGGCAACCAAGCAAGCTTGCAAAGGAAATCTGCACTACAATGAAGTCTCACTTCCCACCGGTCAAAAGGGCCATCTGAAAAAAGTGTAAAATCCAGAAAGGCAGGACAGGCCATGGAGAACTGGGAGCCTTGTTATGCTGATGGGCGGGATGTAAATTGCCAACAGCCACTGGGGAAAAGTGTATGGTGTTTCCTGAAACATCTAAAAAACAAAGCAACAGAGCCTAGGGCACTTCCACTTATGGTCCTATAGCTTAGGGAAATTAAAATGAAAAAGACACAGCCACCCCAAAGTTTGGGACGGCTCTGTTTACAAGAACCTCGTTTACGGTACAAGTTCAATATCGCAGAAAGTGAAAAATGGATAAAGAAGTTTTGGTACTTACGTACAATGCAATATCACTCAGCAATGAAATCTATGTCATCAGGCCCGTAGCAGCATAATGAGTGGATTCAGGTATGATGATTCTAACTGAAATAAGTCACACAGAGAAAGAAACATCATAAGATATCACTAATACAAGGAATGTAAACTTGGCTACACAGGAACTGAATTACAAAACAGAACAGGGTCTCAAATTTAGAAAAACCAACTTATGCTTGCTTAAGGGGAAAGGTGAGTTGGGGTGCTGCATAAAACCAGAGATTGAAATGAGCACAGATAAAGTTCCTTAAGCCAAATATGGAATAGACAAGAGCTACTCCTTGCTCAACGAAATGGACTCAACACCCCATATTAAACGACTAAGAATGTACCTGACTAGTAAGTATCTTAAAACCTATGGATCGCTCTGTCTCCGAAAGAGAATCAAGCGTGTGTACAGGGGCATAAACGCAGCAGTGATAGGATTGGAGAGGTTCGGTGAGCAAATGAAGACCCTTTGAAGTCATATTGCATGGTACCCATTCCACGGATCTCAACTCTCCATGTTTAAGGGATTCTTCCTTCAGCTAAAACATGCATGTGGAACCCAGAATATGATCAACCATGTGATCGGGAGACGTGTTCCAATATGTCTCACTTCTCGTCCCCTGGTACTCGTGTGCAACATTCCAGACGCTTTACTAACACTCTCCCGACTTGGAGAGTCAGTGCATTTAACCTCGTGTGTGGCCCAGTTTGCAATTTCTGCGGAAGATGAACAGGAATAGGGAGAACCAATGACAGACTAGCTGGAGGTGTCTGGACGGGCAAATTTAACTCTCATTTCCCACCAGGAAGAGGAATTAACCAAAGGCTCAGCGTGCCGTGCCGGAACAAGATTAGGGCCTGAAGCAATCCTGCAGTGTTGCGGCCAGCTCACAAGAAAGCGAGTTGAAGAAAGGAGCTCAGGGGCACTGTAATTCACAAACCTGCAGAGTTATAAATGACAGCTATCGTCCAAAAATATACTGAAGTAAGGCTGCCAAGAGGACTTGAAAGCAGGGCAGAATTGCAGGAAAACGATTTCAGGAGGTAGACAGGAATTGCATTTAAAGCATAGGAAAAGAGGCAGAACGTCCACAATGATGCACTTGGCCAAAAAGGGCATATGCGTTTTTTCCTGAATATATTCAGGAAAAAACGCATACGCCCTTTTTGGCCAACCAAGCAAGCTTGCAGAGGAAATCTGCACTACAATGAAGTCTCACTTCTCCCCGGTCAAAAGGGCCATCTGAAAAAAGTGTAAAATCCAGAAAGGCAGGAGAGGCCATGGAGAACAGGGAGCCTTGTTATGCTGATGGGCGGGATGTAAATTGCCAACAGCCACTGGGGAGAAGTGTATGGTGTTTCCTGAAACATCTAAAAAACAAAGCAACAGAGCCTAGGGCACTTCCACTTATGGTCCTATAGCTTAGGGAAATTAAAATCAAAAAGACACAGCCACCCAAAAATTTGGTACAGCTCTGTTTACAGGAACCTCTTCTGCAGCGCAAGTTTAATATGCCAGAGAGCAAATAATGGATAAAGAAGTTGCAGTACTTACGTACAACAGAATACCTCTCAGCAATGAAAACTATGTCACCAGGCCCGTACCAGCATAATGAGTGGATTGAGGCACGGTGATTCTAAGTGAAAAAAGTCACACAGAAAAAGCAACATCATAAGGTACCACTAATACATGGAATGCGAACTTGGCTACACATGAACTGAATTACAAAACAGAACAGGGTCTCATGTTTAGAAAACCAACTTATGCTTGCTTAAGGGGGAAGGTTAGTTGGGGTGCTGCATAAAACCTGTGTTTGAAATTAGCACAGATACCGTTCCATAAGCTAAATATGTAATAGACAAGACCTACCCCTTGCTCAAGGAAATGGACTCAACAATGAGATATCACCTCACACCTGGTAGAATGGGCATCATCAGAAAATCTAGAAACAAAAAATGCTGGAAAGGGTGTGGAGAAATGGAACCCTCTTCCACTATTGTTGGGAATATAAATTGATACAGTCACTATGGAGAACAATATGGAGTTTCTTAAGAAACTAACAGTAGAATTACCATATGATACAGCAATCCCAGTTCTGGACATATACCCAGACAAAACCATAAATCAAAAAGAGACATTCACCGCAATGTTCATTGCCTCACTCTTTACAATATCGAGGTAATGGAAGCAACCTAAATGCCCACAGACAGACGAATGCATAAAGCTGTGGTACATATATAAAATGGAATATTACTAAGCCATGAAAAGGAATGAAATTGGGTCATTTGTAGAGACGTCGATGGATCTAGAGAGTGTCATACAGAGTGAAGTAAGTCAGAAAGAGAAAAACAAATCTTGTATATTCATGCATATATGTGGAACCTAGAAAAACTGTACAGGTTAACCATTTTGCAAGGCATAAATAGAGCAACAGATGTAGACAACAAACGTATGGACAACAAGCGGGGAAAGCTGTTGGAGGTTGGTGGTGGGAGGAGTTGAGAGACTGGGATTGGCATGTATACATTTATATGTATAAAATAGATAACCAATAAGAACCTGCTGTATAAAAATATAAAATAAAATTCAAAATTAAAAAGAAATAAAATTTAAAAAAAAAACAGAAAAAACAATTATTCCCTTCACATACATGTATTTATATGAATAAATTATTTCCATGCTTATATCTGTAAATACAAAAAAGAGGAATAAAATCTACCTTGAACCAAAAACGAAAAAGAGAAAAAAAAACACAGAACCCACCAGTTCCACAGAGGAAAACCGTATCAGGGCACTTGCTCCAGTTGTAAACAATTCTGAAGTTGGTCAGTGGTGGGGAATCGTCTCCCATTCAGCCAGCAGCCCCCACGCAACAAGCGTCCTCATTGCAAAGCTGGGGCACCGTGCTGAGACATCTGTGAGTAAACGTGAGCTGAGCCCCAGGCCAGTTGCTGCTGAACTATTCCTACCCGTCCCAGGTAAAACACCTGAATTTATACAAGGACTTGAAAGCCTAGAGGAAGGGCCATAGAGCCACACGAGTGACAGCATGCCGGCCGACTTGGTGCCTGCAGGCCAGCCAGGATGGTCCTGGCCCTGGGTGCTCTTCTGGAAGATTTCCATTTCCCTGCCTGAGATACCCGTCCTGTCCCTGCCCCCACTGCTTTTTTCCTTCCTCACCTCTGCCCAGGGAGAAATTCCAGCAGCAGGTATAGGTGACACATCCTCTTCTTTAGCAGGTGGCAGCCTGGCTACTGCTGCAGAAAGTCCAGCAGAGCCCCACTCACACTGGGCCACCCACAAAGCCGTGGCCTCTCACTCCCTCCCACCAGCCCAGCCCCGAGACTGCTGACAGGGCAGAGAAAATGGCATCAGGAACGGCTGCAGGGGCTCTTGCTGCCTGGAGTGGTATTTATATTGATCTCAACCCAGGCACACCTGGGGAGGGCTGGCCGGCACGGTAAGGCTGCCCAGGTCAGCCAATCATCACCCCTCAGGGGCTCACAGTTGCAGAAAATGGAACTTGCTGAACCGGCCAGGTCCAAGGAACAGGTGTGGGCTCTGAGAGTCAGGATAGACAAGGGGCTGCAGCTTTGGCTTGTTTTCTAATGATTTTATCTGGCCCATGAGTGGGAGACAACTTCAAGAAAACCCTCTCCTAATGAGAGGAACCCTGGAGTCAGGGAGAGGAGGGGTGGGTGGTGGTTGGAGACAGAGGCCTGGTGCCCCGGGTGCAGTGGAAGTCTCTGGAAGACCAGGTGGAGGGAGGCCGCACAGAGTGATGCCCAGGGTCACAGACCTGTCGCAGCTGCTGTTTGTTAGTTCAAGTCCTGCTCTGAGGTGCTCTGTGTCAGCTCTGAGCGACAGGTGAGCTGGGGGTGCTCTGCAATGAGGGCTATGTGCACGGTTCCTGTGTGCCCAGCCCTGCCACGGTACCTGCAAGGGTAGCTCTGTATCCTGG
This sequence comes from Orcinus orca, assembly GCF_937001465.1. Lineage (NCBI taxonomy): Eukaryota > Metazoa > Chordata > Mammalia > Artiodactyla > Delphinidae > Orcinus > Orcinus orca. The sequence continues at coordinate 236,845 of NW_026043836.1, read as the reverse complement.
GAGGGGCCTGACCATGAGAGCCCCGTGGGCTGGGGTGGGGGTGGGGTACCTGCCCAGGTGAGCTCCATATTCTGGGATTGGTCTGACCACGAGAGCCCCATGGGCTGCTGGGGACTTGGTAAAGGATGTCAGGACAGTCAGTGAAGCCACCGAGGATATACCTCCAGCTGCTCCTAATTCCTACACCCTGCTGGTCATTCTACCAACCACCAGGACATGGTATTCTGTATTAGTCTTCAATGATGCCTTCTTTTGTATTCCATTAGTCCCAGAGTCACAAGAAATTTTGGCTTGTGAGTGGCAGGACTCAACATACAACTAAAACAATACTTCCGGGCCGTCTTGCCCCAAGGGTGCAAAAATTCCCACACCATCTTTGGGGAAAGCTTAGCTAAAGACCTAAAAGTTCTACCTCTGGGAAAGGAAACCCTCCTTCAGTACGCAGACGACATTCTGATCGCCAGCCCTACTAAGGAGGCCTCTGAACTACCAAGCCAATAAAGGATAGAAGTTGTCCAAGAAAAAGCTCAAATATCACAGACTGCAGTGACCTGCCTGGGCTTCGTTCTCACAGAAGGTCGGAGAAGCCCATCCCAGGAAAGGGAAGAAACCATTTTCAGCCTTACCCCTTTCTAAAACTAGAAGACAGCTTAGGGGTTCCTGGGGAGGCCAGGGTTTGCTGCTTCTGGATCCCTAACTACAGTCTACTAGCTGGGCCTCTATATGAAACACTGAAAGGAAAAGATGATGATCCTTTTGAATAGAATCCAGAAGTGGCCTTTCAAGAATGGAAAGAGCAGTCAATTCAGACCCTTGCCCTGGAACTCCCTAATTTAGCTAAACCCTTTGACCTTTACATTCCCGGTGAAAGGTGAATCGCCATTGGAGAATTAGTGCAAAAACTGGGACCACTTGAAATGGAACAATGCAAGAATGCCATCCAGGTAGGATAAACTACGGGCACCAAGGGGCTTGGCCCACTGCCACATCTGGCCAAGATACTGGCGGTATCTAAAAACCTGGAAATCAGCAGCCCCAAAGGCCACCTCCATCCTAAGGGAAAAGGACCCCACGTGGTGATCCTAACCACCAACCATGCCCTGAAGTTGCAGGGTTCGCTCTGTGGGCACACCAACCTCGAGTGAGGAGGCCTTCCAACTCCAACATCCAGAGAGATAACCGGGGGCAACAGGGCACCATGACGACTCGTGTGAACATCACTTGACCTGGAGTTTCTCTCATAAAACAACAAGAGTGTGTCCCAAAAGAGTAGACTACTGCTTGCAGGACATACTGCACGCAGAGGGGAGCTAATAATCTTGGCGGGGGAACCGTATATCACACTGTCACCATAGAAAAGCCTACAGACACCGTGATGATGGTGGCCAATGAGACTGGCTGGACTCCTGTTTACTTCAAAAGGCTGTTGACTCAGTGGCCATCATGGTCCTTGATCACCACTGACCCTGGACTGTCTGGGATTTGAGCGGGCAGGGCTCTGACACCTGGTGCTGTTTGTACATTAATTCAGGGACCTAATTGAAGAAAGCGCAGACTACTGGTCAGAGCATCTAGGCTGGCAGAAACGGTCAGCCTAAGGTGGCCGAACAAATATGGGGCGGGGTGAAACAGGTTCCCACAGCGTCTCTGCACATCTCTTTCCTGGACCCTTAAAGGTCATTAGAATCTATAACACTTCCAATGCTGGTGCTCAGGTGGACGAGCAGGGAGGCAGGGGGCCTGGGGACAATCAACGTCACCTGGAGGCTGCTGGGGAGAAGCTCTGACCCTCGCCCCCGGGTATGAGGGCTCCCAACTCAGCACTCAGCAGTTACAGAAGAAGGGTCTGCACCCTCAGCACTCCAAGAATGAGGAACGGGACAAAAGGCAGAGGAGGGGTTTGTCCCCAGCAAAGCCCATTAAAAATCCCTGGGAGATAAAAATAGAATCTGGGCAATAAAGTCAAGTCTAACTTTTTTATCCTTTGTGCTTTGTCTAATTTCATGTGCTCCTAGGGTCCCGCATGCAGAGGTTCCACACCCGGCACTTCAGACCAGATTTCCTAGTGCAGAATGGCTGGGACGACACCTCAGCTCCTGGGGCCCAGTGCAGACTCCGCGATATAGAGCCTGAGCTGCAGCCAACCCGGCCCTCGAGAGCTCCGCCCCCTCCCTCCCACTGACTCTGACAGGATCTCTACACAACAGCCCAGCCCACAGCCCACGGGGTAGTGCATGCTCTCACCTCTCCATTCTCTGATCAAAATATAAAGTTTCCTTTGCTTGTGAACCAAACTCAGTCTCGATCTGTTGGCCCCAATGACACTGGGCAGGGGGACACTTGTTGGGGTCCACTCTGGAGGATCAGTAACAGAAATTGAGACTATTGTAACCTCAATGAACAGATGTGTGAGCCAAACTGTAGTTAACATAGAACAGTGTATAAGGCTCGGGTAAAATAAGATGTTTCTAACACTTCCATTTGATATTTCCATCACTTTATTATAAGCAAGTTCAGTGAAAAGGTCTGTCTTATTTGTCAGGTCAATATTAGAGAAACGAAGTGATTTCTTTCCAAGGATGTACATCTAATAATCTTGGTTAAAGCTTCAATCTTGTTTTAAATGCTTTTCCATTGAAAATGATACCTCTCTTTCAGCTCCCCCATTTCTGAGAAGTATAAAATCTTATAATTTATTATTACCAAAGGGGAAAGGTGGGAGGAGGGATAAATTAACAGTTTGGGATTAACACATACACACTGCTATGTATAAAATAGATCATCAACAAGGAACTACTGTATAGCACAGGGAACTACACTCAACATTTTGTAATAACCTATAAGGGGAAATAATCTGGAAAAGAATAGATATTTTTATTGACATCATCTATCAATGACAGTTAAAGTGTAACCTAAGGGAAGCTGGTGGTGAGTGCTTCTGACCCTGAAGACTTCAATCGTCTAAAGTTTGGACTCTGCCTACTTCCCAAGGCCCTTAATGAACATATGTGTAGCCATAGCTTAAAAAATTCCCCAGTTTGGGTTTTGGGCAGACACTGATTTTGAAAAAGCCCTGGTATTCTCCTTACATGAATGGGACTCTTCCTACTGCTAAAACATGTCTGTCACACACAGAGGATGGTATACCGTCTGATCGGGAAGAGTTTGGAAAAGGCATCTCATCTCCTCATCTCCTGGTGCTCGGGTTCACCCCTCCAGCGTCTTTACTAACAGTCTCCCCACTTGGAGATGTCAGCACTGTCAACATCCTGTTGCGTACAGTTTGGAATTTGTCCAGAGGATGAAGCGGAAGGATGAGGAACAATGAGAGACAAGTCCTAGGTGTTCAGACAGGCACATGTCACTCTAATTTCCAATCAGGAAGACGAATTGACCAAAGGCTAGGGTTGCCCATGGAAACAGTATAGGGCTTGAGGAAATCCCGCTGCTTTGTGGCCAGTTCCCATAAACGCAAGTTGAACAATGGAACTCAGGGGCAGTAAAATTCATGAAACTGCAGAGTTGAAAATATCCATCACTGAAAAATGTCTTGAGGAAAGTCAGAGAAAAGGACTTGTAAGCAAGGGAGAATGGCAGGAAAGGGATCTGAGGAGGTAGAAAGGACTCGCCATTAAGCACAAGAAAAGGAGCTGAACATTGCCAACATTGCAGTTGGCCAAAAAGGGTGTATGCGTTTTTTTCTGTATATATTCAAGAAAAGGGCATACACTTTTTTAGCCAAGCAAACAGGTGGGCACTGGAAGTCAATACTACAAAAGATATCACTTCGCATCAGTCAGAAGAGCCATCCTCATAAAGCGTAAACAACAGAAATGCAGGACAGGGCAAGGAGAAGAGGGAGCCCTGTGAGACTTATAGTGGAAATGTATATTGCCAACGGCCATTCTGGAGAAGTGTATTGTGTTTACTAAAGCATCTAAAAAATGAGCTACAGAGCATAGGGCAATTGCACTCATGGGCGTATATCTTGGGAAAAACAAAAATTGAGAGGACACAGGCACCCCAAAGTTTACCCCCTCTCTGTTTAAAAGATCCTCGACTAGGATATAACTTAAATGTCTCTGGAGGGAAAAAATGGATAGAGATGTGGTACTTAGGTAGAGTGGAATATTATTCAGCCTGGAAATCAATGAACTATGGCCAGTTGTAACAACTCCGGAGGAGTTACGTATGATCTTTCTAAGTGACATAATTCAAAAAGAAAAGACACATATCATAAGATATCACTTAAAGGTGGAATCCAAAATGGCTACACATGAAATAAATTACAAAACAAAACCATAGTCAAATATGTAGAAAACACGCATAAGGCTGCTAAACGGGAAAGGTGGGGAGGGGTGAGGCATCATCCAGGAGGTTGAAATTAGCAAAGATACCATTCCAAATACCAAACTGATAATCAACAAGGCCCACATGGTAGCTAAAAGAACTGCACTCAGCACACTCAAGTCACCGGAAAAGAATATATACGACTGGTAAGAATCTGAAAAAGAATTTACTGATGTCTCTTGTACGTGAATCAAGTGGATGTACAGCAGCAAGAAACAGAGCTTTGAAAATCAGCTGTAACCAATATAGTAATAAATTGAAAAAAATAAATGACAGAGAGACAGAGAAAACCTCTTACAACTTTTCCTCAGGGACGGTGATGCAACATGGATTGAACACATCTAGACCCACAGCAGGATGAGACATAAGGCTGGAAACTGTTTGCACTAAGAGAAATGTGAGGTTGGGTGAGGAAATGCACACCCTTTAAAGTAATACTACCTGGTACCCATTCAATGGGTCCCAAATCTGCAGGTTCAAGGGATCTTCCTACAGCTAAAACATGCATGGAAAACCCAGAGGACTGTACACCATGTGATCGGGAGATGTGTCTAAAATGCAGCTCATTTATCCTCTCCTGGTGCTCCTGTTCACCATTCTGGCCACGTTACTTAGAATCTCTCCACTTGGAGAATCAGCACATTTAAACTTCTGTTTCACACATTTTGCAAATTGTGAGGAGGATGAACGGGAAGAGGGGGAACCAATGAGAGAATAGTTGTAGGGGTTTGGATGGGCACATATCACTCTAATTTCCCATTAAGAATAAGAATTGAAAAAAGGCTCAGCCCACCTCGCCGGAGCCAAAATAGGTCCTGAAGCAATTCTGTGGGTTTGAGCCCAGCTCACAAAAGAGCAACTTAAGAAATGGAGCTCAGGGTCACTGCAATTCACAAACCTGCAGAGTTATAAATGAAAACTAACGTCCAAAAATATGTTGAGGTAAGGCAAAGAAGAGGATCTGAATGCAAGACAGAATTGCAAGAAACAGATTTCAAGAGATAGATTGGACTCATCTTTAAAGCACATGAAAAGCGGCAGAATTTCGACAATGATGCAGTTGGCCCAAAAGGGCGTATGCGTTTTTTCCTGATTATAACCAGGAAAAAACACATACGCACTTTATGGGCAACGAAGCAAGCAAGCAATGCAAATGTGCACAACAAAGAAGTCTCATTTCCCACTGGTCAAAAGGGCCATCCTAAAAATTTGTAAAAACCAGAAATGCAGGACAGGCCATGGAGAACAGGGAGCCTTTATACGCTGATGGGCAGTGTGTGAACTGCCGAGAGCCACTCTGGAGAAGTGTATGGTGGTTCCTAATTCATCTAAAAAACAGAGCTACAGAGCATAGGACACTTCCAATCATGGGAGTATATCTAGGGAAGTCTAAAAATCAACAAGACACAAGCACACCACAGTTTAGGGCTACTCTGTTTACAAGAACCTCAACTTCAGTACACCTTAAATATCCCAGGAAAGAGAACAATGGATAAAGAAGATGTGGTACTTATGTACAATGGAATATCTCTTCACCATGAAATCAATGTAATAAGGCTAGTAGAAGGATAAAGAGTGGATTTAGGTCCGATAATACTACTTGAAATAAGTCAAACAGAAAAAGAAACATATCATAAGATATCACTTATAGAGGGAGGGTAAATATGGCTGCACAAGAAATGAATTACAGAACAGAACAGTGTCTCACATTTAGAAAACACACTTATGTCAGCTTAAGGGGAAAGGAGAGGTGGGGTGATGCATAAAACCAGAGTTTGAAATTAGCACAGATACCGTTCAATAAACCAAATAGATATTAGACAAGATCTACACCTTGCTCAATGAACTGGCCTCAACACACCTTATAAACCACAGAGAAATATATCTGAGTAATAAGAATCTTAAAATCCATGTATTGGGCTTCCCTGGTGGCACAGTGGTTGAGAGTCCGCCTGCCGATGCAGGGGACGCGGGTTCGTGCCCTGGTCCGGGAGGATCCCATGTGCCGCGGAGTGGCTGGGCCCGTGAGCCATGGCCGCTGAGCCTGCGCGTCCGGAGCCTGTGCTCCGTGGCGGGAGAGGCCACAACAGTGAGAGGCCCACGTATCGCAAAAGAAAAAAAAAAATCCATGTATTGATATATCTCCATAAGGGAATCAAGTGTGTGCAGAGCGGCACAAACACAGCAGTGAAAATGAGCTAAACCCCATTATAGAAATAAATTTTAAAAACAAAACGCAGAAACAATGAAAGAGAGAAAAATTCTTACAAAATTTGCTCAGGGGCTGTGATGCAACCTGGATTGACCACATATAAACCCACAGCTGGATAACACATAAGGCTGGACACTTGGGGCTGAGAGGATTGGTGAGTTTTGGTGAGCAACTGCCAAAAGTTTAATGCAATACTTCATGCTACTCATTCCAAGGGTCCCAACAATCCAGGTTGAAGGGAATCTTCCTACAGCTAAACCATGCTTGGGAAACCCAGCGACTGGTATACCATATGATTGGGAAAGGTTTCTAAAACGCACCTCATTTTTCCTCTCCTTGGGCTCTGGATCGACATTCCAGCCGCTTTACTAACAACATCCTCACATGGAGAGTCAATGCCTTTAAGTTCTGGTATCGCACAGTCTGCAGTTAGTGCGGAGGATGAATGGGAATAGGGGGAACCAGTGAGAAACAAGCTGTAGCGGTTTCAATGGGCACATGTCACTCTAATTTCACATCAGTAAGAAGAATAAACCAAAGGCACAGCAAGGTGCCCCAGAAGAAGAATAGGGCCTGAAGGAATCCTGTGGTTATGAGGCAAGATCACAAAAATATGAGCTGAAAAATGGAGCTAAGGGCCACTGCAATTCAAAAACGTGCAGAGTTATAAAGGCCAACTATTTTCAAAAAATATATTGAGGTAAGGCTATGAAGAGGCATTGTAAGCAAGGCAGAATTGCAGGAAACCTATTTCAGGAGGTAGACAGGAATTGCATTTAAAGCATAGGAAAAGAGGCAGAACGTCCACAATGCTGCACTTGGCCAAAAAGGGCGTATGCGTTTTTTCCTGAATATATTCAGGAAAAAACGCATACGCCCTTTTTGGCCAACCAACCAAGATTGCAAAGGAAATCTGCACTACAATGAAGTCTCACTTCCCCCCAGTCAAAAGGGCCATCTGAAAAAAGTGTAAAATCCAGAAAGGCAGGACAGGCAATGGAGAACTGGGAGCATTTTTATGCTGATGGGTGGGATGTAAATTGCCAACAGCCACTCGGGAGAAGTGTATGGTGTTTCCTGAAACATCTAAAACACAAAGCAACAGAGCCTAGGGCACTTCCACTTATGGTCCTATAGCTTAGGGAAATTAAAATCAAAAAGACACAGCCAACCCAAAGTTTGGGACGGCTCTGTTTACAAGAACCTCGTTTACGGTACAAGTTCAATATCGCAGAAAGTGAAAAATGGATAAAGAAGTTGTGGTACTTACGTACAATGCAATATCACTCAGCAATGAAATCTATGTCATCAGGCCCATAGCAGCATAATGAGTGGATTCAGGTATGATGATTCTAACTGAAATAAGTCACACAGAGAAAGACACATCATAAGATATCACTAATACACGGAATGTAAACTTGGCTACACAGGAACTGAATTACAAAACAGAACAGTGTCTCAAATTTAGAAAAACCAACTTATGCTTGCTTAAGGGGAAAGGTGAGTTGGGGTGCTGCATAAAACCAGAGATTGAAATGAGCACAGATAAAGTTCCTTAAGCCAAATATGGAATAGACAAGAGCTACTCCTTGCTCAACGAAATGGACTCAACACCCCATATTAAACGACTAAGAATGTACCTGACTAGTAAGTATCTTAAAACCTATGGATCGCTCTGTCTCCGAAAGAGAATCAAGCGTGTGTACAGGGGCATAAACGCAGCAGTGATAGGATTGGAGAGGTTCGGTGAGCAAATGAAGACCCTTTGAAGTCATATTGCATGGTACCCATTCCACGGATCTCAACTCTCCATGTTTAAGGGATTCTTCCTTCAGCTAAAACATGCATGTGGAACCCAGAATATGATCAACCATGTGATCGGGAGACGTGTTCCAATATGTCTCACTTCTCGTCCCCTGGTACTCGGGTGCAACATTCCAGACGCTTTACTAACACTCTCCCGACTTGGAGAGTCAGTGCATTTAACCTCGTGTGTGGCCCAGTTTGCAATTTCTGCGGAAGATGAACAGGAATAGGGAGAACCAATGACAGACTAGCTGGAGGTGTCTGGACGGGCAAATTTAACTCTCATTTCCCACCAGGAAGAGGAATTAACCAAAGGCTCACCGTGCCATGCCGGAACCAGATTAGGGCCTGAAGCAATGCAGCGGTGTTGCCGCCAGCTCACAAGAAAGCGGGTTGAAGAAAGGAGCTGAGGGGCACTGTAATTCACAAACCTGCAGAGTTATAAATGACAGCTATCGTCCAAAAATATACTGAAGTAAGGCTGCCAAGAGGACTTGAAAGCGGGGCAGAATTGCAGGAAACCAATTTCAGGAGGCACACTGGAATTACATTTAAAGCATAGGAAAAGAGGCAGAACGTTGACAATGATGCACTTGGCCAAAAAGGGCATATGCGTTTTTTCCTGAATATATTCAGGAAAAAACGCATACGCCCTTTTTGGCCAACCAAGCAAGCTTGCAAAGGAAATCTGCACTACAATGAAGTCTCAGTTTCCCCCGGTGAAAAGGGCCATCTGAAAAAGTGTAAAATCCAGAAAGGCAGGACAGGCCATGGAGAACTGGGAGCCTTGTGATGCTGATGGGCGGGATGTATATTGCCAACAGCCACTTGGGAGAAGTGTATGGTGTTTCTTGAAACATCTAAAAAACAAAGCAACAGAGCCTAGGGCACTTCCACTTATGGTTCTATAGCTTAGGGAAATTAAAATCAAAAAGACACAGCCACCCCTAAGTTTGGGACGGCTCTGTTTACAAGAAACTCGTTTATGGGACTAGTTCAATATCGCAGAAAGTGAAAAATGGATAAAGAAGTTGTGGTACTTACGTACAATGCAATATCACTCAGCAATGAAATCTATGTCATCAGGCCCATAGCAGCATAATGAGTGGATTCAGGTATGATGATTCTAACTGAAATAAGTCACACAGGAAAAGAAACATCATAAGATATCACTAATACACGGAATGTAAACTTGGCTACACAGGAACTGGATTACAAAACAGAACAGGGTCTCAAATTTAGAAAACCAACTTATGCTTCCTTAAGGGGAAAGGTGAGTTGGGGTGCTGCATAAAACCAGAGATTGAAATGAGCACAGATAAAGTTCCTTAAGCCAAATATGAAATAGACAAGAGCTACTCCTTGCTCAACGAAATGGACTCAACACCCCATATTAAACGCCTAAGAATGTACCTGACTAGTAAGTATCTTAAAACCTATGGATCGCTATGTCTCCAAAAGAGAATCAAGCGTGTGTACAGGGGCATAAACGCAGCAGTGATAGGATTGGGGAGGTTCGGTGAGCAAATGAAGACCCTTTGAAGTCATATTGCATGGTACCCATTCCACGGGTCTCAACTCTCCAGGTTTAAGGGATTCTTCCTTCAGCTAAATCATGCATGTGGATCCCAGAGTATGATCAACCATGTGATCGGGAGTCGTGTTCAAATATGTCTCAGTTTTCGTCCCCTGGTACTCGGGTGCAACATTCCAGACGCTTTACTAACACTCTCCCGACTTGGAGAGTCAGTGCCTTTAACCTCCTGTTTGGCCCAGTTTGCAATTTCTGCGGAAGATGAACAGGAATAGGGAGAACCAATGAGAGACTAGCTGGAGGTGTCTGGACGGGCAAATTTAACTCTCATTTCCCACCAAGAAGAGGAATTAACCAAAGGCTCAGCGTGCCGTGCCGGAACCAGATTAGGGCCTGAAGCAATCCTGCGGTGTTGCGGCCACCTCACAAGAAAGCGGTTTGAAGAAAGGCGCTCAGTGGCACTGTAATTCACAAACCTGCAGAGTTATAAATGACAGCTATCGTCCAAAAATATACTGAAGTAAGGCTGCCAAGAGGACTTGAAAGCGGGGCAGAATTGCAGGAAACCAATTTCAGGAGGTAGACTGGAATTGCATTTAAAGCATAGGAAAAGAGGCAGAACGTCGTCAATGATGCACTTGGCCAAAAAGTGGGTATGCGTTTTTTCCTGAATATATTCAGGAAAAAACGCATACGCACTTTTTGGCCAACCAAGCAAGCTTGCAAAGGAAATCTGCACTACAATGAAGTCTCACTTTCCCCCGGTAAAAAGGGCCATCTGAAAAAAGTGTAAAATCCAGAAAGGCAGGACAGGCCATGGAGAACTGGGAGCCTTGTGATGCTGATGGGCGGGATGTATATTGCCAACAGCCACTTGGGAGAAGTGTATGGTGTTTCTTGAAACATCTAAAAAACAAAGCAACAGAGCCTAGGGCACTTCCACTTATGGTTCTATAGCTTAGGGAAATTAAAATCAAAAAGACACAGCCACCCCTAAGTTTGGGACGGCTCTGTTTACAAGAAACTCGTTTATGGGACTAGTTCAATATCGCAGAAAGTGAAAAATGGATAAAGAAGTTGTGGTACTTACGTACAATGCAATATCACTCAGCAATGAAATCTATGTCATCAGGCCCATAGCAGCATAATGAGTGGATTCAGGTATGATGATTCTAACTGAAATAAGTCACACAGGAAAAGAAACATCATAAGATATCACTAATACACGGAATGTAAACTTGGCTACACAGGAACTGGATTACAAAACAGAACAGGGTCTCAAATTTAGAAAACCAACTTATGCTTCCTTAAGGGGAAAGGTGAGTTGGGGTGCTGCATAAAACCAGAGATTGAAATGAGCACAGATAAAGTTCCTTAAGCCAAATATGAAATAGACAAGAGCTACTCCTTGCTCAACGAAATGGACTCAACACCCCATATTAAACGCCTAAGAATGTACCTGACTAGTAAGTATCTTAAAACCTATGGATCGCTATGTCTCCAAAAGAGAATCAAGCGTGTGTACAGGGGCATAAACGCAGCAGTGATAGGATTGGGGAGGTTCGGTGAGCAAATGAAGACCCTTTGAAGTCATATTGCATGGTACCCATTCCACGGGTCTCAACTCTCCAGGTTTAAGGGATTCTTCCTTCAGCTAAATCATGCATGTGGATCCCAGAGTATGATCAACCATGTGATCGGGAGTCGTGTTCAAATATGTCTCAGTTTTCGTCCCCTGGTACTCGGGTGCAACATTCCAGACGCTTTACTAACACTCTCCCGACTTGGAGAGTCAGTGCCTTTAACCTCCTGTTTGGCCCAGTTTGCAATTTCTGCGGAAGATGAACAGGAATAGGGAGAACCAATGAGAGACTAGCTGGAGGTGTCTGGACGGGCAAATTTAACTCTCATTTCCCACCAAGAAGAGGAATTAACCAAAGGCTCAGCGTGCCGTGCCGGAACCAGATTAGGGCCTGAAGCAATCCTGCGGTGTTGCGGCCACCTCACAAGAAAGCGGTTTGAAGAAAGGCGCTCAGTGGCACTGTAATTCACAAACCTGCAGAGTTATAAATGACAGCTATCGTCCAAAAATATACTGAAGTAAGGCTGCCAAGAGGACTTGAAAGCGGGGCAGAATTGCAGGAAACCAATTTCAGGAGGTAGACTGGAATTGCATTTAAAGCATAGGAAAAGAGGCAGAACGTCGTCAATGATGCACTTGGCCAAAAACTGGGTATGCGTTTTTTCCTGAATATATTCAGGAAAAAACGCATACGCACTTTTTGGCCAACCAAGCAAGCTTGCAAAGGAAATCTGCACTACAATGAAGTCTCACTTTCCCCCGGTAAAAAGGGCCATCTGAAAAAAGTGTAAAATCCAGAAAGGCAGGACAGGCCATGGATAACTGGGAGCCTTGTTATGCTGATGGGCGGGATGTAAATTGCCAACAGCCACTGGGGAGAAGTGTATGGTGTTTCCTGAAACATCTAAAAAACAAAGCAACAGAGCCTAGGGCACTTCCACTTATGGTCCTATAGCTTAGGGAAATTAAAAACAAAAAGACACAGCCACCCCAAAGTTTGGGACGGCTCTGTTTACAAGAACCTCGTTTACGGTACAAGTTCAATATCGCAGAAAGCGAAAAATGGATAAAGAAGTTGTGGTACTTACGTACAATGCAATATCACTCAGCAATGAAATCTACGTCATCAGGCCCGTAGCAGCATAATGAGTGGATTCAGGTATGATGATTCTAACTGAAATAAGTCACACAGGAAAAGAAACATCATAAGATATCACTAATACACGGAATGTAAACTTGGCTACACAAGAACTGGATTACAAAACAGAACAGGGTCTCAAATTTAGAAAACCAACTTATGCTTGCTTAAGGGGAAAGGTGAGTTGGGGTGCTGCATAAAACCAGAGATTGAAATGAGCACAGATAAAGTTCCTTAAGCCAAATATGAAATAGACAAGAGCTACTCCTTGCTCAACGAAATGGACTCAACACCCCATATTAATCGCCTAAGAATGTACCTGACTAGTAAGTATCTTAAAACCTATGGATCGCTATGTCTCCAAAAGAGAATCAAGCGTGTGTACAGGGGCATAAACGCAGCAGTGATAGGATTGGGGAGGTTCGGTGAGCAAATGAAGACCCTTTGAAGTCATATTGCATGGTACCCATTCCACGGGTCTCAACTCTCCAGGTTTAAGGGATTCTTCCTTCAGCTAAAACATGCACGTGGATCCCAGAGTATGATCAACCGTGTGATCGGGAGTCGTGTTCAAATATGTCTCAGTTTTCGTCCCCTGGTACTCGGGTGCAACATTCCAGACGCTTTACTAACACTCTCCCGACTTGGAGAGTCAGTGCCTTTAACCTCCTGTTTGGCCCAGTTTGCAATTTCTGCGGAAGATGAACAGGAATAGGGAGAACCAATGAGAGACTAGCTGGAGGTGTCTGGACGGGCAAATTTAACTCTCATTTCCCACCAGGAAGAGGAATTAACCAAAGGCTCAGCGTGCCGTGCCGGAACAAGATTAGGGCCTGAAGCAATCCTGCAGTGTTGCGGCCAGCTCACAAGAAAGCGAGTTGAAGAAAGGAGCTCAGGGGCACTGTAATTCACAAACCTGCAGAGTTATAAATGACAGCTATCGTCCAAAAATATGCTGAAGTAAGGCTGCCAAGAGGACTTGAAAGCAGGGCAGAATTGCAGGAAACCGATTTCAGGAGGTAGACAGGAATTGCATTTAAAGCATAGGAAAAGAGGCAGAACGTCCACAATGATGCACTTGGCCAAAAAGGGCGTATGCGTTTTTTCCTGAATATATTCAGGAAAAAACGCATACGCCCTTTTTGGCCAACCAAGCAAGCTTGCAGAGGAAATCTGCACTACAATGAAGTCTCACTTCTCCCCGGTCAAAAGGGCCATCTGAAAAAAGTGTAAAATCCAGAAAGGCAGGAGAGGCCATGGAGAACAGGGAGCCTTGTTATGCTGATGGGCGGGATGTAAATTGCCAACAGCCACAGGGGAGAAGTGTATGGTGTTTCCTGAAACATCTAAAAAACAAAGCAACAGAGCCTAGGGCACTTCCACTTATGGTCCTATAGCTTAGGGAAATTAAAATCAAAAAGACACAGCCACCCAAAAATTTGGTACGGCTCTGTTTACAGGAACCTCTTCTGCAGCGCAAGTTTAATATGCCAGAGAGCAAATAATGTATAAAGAAGTTGCAGTACTTACGTACAACAGAATACCTCTCAGCAATGAAAACTATGTCACCAGGCCCGTACCAGCATAATGAGTGGATTGAGGCACGGTGATTCTAAGTGAAAAAAGTCACACAGAAAAAGCAACATCATAAGGTACCACTAATACATGGAATGCGAACTTGGCTACACATGAACTGAATTACAAAACAGAACAGGGTCTCATGTTTAGAAAACCAACTTATGCTTGCTTAAGGGGGAAGGTTAGTTGGGGTGCTGCATAAAACCTGTGTTTGAAATTAGCACAGATACCGTTCCATAAGCTAAATATGTAATAGACAAGACCTACCCCTTGCTCAAGGAAATGGACTCAACAATGAGATATCACCTCACACCTGGTAGAATGGGCATCATCAGAAAATCTAGAAACAAAAAATGCTGGAAAGGGTGTGGAGAAATGGAACCCTCTTCCACTATTGTTGGGAATATAAATTGATACAGTCACTATGGAGAACAATATGGAGTTTCTTAAGAAACTAACAGTAGAATTACCATATGATACAGCAATCCCAGTTCTGGACATATACCCAGACAAAACCATAAATCAAAAAGAGACATTCACCACAATGTTCATTGCCTCACTCTTTACAATATCGAGGTAATGGAAGCAACCTAAATGCCCACAGACAGACGAATGCATAAAGCTGTGGTACATATATAAAATGGAATATTACTAAGCCATGAAAAGGAATGAAATTGGGTCATTTGTAGAGACGTCGATGGATCTAGAGAGTGTCATACAGAGTGAAGTAAGTCAGAAAGAGAAAAACAAATCTTGTATATTCATGCATATATGTGGAACCTAGAAAAACTGTACAGGTTAACCATTTTGCAAGGCATAAATAGAGCAACAGATGTAGACAACAAACGTATGGACAACAAGCGGGGAAAGCTGTTGGAGGTTGGTGGTGGGAGGAGTTGAGAGACTGGGATTGGCATGTATACATTTATATGTATAAAATAGATAACCAATAAGAACCTGCTGTATAAAAATATAAAATAAAATTCAAAATTAAAAAGAAATAAAATTTAAAAAAAAAACAGAAAAAACAATTATTCCCTTCACATACATGTATTTATATGAATAAATTATTTCCATGCTTATATCTGTAAATACAAAAAAGAGGAATAAAATCTACCTTGAACCAAAAACGAAAAAGAGAAAAAAAACACAGAACCCACCAGTTCCACAGAGGAAAACCGTATCAGGGCACTTGCTCCAGTTGTAAACAATTCTGAAGTTGGTCAGTGGTGGGGAATCGTCTCCCATTCAGCCAGCAGCCCCCACGCAACAAGCGTCCTCATTGCAAAGCTGGGGCACCGTGCTGAGACATCTGTGAGTAAACGTGAGCTGAGCCCCAGGCCAGTTGCTGCTGAACTATTCCTACCCGTCCCAGGTAAAACACCTGAATTTATACAAGGACTTGAAAGCCTAGAGGAAGGGCCATAGAGCCACACGAGTGACAGCATGCCGGCCGACTTGGTGCCTGCAGGCCAGCCAGGATGGTCCTGGCCCTGGGTGCTCTTCTGGAAGATTTCCATTTCCCTGCCTGAGATACCCGTCCTGTCCCTGCCCCCACTGCTTTTTTCCTTCCTCACCTCTGCCCAGGGAGAAATTCCAGCAGCAGGTATAGGTGACACATCCTCTTCTTTAGCAGGTGGCAGCCTGGCTACTGCTGCAGAAAGTCCAGCAGAGCCCCACTCACACTGGGCCACCCACAAAGCCGTGGCCTCTCACTCCCTCCCACCAGCCCAGCCCCGAGACTGCTGACAGGGCAGAGAAAATGGCATCAGGAACGGCTGCAGGGGCTCTTGCTGCCTGGAGTGGTATTTATATTGATCTCAACCCAGGCACACCTGGGGAGGGCTGGCCGGCACGGTAAGGCTGCCCAGGTCAGCCAATCATCACCCCTCAGGGGCTCACAGTTGCAGAAAATGGAACTTGCTGAACCGGCCAGGTCCAAGGAACAGGTGTGGGCTCTGAGAGTCAGGATAGACAAGGGGCTGCAGCTTTGGCTTGTTTTCTAATGATTTTATCTGGCCCATGAGTGGGAGACAACTTCAAGAAAACCCTCTCCTAATGAGAGGAACCCTGGAGTCAGGGAGAGGAGGGGTGGGTGGTGGTTGGAGACAGAGGCCTGGTGCCCCGGGTGCAGTGGAAGTCTCTGGAAGACCAGGTGGAGGGAGGCCGCACAGAGTGATGCCCAGGGTCACAGACCTGTCGCAGCTGCTGTTTGTTAGTTCAAGTCCTGCTCTGAGGTGCTCTGTGTCAGCTCTGAGCGACAGGTGAGCTGGGGGTGCTCTGCAATGAGGGCTATGTGCACGGTTCCTGTGTGCCCAGCCCTGCCACGGTACCTGCAAGGGTAGCTCTGTATCCTGGGAGGGGCCTGACCATGAGAGCCCCGTGGGCTGGGGTGGGGGTGGGGTACCTGCCCAGGTGAGCTCCATATTCTGGGATTGGTCTGACCACAAGAGCCGCATGGGCTGCTGGGGACCTGGTAAAGGATGTCAGGACAGTCAGTGAAGCCACCGAGGATATACCTCCAGCTGCTCCTAATTCCTACACCCTGCTGGTCATTCTACCAACCACCAGGACATGGTATTCTGTATTAGTCTTCAATGATGCCTTCTTTTGTATTCCATTAGTCCCAGAGTCACAAGAAATTTTGGCTTGTGAGTGGCAGGACTCAACATACAACTAAAACAATACTTCCGGGCCGTCTTGCCCCAAGGGTGCAAAAATTCCCACACCATCTTTGGGGAAAGCTTAGCTAAAGACCTAAAAGTTCTACCTCTGGGAAAGGAAACCCTCCTTCAGTACGCAGACGACATTCTGATCGCCAGCCCTACTAAGGAGGCCTCTGAACTACCAAGCCAATAAAGGATAGAAGTTGTCCAAGAAAAAGCTCAAATATCACAGACTGCAGTGACCTGCCTGGGCTTCGTTCTCACAGAAGGTCGGAGAAGCCCATCCCAGGAAAGGGAAGAAACCATTTTCAGCCTTACCCCTTTCTAAAACTAGAAGACAGCTTAGGGGTTCCTGGGGAGGCCAGGGTTTGCTGCTTCTGGATCCCTAACTACAGTCTACTAGCTGGGCCTCTATATGAAACACTGAAAGGAAAAGATGATGATCCTTTTGAATAGAATCCAGAAGTGGCCTTTCAAGAATGGAAAGAGCAGTCAATTCAGACCCTTGCCCTGGAACTCCCTAATTTAGCTAAACCCTTTGACCTTTACATTCCCGGTGAAAGGTGAATCGCCATTGGAGAATTAGTGCAAAAACTGGGACCACTTGAAATGGAACAATGCAAGAATGCCATCCAGGTAGGATAAACTACGGGCACCAAGGGGCTTGGCCCACTGCCACATCTGGCCAAGATACTGGCGGTATCTAAAAACCTGGAAATCAGCAGCCCCAAAGGCCACCTCCCTCCTAAGGGAAAAGGACCCCACGTGGTGATCCTAACCACCAACCATGCCCTGAATTTGCAGGGTTCGCTCTGTGGGCACACCAACCTCGAGTGAGGAGGCCTTCCAACTCCAACATCCAGAGAGATAACCGGGGGCAACAGGGCACCATGACGACTCGTGTGAACATCACTTGACCTGGAGTTTCTCTCATAAAACAACAAGAGTGTGTCCCAAAAGAGTAGACTACTGCTTGCAGGACATACTGCACCCTGAGGGGAGCTAATAATCTTGGCGGGGGAACCGTATATCACACCGTCACCATAGAAAAGCCTACAGACACCGTGATGATGGTGACCAATGAGACTGGCTGGACTCCTGTTTACTTCAAAAGGCTGTTGACTCAGTGGCCATCATGGTCCTTGATCACCACTGACCCTGGACTGTCTGGGATTTGAGCGGGCAGGGCTCTGACACCTGGTGCTGTTTGTACTTTAATTCAGGGACCTAATTGAAGAAAGCGCAGACTACTGGTCAGAGCATCTAGGCTGGCAGAAACGGTCAGCCTAAGGTGGCCGAACAAATGTGGGGCGGGGTGAAACAGGTTCCCACAGCGTCTCTGCACATCTCTTTCCTGGACCCTTAAAGGTCATTAGAATCTATAACACTTCCAATGCTGGTGCTCAGGTGGACGAGCAGGGAGGCAGGGGGCCTGGGGACAATCAACGTCACCTGGAGGCTGCTGGGGAGAAGCTCTGACCCTCGCCCCCGGGTATGAGGGCTCCCAACTCAGCACTCAGCAGTTACAGAAGAAGGGTCTGCACCCTCAGCACTCCAAGAATGAGGAACGGGACAAAAGGCAGAGGAGGGGTTTGTCCCCAGCAAAGCCCATTAAAAATCCCTGGGAGATAAAAATAGAATCTGGGCAATAAAGTCAAGTCTAACCTTTTTTATCCTTTGTGCTTTGTCTAATTTCATGTGCTCCTGGGGTCCCGCATGCAGAGGTTCCACACCCGGCACTTCAGACCAGATTTCCTAGTGCAGAATGGCTGGGACGACACCTCAGCTCCTGGGGCCCAGTGCAGACTCCGCGATATAGAGCCTGAGCTGCAGCCAACCCGGCCCTCGAGAGCTCCGCCCCCTCCCTCCCACTGACTCTGACAGGATCTCTACACAACAGCCCAGCCCACAGCCCACGGGGTAGTGCATGCTCTCACCTCTCCATTCTCTGATCAAAATATAAAGTTTCCTTTGCTTGTGAACCAAACTCAGTCTCGATCTGTTGGCCCCAATGACACTGGGCAGGGGGACACTTGTTGGGGTCCACTCTGGAGGATCAGTAACAGAAATTGAGACTATTGTAACCTCAATGAACAGATGTGTGAGCCAAACTGTAGTTAACATAGAACAGTGTATAAGGCTCGGGTAAAATAAGATGTTTCTAACACTTCCATTTGATATTTCCATCACTTTATTATAAGCAAGTTCAGTGAAAAGGTCTGTCTTATTTGTCAGGTCAATATTAGAGAAACGAAGTGATTTCTTTCCAAGGATGTACATCTAATAATCTTGGTTAAAGCTTCAATCTTGTTTTAAATGCTTTTCCATTGAAAATGATACCTCTCTTTCAGCTCCCCCATTTCTGAGAAGTATAAAATCTTATAATTTATTATTACCAAAGGGGAAAGGTGGGAGGAGGGATAAATTAACAGTTTGGGATTAACACATACACACTGCTATGTATAAAATAGATCATCAACAAGGAACTACTGTATAGCACAGGGAACTACACTCAACATTTTGTAATAACCTATAAGGGGAAATAATCTGGAAAAGAATAGATATTTTTATTGACATCATCTATCAATGACAGTTAAAGTGTAACCTAAGGGAAGCTGGTGGTGAGTGCTTCTGACCCTGAAGACTTCAATCGTCTAAAGTTTGGACTCTGCCTACTTCCCAAGGCCCTTAATGAACATATGTGTAGCCATAGCTTAAAAAATTCCCCAGTTTGGGTTTTGGGCAGACACTGATTTTGAAAAAGCCCTGGTATTCTCCTTACATGAATGGGACTCTTCCTACTGCTAAAACATGTCTGTCACACACAGAGGATGGTATACCGTCTGATCGGGAAGAGTTTGGAAAAGGCATCTCATCTCCTCATCTCCTGGTGCTCGGGTTCACCCCTCCAGCGTCTTTACTAACAGTCTCCCCACTTGGAGATGTCAGCACTGTCAACATCCTGTTGCGTACAGTTTGGAATTTGTCCAGAGGATGAAGCGGAAGGATGAGGAACAATGAGAGACAAGTCCTAGGTGTTCAGACAGGCACATGTCACTCTAATTTCCAATCAGGAAGACGAATTGACCAAAGGCTAGGGTTGCCCATGGAAACAGTATAGGGCTTGAGGAAATCCCGCTGCTTTGTGGCCAGTTCCCATAAACGCAAGTTGAACAATGGAACTCAGGGGCAGTAAAATTCATGAAACTGCAGAGTTGAAAATATCCATCACTGAAAAATGTCTTGAGGAAAGTCAGAGAAAAGGACTTGTAAGCAAGGGAGAATGGCAGGAAAGGGATCTGAGGAGGTAGAAAGGACTCGCCATTAAGCACAAGAAAAGGAGCTGAACATTGCCAACATTGCAGTTGGCCAAAAAGGGTGTATGCGTTTTTTTCTGTATATATTCAAGAAAAGGGCATACACTTTTTTAGCCAAGCAAACAGGTGGGCACTGGAAGTCAATACTACAAAAGATATCACTTCGCATCAGTCAGAAGAGCCATCCTCATAAAGCGTAAACAACAGAAATGCAGGACAGGGCAAGGAGAAGAGGGAGCCCTGTGAGACTTATAGTGGAAATGTATATTGCCAACGGCCATTCTGGAGAAGTGTATTGTGTTTACTAAAGCATCTAAAAAATGAGCTACAGAGCATAGGGCAATTGCACTCATGGGCGTATATCTTGGGAAAAACAAAAATTGAGAGGACACAGGCACCCCAAAGTTTACCCCCTCTCTGTTTAAAAGATCCTCGACTAGGATATAACTTAAATGTCTCTGGAGGGAAAAAATGGATAGAGATGTGGTACTTAGGTAGAGTGGAATATTATTCAGCCTGGAAATCAATGAACTATGGCCAGTTGTAACAACTCCGGAGGAGTTACGTATGATCTTTCTAAGTGACATAATTCAAAAAGAAAAGACACATATCATAAGATATCACTTAAAGGTGGAATCCAAAATGGCTACACATGAAATAAATTACAAAACAAAAACATAGTCAAATATGTAGAAAACACGCATAAGGCTGCTAAACGGGAAAGGTGGGGAGGGGTGAGGCATCATCCAGGAGGTTGAAATTAGCAAAGATACCATTCCAAATACCAAACTGATAATCAACAAGGCCCACATGGTAGCTAAAAGAACTGCACTCAGCACACTCAAGTCACCGGAAAAGAATATATACGACTGGTAAGAATCTGAAAAAGAATTTACTGATGTCTCTTGTACGTGAATCAAGTGGATGTACAGCAGCAAGAAACAGAGCTTTGAAAATCAGCTGTAACCAATATAGTAATAAATTGAAAAAAATAAATGACAGAGAGACAGAGAAAACCTCTTACAACTTTTCCTCAGGGACGGTGATGCAACATGGATTGAACACATCTAGACCCACAGCAGGATGAGACATAAGGCTGGAAACTGTTTGCACTAAGAGAAATGTGAGGTTGGGTGAGGAAATGCACACCCTTTAAAGTAATACTACCTGGTACCCATTCAATGGGTCCCAAATCTGCAGGTTCAAGGGATCTTCCTACAGCTAAAACATGCATGGAAAACCCAGAGGACTGTACACCATGTGATCGGGAGATGTGTCTAAAATGCAGCTCATTTATCCTCTCCTGGTGCTCCTGTTCACCATTCTGGCCACGTTACTTAGAATCTCTCCACTTGGAGAATCAGCACATTTAAACTTCTGTTTCACACATTTTGCAAATTGTGAGGAGGATGAACGGGAAGAGGGGGAACCAATGAGAGAATAGTTGTAGGGGTTTGGATGGGCACATATCACTCTAATTTCCCATTAAGAATAAGAATTGAAAAAAGGCTCAGCCCACCTCGCCGGAGCCAAAATAGGTCCTGAAGCAATTCTGTGGGTTTGAGCCCAGCTCACAAAAGAGCAACTTAAGAAATGGAGCTCAGGGTCACTGCAATTCACAAACCTGCAGAGTTATAAATGAAAACTAACGTCCAAAAATATGTTGAGGTAAGGCAAAGAAGAGGATCTGAATGCAAGACAGAATTGCAAGAAACAGATTTCAAGAGATAGATTGGACTCGTCTTTAAAGCACATGAAAAGCGGCAGAATTTCGACAATGATGCAGTTGGCCCAAAAGGGCGTATGCGTTTTTTCCTGATTATAACCAGGAAAAAACACATACGCACTTTATGGGCAACGAAGCAAGCAAGCAATGCAAATGTACACAACAAAGAAGTCTCATTTCCCACTGGTCAAAAGGGCCATCCTAAAAATTTGTAAAAACCAGAAATGCAGGACAGGCCATGGAGAACAGGGAGCCTTTATACGCTGATGGGCAGTGTGTGAACTGCCGAGAGCCACTCTGGAGAAGTGTATGGTGGTTCCTAATTCATCTAAAAAACAGAGCTACAGAGCATAGGACACTTCCAATCATGGGAGTATATCTAGGGAAGTCTAAAAATCAACAAGACACAAGCACACCACAGTTTAGGGCTACTCTGTTTACAAGAACCTCAACTTCAGTACACCTTAAATATCCCAGGAAAGAGAACAATGGATAAAGAAGATGTGGTACTTATGTACAATGGAATATCTCTTCACCATGAAATCAATGTAATAAGGCTAGTAGAAGGATAAAGAGTGGATTTAGGTCCGATAATACTACTTGAAATAAGTCAAACAGAAAAAGAAACATATCATAAGATATCACTTATAGAGGGAGGGTAAATATGGCTGCACAAGAAATGAATTACAGAACAGAACAGTGTCTCACATTTAGAAAACACACTTATGTCAGCTTAAGGGGAAAGGAGAGGTGGGGTGATGCATAAAACCAGAGTTTGAAATTAGCACAGATACCGTTCAATAAACCAAATAGATATTAGACAAGATCTACACCTTGCTCAATGAACTGGCCTCAACACACCTTATAAACCACAGAGAAATATATCTGAGTAATAAGAATCTTAAAATCCATGTATTGGGCTTCCCTGGTGGCACAGTGGTTGAGAGTCCGCCTGCCGATGCAGGGGACGCGGGTTCGTGCCCTGGTCCGGGAGGATCCCATGTGCCGCGGAGTGGCTGGGCCCGTGAGCCATGGCCGCTGAGCCTGCGCGTCCGGAGCCTGTGCTCCGTGGCGGGAGAGGCCACAACAGTGAGAGGCCCACGTATCGCAAAAGAAAAAAAAAAAATCCATGTATTGATATATCTCCATAAGGGAATCAAGTGTGTGCAGAGCGGCACAAACACAGCAGTGAAAATGAGCTAAACCCCATTATAGAAATAAATTTTAAAAACAAAACGCAGAAACAATGAAAGAGAGAAAAATTCTTACAAAATTTGCTCAGGGGCTGTGATGCAACCTGGATTGACCACATATAAACCCACAGCTGGATAACACATAAGGCTGGACACTTGGGGCTGAGAGGATTGGTGAGTTTTGGTGAGCAACTGCCAAAAGTTTAATGCAATACTTCATGCTACTCATTCCAAGGGTCCCAACAATCCAGGTTGAAGGGAATCTTCCTACAGATAAACCATGCTTGGGAAACCCAGCGACTGGTATACCATATGATCGGGAAAGGTTTCTAAAACGCACCTCATTTTTCCTCTCCTGGGGCTCTGGATCGACATTCCAGCCGCTTTACTAACAACATCCTCACATGGAGAGTCAATGCCTTTAAGTTCTGGTATCGCACAGTCTGCAGTTAGTGCGGAGGATGAATGGGAATAGGGGGAACCAGTGAGAAACAAGCTGTAGCGGTTTCAATGGGCACATGTCACTCTAATTTCACATCAGTAAGAAGAATAAACCAAAGGCACAGCAAGGTGCCCCAGAAGAAGAATAGGGCCTGAAGGAATCCTGTGGTTATGAGGCAAGATCACAAAAATACGAGCTGAAAAATGGAGCTAAGGGACACTGCAATTCAAAAACGTGCAGAGTTATAAAGGCCAACTATTTTCAAAAAATATATTGAGGTAAGGCTATGAAGAGGCATTGAAAGCAAGGCAGAATTGCAGGAAACCTATTTCAGGAGGTAGACAGGAATTGCATTTAAAGCATAGGAAAAGAGGCAGAACGTCCACAATGCTGCACTTGGCCAAAAAGGGCGTATGCGTTTTTTCCTGAATATATTCAGGAAAAAACGCATACGCCCTTTTTGGCCAACCAAGAAAGCTTGCCAAGGAAATCTGCACTACAATGAAGTCTCACTTCCCCCCAGTCAAAAGGGCCATCTGAAAAAAGTGTAAAATCCAGAAAGGCAGGACAGGCAATGGAGAACTGGGAGCATTGTTATGCTGATGGGTGGGATGTAAATTGCCAACAGCCACTCGGGAGAAGTGTATGGTGTTTCCTGAAACATCTAAAACACAAAGCAACAGAGCCTAGGGCACTTCCACTTATGGTCCTATAGCTTAGGGAAATTAAAATCAAAAAGACACAGCCACCCCAAAGTTTGGGACGGCTCTGTTTACAAGAACCTCGTTTACGGTACAATTTCAATATCGCAGAAAGCGAAAAAGCTATGGATTGCTATGTCTCCAAAAGAGAATCAAGCGTGTGTACAGGGGGATAAATGCAGCAGTGATAGGATTTGAGAGGTTCGGTGAGAAAATGAAGACCCTTTGAAGTCATATTGCATGGTACCCATTCCACGGGTCTCAACTCTCCAGGTTTAAGGGATTCTTCCTTCAGCTAACACATGCATGTGGAACCCAGACTATGATCAACCGTTTGATCGGGAGACGTGTTCAAATGTGTCTCAGTTCTCGTCCCCTGGTACTCGGGTGCAACTTTCCAGACGCTTTACTAACACTCTCCCGACTTGGAGAGTCAGTGCCTTTAACCTCCTGTTTGGCCCAGTTTGCAATTTCTGCGGAAGATGAACAGGAATAGGGAAAACCAATGAGAGACTAGCTGGAGGTGTCTGGATGGGCAAACTTAACTCTCATTTCCCAACTGGAAGAGGATTAACCAAAGGCTCAGCGTGCCCTGCCGGAAACAGATTAGGGTCTGAAGCAATCCTGCAGTGTTGCGGACAGCTCACAAGAAAGCGAGTTGAAGAAAGGAGCTCAGGGGCACTGTAATTCACAAATCTGTAGAGTTATAAATGACAGCTATGGTCCAAAAATATACTGAAGTAAGGCTGCCAAGAGGACGTGAAAGTGGGGCAGAATTGCAGGAAACCGATCTCAGGAGGTAGACTGGAATTGCATTTAAAGCATAGGAAAAGAGGCAGAACGTCGACAATGATGCACTTGGCCAAAAAGGGCGTATGCGTTTTTTCCTGAACATATTCAGGAAAAAACGCATACGCCCTTTTTGGCCAACCAAGCAAGCTTGCAAAGGAAATCTGCACTACAGTGAAGTCTCACTTCCCCCCGGACAAAAGGGACATCTGAATAAAGTGTAAAATCCAGAAAGGCAGGACAGGCCATGGAGAACTGGTAACCTTGTTATTCTGATGGGCGGGATGTAAATTGCCAACAGCCACTCCGGAGAAGTGTATGGTGTTTCCTGAAACATCTAAAAAACAAAGCAACAGAGCCTAGGGCACTTCCACTTATGGTCCTATAGCTTAGGGAAATTAAAATCAAAAAGACACAGCCACCCCAAACTTTGGGATGGCTCTGTTTACAGGAACCTCGTTTACGGTACAATTTCAATATCGCAGAAAGCGAAAAATGGATAAAGAAGTTGTAGTACTTACGTACAATGCAATATCACTCAGCAATGAAATCTATGTCATCAGGCCCATAGCAGCATAATGAGTGGATTCAGGTATGATGATTCTAACTGAAAAAAGTCAAACAGAAAAAGAAACATCATAAAATATCACTAATACACGGAATGTAAACTTGGCTACACAGGAACTGAATTACAAAACAGAACAGGGTCTCAAATTCAGAAAACCAACTTATGCTTGCTTAAGGGGAAAGGTGAGTTGGGCTTCTGCATAAAACCAGAGATTGAAATGAGCACAGATAAAGTTCCTTAAGTCAAATATGTAATATACAAGAGCTACTCCTTGCTCAACGAAATGGACTCAACACCCCATATTAAATGCCTAATAATGTACCTGACTAGTAAGTATCTTAAAAGCTATGGATTGCTATGTCTCGAAAAGAGAATCAAGCGTGTTTACAGGGGCATAAATGCAGCAGTGATAGGATTTGAGAGGTTCGGTGAGCAAATGAAGACCCTTTGAAGTCATATTGCATGGTACCCATTCCACGGGTCTCAACTCTCCAGGTTTAAGGGATTCTTCCTTCAGCTAACACATGCATGTGGAACCCAGACTATGATCAACCATTTGATCGGGAGACGTGTTCAAATATGTCTCAGTTCTCGTCCACTGGTACTCGGGTGCAACTTTCCAGACGCTTTATTAACACTCTCCCGACTTGGAGAGTCAGTGCCTTTAACCTCCTGTTTGGCCCAGTTTGCAATTTCTGCGGAAGATGAACAGGAATAGGGAGAACCAACGAGAGACTAGCTGGAGGTGTCTGGATGGGCAAATTTAACTCTCATTTCCCAACTGGAAGAGGAATTAACCAAAGGCTCAGCGTGCCCTGCCGGAACCAGATTAGGGTCTGAAGCAATCCTGCGGTGTTGCGGACAGCTCAAAGAAAGCGAGTTGAAGAAAGGAGCTCAAGGGCACTGTAATTCACAAATCTGTAGAGTTATAAATGACAGCTATGGGCCAAAAATATACTGAAGTAAGGCTGCCAAGAGGACTTGAAAGTGGGGCAGAATTGCAGGAAACCGATCTCAGGAGGTAGACTGGAATTGCAATTAAAGCATAGGAAAAGCGGCAGAACGTCCACAATAATGCACTTGGCCAAAAAGGGCGTATGCGTTTTTTCCTGAATATATTCAGGAAAAAACGCATACGCACTTTTTGGCCAACCAAGCAAGCTTGCAAAGGAAATCTGCACTACAATGAAGTCTCACTTCCTGCCGGACAAAAGGGCCATCTGAAAAAAGTGTAAAATCCAGAAAGGCAGGACAGGCCATGGAGAACTGGGAGCCTTGTTATGCTGATGGGTGGGACGTAAATTGCCAACAGCCACTCGGGAGAAGTGTATGGTGTTTCCTGAAACATCTAAAAAACAAAGCAACAGAGCCTAGGGCACTTCCACTTATGGTCCTATAGCTCAGGGAAATTAAAATCAAAAAGACACAGCCACCCCAAAGTTTGGGATGGCTCTGTTTACAAGAACCTCGTTTATGGTACAAGTTCAATATCGCAGAAAGTGAAAAATGGATAAAGAATTTGTGCTACTTACGTACAATGCAATATCACTCAGCAATGAAATCTATGTCATCAGGCCTGTAGCAGCATAGTGAGTGGATTCAGGTATGACGATTCTAACTGAAATAAGTCACACAGAAAAAGAAACATCATAAGATATCACTAATACACGGAATGTAAACTTGGCTACACAGAAACTGAATTACAAAAAAGAACAGGGTCTCAAATTTAGAAAACCAACTTATGCTTGATTAAGGGGAAAGGTGGGTTGGGGTGCTGCATAAAACCAGAGATTGAAATGAGCACAGATAAAGTTCCTTAAGACAAATATGTAATAGACAAGAGCTACTCCTTGCTCAATGAAATGGACTCAAAACCCCATATTAAACGCCTAATAATGTACCAGACTAGTCAGTATCTTAAAACCTATGGATTGCTATGTCTCTGAAAGAGAATCAAGCGTGAGTACAGGGGCATAAACGCAGCAGTGAGAGGATTGGAGAGGTTCGGTGTGCAAATGAAGACCCTTTGAAGTCATATTGCATGGTACCCATTCCACGGGTCTCAACTCTCCAGGTTTAAGGGATTCTTCCTTCAGCTAAAACATGCATGTGGATCCCAGAGTATGATCAACCGTGTGATCGGGAGACGTGTTCAAATATGTCTCAGTTTTCGACCCCTGGTACTCGGGTGCAACTTTTCAGACGCTTTACTAACACTCTCCCGACTTGGAGAGTCAGTGCCTTTAACCTCCTGTTTGGCCCAGTTTGCAATTTCTGCGGAAGATGAACAGGAATAGGGAGAACCAATGAGAGACTAGCTGGAGGTGTCTGGACGGGCAAATTTAACTCTCATTTCCCACCAGGAAGAGGAATTAACCAACGGCTCACCGTGCCATGCCAGAACAAGATTAGGGCCTGAAGCAAACCTGCGGTGTTGCTGCCAGCTCACAAGAAAGCGTGTTGAAGAAAGGAGCTCAGGGGCACTGTAATTCACAAACCTGCAGAGTTATAAATGACAGCTATCGTCCAAAAATATACTGAAGTAAGGCTACCAACAGGACTTGAAAGCGGGGCAGAATTGCAGGAAACCGATTTCAGGAGGTGGACTGGAATTGCATTTAAAGCATAGGAAAAGAGGCAGAACGTCCACAGTGATGCACTTGGCCAAAAAGGGCGTATGCATTTTTTCCTGAATATATTCAGGAAAAAACGCATACGCCCTTTTTGTCCAACCAAGCAAGCTTGCAAAGGAAATCTGCACTACAATGAAGTCTCACTTCCCCCCCGGTCAAAAGGGCCATCTGAAAAAAGTGTAAAATCCAGAAAGGCAGGACAGGCCATGGAGAACTGGGAGCCTTGTTATGCTGATGGGCGGGATGTAAATTGCCAACAGCCACTCGGGAGAAGTGTATGGTGTTTCCTGAAACATCTAAAAAACAAAGCAACAGAGCCTAGGGCACTTCCTCATATGGTCCTATAGCTTAGGGAAATAAAAATCAAAAAGACACAGCCACCCCAAAGTTTGGGACGGCTCTGTTTACAAGAACCTCGTTTACGGTACAAGTTCAATTTTGCAGAAAGTAAAAAATGGATAAAGAAGTTGTGGTACTTACGTACAAGGCAATATCACTCAGCAATGAAATCTATGTCATCAGGCCCGTAGCAGCATAATGAGTGGATTCAGGTATGATGATTCTAACTGAAATAAGCCACACAGAAAAAGAAACATCATAAGATATCACTAATACACGGAATGTAAACTTGGCTACACAGGAACTGGATTACAAAACAGAACAGGGTCTCAAATTTAGAAAACCAACTTATGCTTGCTTAAGGGGAAAGGTGAGTTGGGGTGCTGCATAAAACCAGAGATTGAAATGAGCACAGATAAAGTTCCTTAAGCCAAATATGTAATAGACAAGAGCTACTCCTTGCTCAACGAAATGGACTCAACGCCCCATATTAAACGCCTAAGAATGTACCTGACTAGTAAGTATCTTAAAACCTATGGATTGCTATGTCTCTGAAAGAGAATCAAGCGTGTGTACTGGGGCATAAACGCAGCAGTGATAGGATTGGAGAGGTTTGGTGAGCAAATGAAGACCCTTTGAAGTCATATTACATGGTACCCGTTCCACGGGTCTCAACTCTCCAGGTTTAAGGGATTCTTCCTTCAGCTGAAGCATGCATGTGGAACACAGAATATGATCAACCGTGTGATCGGGAGACGTGTTCCAATATGTCTCAGTTCTCGTCCCCGGGTACTCGGGTGCAACATTCCAGATGCTTTACTAACACTCTCCCGAGTTGGAGAGTCAGTGCCTTTAAACTCCTGTTTGGCCCAGTTTGCAATTTCTGCGGAAGATGAACAGGAATAGGGAGAACCAATGAGAGACTAGCTGCAGGTGTCTGGACAGGCAAATTTAACTCTCATTTCCCACCAGGTTGAGGAATTATCCAAAGGCTCAGCGTGCCGTGCCAGAACCAGATTAGGGCCTGAAGCAATCCTGCGGTGTTGCGGCCAGCTCACAAGAAAGCGAGTTGAAGAAAGGAGCTCAGGGGCACTGTAATTCACACACCTGCAGAGTTATAAATGACAGCTATCGTCCAAAAATATACTGAAGTAAGGCTGCCAAGAGGACTTGAAAGTGGGGCAGAATTGCAGGATACCAATTTCAGGAGGTACACTGGAATTGCATTTAAAGCATAGGAAAAGAGGCAGAACGTCGACAATGATGCACTTGGCCAAAAAGGGCATATGCGTTTTTTCCTGAATATATTCAGGAAAAAACGCATATGCCCTTTTTGGCCAACCAAGCAAGCTTGCAAAGGAAATCTGCACTACAATGAAGTCTCACTTCCCCCTGGTCAAAAGTGCCATCTGAAAAAAGTGTAAAATCCAGAAAGGCAGGACAGGCCATGGAGAACTGGGAGCCTTGTTATGCTGATGGGTGGGATGTAAATTGCCAACAGCCACTCGGGAGAAGTGTATGGTGTTTCCTGAAACATCTAAAAAACAAAGCAACAGAGCCTAGGGCACTTCCACTTATGGTCCTATAGCTTAGGGAAATTAAAATCAAAAAGACACAGCCACCCCAAAGTTTGGGACGGCTCTGTTTACAAGAACCTCGTTTATGGTACAAGTTCAATATCGCAGAAAGTGAAAAATGGATAAAGAATTTGTGCTACTTACGTACAATGCAATATCACTCAGCAATGAAATCTATGTCATCAGGCCTGTAGCAGCATAGTGAGTGGATTCAGGTATGACGATTCTAACTGAAATAAGTCACACAGAAAAAGAAACATCATAAGATATCACTAACACACGGAATGTAAACTTGGCTACACAGAAACTGAATTACAAAAAAGAACAGGGTCTCAAATTTAGAAAACCAACTTATGCTTGCTTAAGGGGAAAGGTGAGTTGGGGTGCTGCATAAAACCAGAGATTGAAATGAGCACAGATAAAGTTCCTTAAGACAAATATGTAATAGACAAGAGCTACTCCTTGCTCAATGAAATGGACTCAAAACTCCATATTAAACGCCTAATAATGTACCAGACTAGTCAGTATCTTAAAACCTATGGATTGCTATGTCTCTGAAAGAGAATCAAGCGTGAGTACAGGGGCATAAAAGCAGCAGTGAGAGGATTGGAGAGGTTCGGTGTGCAAATGAAGACCCTTTGAAGTCATATTGCATGGTACCCATTCCACGGGTCTCAACTCTCCAGGTTTAAGGGATTCTTCCTTCAGCTAAAACATGCATATGGAACCCAGAGTATGAATAACCGTGTGATCGGGAGACGTGTTCAAATATGTCTCAGTTTTCGACCCCTGGTACTCGGGTGCAACTTTTCAGACGCTTTACTAACACTCTCCCGACTTGGAGAGTCAGTGCCTTTAACCTCCTGTTTGGCCCAGTTTGCAATTTCTGCGGAAGATGAACAGGAATAGGGAGAACCAATGAGAGACTAGCTGGAGGTGTCTGGACGGGCAAATTTAACTCTCATTTCCCACCAGGAAGAGGAATTAACCAACGGCTCACCGTGCCATGCCAGAACAAGATTAGGGCCTGAAGCAATCCTGCGGTGTTGCTGCCAGCTCACAAGAAAGCGAGTTGAAGAAAGGAACTCAGGGGCACTGTAATTCACAAACCTGCAGAGTTATAAATGACAGCTATCGTCCAAAAATATACTGAAGTAAGGCTGCCAAGAGGACTTGAAAGCGGGGCAGAATTGCAGGAAACCGATTTCAGGAGGTGGACTGGAATTGCATTTAAAGCATAGGAAAAGAGGCAGAACGTCCACAATGATGCACTTGGCCAAAAAGGGCGTATGCGTTTTTTCCTGAATATATTCAGGAAAAAACGCATACGCACTTTTTGGCCAACCAAGCAAGCTTGCAAAGGAAATCTGCACTACAATGAAGTCTCACTTCCCCCCGGTCAAGAGGGCCATCTGAAAAAAGTGTAAAATCCAGAAAGGCAGGACAGGCCATGGAGAACTGGGAGCCTTGTTATGCTGATGGGCGGGATGTAAATTGCCAACAGCCACTCGGGAGAAGTGTATGGTGTTTCCTGAAACATCTAAAAAACAAAGCAACAGAGCCTAGGGCACTTCCTCATATGGTCCTATAGCTTAGGGAAATTAAAATCAAAAAGACACAGCCACCCCAAAGTTTGGGACGGCTCTGTTTACAAGAACCTCGTTTACGGTACAAGTTCAATTTCGCAGAAAGTGAAAAATGGATAAAGAATTTGTGGTACTTACGTACAATGCAATATCACTCAGCAATGACATCTATGTCAACAGGCCCGTAGCAGAAAATGAGTGGGTTCAGGTATGATGATTCTAACTGAAATAAGTCACACAGAAAAAGAAACAACATAAGATATCACTAATACACGGAATGTAAACTTGGCTACACAGGAACTGGATTACAAAACAGAACAGGGTCTCAAATTTAGAAAACCAACTTATGCTTGCTTAAGGGGAAAGGTGAGTTGGGGTGCTGCATAAAACCAGAGATTGAAATGAGCACAGATAAAGTTCCTTAAGACAAATATGTAATAGACAAGAGCTACTCCTTGCTCAACGAAATGGACTCAAAACCCCATATTAAACGCCTAATAATGTACCAGACTAGTCAGTATCTTAAAACCTATGGATTGCTATGTCTCTGAAAGAGAATCAAGTGTGAGTACAGGGGCATAAACGCAGCAGTGAGAGGATTGGAGAGGTTCGGTGTGCAAATGAAGACCCTTTGAAGTCATATTGCATGGTACCCATTCCACGGGTCTCAACTCTCCAGGTTTAAGGGATTCTTCCTTCAGCTAAAACATGCATGTGGAACCCAGAGTATGATCAACCATGTGATCGGGAGACGTGTTCCAATATGTCTCAGTTCTCGTCCCCGGGTACTCGGGTGCAACATTCCAGATGCTTTACTAACACTCTCCCGACTTGGAGAGTCAGTGCCTTTAACCTCCTGTTTGGCCCAGTTTGCAATTTCCGTGGAATATGAACAGGAATAGGGAGAACCAATGAGAGACTAGCTGGAGGTGTCTGGACGGGCAAATTTAACTCTCATTTCCCACCAGGAAGAGCAATTAACCAAAGGCTCAGCATGCCGTGCCGGAACCAGATTAGGGCCTGAAGCAATCCTGCGGTGTTGCGGCCAGCTCACAAGAAAGCGAGTTGAAGAAAGGAGCTCATGGGCACTGTAATTCACAAACCTGCAGAGTTATAACTGACAGCTATCGTCCAAAAATATACTGAAGTAAGGCTGCCAAGAGGACTTGAAAGCGGGGCAGAATTGCAGGAAACCAATTTCAGGAGGCACACTGGAATTACATTTAAAGCATAGGAAAAGAGGCAAAACGTCGACAATGATGCACTTGGCCAAAAATGGCGTATGCGTTTTTTCCTGAATATATTCAGGAAAAAACGCATACGCCCTTTTTGGCCACCCAAGCAAGCCTGCAAAGGAAATCTGCACTACAATGAAGTCTCACTTGCCCCCGGTCAAAAGGGCCATCTGAAAAAAGTGTAAAATCCAGACAGGCAGGACAGGCCATGGAGAACTGGGAGCCTTGTTATGCTGATGGGCGGGATGTATATTGCCAACAGCCACTTGGGAGAAGTGTATGGTGTTTCGTGAAACATCTAAAAACAAAGCAACAGAGCCTAGGGCACTTCCACTTATGGCCCTATAGATTAGGGAAATTAAAATCAAAAAGACACAGCCACCCCTAAGTTTGGGACGGCTCTGTTTACAAGAAACTCGTTTATGGGACTAGTTCAATATCGCAGAAAGTGAAAAATGGATAAAGAAGTTGTGGTACTTACGTACAATGCAATATCACTCAGCAATGAAATCTACGTCATCAGGCCCGTAGCAGCATAATGAGTGGATTCAGGTATGATGATTCTAACTGAAATAAGTCACACAGGAAAAGAAACATCATAAGATATCACTAATACACGGAATGTAAACTTGGCTACACAGGAACTGGATTACAAAACAGAACAGGGTCTCAAATTTAGAAAACCAACTTATGCTTGCTTAAGGGGAAAGGTGAGTTGGGGTGCTGCATAAAACCAGAGATTGAAATGAGCACAGATAAAGTTCCTTAAGCCAAATATGAAATAGACAAGAGCTACTCCTTGCTCAACGAAATGGACTCAACACCCCATATTAAACGCCTAAGAATGTACCTGACTAGTAAGTATCTTAAAACCTATGGATCGCTATGTCTCCAAAAGAGAATCAAGCGTGTGTACAGGGGCATAAACGCAGCAGTGATAGGATTGGGGAGGTTCGGTGAGCAAATGAAGACCCTTTGAAGTCATATTGCATGGTACCCATTCCACGGGTCTCAACTCTCCAGGTTTAAGGGATTCTTCCTTCAGCTAAAACATGCACGTGGATCCCAGAGTATGATCAACCGTGTGATCGGGAGTCGTGTTCAAATATGTCTCAGTTTTCGTCCCCTGGTACTCGGGTGCAACATTCCAGACGCTTTACTTACACTCTCCCGACTTGGAGAGTCAGTGCCTTTAACCTCCTGTTTGGCCCAGTTTGCAATTTCTGCGGAAGATGAACAGGAATAGGGAGAACCAATGAGAGACTAGCTGGAGGTGTCTGGACGGGCAAATTTAACTCTCATTTCCCACCAGGAAGAGGAATTAAGCAAAGGCTCAGCGTGCCGTGCCGGAACCAGATTAGGGCCTGAAGCAATCCTGTGGTGTTGCGGCCAGCTCACAAGAAAGCGAGTTGAAGAAAGGAGCTCAGGGGCACTGTAATTCACAAACCTGCAGAGTTATAAATGACAGCTATCGTCCAAAAATATACTGAAGTAAGGCTGCCAAGAGGACTTGAAAGCAGGGCAGAATTGCAGGAAACCGATTTCAGGAGGTAGACAGGAATTGCATTTAAAGCATAGGAAAAGAGGCAGAACGTCCACAATGATGCACTTGGCCAAAAAGGGCGTATGCGTTTTTTCCTGAATATATTCAGGAAAAAACGCATACGCCCTTTTTGGCCAACCAAGCAAGCTTGCAGAGGAAATCTGCACTACAATGAAGTCTCACTTCTCCCCGGTCAAAAGGGCCATCTGAAAAAAGTGTAAAATCCAGAAAGGCAGGAGAGGCCATGGAGAACAGGGAGCCTTGTTATGCTGATGGGCGGGATGTAAATTGCCAACAGCCACTGGGGAGAAATGTATGGTGTTTCCTGAAACATCTAAAAAACAAAGCAACAGAGCCTAGGGCACTTCCACTTATGGTCCTATAGCTTAGGGAAATTAAAATCAAAAAGACACAGCCACCCAAAAATTTGGTACCGCTCTGTTTACAGGAACCTCTTCTGCAGCACAAGTTTAATATGCCAGAGAGCAAATAATGGATAAAGAAGTTGCAGTACTTACGTACAACAGAATACCTCTCAGCAATGAAAACTATGTCACCAGGCCCGTACCAGCATAATGAGTGGATTGAGGCACGGTGATTCTAAGTGAAAAAAGTCACACAGAAAAAGAAACATCATAAGGTACCACTAATACATGGAATGCGAACTTGGCTACACATGAACTGAATTACAAAACAGAACAGGGTCTCATGTTTAGAAAACCAACTTATGCTTGCTTAAGGGGGAAGGTTAGTTGGGGTGCTGCATAAAACCTGTGTTTGAAATTAGCACAGATACCGTTCCATAAGCTAAATATGTAATAGACAAGACCTACCCCTTGCTCAAGGAAATGGACTCAACAATGAGATATCACCTCACACCTGGTAGAATGGGCATCATCAGAAAATCTAGAAACAAAAAATGCTGGAAAGGGTGTGGAGAAATGGAACCCTCTTCCACTATTGTTGGGAATATAAATTGATACAGTCACTATGGAGAACAATATGGAGTTTCTTAAGAAACTAACAGTAGAATTACCATATGATACAGCAATCCCAGTTCTGGACATATACCCAGACAAAACCATAAATCAAAAAGAGACATTCACCACAATGTTCATTGCCTCACTCTTTACAATATCGAGGTAATGGAAGCAACCTAAATGCCCACAGACAGACGAATGCATAAAGCTGTGGTACATATATAAAATGGAATATTACTAAGCCATGAAAAGGAATGAAATTGGGTCATTTGTAGAGACGTCGATGGATCTAGAGAGTGTCATACAGAGTGAAGTAAGTCAGAAAGAGAAAAACAAATCTTGTATATTCATGCATATATGTGGAACCTAGAAAAACTGTACAGGTTAACCATTTTGCAAGGCATAAATAGAGCAACAGATGTAGACAACAAACGTATGGACAACAAGCGGGGAAAGCTGTTGGAGGTTGGTGGTGGGAGGAGTTGAGAGACTGGGATTGGCATGTATACATTTATATGTATAAAATAGATAACCAATAAGAACCTGCTGTATAAAAATATAAAATAAAATTCAAAATTAAAAAGAAATAAAATTTAAAAAAAAAACAGAAAAAACAATTATTCCCTTCACATACATGTATTTATATGAATAAATTATTTCCATGCTTATATCTGTAAATACAAAAAAGAGGAATAAAATCTACCTTGAACCAAAAACGAAAAAGAGAAAAAAAACACAGAACCCACCAGTTCCACAGAGGAAAACCGTATCAGGGCACTTGCTCCAGTTGTAAACAATTCTGAAGTTGGTCAGTGGTGGGGAATCGTCTCCCATTCAGCCAGCAGCCCCCACGCAACAAGCGTCCTCATTGCAAAGCTGGGGCACCGTGCTGAGACATCTGTGAGTAAACGTGAGCTGAGCCCCAGGCCAGTTGCTGCTGAACTATTCCTACCCGTCCCAGGTAAAACACCTGAATTTATACAAGGACTTGAAAGCCTAGAGGAAGGGCCATAGAGCCACACGAGTGACAGCATGCCGGCCGACTTGGTGCCTGCAGGCCAGCCAGGATGGTCCTGGCCCTGGGTGCTCTTCTGGAAGATTTCCATTTCCCTGCCTGAGATACCCGTCCTGTCCCTGCCCCCACTGCTTTTTTCCTTCCTCACCTCTGCCCAGGGAGAAATTCCAGCAGCAGGTATAGGTGACACATCCTCTTCTTTAGCAGGTGGCAGCCTGGCTACTGCTGCAGAAAGTCCAGCAGAGCCCCACTCACACTGGGCCACCCACAAAGCCGTGGCCTCTCACTCCCTCCCACCAGCCCAGCCCCGAGACTGCTGACAGGGCAGAGAAAATGGCATCAGGAACGGCTGCAGGGGCTCTTGCTGCCTGGAGTGGTATTTATATTGATCTCAACCCAGGCACACCTGGGGAGGGCTGGCCGGCACGGTAAGGCTGCCCAGGTCAGCCAATCATCACCCCTCAGGGGCTCACAGTTGCAGAAAATGGAACTTGCTGAACCGGCCAGGTCCAAGGAACAGGTGTGGGCTCTGAGAGTCAGGATAGACAAGGGGCTGCAGCTTTGGCTTGTTTTCTAATGATTTTATCTGGCCCATGAGTGGGAGACAACTTCAAGAAAACCCTCTCCTAATGAGAGGAACCCTGGAGTCAGGGAGAGGAGGGGTGGGTGGTGGTTGGAGACAGAGGCCTGGTGCCCCGGGTGCAGTGGAAGTCTCTGGAAGACCAGGTGGAGGGAGGCCGCACAGAGTGATGCCCAGGGTCACAGACCTGTCGCAGCTGCTGTTTGTTAGTTCAAGTCCTGCTCTGAGGTGCTCTGTGTCAGCTCTGAGCGACAGGTGAGCTGGGGGTGCTCTGCAATGAGGGCTATGTGCACGGTTCCTGTGTGCCCAGCCCTGCCACGGTACCTGCAAGGGTAGCTCTGTATCCTGGGAGGGGCCTGACCATGAGAGCCCCGTGGGCTGGGGTGGGGGTGGGGTACCTGCCCAGGTGAGCTCCATATTCTGGGATTGGTCTGACCACGAGAGCCCCATGGGCTGCTGGGGACTTGGTAAAGGATGTCAGGACAGTCAGTGAAGCCACCGAGGATATACCTCCAGCTGCTCCTAATTCCTACACCCTGCTGGTCATTCTACCAACCACCAGGACATGGTATTCTGTATTAGTCTTCAATGATGCCTTCTTTTGTATTCCATTAGTCCCAGAGTCACAAGAAATTTTGGCTTGTGAGTGGCAGGACTCAACATACAACTAAAACAATACTTCCGGGCCGTCTTGCCCCAAGGGTGCAAAAATTCCCACACCATCTTTGGGGAAAGCTTAGCTAAAGACCTAAAAGTTCTACCTCTGGGAAAGGAAACCCTCCTTCAGTACGCAGACGACATTCTGATCGCCAGCCCTACTAAGGAGGCCTCTGAACTACCAAGCCAATAAAGGATAGAAGTTGTCCAAGAAAAAGCTCAAATATCACAGACTGCAGTGACCTGCCTGGGCTTCGTTCTCACAGAAGGTCGGAGAAGCCCATCCCAGGAAAGGGAAGAAACCATTTTCAGCCTTACCCCTTTCTAAAACTAGAAGACAGCTTAGGGGTTCCTGGGGAGGCCAGGGTTTGCTGCTTCTGGATCCCTAACTACAGTCTACTAGCTGGGCCTCTATATGAAACACTGAAAGGAAAAGATGATGATCCTTTTGAATAGAATCCAGAAGTGGCCTTTCAAGAATGGAAAGAGCAGTCAATTCAGACCCTTGCCCTGGAACTCCCTAATTTAGCTAAACCCTTTGACCTTTACATTCCCGGTGAAAGGTGAATCGCCATTGGAGAATTAGTGCAAAAACTGGGACCACTTGAAATGGAACAATGCAAGAATGCCATCCAGGTAGGATAAACTACGGGCACCAAGGGGCTTGGCCCACTGCCACATCTGGCCAAGATACTGGCGGTATCTAAAAACCTGGAAATCAGCAGCCCCAAAGGCCACCTCCCTCCTAAGGGAAAAGGACCCCACGTGGTGATCCTAACCACCAACCATGCCCTGAACTTGCAGGGTTCGCTCTGTGGGCACACCAACCTCGAGTGAGGAGGCCTTCCAACTCCAACATCCAGAGAGATAACCGGGGGCAACAGGGCACCATGACGACTCGTGTGAACATCACTTGACCTGGAGTTTCTCTCATAAAACAACAAGAGTGTGTCCCAAAAGAGTAGACTACTGCTTGCAGGACATACTGCACCCAGAGGGGAGCTAATAATCTTGGCGGGGAAACCGTATATCACACTGTCACCATAGAAAAGCCTACAGACACCGTGATGATGGTGGCCAATGAGACTGGCTGGACTCCTGTTTACTTCAAAAGGCTGTTGACTCAGTGGCCATCATGGTCCTTGATCACCACTGACCCTGGACTGTCTGGGATTTGAGCGGGCAGGGCTCTGACACCTGGTGCTGTTTGTACATTAATTCAGGGACCTAATTGAAGAAAGCGCAGACTACTGGTCAGAGCATCTAGGCTGGCAGAAACGGTCAGCCTAAGGTGGCCGAACAAATGTGGGGCGGGGTGAAACAGGTTCCCACAGCGTCTCTGCACATCTCTTTCCTGGACCCTTAAAGGTCATTAGAATCTATAACACTTCCAATGCTGGTGCTCAGG
The DNA here is from genome assembly GCF_937001465.1 of Orcinus orca. Taxonomy (NCBI): domain Eukaryota; kingdom Metazoa; phylum Chordata; class Mammalia; order Artiodactyla; family Delphinidae; genus Orcinus; species Orcinus orca. Next base: position 197,690 of record NW_026043836.1, on the reverse strand, counting down.
TGGACGAGCAGGGAGGCAGGGGGCCTGGGGACAATCAACGTCACCTGGAGGCTGCTGGGGAGAAGCTCTGACCCTCGCCCCCGGGTATGAGGGCTCCCAACTCAGCACTCAGCAGTTACAGAAGAAGGGTCTGCACCCTCAGCACTCCAAGAATGAGGAACGGGACAAAAGGCAGAGGAGGGGTTTGTCCCCAGCAAAGCCCATTAAAAATCCCTGGGAGATAAAAATAGAATCTGGGCAATAAAGTCAAGTCTAACCTTTTTTATCCTTTGTGCTTTGTCTAATTTCATGTGCTCCTAGGGTCCCGCATGCAGAGGTTCCACACCCGGCACTTCAGACCAGATTTCCTAGTGCAGAATGGCTGGGACGACACCTCAGCTCCTGGGGCCCAGTGCAGACTCCGCGATATAGAGCCTGAGCTGCAGCCAACCCGGCCCTCAAGAGCTCCGCCCCCTCCCTCCCACTGACTCTGACAGGATCTCTACACAACAGCCCAGCCCACAGCCCACGGGGTAGTGCATGTTCTCACCTCTCCATTCTCTGATCAAAATATAAAGTTTCCTTTGCTTGTGAACCAAACTCAGTCTCGATCTGTTGGCCCCAATGACACTGGGCAGGGGGACACTTGTTGGGGTCCACTCTGGAGGATCAGTAACAGAAATTGAGACTATTGTAACCTCAATGAACAGATGTGTGAGCCAAACTGTAGTTAACATAGAACAGTGTATAAGGCTCGGGTAAAATAAGATGTTTCTAACACTTCCATTTGATATTTCCATCACTTTATTATAAGCAAGTTCAGTGAAAAGGTCTGTCTTATTTGTCAGGTCAATATTAGAGAAACGAAGTGATTTCTTTCCAAGGATGTACATCTAATAATCTTGGTTAAAGCTTCAATCTTGTTTTAAATGCTTTTCCATTGAAAATGATACCTCTCTTTCAGCTCCCCCATTTCTGAGAAGTATAAAATCTTATAATTTATTATTACCAAAGGGGAAAGGTGGGAGGAGGGATAAATTAACAGTTTGGGATTAACACATACACACTGCTATGTATAAAATAGATCATCAACAAGGAACTACTGTATAGCACAGGGAACTACACTCAACATTTTGTAATAACCTATAAGGGGAAATAATCTGGAAAAGAATAGATATTTTTATTGACATCATCTATCAATGACAGTTAAAGTGTAACCTAAGGGAAGCTGGTGGTGAGTGCTTCTGACCCTGAAGACTTCAATCGTCTAAAGTTTGGACTCTGCCTACTTCCCAAGGCCCTTAATGAACATATGTGTAGCCATAGCTTAAAAAATTCCCCAGTTTGGGTTTTGGGCAGACACTGATTTTGAAAAAGCCCTGGTATTCTCCTTACATGAATGGGACTCTTCCTACTGCTAAAACATGTCTGTCACACACAGAGGATGGTATACCGTCTGATCGGGAAGAGTTTGGAAAAGGCATCTCATCTCCTCATCTCCTGGTGCTCGGGTTCACCCCTCCAGCGTCTTTACTAACAGTCTCCCCACTTGGAGATGTCAGCACTGTCAACATCCTGTTGCGTACAGTTTGGAATTTGTCCAGAGGATGAAGCGGAAGGATGAGGAACAATGAGAGACAAGTCCTAGGTGTTCAGACAGGCACATGTCGCTCTAATTTCCAATCAGGAAGACGAATTGACCAAAGGTTAGGGTTGCCCATGGAAACAGTATAGGGCTTGAGGAAATCCCGCTGCTTTGTGGCCAGTTCCCATAAACGCAAGTTGAACAATGGAACTCAGGGGCAGTAAAATTCATGAAACTGCAGAGTTGAAAATATCCATCACTGAAAAATGTCTTGAGGAAAGTCAGAGAAAAGGACTTGTAAGCAAGGGAGAATGGCAGGAAAGGGATCTGAGGAGGTAGAAAGGACTCGCCATTAAGCACAAGAAAAGGAGCTGAACATTGCCAACATTGCAGTTGGCCAAAAAGGGTGTATGCGTTTTTTTCTGTATATATTCAAGAAAAGGGCATACACTTTTTTAGCCAAGCAAACAGGTGGGCACTGGAAGTCAATACTACAAAAGATATCACTTCGCATCAGTCAGAAGAGCCATCCTCATAAAGCGTAAACAACAGAAATGCAGGACAGGGCAAGGAGAAGAGGGAGCCCTGTGAGACTTATAGTGGAAATGTATATTGCCAACGGCCATTCTGGAGAAGTGTATTGTGTTTACTAAAGCATCTAAAAAATGAGCTACAGAGCATAGGGCAATTGCACTCATGGGCGTATATCTTGGGAAAAACAAAAATCGAGAGGACACAGGCACCCCAAAGTTTACCCCCTCTCTGTTTAAAAGATCCTCGACTAGGATATAACTTAAATGTCTCTGGAGGGAAAAAATGGATAGAGATGTGGTACTTAGGTAGAGTGGAATATTATTCAGCCTGGAAATCAATGAACTATGGCCAGTTGTAACAACTCCGGAGGAGTTACGTATGATCTTTCTAAGTGACATAATTCAAAAAGAAAAGACACATATCATAAGATATCACTTAAAGGTGGAATCCAAAATGGCTACACATGAAATAAATTACAAAACAAAACCATAGTCAAATATGTAGAAAACACGCATAAGGCTGCTAAACGGGAAAGGTGGGGAGGGGTGAGGCATCATCCAGGAGGTTGAAATTAGCAAAGATACCATTCCAAATACCAAACTGATAATCAACAAGGCCCACATGGTAGCTAAAAGAACTGCACTCAGCACACTCAAGTCACCGGAAAAGAATATATACGACTGGTAAGAATCTGAAAAAGAATTTACTGATGTCTCTTGTACGTGAATCAAGTGGATGTACAGCAGCAAGAAACAGAGCTTTGAAAATCAGCTGTAACCAATATAGTAATAAATTGAAAAAAATAAATGACAGAGAGACAGAGAAAACCTCTTACAACTTTTCCTCAGGGACGGTGATGCAACATGGATTGAACACATCTAGACCCACAGCAGGATGAGACATAAGGCTGGAAACTGTTTGCACTAAGAGAAATGTGAGGTTGGGTGAGGAAATGCACACCCTTTAAAGTAATACTACCTGGTACCCATTCAATGGGTCCCAAATCTGCAGGTTCAAGGGATCTTCCTACAGCTAAAACATGCATGGAAAACCCAGAGGACTGTACACCATGTGATCGGGAGATGTGTCTAAAATGCAGCTCATTTATCCTCTCCTGGTGCTCCTGTTCACCATTCTGGCCACGTTACTTAGAATCTCTCCACTTGGAGAATCAGCACATTTAAACTTCTGTTTCACACATTTTGCAAATTGTGAGGAGGATGAACGGGAAGAGGGGGAACCAATGAGAGAATAGTTGTAGGGGTTTGGATGGGCACATATCACTCTAATTTCCCATTAAGAATAAGAATTGAAAAAAGGCTCAGCCCACCTCGCCGGAGCCAAAATAGGTCCTGAAGCAATTCTGTGGGTTTGAGCCCAGCTCACAAAAGAGCAACTTAAGAAATGGAGCTCAGGGTCACTGCAATTCACAAACCTGCAGAGTTATAAATGAAAACTAACGTCCAAAAATATGTTGAGGTAAGGCAAAGAAGAGGATCTGAATGCAAGACAGAATTGCAAGAAACAGATTTCAAGAGATAGATTGGACTCGTCTTTAAAGCACATGAAAAGCGGCAGAATTTCGACAATGATGCAGTTGGCCCAAAAGGGCGTATGCGTTTTTTCCTGATTATAACCAGGAAAAAACACATACGCACTTTATGGGCAACGAAGCAAGCAAGCAATGCAAATGTGCACAACAAAGAAGTCTCATTTCCCACTGGTCAAAAGGGCCATCCTAAAAATTTGTAAAAACCAGAAATGCAGGACAGGCCATGGAGAACAGGGAGCCTTTATACGCTGATGGGCAGTGTGTGAACTGCCGAGAGCCACTCTGGAGAAGTGTATGGTGGTTCCTAAATCATCTAGAAAACAGAGCTACAGAGCATAGGACACTTCCAATCATGGGAGTATATCTAGGGAAGTCTAAAAATCAACAAGACACAAGCACACCACAGTTTAGGGCTACTCTGTTTACAAGAACCTCAACTTCAGTACACCTTAAATATCCCAGGAAAGAGAACAATGGATAAAGAAGATGTGGTACTTATGTACAATGGAATATCTCTTCACCATGAAATCAATGTAATAAGGCTAGTAGAAGGATAAAGAGTGGATTTAGGTCCGATAATACTACTTGAAATAAGTCAAACAGAAAAAGAAACATATCATAAGATATCACTTATAGAGGGAGGGTAAATATGGCTGCACAAGAAATGAATTACAGAACAGAACAGTGTCTCACATTTAGAAAACACACTTATGTCAGCTTAAGGGGAAAGGAGAGGTGGGGTGATGCATAAAACCAGAGTTTGAAATTAGCACAGATACCGTTCAATAAACCAAATAGATATTAGACAAGATCTACACCTTGCTCAATGAACTGGCCTCAACACACCTTATAAACCACAGAGAAATATATCTGAGTAATAAGAATCTTAAAATCCATGTATTGGGCTTCCCTGGTGGCACAGTGGTTGAGAGTCCGCCTGCCGATGCAGGGGACGCGGGTTCGTGCCCTGGTCCGGGAGGATCCCATGTGCCGCGGAGTGGCTGGGCCCGTGAGCCATGGCCGCTGAGCCTGCGCGTCCGGAGCCTGTGCTCCGCGGCGGGAGAGGCCACAACAGTGAGAGGCCCACGTATCGCAAAAGAAAAAAAAAAATCCATGTATTGATATATCTCCATAAGGGAATCAAGTGTGTGCAGAGCGGCACAAACACAGCAGTGAAAATGAGCTAAACCCCATTATAGAAATAAATTTTAAAAACAAAACGCAGAAACAATGAAAGAGAGAAAAATTCTTACAAAATTTGCTCAGGGGCTGTGATGCAACCTGGATTGACCACATATAAACCCACAGCTGGATAACACATAAGGCTGGACACTTGGGGCTGAGAGGATTGGTGAGTTTTGGTGAGCAACTGCCAAAAGTTTAATGCAATACTTCATGCTACTCATTCCAAGGGTCCCAACAATCCAGGTTGAAGGGAATCTTCCTACAGCTAAACCATGCTTGGGAAACCCAGCGACTGGTATACCATATGATCGGGAAAGGTTTCTAAAACGCACCTCATTTTTCCTCTCCTGGGGCTCTGGATCGACATTCCAGCCACTTTACTAACAACATCCTCACATGGAGAGTCAATGCCTTTAAGTTCTGGTATCGCACAGTCTGCAGTTAGTGCGGAGGATGAATGGGAATAGGGGGAACCAGTGAGAAACAAGCTGTAGCGGTTTCAATGGGCACATGTCACTCTAATTTCACATCAGTAAGAAGAATAAACCAAAGGCACAGCAAGGTGCCCCAGAAGAAGAATAGGGCCTGAAGGAATCCTGTGGTTATGAGGCAAGATCACAAAAATATGAGCTGAAAAATGGAGCTAAGGGCCACTGCAATTCAAAAACGTGCAGAGTTATAAAGGCCAACTATTTTCAAAAAATATATTGAGGTAAGGCTATGAAGAGGCATTGAAAGCAAGGCAGAATTGCAGGAAACCTATTTCAGGAGGTAGACAGGAATTGCATTTAAAGCATAGGAAAAGAGGCAGAACGTCCACAATGCTGCACTTGGCCAAAAAGGGCGTATGCGTTTTTTCCTGAATATATTCAGGAAAAAACGCATACGCACTTTTTGGCCAACCAAGCAAGCTTGCAAAGGAAATCTGCACTACAAGGAAGTCTCACTTCCCCCCAGTCAAAAGGGCCATCTGAAAAAATAGTAAAATCCAGAAAGGCAGGACAGGCAATGGAGAACTGGGAGCTTTGTTATGCTGATGGGTGGGATGTAAATTGCCAACAGCCACTCGGGAGAAGTGTATGGTGTTTCCTGAAACATCTAAAACACAAAGCAACAGAGCCTAGGGCACTTCCACTTATGGTCCTATAGCTTAGGGAAATTAAAATCAAAAAGACACAGCCACCCCAAAGTTTGGGACAGCTCTGTTTACAAGAACCTCGTTTACGGTACAATTTCAATATCGCAGAAAGCGAAAAAGCTATGGATTGCTATGTCTCCAAAAGAGAATCAAGCGTGTGTACAGGGGGATAAATGCAGCAGTGATAGGATTTGAGAGGTTCGGTGAGAAAATGAAGACCCTTTGAAGTCATATTGCATGGTACCCATTCCACGGGTCTCAACTCTCCAGGTTTAAGGGATTCTTCCTTCAGCTAACACATGCATGTGGAACCCAGACTATGATCAACCGTTTGATCGGGAGACGTGTTCAAATATGTCTCAGTTCTCGTCCCCTGGTACTCGGGTGCAACTTTCCAGACGCTTTACTAACACTCTCCCGACTTGGAGAGTCAGTGCCTTTAACCTCCTGTTTGGCCCAGTTTGCAATTTCTGCGGAAGATGAACAGGAATAGGGAGAACCAATGAGAGACTAGCTGGAGGTGTCTGGACGGGCAAATTTAACTCTCATTTCCCACCAGGAAGAGGAATTAACCAACGGCTCACCGTGCCATGCCAGAACAAGATTAGGGCCTGAAGCAATCCTGCGGTGTTGCTGCCAGCTCACAAGAAAGCGAGTTGAAGAAAGGAGCTCAGGGGCACTGTAATTCACAAACCTGCAGAGTTATAAATGACAGCTATGGTCCAAAAATATACTGAAGTAAGGCTGCCAAGAGGACTTGAAAGCGGGGCAGAATTGCAGGAAACCGATTTCAGGAGGTGGACTGGAATTGCATTTAAAGCATAGGAAAAGAGGCAGAACGTCCACAATGATGCACTTGGCCAAAAAGGGCGTATGCGTTTTTTCCTGAATATATTCAGGAAAAAACGCATACGCACTTTTTGGCCAACCAAGCAAGCTTGCAAAGGAAATCTGCACTACAATGAAGTCTCAGTTTCCCCCGGTGAAAAGGGCCATCTGAAAAAGTGTAAAATCCAGAAAGGCAGGACAGGCCATGGAGAACTGGGAGCCTAGTTATGCTGATGGGCGGGATGTATATTGCCAACAGCCACTTGGGAGAAGTGTATGGTGTTTCTTGAAACATCTAAAAAACAAAGCAACAGAGCCTAGGGCACTTCCACTTATGGCCCTATAGATTAGGGAAATTAAAATCAAAAAGACACAGCCACCCCTAAGTTTGGGACGGCTCTGTTTACAAGAACCTCGTTTACGGTACAAGTTCAATTTCGCAGAAAGTGAAAAATGGATAAAGAATTTGTGGTACTTACGTACAATGCAATATCACTCAGCAATGAAATCTACATCATGAGGCCCGTAGCAGCATAATGAGTGGATTCAGGTATGATGATTCTAACTGAAATAAGTCACACAGGAAAAGAAACATCATAAGATATCACTAATACACGGAATGTAAACTTGGCTACACAGGAACTGGATTACAAAACAGAACAGGGTCTCAAATTTAGAAAACCAACTTATGCTTGCTTAAGGGGAAAGGTGAGTTGGGGTGCTGCATAAAACCAGAGATTGAAATGAGCACAGATAAAGTTCCTTAAGCCAAATATGTAATAGACAAGAGCTACTCCTTGCTCAACGAAATGGACTCAACACCCCATATTAAACGCCTAAGAATGTACCTGACTAGTAAGTATCTTAAAACCTGTGGATTGCTATGTCTCTGAAAGAGAATCAAGCATGTGTACAGGGGCATAAACGCAGCAGTGATAGGATTGGAGAGGTTCGGTGAGCAAATGAAGACCCTTTGAAGTCATATTACATGGTACCCGTTCCACGGGTCTCAACTCTCCAGGTTTAAGGGATTCTTCCTTCAGCTAAAGCATGCATGTGGAACCCAGAGTATGATCAACCGTGTGATCGGGAGACGTGTTCCAATATGTCTCAGTTCTCGTCCCCGGGTACTCGGGTGCAACATTCCAGATGCTTTACTAACACTCTCGCGACTTGGAGAGTCAGTGCCTTTAACCTCCTGTTTGGCCCAGTTTGCAATTTCTGCGGAAGATGAAGAGGAATAGGGAGAACCAATGAGAGACTAGCTGGAGGTGTCTGGACGGGCAAATTTAACTCTCATTTCCCACCAGGTAGAGGAATAATCCAAAGGCTCAGCGTGCCGTGCCGGAACCAGATTAGGGCCTGAAGCAACCCTGCGGTGTTGCGGCCAGCTCACAAGAAAGCGAGTTGAAGAAAGGAGCTCAGGGGCACTGTAATTCACACACCTGCAGAGTTATAAATGACAGCTATCGTCCAAAAATATACTGAAGTAAGGCTGCCAAGAGGACTTGAAAGTGGGGCAGAATTGCAGGATACCAATTTCAGGAGGTACACTGGAATTGCATTTAAAGCATAGGAAAAGAGGCAGAACGTCGACAATGATGCACTTGGCCAAAAAGGGCATATGCGTTTTTTCCTGAATATATTCAGGAAAAAACGCATATGCCCTTTTTGGCCAACCAAGCAAGCTTGCAAAGGAAATCTGCACTACAATGAAGTCTCACTTCCCCCTGGTCAAAAGTGCCATCTGTAAAAAGTGTAAAATCCAGACAGGCAGGACAGGCCATGGAGAACTGGGAGCCTTGTTATGCTGATGGGCGGGATGTAAATTGCCAACAGCCACTCGGGAGAAGTGTATGGTGTTTCCTGAAACATCTAAAACACAAAGCAACAGAGCCTAGGGCACTTCCACTTATGGTCCTATAGCTTAGGGAAATTAAAATCAAAAAGACACAGCCACCCCAAAGTTTGGGACGGCTCTATTTACAAGAACCTCGTTTATGGTACAAGTTCAATATCGCAGAAAGTGAAAAATGGATAAAGAATTTGTGCTACTTACGTACAATGCAATATCACTCAGCAATGAAATCTATGTCATCAGGCCTGTAGCAGCATAGTGAGTGGATTCAGGTATGACGATTCTAACTGAAATAAGTCACACAGAAAAAGAAACATCATAAGATATCACTAACACACGGAATGTAAACTTGGCTACACAGAAACTGAATTACAAAAAAGAACAGGGTCTCAAATTTAGAAAACCAACTTATGCTTGCTTAAGGGGAAAGGTGAGTTGGGGTGCTGCATAAAACCAGAGATTGAAATGAGCACAGATAAAGTTCCTTAAGACAAATATGTAATAGACAAGAGCTACTCCTTGCTCAACTAAATGGACTCAAAACCCCATATTAAACGCCTAATAATGTACCAGACTAGTCAGTATCTTAAAACCTATGGATTGCTATGTCTCTGAAAGAGAATCAAGCGTGAGTACAGGGGCATAAACGCAGCAGTGAGAGGATTGGAGAGGTTCGGTGTGCAAATGAAGACCCTTTGAAGTCATATTGCATGGTACCCATTCCACGGGTCTCAACTCTCCAGGTTTAAGGGATTCTTCCTTCAGCTAAAACATGCATGTGGAACCCAGAGTATGATCAACCGTGTGATCGGGAGACGTGTTCAAATATGTCTCAGTTTTCGACCCCTGGTACTCGGGTGCAACTTTTCAGACGCTGTACTAACACTCTCCCGACTTGGAGTGTCAGTGCCTTTAACCTCCTGTTTGGCCCAGTTTGCAATTTCTGCGGAAGATGAACAGGAATAGGGAGAACCAATGAGAGACTAGCTGGAGGTGTCTGGACGGGCAAATTTAACTCTCATTTCCCACCAGGAAGAGGAATTAACCAACGGCTCACCGTGCCATGCCAGAACAAGATTAGGGCCTGAAGCAATCCTGCGGTGTTGCTGCCAGCTCACAAGAAAGCGAGTTGAAGAAAGGAGCTCAGGGGCACTGTAATTCACAAACCTGCAGAGTTATAAATGACAGCTAATGTCCAAAAATATACTGAAGTAAGGCTGCCAAGAGGACTTGAAAGCGGGGCAGAATTGCAGGAAACCGATTTCAGGAGGTGGACTGGAATTGCATTTAAAGCATAGGAAAAGAGGCAGAACGTCCACAATGATGCACTTGGCCAAAAAGGGCGTATTCATTTTTTCCTGAATATATTCAGGAAAAAATGCATACGCACTTTTTGGCCAACCAAGCAAGCTTGCAAAGGAAATCTGCACTACAATGAAGTCTCACTTCCCCCTGGTCAAGAGGGTCATCTGAAAAAAGTGTAAAATCCAGAAAGGCAGGACAGGCCATGGAGAACTGGGAGCCTTGTTATGCTGATGGGCGGGATGTAAATTGCCAACAGCCACTCGGGAGAAGTGTATGGTGTTTCCTGAAACATCTAAAAAACAAAGCAACAGAGCCTAGGGCACTTCCTCATATGGTCCTATAGCTTAGGGAAATTAAAATCAAAAAGACACAGCCACCCCAAAGTTTGGGACGGCTCTGTTTACAAGAACCTCGTTTACGGTACAAGTTCAATTTCGCAGAAAGTGAAAAATGGATAAAGAATTTGTGGTACTTACGTACAATGCAATATCACTCAGCAATGAAATCTATGTTATCAGGCCCGTAGCAGCATAATGAGTGGATTCAGGTATGATGATTCTAACTGAAATAAGTCACACAGAAAAAGAAACATCATAAGATATCACTAATACACGGAATGTAAACTTGGCTACACAGGAACTGGATTACAAAACAGTACAGGGTCTCAAATTTAGAAAACCAACTTATGCTTGCTTAAGGGGAAAGGTGAGTTGGGGTGCTGCATAAAACCAGAGATTGAAATGAGCACAGATAAAGTTCCTTAAGCCAAATATGTAATAGACAAGAGCTACTCCTTGCTCAATGAAATGGACTCAACACCCCATATTAAACGCCTAAGAATGTACCTGACTAGTAAGTATCTTAAAACCTATGGATTGCTATGTCTCTGAAAGAGAATCAAGCATGTGTACAGGGGCATAAACGCAGCAGTGATAGGATTGGAGAGGTTCGGTGAGCAAATGAAGACCCTTTGAAGTCATATTACATGGTACCCGTTCCACGGGTCTCAACTCTCCAGGTTTAAGGGATTCTTCCTTCAGCTAAAGCATGCATGTGGAACCCAGAGTATGATCAACCGTGTGATCGGGAGACGTGTTCCAATATGTCTCAGTTCTCGTCCCCGGGTACTCGGGTGCAACATTCCAGATGCTTTACTAACACTCTCCCGAGTTGGAGAGTGAGTGCCTTTAACCTCCTGTTTGGCCCAGTTTGCAATTTCTGCGGAAGATGAACAGGAATAGGGAGAACCAATGAGAGACTAGCTGGAGGTGTCTGGACGGGCAAATTTAACTCTCATTTCCCACCAGGTAGAGGAATTATCCAAAGGCTCAGCGTGCCGTGCCGGAACCAGATTAGGGCCTGAAGCAATCCTGCGGTGTTGCGGCCAGCTCACAAGAAAGCGAGTTGAAGAAAGGCACTCAGGGGCACTGTAATTCACACACCTGCAGAGTTATAAATGACAGCTATCGTCCAAAAATATACTGAAGTAAGGTTGCCAAGAGGACTTGAAAGTGGGGCAGAATTGCAGGATACCAATTTCAGGAGGTACACTGGAATTGCATTTAAAGCATAGGAAAAGAGGCAGAACGTCCACAATGATGCACTTGGCCAAAAAGGGCATATGCGTTTTTTCCTGAATATATTCAGGAAAAAACGCATATGCCCTTTTTGGCCAACCAAGCAAGCTTGCAAAGGAAATCTGCACTACAATGAAGTCTCACTTCCCCCTGGTCAAAAGTGCCATCTGAAAAAAGTGTAAAATCCAGAAAGGCAGGACAGGCCATGGAGAACTGGGAGCCTTGTTATGCTGATGGGTGGGATGTAAATTGCCAACAGCCACTCGGGAGAAGTGTATGGTGTTTCCTGAAACATCTAAAAAACAAAGCAACAGAGCCTAGGGCACTTCCACTTATGGTCCTATAGCTTAGGGAAATTAAAATCAAAAAGACACAGCCACCCCAAAGTTTGGGACGGCTCTGTTTACAAGAACCTCGTTTATGGTACAAGTTCAATATCGCAGAAAGTGAAAAATGGATAAAGAATTTGTGCTACTTACGTACAATGCAATATCACTCAGCAATGAAATCTATGTCATCAGGCCTGTAGCAGCATAGTGAGTGCATTCAGGTATGAGGATTCTAACTGAAATAAGTCACACAGAAAAAGAAACATCATAAGATACCACTAATACACGGAATGTAAACTTGGCTACACAGAAAGTGAATTACAAAAAAGAACAGGGTCTCAAATTTAGAAAACCAACTTATGCTTGCTTAAGGGGAAAGGTGAGTTGGGGTGCTGCATAAAACCAGAGATTGAAATGAGCACAGATAAAGTTCCTTAAGACAAATATGTAATAGACAAGAGCTACTCCTTGCTCAACGAAATGGACTCAAAACCCCATATTAAACGCCTAATAATGTACCAGACTAGTCAGTATCTTAAAACCTATGGATTGCTATGTCTCTGAAAGAGAATCAAGCGTGAGTACAGGGGCATAAACGCAGCAGTGAGAGGATTGGAGAGGTTCGGTGTGCAAATGAAGACCCTTTGAAGTCATATTGCATGGTACCCATTCCACGGGTCTCAACTCTCCAGGTTTAAGGGATTCTTCCTTCAGCTAAAACATGCATGTGGAACCCAGAGTATGATCAACCGTGTGATCGGGAGACGTGTTCAAATATGTCTCAGTTTTCGACCCCTGGTACTCGGGTGCAACTTTTCAGACGCTGTACTAACACTCTCCCGACTTGGAGAGTCAGTGCCTTTAACCTCCTGTTTGGCCCAGTTTGCAATTTCTGCGGAAGATGAACAGGAATAGGGAGAACCAATGAGAGACTAGCTGGAGGTGTCTGGACGGGCAAATTTAACTCTCATTTCCCACCAGGAAGAGGAATTAACCAACGGCTCACCGTGCCATGCCAGAACAAGATTAGGGCCTGAAGCAATCCTGCGGTGTTGCTGCCAGCTCACAAGAAAGCGAGTTGAAGAAAGGAGCTCAGGGGCACTGTAATTCACAAACGTGCAGAGTTATAAATGACAGCTATCGTCCAAAAATATACTGAAGCAAGGCTGCCAAGAGGACTTGAAAGCGGGGCAGAATTGCAGGAAACCGATTTCAGGAGGTGGACTGGAATTGCATTTAAAGCATAGGAAAAGAGGCAGAACGTCCACAATGATGCACTTGGCCAAAAAGGGCGTATGCGTTTTTTCCTGAATATATTCAGGAAAAAACGCATACGCACTTTTTGGCCAACCAAGCAAGCTTGCAAAGGAAATCTGCACTACAATGAAGTCTCACTTCCCCCCGGTCAAGAGGGCCATCTGAAAAAAGTGTAAAATCCAGAAAGGCAGGACAGGCCATGGAGAACTGGGAGCCTTGTTATGCTGATGGGCGGGATGTAAATTGCCAACAGCCACTCGGGAGAAGTGTATGGTGTTTCCTGAAACATCTAAAAAACAAAGCAACAGAGCCTAGGGCACTTCCACTTATGGTCCTATAGCTCAGGGAAATTAAAATCAAAAAGACACAGCCACCCCAAAGTTTGGGATGGCTCTGTTTACAAGAACCTCGTTTATGGTACAAGTTCAATATCGCAGAAAGTGAAAAATGGATAAAGAATTTGTGCTACTTACGTACAATGCAATATCACTCAGCAATGAAATCTATGTCATCAGGCCTGTAGCAGCATAGTGAGTGGATTCAGGTATGACGATTCTAACTGAAATAAGTCACACAGAAAAAGAAACATCATAAGATATCACTAATACACGGAATGTAAACTTGGCTACACAGAAACTGAATTACAAAAAAGAACAGGGTCTCAAATTTAGAAAACCAACTTATGCTTGCTTAAGGGGAAAGGTGAGTTGGGGTGCTGCATAAAACCAGAGATTGAAATGAGCACAGATAAAGTTCCTTAAGACAAATATGTAATAGACAAGAGCTACTCCTTGCTCAACTAAATGGACTCAAAACCCCATATTAAACGCCTAATAATGTACCAGACTAGTCAGTATCTTAAAACCTATGGATTGCTATGTCTCTGAAAGAGAATCAAGCGTGAGTACAGGGGCATAAACGCAGCAGTGAGAGGATTGGAGAGGTTCGGTGTGCAAATGAAGACCCTTTGAAGTCATATTGCATGGTACCCATTCCACGGGTCTCAACTCTCCAGGTTTAAGGGATTCTTCCTTCAGCTAAAACATGCATGTGGAACCCAGAGTATGATCAACCGTGTGATCGGGAGACGTGTTCAAATATGTCTCAGTTTTCGACCCCTGGTACTCGGGTGAAACTTTTCAGACGCTGTACTAACACTCTCCCGACTTGGAGAGTCAGTGCCTTTAACCTCCTGTTTGGCCCAGTTTGCAATTCCTGCGGAAGATGAACAGGAATAGGGAGAACCAATGAGAGACTAGCTGGAGGTGTCTGGACGGGCAAATTTAACTCTCATTTCCCACCAGGAAGAGGAATTAACCAACGGCTCACCGTGCCATGCCAGAACAAGATTAGGGCCTGAAGCAATCCTGCGGTGTTGCTGCCAGCTCACAAGAAAGCGAATTGAAGAAAGGAGCTCAGGGGCACTGTAATTCACAAACCTGCAGAGTTATAAATGACAGCTATTGTCCAAAAATATACTGAAGTAAGGCTGCCAAGAGGACTTGAAAGCGGGGCAGAATTGCAGGAAACCGATTTCAGGAGGTGGACTGGAATTGCATTTAAAGCATAGGAAAAGAGGCAGAACGTCCACAATGATGCACTTGGCCAAAAAGGGCGTATGCGTTTTTTCCTGAATATATTCAGGAAAAAACGCATACGCACTTTTTGGCCAACCAAGCAAGCTTGCAAAGGAAATCTGCACTACAATGAAGTCTCACTTCCCCCCGGTCAAGAGGGTCATCAGAAAAAAGTGTAAAATCCAGAAAGGCAGGACAGGCCATGGAGAACTGGGAGCCTTGTTATGCTGATGGGTGGGATGTAAATTGCCAACAGCCACTCGGGAGAAGTGTATGGTGTTTCCTGAAACATCTAAAAAACAAAGCAACAGAGCCTAGGGCACTTCCTCATATGGTCCTATAGCTTAGGGAAATTAAAATCAAAAAGACACAGCCACCCCAAAGTTTGGGACGGCTCTGTTTACAAGAACCTCGTTTACGGTACAAGTTCAATTTCGCAGAAAGTGAAAAATGGATAAAGAATTTGTGGTACTTACGTACAATGCAATATCACTCAGCAATGAAATCTATGTCATCAGGCCCGTAGCAGCATAATGAGTGGATTCAGGTATGATGATTCTAACTGAAATAAGTCACACAGAAAAAGAAACATCATAAGATATCACTAATACACGGAATGTAAACTTGGCTACACAGGAACTGGATTACAAAACAGAACAGGGTCTCAAATTTAGAAAACCAACTTATGCTTGCTTAAGGGGAAAGGTGAGTTGGGGTGCTGCATAAAACCAGAGATTGAAATGAGCACAGATAAAGTTCCTTAAGCCAAATATGTAATAGACAAGAGCTACTCCTTGCTCAACGAAATGGACCCAACACCCCATATTAAATGCCTAAGAATGTACCTGACTAGTAAGTATCTTAAAACCTATGGATTGCTATGTCTCTGAAAGAGAATCAAGCATGTGTACAGGGGCATAAACGCAGCAGTGATAGGATTGGAGAGGTTCGGTGAGCAAATGAAGACCCTTTGAAGTCATATTACATGGTACCCGTCCACGGGTCTCAACTCTCCAGGTTTAAGGGATTCTTCCTTCAGCTAAAGCATGCATGTGGAACCCAGAGTATGATCAACCGTGTGATCGGGAGACGTGTTCCAATATGTCTCAGTTCTCGTCCCCGGGTACTCGGGTGCAACATTCCAGATGCTTTACTAACACTCTCCCGAGTTGGAGAGTGAGTGCCTTTAACCTCCTGTTTGGCCCAGTTTGCAATTTCTGCGGAAGATGAACAGGAATAGGGAGAACCAATGAGAGACTAGCTGGAGGTGTCTGGACGGGCAAATTTAACTCTCATTTCCCACCAGGTAGAGGAATTATCCAAAGGCTCAGCGTGCCATGCCGGAACCAGATTAGGGCCTGAAGCAATCCTGCGGTGTTGCGGCCAGCTCACAAGAAAGCGAGTTGAAGAAAGGCACTCAGGGGCACTGTAATTCACACACCTGCAGAGTTATAAATGACAGCTATCGTCCAAAAATATACTGAAGTAAGGTTGCCAAGAGGACTTGAAATTGGGGCAGAATTGCAGGATACCAATTTCAGGAGGTACACTGGAATTGCATTTAAAGCATAGGAAAAGAGGCAGAACGTCCACAATGATGCACTTGGCCAAAAAGGGCATATGCGTTTTTTCCTGAATATATTCAGGAAAAAACGCATATGCCCTTTTTGGCCAACCAAGCAAGCTTGCAAAGGAAATCTGCACTACAATGAAGTCTCACTTCCCCCTGGTCAAAAGTGCCATCTGAAAAAAGTGTAAAATCCAGAAAGGCAGGACAGGCCATGGAGAACTGGGAGCCTTGTTATGCTGATGGGTGGGATGTAAATTGCCAACAGCCACTCGGGAGAAGTGTATGGTGTTTCCTGAAACATCTAAAAAACAAAGCAACAGAGCCTAGGGCACTTCCACTTATGGTCCTATAGCTTAGGGAAATTAAAATCAAAAAGACACAGCCACCCCAAAGTTTGGGACGGCTCTGTTTACAAGAACCTCGTTTATGGTACAAGTTCAATATCGCAGAAAGTGAAAAATGGATAAAGAATTTGTGCTACTTACGTACAATGCAATATCACTCAGCAATGAAATCTATGTCATCAGGCCTGTAGCAGCATAGTGAGTGGATTCAGGTATGAGGATTCTAACTGAAATAAGTCACACAGAAAAAGAAACATCATAAGATACCACTAATACACGGAATGTAAACTTGGCTACACAGAAAGTGAATTACAAAAAAGAACAGGGTCTCAAATTTAGAAAACCAACTTATGCTTGCTTAAGGGGAAAGGTGAGTTGGGGTGCTGCATAAAACCAGAGATTGAAATGAGCACAGATAAAGTTCCTTAAGACAAATATGTAATAGACAAGAGCTACTCCTTGCTCAACGAAATGGACTCAAAACCCCATATTAAACGCCTAATAATGTACCAGACTAGTCAGTATCTTAAAACCTATGGATTGCTATGTCTCTGAAAGAGAATCAAGCGTGAGTACAGGGGCATAAACGCAGCAGTGAGAGGATTGGAGAGGTTCGGTGTGCAAATGAAGACCCTTTGAAGTCATATTGCATGGTACCCATTCCACGGGTCTCAACTCTCCAGGTTTAAGGGATTCTTCCTTCAGCTAAAGCATGCATGTGGAACCCAGAGTATGATCAACCATGTGATCGGGAGACGTGTTCAAATATGTCTCAGTTTTCGACCCCTGGTACTCGGGTGCAACTTTTCAGACGCTGTACTAACACTCTCCCGACTTGGAGAGTCAGTGCCTTTAACCTCCTGTTTGGCCCAGTTTGCAATTTCTGCGGAAGATGAACAGGAATAGGGAGAACCAATGAGAGACTAGCTGGAGGTGTCTGGACGGGCAAATTTAACTCTCATTTCCCACCAGGAAGAGGAATTAACCAACGGCTCAGCGTGCCGTGCCGGAACCAGATTAGGGCCTGAAGCAATCCTGCGGTGTTGCGGCCAGCTCACAAGAAAGCGAGTTGAAGAAAGGAGCTCAGGGGCACTGTAATTCACACACATGCAGAGTTATAAATGACAGCTATCGTCCAAAAATATACTGAAGTAAGGCTGCCAAGAGGACTTGAAAGCGGGGCAGAATTGCAGGAAACCGATTTCAGGAGGTGGACTGGAATTGCATTTAAAGCATAGGAAAAGAGGCAGAACGTCCACAATGATGCACTTGGCCAAAAAGTGCATATGCGTTTTTTCCTGAATATATTCAGGAAAAAACGCATACGCCCTTTTTGGCCAACCAAGCAAGCTTGCAAAGGAAATCTGCACTACAATGAAGTCTCACTTCCCCCCGGTCAAGAGGGTCATCAGAAAAAAGTGTAAAATCCAGAAAGGCAGGACAGGCCATGGAGAACTGGGAGCCTTGTTATGCTGATGGGCGGGATGTAAATTGCCAACAGCCACTCGGGAGAAGTGTATGGTGTTTCCTGAAACATCTAAAAAACAAAGCAACAGAGCCTAGGACACTTCCTCATATGGTCCTATAGCTTAGGGAAATTAAATTCAAAAAGACAGAGCCACCCCAAAGTTTGGGACGGCTCTGTTTACAAGAACCTCGTTTACGGTACAAGTTCAATTTCGCAGAAAGTGAAAAATGGATAAAGAATTTTTGGTACTTACGTACAATGCAATATCACTCAGCAATGAAGTCTATGTCATCAGGCCCGTAGCAGCATAATGAGTGGATTCAGGTATGATGATTCTAACTGAAATAAGTCACACAGAAAAAGAAACATCATAAGATATCACTAATACACGGAATGTAAACTTGGCTACACAGGAACTGGATTACAAAACAGAACAGGGTCTCAAATTTAGAAAACCAACTTATGCTTGCTTAAGGGGAAAGGTGAGTTGGGCTGCTGCATAAAACCAGAGATTGAAATGAGCACAGATAAAGTTCCTTAAGCCAAATATGTAATAGACAAGAGCTACTCCTTGCTCAACGAAATGGACTCAACACCCCATATTAAACGCCTAAGAATGTACCTGACTAGTAAGTATCTTAAAACCTATGGATTGCTATGTCTCTGAAAGAGAATCAAGCATGTGTACAGGGGCATAAACGCAGCAGTGATAGGATTGGAGAGGTTCGGTGAGCAAATGAAGACCCTTTGAAGTCATATTACATGGTACCCGTTCCACGGGTCTCAACTCTCCAGGTTTAAGGGATTCTTCCTTCAGCTAAAGCATGCATGTGGAACCCAGAGTATGATCAACCGTGTGATCGGGAGACGTGTTCCAATATGTCTCAGTTCTCGTCCCTGGGTACTCGGGTGCAACATTCCAGATACTTTACTAACACTCTCCCGAGTTGGAGAGTCAGTGCCTTTAACCTCCTGTTTGGCCCAGTTTGCAATTTCTGCGGAAGATGAACAGGAATAGGGAGAACCAATGAGAGACTAGCTGGAGGTGTCTGGACGGGCAAATTTAACTCTCATTTCCCACCAGGAAGAGGAATTAACCAACGGCTCAGCGTGCCGTGCCGGAACCAGATTAGGGCCTGAAGCAATCCTGCGGTGTTGCGGCCAGCTCACAAGAAAGCGAGTTGAAGAAAGGAGCTCAGGGGCACTGTAATTCACACACATGCAGAGTTATAAATGACAGCTATCGTCCAAAAATATACTGAAGTAAGGCTGCCAAGAGGACTTGAAAGTGGGGCAGAATTGCAGGATACCAATTTCAGGAGGTACACTGGAATTGCATTTAAAGCATAGGAAAAGAGGCAGAACGTCGACAATGATGCCCTTGGCCAAAAAGGGCATATGCGTTTTTTCCTGAATATATTCAGGAAAAAACGCATATGCCCTTTTTGGCCAACTAAGCAAGCTTGCAAAGGAAATCTGCACTACAATGAAGTCTCACTTCCCCCTGGTCAAAAGTGCCATCTGAAAAAAGTGTAAAATCCAGAAAGGCAGGACAGGCCATGGAGAACTGGGAGCCATGTTATGGTGATGGGTGGGATGTAAATTGCCAACAGCCACTCGGGAGAAGTGTATGGTGTTTCCTGAAACATCTAAAAAACAAAGCAACAGAGCCTAGGGCACTTCCACTTATGGTCCTATAGCTTAGGGAAATTAAAATCAAAAAGACACAGCCACCCCAAAGTTTGGGACGGCTCTGTTTACAAGAACCTCGTTTATGGTACAAGTTGAATATCACAGAAAGTGAAAAATGGATAAAGAATTTGTGCTACTTACGTACAATGCAATATCACTCAGCAATGAAATCTATGTCATCAGGCCTGTAGCAGCATAGTGAGTGGATTCAGGTATGATGATTCTAACTGAAATAAGTCACACAGAAAAAGAAACATCATAAGATATCACTAATACACGGAATGCAAACTTGGCTACACAGAAACTGAATTACAAAAAAAACAGGGTCTCAAATTAAGAAAACCAACTTATGCTTGCTTAAGGGGAAAGGTGAGTTGGGGTGCTGCATAAAACCAGAGATTGAAATGAGCACAGATAAAGTTCCTTAAGACAAATATGTAATAGACAAGAGCTACTCCTTGCTCAACGAAATGGACTCAAAACCCCATATTAAACGCCTAATAATGTACCAGACTAGTCAGTATCTTAAAACCTATGGATTGCTATGTCTCTGAAAGAGAATCAAGCGTGAGTACAGGGGCATAAACGCAGCAGTGAGAGGATTGGAGAGGTTCGGTGTGCAAATGAAGACCCTTTGAAGTCATATTGCATGGTACCCATTCCACGGGTCTCAACTCTCCAGGTTTAAGGGATTCTTCCTTCAGCTAAAACATGCATGTGGAACCCAGAGTATGATCAACCGTGTGATCGGGAGACGTGTTCAAATATGTCTCAGTTTTCGACCCCTGGTACTCGGGTGCAACATTCCAGACGCTTTACTAACACTCTCCCGTCTTGGAGAGTCAGTGCCTTTAACCTCCTGTTTGGCCCAGTTTGCAATTTCTGCGGAAGATGAACAGGAATAGGGAGAACCAATGAGAGACTAGCTGGAGGTGTCTGGACGGGTAAATTTAACTCTCATTTCCCACCAGGAAGAGGAATTAACCAACGGCTCACCGTGCCATGCCAGAACAAGATTAGGGCCTGAAGCAATCCTGCGGTGTTGCTGCCAGCTCACAAGAAAGCGAGTTGAAGAAAGGAGCTCAGGGGCACTGTAATTCACAAACCTGCAGAGTTATAAATGACAGCTATCGTCCAAAAATATACTGAAGTAAGGCTGCCAAGAGGACTTGAAAGCGGGGCAGAATTGCAGGAAACCGATTTCAGGAGGTGGACTGGAATTGCATTTAAAGCATAGGAAAAGAGGCAGAACGTCCACAATGATGCACTTGGCCAAAAAGGGCGTATGCGCTTTTTCCTGAATATATTCAGGAAAAAACGCATACGCACTTTTTGGCCAACCAAGCAAGCTTGCAAAGGAAATCTGCACTACAATGAAGTCTCACTTCCCCCCGGTCAAGAGGGCCATCTGAAAAAAGTGTAAAATCCAGAAAGGCAGGACAGGCCATGGAGAACTGGGAGCCTTGTTATGCTGATGGGCGGGATGTAAATTGCCAACAGCCACTGGGGAGAAGTGTATGGTGTTTCCTGAAACATCTAAAAAACAAAGCAACAGAGCCTAGGGCACTTCCTCCTATGGTCCTATAGCTTAGGGAAATTAAAATCAAAAAGACACAGCCACCCCAAAGTTTGGGACGACTCTGTTTACAAGAACCTCGTTTACGGTACAAGTTCAATATTGCAGAAAGTGAAAAATGGATAAAGAAGTTTTGGTACTTATGTACAATGCAATATCACTCAGCAATGAAATCTATGTCATCAGGCCCGTAGCAGCATAATGAGTGGATTCAGGTATGATGATTCTAACTGAAATAAGTCACACAGAAAAAGAAACATCATAAGATACCAGTAATACACGGAATGTAAACTTGGCAATACAGGAACTGAATTACAAAACACAACAGGGTCTCAAATTTAGAAAACCAACTTATGCTTGCTTAAGGGGAAAGGTGAGTTGGGGTGCTGCATAAAGCCAGAGATTGAAATGAGTACAGATAAACTTCCTTAAGCCAGTTATGTAATAGACAAGAGCTACTCCTTGCTCAACGAAATGGACTCAAAACCCCATATTAAACGCGTAAGAATGTACATGACTAGTAAGCATCTTAAAACCTATGGATTGCTATGTCTCCGAAAGAGAATCAAGCGTGTGTACAGGGGCATAAACGCAGCAGTGATAGGATTGGAGAGGTTCGCTGAGCAAACGAAGACCCTTTGAAGTCATATTGCATGGTACCCATTCCACGGGTCTCAACTCTCCAGGTTTAAGGGATTCTTCCTTCAGCTGAAACATGCATGTGGAACCCAGAGTATGATCAACCGTGTGATCGGGAGATGTCTTCAAATATGTCTCTGTTCTCGTCCCCTGGTACTCGGGTGCAACAGTCCAGAAGCTTTACTAACACTCTCCCGACTTGGAGAGTCAGTGACTTTAACTTCCTGTTTGGCCCAGTTTGCAATTTCTGCGGAAGATGAACAGGAATAGTGAGAACCAATGAGAGACTAGCTGGAGGTGTCTGGACGGGCAAATTTAACTCTCATTTCCCACCAGGAAGAGGAATTAACCAAAGGCTCAGCGTGCCGTGCCAGAACAAGATTAGGGCCTGAAGCAATCCTGCGGTGTTGCGGCCAGCTCACAAGAAAGCGAGTTGAAGAAAGGAGCTCAGGGGCACTGTAATTCAAAAACCTGCAGAGTTATAAATGACAGCTATCGTCCAAAAGTGTACTGAAGTAAGGCTGCCAAGAGGACTTGAAAGCGGGGCAGAATTGCAGGAAACCGATTTCAGGAGGTCGACTGGAATTGCATTTAAAGAATAGGAAAAGAGGCAGAACGTCGACAATGATGCACTTGGCCAAAAAGGGCGTATGTGTTTTTTCCTGAATATATTCAGGAAAAAACGCATACGCCCTTTTTGGCCAACCAAGCAAGCTTGCAAAGGAAATCTGCACTACAATGAAGTCTCACTTCCCCCCGGTCAAAAGGGCCATCTGAAAAATGTGTAAAATCCAGAAAGGCAGGACAGGCCATGGAGAACTGGGAGCCTTGTTATGCTGAAGGGCGGCATGTAAATTGCCAACAGCCACTCGGGAGAAGTGTATGATGCTTCCTGAAACATCTAAATAACACAGGAACAGAGCCTAGGGCACTTCCACTTATGGTCCTATAGATTAGGGAAATTAAAATCAAAAAGACACAGCCACCCCAAAGTTTGTGATGGCTCTCTTTACAAGAACCTCGTTTACGGTACAAGTTCAATATCGCAGAAAGCAAAAAAATGGATGAAGAAGTTGTGGTACTTACATACAATGCAATATCACTCAGCAAAGAAATCTATGTCATCAGGCCCATAGCAGCATAATGAGTGGATTCAGGTATGATGATTCTAACTGAAATAAGTCACACAGAAAAAGAAACATCATAAGATATCACTAATACACGGTATGTAAACTTGGCTACACAGGAGCTGGATTACAAAATAGAACAGGGTCTCAAATTTAGAAAACCAACTTATGCTTGCTTAAGGGGAAAGGTGAGTTGGGGTGCTGCATAAAACCAGAGATTGAAATGAGCACAGATAAAGTTCCTTAAGCCAAATATGTAATAGACAAGAGCTACTCCTTGCTCAACGAAATGGACTCAACACCCCATATTAAACGTCTAAGAATGTACCTGACTACTAATTATCTTAAAACCTATGGATTGCTATGTCTCCGAAAGAGAATCAAACATGTGTACAGGGGCACAAACGCAGCAATGATAGGATTGGAGAGTTTCGGTGAGCAAATGAAGACCCTTTGAAGTCATATTGCATGGTACCCATTCCACGGGTCTCAACTCTCCAGGTTTAAGGGATTCTTCCTTCAGCTAAAACATGCATGTGGAACCCACAGTATGATCAACCGTGTGATCGGGAGACGTGTTCCAATGTCTCAGTTCTCGTCCCCTGGTACTCGGGTGCAACATTCCACACGCTTTACTAACACTCTCTTGACTTGGACAGTCAGTGCCTTTAATCTCCTGTTTGACCCAGTTTGCAAATTCCGCGGAAGATGAACAGGAATAGAGAGAACCAATGAGAGACTAGCTGGAGGTGTCTGGACGCGCAAATTTAACTCTCATTTCCCACCAGGAAGAGTAATTAACCAAAGGCTCAGCGTGCCGGGCCGTAACCAGATTAGGGCCTGAAGCAATACTGCGGTGTTGCGGCCAGCTCACAAGAAAGCGAGTTGAAGAAAGGAGCTCAGGGGCACTGTAATTCACAAACCTGCAGAGTTATAAATGACAGCTATCGTCCAAAAATATACTGAAGTAAGGCTGCCAAGAGGACTTGAAAGCCGGGCAGAATTGCAAGAAACCGAATTCAGCAGGTAGACTGGAATTGCATTTAAAGCATAGGAAAAGAGGCAGAACGTCGACAATGATGCACTTGGCCAAAAAGGGCGTATGCGTTTTTTCCTGAATATATTCAGGAAAAAAGCATACGCACTTTTTGGCCAACCAAGCAAGCTTGCAAAGGAAATCTGCACTACAATGAAGTCTCACTTCCCCCCGGTCAAAAGGGCCATCTGAAAAAAGTGTAAAATCCAGAAAGGCAGGACAGGCCATGGAGAACTGGGAGCCTTGTTATGCTGATGGGCGGGATGTAAATTGCCAACAGCCACTGGGGAGAAGTGTATGGTGTTTCCTGAAACATCTAAGAAACAAAGCAACAGAGCCTAGGGCACTTCCACTTATGGTCCTATAGCTTAGGGAAATTAAAATCAAAAAGACACAGCCACCCCAAAGTTTGGGACGGCTCTGTTTACAAGAACCTTGTTTACGGTACAAGTACAATATCACAGAAAGTGAAAAATGGATAAAGAAGTTGTGGTACTTACGTACAATGCAATATCACTCAGCAATGAAATCTATGTCATCAGGCCTGTAGAAGCATAGTGAGTGGATTCAGGTATGACGATTCTAACTGAAATAAGTCACACAGGAAAAGAAACATCATAAGATATCACTAATACCCGGAATGTAAACTTGGCTACACAGGAACTGGATTACAAAACAGAACAGGGTCTCAAATTTAGAAAACCAACTTATGCTTGCTTAAGGGGAAACGTGAGTTGGGGTGCTGCATAAAACCAGAGATTGAAATGAGCACAGATAAACTTCCTTAAGCCAAATATGTAATAGACAAGAGCTACTCCTTGCTCAACGAAATGGACTCAACACCCCGTATTAAACGCCTAAGAATGTAACTGACTAGTAAGGATCTTAAAACCTATGGATCGCTATGTCTCCAAAAGAGAATCAAGCGTGTGTACAGGGGCATAAACGCAGCAGTGATAGGATTGGGGAGGTTCGGTGAGCAAATGAAGACCCTTTGAAGTCATATTGCATGGTACCCATGCCACAGGTCTCAACTCTCCAGGTTTAAGGGATTCTTCCTTCAGCTAAAACATGCATGTGGAACCCAGAGTATGATCAACCGTGTGATCGGGAGACGTGTTCAAAAATGTCTCAGTTCTCGTCCCCTGCTACTCGGGTGCAACATTCCAGACGCTTTACTAACACTCTCCCGACTTGGAGAGTCAGTGCCTTTAACCTCCTGTTTGGCCCAGTTTGCAATTTCTGCGGAAGCTGAACAGGAATAGTGAGAACCAATGAGAGACTAGCTGGAGGTGTCTGGACGGGCAAATTTAACTCTCATTTCCCACCAGGAAGAGGAATTAACCAAAGGCTCAGCGTGCCGTGCCGGAACCAGATTAGGGCCTGAAGCAATCCTGCGGTGTTGCGGCCAGCTCACAAGAAAACGATTTGAAGAAAGGATTTCAGGGGCACTGTAATTCACAAAGCTGCAGAGTTATAAATGACAGCTATCGTCCAAAAATATACTGAAGTAATGCTGCCAAGAGGACTCCAAAGCGGGGCAGAATTGCAGGAAACCGATATCATGAGGTAGACTGGAATTGCATTTAAAGCATAGGAAAAGAGGCAGAACGTCGACAATGATGCACTTGGCCAAAAAGGGCGTATGCGTTTTTTCCAGAATATATTCAGGAAAAAACGCATACGCCCTTTTTGGCCAACCAAGCAAGCTTGCAAAGGAAATCTGCACTACAATGAAGTCTCACTTCCCCCCGGTCAAAAGGGCCATCTGAAAAAAGTGTAAAATCCAGAAAGGCAGGACAGGCCATGGAGAACTGGGAGCCTTGTTATGCTGATTGGCGGGATGTAAATTGCCAACAGCCACTCGGGAGAAGTGTATGGTGTTTCCTGAAACATCTAAGAAACAAAGCAACAGAGCCTAGGGCACTTCCACTTATGGTCCTATAGATTAGGGAAATTAAAATCAAAAAGACACAGTCACCCCAAAGTTTGGGATGGCTCTGTTTACAAGAACCTCATTTACGGTACAAGTTCAATATCGCAGAAAGCGAAAAATGGATAAAGAATTTGTGGTACTTACGTACAATGCAATATCACTCAGCAATGAAATCTATGTCATCAGGCCCGTAGCAGCATAATGAGTGGATTCAGGTATGATGATTCTAACTGAAATAAGTCACACAGAAAAAGAAACATCATAAGATATCACTAATACACGGAATGTAAACTTGGTTACACAGGAACTGGATTACAAAACAAAACAGGGTCTCAAATTTAGAAAACCAACTTATGCTTGCTTAAGTGGAAAGGTGAGTTGGGGTGCTGCATAAAACCAGAGATTGAAATGAGCACAGATAAAGTTCCTTAAGCCAAATATGTAATAGACAAGAGCTACTCCTTGTTCAACGAAATGGACACAACACCCCATATTAAACGCCTAAGAATGTACCGGACTAGTAAGTATCTTAAAACCTATGGATTGCTATGTCTCCGAAAGTGAATCAAGCATGTGTACAAGGGCAGAAACGCAGCAGTGATAGGATTGGAGAAGTTCAGTGAGCAAACGAAGACCCTTTGAAATCATATTGCATGGTACCCATTCCACGGGTCTCAACTTTCCAGGTTTAAGGGATTCTTCCTTCAGCTAAAACATGCATGTGGAACCCAGAGTATGATCAACCATGTGATCGGGAGACGTGTTCCAATATGTCTGAGTTCTCGTCCCCTGGTACTCGGGTGCAACATTCCAGATGCTTTACTAACACTCTCCCGACTTGGAGAGTCAGTGCCTTTAACCTCCTGTTTGGCCCAGTTTGCAATTTCTGCGGAAGATGAACAGGAATAGGGAGAACCAATGAGAGACTAGCTGGAGGTGTCTGGACGGGCAAATTTAACTCTCATTTCCCACCAGGAAGAGGAATTAACCAAAGGCTCAGCGTGCTGTGCCGGAACCAGATTAGGGCCTGAAGCAATCCTGCGGTGTTGCGGCCAGCCCACAAGAAAGCGAGTTGAAGAAAGGAGCTCAGGGGCACTGTAATTAACAAACCTGCAGAGTTATAAATGACAGCTATCGTCCAAAAATATACTGAAGTAAGCCTGCCAAGAGGACTTGAAAGCGGGGCAGAATTGCAGGAAACTGATTTCAGGAGGTAGACCGGAATTGCATTTAAAGCATAGGAAAAGAGGCAGAACGTTGACAATGATGCACTTGGACAAAAAGGGCGTATGCGTTTTTTCCTGAATATATTCAGGAAAAACGCATACGCCCTTTTTGGCCAACCAAGCAAGCTTGCAAAGGAAATCTGCACTACAATGAAGTCTCACTTCCCCCCGGTCAAAAGGGCCATCTGAGAAAAGTCTAAAATCCAGAAAGGCAGGACAGGCCATGGAGAACTGGTAGCCTTGTTATGCTGATGGGCGGGATGTAAATTGCCAACAGCCACTGGGGAGAAGTGTATGGTGTTTCCTGAAACATCTAAGAAACAAAGCAACAGAGCCTAGGGCACTTCCACTTATGGTCCTATAGCTTAGGGAAATTAAAATCAAAAAGACACAGCCACCCCAAAGTTTGGGACGGCTCTGTTTACAAGAACCTTGTTTACGGTACAAGTTCAATTTTGGAGAAAGTGAAAAATGGATAAAGAAGTTGTGGTACTTACGTACAATGCAATATCACTCAGCAATGAAATCTATGTCATCAGGCCTGTAGCAGCATAGTGAGTGGATTCAGGTATGACGATTCTAACTGAAATAAGTCACACAGGAAAAGAAACATCATAAGATATCACTAATACCCGGAATGTAAACTTGGCTACACTGGAACTGAATTACAAAAAAGAACAGGGTCTCAAATTTAGAAAACCAACTTATGCTTGCTTAAGGGGAAAGGTGAGTTGGGGTGCTGCATAAAACCAGAGATTGAAATGAGCACAGATAAAGTTCCTTAAGACAAATATGTAATAGACAAGAGCTACTCCTTGCTCAACGAAATGGACTCAAAACCCCATATTAAACGCCTAATAATGTACCAGACTAGTCAGTATCTTAAAACCGATGGATTGCTATGTCTCTGAAAGAGAATCAAGCGTGAGTACAGGGGCATAAACGCAGCAGTGATAGGATTGGGGAGGTTCGGTGAGCAAATGAAGACCCTTTGAAGTCATATTGCATGGTACCCATTCCACGGGTCTCAACTCTCCAGGTTTAAGGGATTCTTCCTTCAGCTAAAACATGCATGTGGAACCCAGAGTATGATCAACCGTGTGATCGGGAGACGTGTTCAAATATGTCTCAGTTTTCGACCCCTGGTACTCGGGTGCAACTTTTCAGACGCTTTACTAACACTCTCCCGACTTGGAGAGTCAGTGCCTTTAACCTCCTGTTTGGCCCAGTTTGCAATTTCTGCGGAAGATGAACAGGAATAGGGAGAACCAATGAGAGACTAGCTGGAGGTGTCTGGACGGGCAAATTTAACTCTCATTTCCCACCAGGTAGAGGAATTATCCAAAGGCTCAGAGTGCCGTGCCGGAACCAGATTAGGGCCTGAAGCAATCCTGCGGTGTTGCGGCCAGCTCACAAGAAAGCAAGTTGAAGAAAGGAGCTCAGGGGCACTGTAATTCACAAACCTGCAGAGTTATAAATGACAGCTATCGTCCAAAAATATACTGAAGTAAGCCTGCCAAGAGGACTTGAAAGCGGGGCAGAATTGCAGGAAACTGATTTCAGGAGGTAGACCGGAATTGCATTTAAAGCATAGGAAAAGAGGCAGAACGTTGACAATGATGCACTTGGACAAAAAGGGCGTATGCGTTTTTTCCTGAATATATTCAGGAAAAACGCATACGCCCTTTTTGGCCAACCAAGCAAGCTTGCAAAGGAAATCTGCACTACAATGAAGTCTCACTTCCCCCCGGTCAAAAGGGCCATCTGAGAAAAGTGTAAAATCGAGAAAGGCAGGACAGGCCATGGAGAACTGGTAGCCTTGTTATGCTGATGGGCGGGATGTAAATTGCCAACAGCCACTCGGGCAAAGTGTATGGTGTTTCCTGAAACATCTAAAAAACAAAGCAACAGAACCTAGAGCACTTCCACTTATGGTCCTATAGCTTAGGGAAATTAAAATCAAAAAGACACAGCCACCCCAAAGTTTGGGACGGCTCTGTTTACAACAACCTCATTTACGGGAATAGTTCAATATCGCAGAAAGTGAAAAATGGATAAAGAAGTTGTGGTACTTACGTACAATGCAATATCACTCAGCAATGAAATCTATGTCATCAGGCCCGTAGCAGCATAATGAGTGGATTCAGGTATGATGATTCTAACTGAAATAAGTCACAAGAAAAAGAAACATCATAAGATATCTCTAATACACGGAATGTAAACTTGGCTACACAGGAACTGGATTACAAAACAGAACAGGGTCTCAAATTAAGAAAACCAACTTATGCTTGCTTAAGGGGAAACGTGAGTTGGGTTGCTGCATAAAACCAGAGATTGAAATGAGCACAGATAAAGTTCCTTAAGCCAAATATGGAATAGACAAGAGCTACTCCTTGCTCAACAAAATGGACTCAACACCCCATATTAAACGCCTAAGAATGTACCTGACTAGTAAGTATCTTAAAACCTATGGATCGCTCTGTCTCCGAAAGAGAATCAAGCAGGTGTACAGAGGCATAAATGCAGCAGTGATAGGATTGGAGAGGTTCGGTGAGCAAATGAAGACCCTTTGAAGTCATATTGCATGGTACCCATTCCACGGGTCTCAACTCTCCAGGTTTAAGGGATTCTTCCTTCAGCTAAATCATGCATGTGGAACCCAGAATATGATCAACCGTGTGATCGAGAGACATGTTCCAATATGTCTCAGTTCTCGTCCCCTGGTACTCGGGTGCAACATTCCAGACGCTTTACTAACACTCTCCCGACTTGGAGAGTCAGTGCCTTTAACCTCCTGTTTGGCCCAGTTTGCAATTTCTGCGGAAGATGAACAGGAATAGGGAGAACCAATGAGAGACTAGCTGGAGGTGTCTGGACGGGCAAATTTAACTCCCATTTCCCACCAGGAAGAGGAATTAACCAAAGGCTCAGCGTGCCGTGCCGGAACCAGATTAGGGCCTGAAGCAATCCTGCGGTGTTGCGGCCAGCTCACAAGAAAGCGAGTTGAAGAAAGGAGCTCAGGGGCACTGTAGTTCACAAACCTGCAGAGTTATAAATGACAGCTATCGTCCAAAAATATACTGAAGTAAGCCTGCCAAGAGGACTTGAAAGCGGGGCAGAATTGCAGGAACCCAATTTCAGGAGGTACACTGGAATTGCATTTAAAGCATAGGAAAAGAGGCAGAACGTCCACAATGATGCACTTGGCCAAAAAGGGCATATGCGTTTTTTCCTGAATATATTCAGGAAAAAACGCATATGCCCTTTTTGGCCAACCAAGCAAGCTTGCAAAGGAAATCTGCACTACAATGAAGTCTCACTTCCCCCTGGTCAAAAGTGCCATCTGAAAAAAGTGTAAAATCCAGAAAGGCAGGACAGGCCATGGAGAACTGGGAGCCTTGTTATGCTGATGGGTGGGATGTAAATTGCCAACAGCCACTCGGGAGAAGTGTATGGTGTTTCCTGAAACATCTAAAAAACAAAGCAACAGAGCCTAGGGCACTTCCACTTATGGTCCTATAGCTTAGGGAAATTAAAATCAAAAAGACACAGCCACCCCAAAGTTTGGGACGGCTCTGTTTACAAGAACCTCGTTTATGGTACAAGTTCAATATCGCAGAAAGTGAAAAATGGATAAAGAATTTGTGCTACTTACGTACCATGCAATATCACTCAGCAATGAAATCTATGTCATCAGGCCTGTAGCAGCATAGTGAGTGGATTCAGGTATGAGGATTCTAACTGAAATAAGTCACACAGAAAAAGAAACATCATAAGATACCACTAATACACGGAATGTAAACTTGGCTACACAGAAAGTGAATTACAAAAAAGAACAGGGTCTCAAATTTAGAAAACCAACTTATGCTTGCTTAAGGGGAAAGGTGAGTTGGGGTGCTGCATAAAACCAGAGATTGAAATGAGCACAGATAAAGTTCCTTAAGACAAATATGTAATAGACAAGAGCTACTCCTTGCTCAACGAAATGGACTCAAAACCCCATATTAAACGCCTAATAATGTACCAGACTAGTCAGTATCTTAAAACCTATGGATTGCTATGTCTCTGAAAGAGAATCAAGCGTGAGTACAGGGGCATAAACGCAGCAGTGAGAGGATTGGAGAGGTTCGGTGTGCAAATGAAGACCCTTTGAAGTCATATTGCATGGTACCCATTCCACGGGTCTCAACTCTCCAGGTTTAAGGGATTCTTCCTTCAGCTAAAACATGCATGTGGAACCCAGAGTATGATCAACCGTGTGATCGGGAGACGTGTTCAAATATGTCTCAGTTTTCGACCCCTGGTACTCGGGTGCAACTTTTCAGACGCTTTACTAACACTCTCCAGACTTGGAGAGTCAGTGCCTTTAACCTCCTGTTTGGCCCAGTTTGCAATTTCTGCGGAAGATGAACAGGAATAGGGAGAACTAATGAGAGACTAGCTGGAGGTGTCTGGACGGGCAAATTTAACTCTCATTTCCCACCAGGTAGAGGAATTATCCAAAGGCTCAGCGTGCCGTGCCAGAACAAGATTAGGGCCTGAAGCTATCCTGCGGTGTTGCGGGCAGCTCACAAGAAAGCGAGTTGAAGAAAGGAGCTCAGGGGCACTGTAATTCACAAACCTGCAGAGTTATAAATGACAGCTATCGTCCAAAAATATACTGAAGTAAGGCTGCAAAGAGGACTTGAAAGCGGGGCAGAATTGCAGGAAACCGATTTCAGGAGGTGGACTGGAATTGCATTTAAAGCATCGGAAAAGAGGCAGAACGTCGACAATGATGCACTTGGCCAAAAACGGCGTATGCATTTTTTCATGAATATATTCAGGAAAAAACGCATACGCCCTTTTTGGGCAACGAAGCAAGCTTGCAAAGGAAATCTGCACTACAATGAAGACTCACTTCCCCCCGGTCAAAAGGGCCATCTGAAAAAAGTGTAAAATCCAGAAAGGCAAGACAGGCCATGGAGATCTGGGAGCCTTGTTATGCTGATGGGCGGGATGTAAATTGGCAACAGCCATTTGGGAGAAGTGTATGGTGTTTCCTGAAACATCTAAAAAACAAAGCAACAGAGCCTAGGGCACTTCCACTTATGGTCCTATAGCTTAGGGAAATTAAAATCAAAAAGACACAGCCACCCCAAAGTTTGGGACGGCTCTTTTTAGAAGAACCTCGTTTACGGTACAAGTTCAATATCGCAGAAAGAGAAAAATGGATAAAGAAGTTGTGGTACTTACGTACAATGCAATATCACTTAGCAATGATATCTATGTCATCAGGCCCGTAGCAGCATAATGAGTGGATTCAGGTATAATGATTCTAACTGAAATAAGTCACAAGAAAAAGAAACAACATAAGATATCACTAATACACAGAATGTAAACTTGGCTACACAGGAACTGGATTACAAAAGAGAACAGGGTCTCAAATTTAGAAAACCAACTTATGCTTGCTTAAGGGGAAAGGTGAATTGGGGTGCTGCATAAAACCAGAGATTGAAATGAGCACAGATAAAGTTCCTTAAGCCAAATATGTAATAGACAAGAGCTACTCCTTGCTCAACGAAATGGACTCAACCCCCCCTATTAAACGCCTAAGAATGTACCTGACTAGTCAGTATCTTAAAACCTATGGATTGCTATGTCTCCGAAAGAGAATCAAGCATGTGTACAGGGGCATAAACGCAGCAGTGATAGAATTGGAGAGTTTCGGTGAGCAAATGAAGACTCTTTGATGTCATATTGCATGGTACCCATTCCACGGGTCTCAATTCTCCAGGTTTAAGGGATTCTTCCTTCAGCTAAAACATGCATGTGGAATCCAGGGTATGATCAAACGTGTGATCGGGAGACGTGTTCCAATATATCTCAATTCTCGTCCCCTGGTACTCGGGTGCAATATTCCTGACGCTTTACTAACACTCTCCCGAATTGGAGAGTCAGTGCCTTTAACCTCCTGTTTGGCCCAGTTTGCAATTTCTGCGGAAGATGAACAGGAATAGCGAGAACAAATGAGAGACTAGCTGGAGGTGTCTGCATGGGCAAATTTAACTCCCATTTCCCACCAGGAAGAGGAATTAACCAAAGGCTCAGCGTGCCGTGCCGGAACAAGATTAGGGCCTGAAGCAATCCTGCGGTGTTGCGGCCAGCTCACAAGAAAGCGAGTTGAAGAAAGGAGCTCAGGGGCACTGTAGTTCACAAACCTGCAGAGTTATAAATGACAGCTATCGTCCAAAAATATACTGAAGTAAGCCTGCCAAGAGGACTTGAAAGCGGGGCAGAATTGCAGGAACCCAATTTCAGGAGGTACACTGGAATTGCATTTAAAGCATAGGAAAAGAGGCAGAACGTCCACAATGATGCACTTGGCCAAAAAGGGCATATGCGTTTTTTCCTGAATATATTCAGGAAAAAACGCATATGCCCTTTTTGGCCAACCAAGCAAGCTTGCAAAGGAAATCTGCACTACAATGAAGTCTCACTTCCCCCTGGTCAAAAGTGCCATCTGAAAAAAGTGTAAAATCCAGAAAGGCAGGACAGGCCATGGAGAACTGGGAGCCTTGTTATGCTGATGGGTGGGATGTAAATTGCCAACAGCCACTCGGGAGAAGTGTATGGTGTTTCCTGAAACATCTAAAAAACAAAGCAACAGAGCCTAGGGCACTTCCACTTATGGTCCTATAGCTTAGGGAAATTAAAATCAAAAAGACACAGCCACCCCAAAGTTTGGGACGGCTCTGTTTACAAGAACCTCGTTTATGGTACAAGTTCAATATCGCAGAAAGTGAAAAATGGATAAAGAATTTGTGCTACTTACGTACCATGCAATATCACTCAGCAATGAAATCTATGTCATCAGGCCTGTAGCAGCATAGTGAGTGGATTCAGGTATGAGGATTCTAACTGAAATAAGTCACACAGAAAAAGAAACATCATAAGATACCACTAATACACGGAATGTAAACTTGGCTACACAGAAAGTGAATTACAAAAAAGAACAGGGTCTCAAATTTAGAAAACCAACTTATGCTTGCTTAAGGGGAAAGGTGAGTTGGGGTGCTGCATAAAACCAGAGATTGAAATGAGCACAGATAAAGTTCCTTAAGACAAATATGTAATAGACAAGAGCTACTCCTTGCTCAACGAAATGGACTCAAAACCCCATATTAAACGCCTAATAATGTACCAGACTAGTCAGTATCTTAAAACCTATGGATTGCTATGTCTCTGAAAGAGAATCAAGCGTGAGTACAGGGGCATAAACGCAGCAGTGAGAGGATTGGAGAGGTTCGGTGTGCAAATGAAGACCCTTTGAAGTCATATTGCATGGTACCCATTCCACGGGTCTCAACTCTCCAGGTTTAAGGGATTCTTCCTTCAGCTAAAACATGCATGTGGAACCCAGAGTATGATCAACCGTGTGATCGGGAGACGTGTTCAAATATGTCTCAGTTTTCGACCCCTGGTACTCGGGTGCAACTTTTCAGACGCTTTACTAACACTCTCCAGACTTGGAGAGTCAGTGCCTTTAACCTCCTGTTTGGCCCAGTTTGCAATTTCTGCGGAAGATGAACAGGAATAGGGAGAACTAATGAGAGACTAGCTGGAGGTGTCTGGACGGGCAAATTTAACTCTCATTTCCCACCAGGTAGAGGAATTATCCAAAGGCTCAGCGTGCCGTGCCAGAACAAGATTAGGGCCTGAAGCTATCCTGCGGTGTTGCGGGCAGCTCACAAGAAAGCGAGTTGAAGAAAGGAGCTCAGGGGCACTGTAATTCACAAACCTGC
Source organism: Orcinus orca (assembly GCF_937001465.1). Lineage (NCBI taxonomy): Eukaryota > Metazoa > Chordata > Mammalia > Artiodactyla > Delphinidae > Orcinus > Orcinus orca. The sequence continues at coordinate 162,588 of NW_026043836.1, read as the reverse complement.
AGAGTTATAAATGACAGCTATCGTCCAAAAATATACTGAAGTAAGGCTGCAAAGAGGACTTGAAAGCGGGGCAGAATTGCAGGAAACCGATTTCAGGAGGTGGACTGGAATTGCATTTAAAGCATCGGAAAAGAGGCAGAACGTCGACAATGATGCACTTGGCCAAAAACGGCGTATGCATTTTTTCATGAATATATTCAGGAAAAAACGCATACGCCCTTTTTGGGCAACGAAGCAAGCTTGCAAAGGAAATCTGCACTACAATGAAGACTCACTTCCCCCCGGTCAAAAGGGCCATCTGAAAAAAGTGTAAAATCCAGAAAGGCAAGACAGGCCATGGAGATCTGGGAGCCTTGTTATGCTGATGGGCGGGATGTAAATTGGCAACAGCCATTTGGGAGAAGTGTATGGTGTTTCCTGAAACATCTAAAAAACAAAGCAACAGAGCCTAGGGCACTTCCACTTATGGTCCTATAGCTTAGGGAAATTAAAATCAAAAAGACACAGCCACCCCAAAGTTTGGGACGGCTCTTTTTAGAAGAACCTCGTTTACGGTACAAGTTCAATATCGCAGAAAGAGAAAAATGGATAAAGAAGTTGTGGTACTTACGTACAATGCAATATCACTTAGCAATGATATCTATGTCATCAGGCCCGTAGCAGCATAATGAGTGGATTCAGGTATAATGATTCTAACTGAAATAAGTCACAAGAAAAAGAAACAACATAAGATATCACTAATACACAGAATGTAAACTTGGCTACACAGGAACTGGATTACAAAAGAGAACAGGGTCTCAAATTTAGAAAACCAACTTATGCTTGCTTAAGGGGAAAGGTGAATTGGGGTGCTGCATAAAACCAGAGATTGAAATGAGCACAGATAAAGTTCCTTAAGCCAAATATGTAATAGACAAGAGCTACTCCTTGCTCAACGAAATGGACTCAACCCCCCCTATTAAACGCCTAAGAATGTACCTGACTAGTCAGTATCTTAAAACCTATGGATTGCTATGTCTCCGAAAGAGAATCAAGCATGTGTACAGGGGCATAAACGCAGCAGTGATAGAATTGGAGAGTTTCGGTGAGCAAATGAAGACTCTTTGATGTCATATTGCATGGTACCCATTCCACGGGTCTCAATTCTCCAGGTTTAAGGGATTCTTCCTTCAGCTAAAACATGCATGTGGAATCCAGGGTATGATCAAACGTGTGATCGGGAGACGTGTTCCAATATATCTCAGTTCTCGTCCCCTGGTACTCGGGTGCAATATTCCTGACGCTTTACTAACACTCTCCCGAATTGGAGAGTCAGTGCCTTTAACCTCCTGTTTGGCCCAGTTTGCAATTTCTGCGGAAGATGAACAGGAATAGCGAGAACAAATGAGAGACTAGCTGGAGGTGTCTGCATGGGCAAATTTAACTCTCATTTCCCACCAGGAAGAGGAATTAACCAAAGGCTCAGTGTGCCGTGCCAGAACAAGATTAGGGCCTGAAGCAATCCTGCGGTGTTGCGGCCAGCTCACAAGAAAGCGAGTTGAAGAAAGGAGCTCAGGGGCACTGTAATTCACACACCTGCAGAGTTATAAATGACAGCTATCATCCAAAAATATACTGAAGAAAGGCTGCCAAGAGGACTTGAAAGCGGGGCAGAATTGCAGGAAACCGATTTCAGGAGGTACACTGGAATTGCATTTAAAGCATAGGAAAAGAGGCAGAACGTGGACAATGATGCACTTGGCCAAAAAGGGCGTAGGCGTTTTTTCCTGAATATATTCAGGAAAAAACGCATACGCTCTTTTTGGGCAACCAAGCAAGCTTGCAAAGGAAATCTGCACTACAATGAAGACTCACTTCCCCCCGGTCAAAAGGGTCATCTCAAAAAAGTGTAAAATCCAGAAAGGCAGGACAGGCCATGGAGAACTGGGAGCCTTGTTATGCTGATGGGCGGGATGTAAATTGCCAACAGCCACTCAGGAGAAGTGTATGGTGTTTCCTGAAACATCTAAAAAACAAAGCAACAGAGCCTAGGGCACTTCCACTTATGGTCCTATAGCTTAGGGAAATTAAAATCAAAAAGACACAGCCACCCCAATGTTTGGGACGGCTCTGTTTACAACAACCTCGTTTACGGGAAAAGTTCAATATCGCAGAAAGTGAAAAATGGATAAAGAAGTTGTGGTACTTACGTACAATGCAATATCACTCAGCAATGAAATCTATGTCATCAGGCCCGTAGCAGCATAATGAGTGGATTCAGGTATGATGATTCTAACTGAAATAAGTCACACAGAAAAAGAAACATCATAAGATATCACTAATACATGGAATGTAAACTTGGCTACACAGGAACTGAATTAAAAAACAGAACAGGGTCTCAAATTTAGAAAACCAACTTATGCTTGCTTAAGGGGAAAGGTGGGTTGGGGTGCTGCATAAAACCAGAGATTGAAATGAGCACAGATAAAGTTCCTTAAGCCAAATATGTAATAGACAAGACCTACTCCTTGCTCAACGAAATGGACTCAACACCCCATATTAAACGCCTAAGAATGTACCTGACTAGTAAGTATCTTAAAACCTATGGATCGCTATGTCTCCGAAAGAGAATCAAGCGTGTGTACAGGGGCATAAACGCAGCAGTGATAGGATTGGAGAGGTTCGGTGAGCAAATGAAGACCCTTTGAAGTCATATTGCATGGTACCCATTCCACGGGTCTCAACTCTCCAGGTTTAAGGGATTCTTCCTTCAGCTAAATCATGCATGTGGAACCCAGAGTATTATCAACCATGTGATCGGGAGACGTGTTCCAATATGTCTCATTCTTGTCCCCTGGTACTCGGGTGCAACATTCCAGAGGCTTTACTAACACTCTCCCGACTTGGAGAGTCAGTGCCTTTAACCTCCTCTTTGGCCCAGTTTGCAATTTCTGCGGAAGATGAACAGGAATAACGAGAACCAATGAGAGACTAGCTGGAGGTGTCTGGACGGGCAAATTTAACTCTCATTTCCCACCAGGAAGAGGAATTAACCAAAGGCTCAGCGTGCCGTGCCGGAACCAGATTAGGGCCTGAAGCAATCCTGCGGTGTTGCGGCCAGCTCACAAGAAAGCGAGTTGAAGAAAGGAGCTCAGGGGCACTGTAATTCACAAACCTGCAGAGTTATAAATGACAGCTATCGTCCAAAAATATACTGAAGTAAGGCTGCCAAGAGGACTTGAAAGCGGGGCAGAATTGCAGGAAACCGATTTCAGGAGGTAGACTGGAACTGCACTTAAAGCATAGGAAAAGAGGCAGAACGTCGACAATGATGCACTTGGCCAAAAAGGGCGTATGCGTTTTTTCCTGAATATATTCAGGAAAAAACGCATACGCACTTTTTGGCCAACCAAGCAAGCTTGCAAAGGAAATCTGCACTACAGTGAAGTCTCACTTCCCCCTGGTCAAAAGGGCCATCTGAAAAAATTGTAAAATCCAGAAAGGCAGGACAGGCCATGGAGAACTGGGAGCCTTGTTATGCTGATGGGCGGGATGTAAATTGCCAACAGCCACTCGGGAGAAGTGTATGGTGTTTCCTGAAACATCTAAAAAACAAAGCAACAGAGCCTAGGGCACTTCCACTTATGGTCCTATAGCTTAGGGAAATTAAAATCAAAAAGACACAGCCACTCCAAAGTTTGGGACGGCTCTGTTTACAAGAACCTTGTTTATGGTACAAGTACAATATCGCAGAAAGTGAAAAATGGATAAAGAATTTGTGGTACTTACGTACAATGTAATATCACTCAGCAATGAAATCTATGTCATCAGGCCCGTAGCACCATAATGAGTGGATTCAGGTATGATGATTCTAACTGAAATAAGTCACACAGAAAAAGAAACATCATAAGATATCACTAATACACGGAATGTAAACTTGGCTACACAGGAATTGGATTACAAAACAGAACAGGGTCTCAAATTTAGAAAACCAACTTATGCTTGCTTAAGGGGAAAGGTGACTTGGGGTGCAGCATAAAACCAGAGATTGAAATGAGCACAGATAAAGTTCCTTAAGCCAAATATCTAATAGACAAGAGCTACTCCTTGCTCAACGAAATGGACTCAACACCCCATATTAAACGCCTAAGAATGTACCTGACTAGTAAGTATCTTAAAACCTATGGATTGCTATGTCTCCGAAAGAGAATCAAGCGTGTGTACAGGGGCATAAACGCAGGAGTGATAAGATTGGAGAGGTTCGGTGAGCAAATGAAGACCCTTTGAAGTCATATTGCATGGTACCCATTCCACGGGTCTCAACTTTCCAGGTTTAAGGGATTCTTCCTTCAGCTAAAACATGCATGTGGAACCCAGAGTATGATCAACCATGTGATCGGGAGACGTGTTCCAATATGTCTGAGTTCTCGTCCCCTGGTACTCGGGTGCAACATTCCAGATGCTTTACTAACACTCTCCCGACTTGGAGAGTCAGTGCCTTTAACCTCCTGTTTGGCCCAGTTTGCAATTTCTGCGGAAGATGAACAGGAATAGGGAGAACCAATGAGAGACTAGCTGGAGGTGTCTGGACGGGCAAATTTAACTCTCATTTCCCACCAGGAAGAGGAATTAACCAAAGGCTCAGCGTGCTGTGCCGGAACCAGATTAGGGCCTGAAGCAATCCTGCGGTGTTGCGGCCAGCCCACAAGAAAGCGAGTTGAAGAAAGGAGCTCAGGGGCACTGTAATTAACAAACCTGCAGAGTTATAAATGACAGCTATCGTCCAAAAATATACTGAAGTAAGCCTGCCAAGAGGACTTGAAAGCGGGGCAGAATTGCAGGAAACTGATTTCAGGAGGTAGACCGGAATTGCATTTAAAGCATAGGAAAAGAGGCAGAACGTTGACAATGATGCACTTGGACAAAAAGGGCGTATGCGTTTTTTCCTGAATATATTCAGGAAAAACGCATACGCCCTTTTTGGCCAACCAAGCAAGCTTGCAAAGGAAATCTGCACTACAATGAAGTCTCACTTCCCCCCGGTCAAAAGGGCCATCTGAGAAAAGTCTAAAATCCAGAAAGGCAGGACAGGCCATGGAGAACTGGTAGCCTTGTTATGCTGATGGGCGGGATGTAAATTGCCAACAGCCACTGGGGAGAAGTGTATGGTGTTTCCTGAAACATCTAAGAAACAAAGCAACAGAGCCTAGGGCACTTCCACTTATGGTCCTATAGCTTAGGGAAATTAAAATCAAAAAGACACAGCCACCCCAAAGTTTGGGACGGCTCTGTTTACAAGAACCTTGTTTACGGTACAAGTTCAATTTTGCAGAAAGTGAAAAATGGATAAAGAAGTTGTGGTACTTACGTACAATGCAATATCACTCAGCAATGAAATCTATGTCATCAGGCCTGTAGCAGCATAGTGAGTGGATTCAGGTATGACGATTCTAACTGAAATAAGTCACACAGGAAAAGAAACATCATAAGATATCACTAATACCCGGAATGTAAACTTGGCTACACTGGAACTGAATTACAAAAAAGAACAGGGTCTCAAATTTAGAAAACCAACTTATGCTTGCTTAAGGGGAAAGGTGAGTTGGGGTGCTGCATAAAACCAGAGATTGAAATGAGCACAGATAAAGTTCCTTAAGACAAATATGTAATAGACAAGAGCTACTCCTTGCTCAACGAAATGGACTCAAAACCCCATATTAAACGCCTAATAATGTACCAGACTAGTCAGTATCTTAAAACCGATGGATTGCTATGTCTCTGAAAGAGAATCAAGCGTGAGTACAGGGGCATAAACGCAGCAGTGATAGGATTGGGGAGGTTCGGTGAGCAAATGAAGACCCTTTGAAGTCATATTGCATGGTACCCATTCCACGGGTCTCAACTCTCCAGGTTTAAGGGATTCTTCCTTCAGCTAAAACATGCATGTGGAACCCAGAGTATGATCAACCGTGTGATCGGGAGACGTGTTCAAATATGTCTCAGTTTTCGACCCCTGGTACTCGGGTGCAACTTTTCAGACGCTTTACTAACACTCTCCCGACTTGGAGAGTCAGTGCCTTTAACCTCCTGTTTGGCCCAGTTTGCAATTTCTGCGGAAGATGAACAGGAATAGGGAGAACCAATGAGAGACTAGCTGGAGGTGTCTGGACGGGCAAATTTAACTCTCATTTCCCACCAGGTAGAGGAATTATCCAAAGGCTCAGAGTGCCGTGCCGGAACCAGATTAGGGCCTGAAGCAATCCTGCGGTGTTGCGGCCAGCTCACAAGAAAGCAAGTTGAAGAAAGGAGCTCAGGGGCACTGTAATTCACAAACCTGCAGAGTTATAAATGACAGCTATCGTCCAAAAATATACTGAAGTAAGCCTGCCAAGAGGACTTGAAAGCGGGGCAGAATTGCAGGAAACTGATTTCAGGAGGTAGACCGGAATTGCATTTAAAGCATAGGAAAAGAGGCAGAACGTTGACAATGATGCACTTGGACAAAAAGGGCGTATGCGTTTTTTCCTGAATATATTCAGGAAAAACGCATACGCCCTTTTTGGCCAACCAAGCAAGCTTGCAAAGGAAATCTGCACTACAATGAAGTCTCACTTCCCCCCGGTCAAAAGGGCCATCTGAGAAAAGTGTAAAATCGAGAAAGGCAGGACAGGCCATGGAGAACTGGTAGCCTTGTTATGCTGATGGGCGGGATGTAAATTGCCAACAGCCACTCGGGCAAAGTGTATGGTGTTTCCTGAAACATCTAAAAAACAAAGCAACAGAACCTAGAGCACTTCCACTTATGGTCCTATAGCTTAGGGAAATTAAAATCAAAAAGACACAGCCACCCCAAAGTTTGGGACGGCTCTGTTTACAACAACCTCATTTACGGGAATAGTTCAATATCGCAGAAAGTGAAAAATGGATAAAGAAGTTGTGGTACTTACGTACAATGCAATATCACTCAGCAATGAAATCTATGTCATCAGGCCCGTAGCAGCATAATGAGTGGATTCAGGTATGATGATTCTAACTGAAATAAGTCACAAGAAAAAGAAACATCATAAGATATCTCTAATACACGGAATGTAAACTTGGCTACACAGGAACTGGATTACAAAACAGAACAGGGTCTCAAATTAAGAAAACCAACTTATGCTTGCTTAAGGGGAAACGTGAGTTGGGTTGCTGCATAAAACCAGAGATTGAAATGAGCACAGATAAAGTTCCTTAAGCCAAATATGGAATAGACAAGAGCTACTCCTTGCTCAACAAAATGGACTCAACACCCCATATTAAACGCCTAAGAATGTACCTGACTAGTAAGTATCTTAAAACCTATGGATCGCTCTGTCTCCGAAAGAGAATCAAGCAGGTGTACAGAGGCATAAATGCAGCAGTGATAGGATTGGAGAGGTTCGGTGAGCAAATGAAGACCCTTTGAAGTCATATTGCATGGTACCCATTCCACGGGTCTCAACTCTCCAGGTTTAAGGGATTCTTCCTTCAGCTAAATCATGCATGTGGAACCCAGAATATGATCAACCGTGTGATCGAGAGACATGTTCCAATATGTCTCAGTTCTCGTCCCCTGGTACTCGGGTGCAACATTCCAGACGCTTTACTAACACTCTCCCGACTTGGAGAGTCAGTGCCTTTAACCTCCTGTTTGGCCCAGTTTGCAATTTCTGCGGAAGATGAACAGGAATAGGGAGAACCAATGAGAGACTAGCTGGAGGTGTCTGGACGGGCAAATTTAACTCCCATTTCCCACCAGGAAGAGGAATTAACCAAAGGCTCAGCGTGCCGTGCCGGAACCAGATTAGGGCCTGAAGCAATCCTGCGGTGTTGCGGCCAGCTCACAAGAAAGCGAGTTGAAGAAAGGAGCTCAGGGGCACTGTAGTTCACAAACCTGCAGAGTTATAAATGACAGCTATCGTCCAAAAATATACTGAAGTAAGCCTGCCAAGAGGACTTGAAAGCGGGGCAGAATTGCAGGAACCCAATTTCAGGAGGTACACTGGAATTGCATTTAAAGCATAGGAAAAGAGGCAGAACGTCCACAATGATGCACTTGGCCAAAAAGGGCATATGCGTTTTTTCCTGAATATATTCAGGAAAAAACGCATATGCCCTTTTTGGCCAACCAAGCAAGCTTGCAAAGGAAATCTGCACTACAATGAAGTCTCACTTCCCCCTGGTCAAAAGTGCCATCTGAAAAAAGTGTAAAATCCAGAAAGGCAGGACAGGCCATGGAGAACTGGGAGCCTTGTTATGCTGATGGGTGGGATGTAAATTGCCAACAGCCACTCGGGAGAAGTGTATGGTGTTTCCTGAAACATCTAAAAAACAAAGCAACAGAGCCTAGGGCACTTCCACTTATGGTCCTATAGCTTAGGGAAATTAAAATCAAAAAGACACAGCCACCCCAAAGTTTGGGACGGCTCTGTTTACAAGAACCTCGTTTATGGTACAAGTTCAATATCGCAGAAAGTGAAAAATGGATAAAGAATTTGTGCTACTTACGTACCATGCAATATCACTCAGCAATGAAATCTATGTCATCAGGCCTGTAGCAGCATAGTGAGTGGATTCAGGTATGAGGATTCTAACTGAAATAAGTCACACAGAAAAAGAAACATCATAAGATACCACTAATACACGGAATGTAAACTTGGCTACACAGAAAGTGAATTACAAAAAAGAACAGGGTCTCAAATTTAGAAAACCAACTTATGCTTGCTTAAGGGGAAAGGTGAGTTGGGGTGCTGCATAAAACCAGAGATTGAAATGAGCACAGATAAAGTTCCTTAAGACAAATATGTAATAGACAAGAGCTACTCCTTGCTCAACGAAATGGACTCAAAACCCCATATTAAACGCCTAATAATGTACCAGACTAGTCAGTATCTTAAAACCTATGGATTGCTATGTCTCTGAAAGAGAATCAAGCGTGAGTACAGGGGCATAAACGCAGCAGTGAGAGGATTGGAGAGGTTCGGTGTGCAAATGAAGACCCTTTGAAGTCATATTGCATGGTACCCATTCCACGGGTCTCAACTCTCCAGGTTTAAGGGATTCTTCCTTCAGCTAAAACATGCATGTGGAACCCAGAGTATGATCAACCGTGTGATCGGGAGACGTGTTCAAATATGTCTCAGTTTTCGACCCCTGGTACTCGGGTGCAACTTTTCAGACGCTTTACTAACACTCTCCAGACTTGGAGAGTCAGTGCCTTTAACCTCCTGTTTGGCCCAGTTTGCAATTTCTGCGGAAGATGAACAGGAATAGGGAGAACTAATGAGAGACTAGCTGGAGGTGTCTGGACGGGCAAATTTAACTCTCATTTCCCACCAGGTAGAGGAATTATCCAAAGGCTCAGCGTGCCGTGCCAGAACAAGATTAGGGCCTGAAGCTATCCTGCGGTGTTGCGGGCAGCTCACAAGAAAGCGAGTTGAAGAAAGGAGCTCAGGGGCACTGTAATTCACAAACCTGCAGAGTTATAAATGACAGCTATCGTCCAAAAATATACTGAAGTAAGGCTGCAAAGAGGACTTGAAAGCGGGGCAGAATTGCAGGAAACCGATTTCAGGAGGTGGACTGGAATTGCATTTAAAGCATCGGAAAAGAGGCAGAACGTCGACAATGATGCACTTGGCCAAAAACAGCGTATGCATTTTTTCATGAATATATTCAGGAAAAAACGCATACGCCCTTTTTGGGCAACGAAGCAAGCTTGCAAAGGAAATCTGCACTACAATGAAGACTCACTTTCCCCCGGTCAAAAGGGCCATCTGAAAAAAGTGTAAAATCCAGAAAGGCAAGACAGGCCATGGAGATCTGGGAGCCTTGTTATGCTGATGGGCGGGATGTAAATTGGCAACAGCCATTTGGGAGAAGTGTATGGTGTTTCCTGAAACATCTAAAAAACAAAGCAACAGAGCCTAGGGCACTTCCACTTATGGTCCTATAGCTTAGGGAAATTAAAATCAAAAAGACACAGCCACCCCAAAGTTTGGGACGGCTCTTTTTAGAAGAACCTCGTTTACGGTACAAGTTCAATATCGCAGAAAGAGAAAAATGGATAAAGAAGTTGTGGTACTTACGTACAATGCAATATCACTTAGCAATGATATCTATGTCATCAGGCCCGTAGCAGCATAATGAGTGGATTCAGGTATAATGATTCTAACTGAAATAAGTCACAAGAAAAAGAAACAACATAAGATATCACTAATACACAGAATGTAAACTTGGCTACACAGGAACTGGATTACAAAAGAGAACAGGGTCTCAAATTTAGAAAACCAACTTATGCTTGCTTAAGGGGAAAGGTGAATTGGGGTGCTGCATAAAACCAGAGATTGAAATGAGCACAGATAAAGTTCCTTAAGCCAAATATGTAATAGACAAGAGCTACTCCTTGCTCAACGAAATGGACTCAACCCCCCCTATTAAACGCCTAAGAATGTACCTGACTAGTCAGTATCTTAAAACCTATGGATTGCTATGTCTCCGAAAGAGAATCAAGCATGTGTACAGGGGCATAAACGCAGCAGTGATAGAATTGGAGAGTTTCGGTGAGCAAATGAAGACTCTTTGATGTCATATTGCATGGTACCCATTCCACGGGTCTCAATTCTCCAGGTTTAAGGGATTCTTCCTTCAGCTAAAACATGCATGTGGAATCCAGGGTATGATCAAACGTGTGATCGGGAGACGTGTTCCAATATATCTCAGTTCTCGTCCCCTGGTACTCGGGTGCAATATTCCTGACACTTTACTAACACTCTCCCGAATTGGAGAGTCAGTGCCTTTAACCTCCTGTTTGGCCCAGTTTGCAATTTCTGCGGAAGATGAACAGGAATAGCGAGAACAAATGAGAGACTAGCTGGAGGTGTCTGCATGGGCAAATTTAACTCCCATTTCCCACCAGGAAGAGGAATTAACCAAAGGCTCAGCGTGCCGTGCCGGAACAAGATTAGGGCCTGAAGCAATCCTGCGGTGTTGCGGCCAGCTCACAAGAAAGCGAGTTGAAGAAAGGAGCTCAGGGGCACTGTAGTTCACAAACCTGCAGAGTTATAAATGACAGCTATCGTCCAAAAATATACTGAAGTAAGCCTGCCAAGAGGACTTGAAAGCGGGGCAGAATTGCAGGAACCCAATTTCAGGAGGTACACTGGAATTGCATTTAAAGCATACGAAAAGAGGCAGAACGTCCACAATGATGCACTTGGCCAAAAAGGGCATATGCGTTTTTTCCTGAATATATTCAGGAAAAAACGCATATGCCCTTTTTGGCCAACCAAGCAAGCTTGCAAAGGAAATCTGCACTACAATGAAGTCTCACTTCCCCCTGGTCAAAAGTGCCATCTGAAAAAAGTGTAAAATCCAGAAAGGCAGGACAGGCCATGGAGAACTGGGAGCCTTGTTATGCTGATGGGTGGGATGTAAATTGCCAACAGCCACTCGGGAGAAGTGTATGGTGTTTCCTGAAACATCTAAAAAACAAAGCAACAGAGCCTAGGGCACTTCCACTTATGGTCCTATAGCTTAGGGAAATTAAAATCAAAAAGACACAGCCACCCCAAAGTTTGGGACGGCTCTGTTTACAAGAACCTCGTTTATGGTACAAGTTCAATATCGCAGAAAGTGAAAAATGGATAAAGAATTTGTGCTACTTACGTACCATGCAATATCACTCAGCAATGAAATCTATGTCATCAGGCCTGTAGCAGCATAGTGAGTGGATTCAGGTATGAGGATTCTAACTGAAATAAGTCACACAGAAAAAGAAACATCATAAGATACCACTAATACACGGAATGTAAACTTGGCTACACAGAAAGTGAATTACAAAAAAGAACAGGGTCTCAAATTTAGAAAACCAACTTATGCTTGCTTAAGGGGAAAGGTGAGTTGGGGTGCTGCATAAAACCAGAGATTGAAATGAGCACAGATAAAGTTCCTTAAGACAAATATGTAATAGACAAGAGCTACTCCTTGCTCAACGAAATGGACTCAAAACCCCATATTAAACGCCTAATAATGTACCAGACTAGTCAGTATCTTAAAACCTATGGATTGCTATGTCTCTGAAAGAGAATCAAGCGTGAGTACAGGGGCATAAACGCAGCAGTGAGAGGATTGGAGAGGTTCGGTGTGCAAATGAAGACCCTTTGAAGTCATATTGCATGGTACCCATTCCACGGGTCTCAACTCTCCAGGTTTAAGGGATTCTTCCTTCAGCTAAAACATGCATGTGGAACCCAGAGTATGATCAACCGTGTGATCGGGAGACGTGTTCAAATATGTCTCAGTTTTCGACCCCTGGTACTCGGGTGCAACTTTTCAGACGCTTTACTAACACTCTCCAGACTTGGAGAGTCAGTGCCTTTAACCTCCTGTTTGGCCCAGTTTGCAATTTCTGCGGAAGATGAACAGGAATAGGGAGAACTAATGAGAGACTAGCTGGAGGTGTCTGGACGGGCAAATTTAACTCTCATTTCCCACCAGGTAGAGGAATTATCCAAAGGCTCAGCGTGCCGTGCCAGAACAAGATTAGGGCCTGAAGCTATCCTGCGGTGTTGCGGGCAGCTCACAAGAAAGCGAGTTGAAGAAAGGAGCTCAGGGGCACTGTAATTCACAAACCTGCAGAGTTATAAATGACAGCTATCGTCCAAAAATATACTGAAGTAAGGCTGCAAAGAGGACTTGAAAGCGGGGCAGAATTGCAGGAAACCGATTTCAGGAGGTGGACTGGAATTGCATTTAAAGCATCGGAAAAGAGGCAGAACGTCGACAATGATGCACTTGGCCAAAAACGGCGTATGCATTTTTTCATGAATATATTCAGGAAAAAACGCATACGCCCTTTTTGGGCAACGAAGCAAGCTTGCAAAGGAAATCTGCACTACAATGAAGACTCACTTCCCCCCGGTCAAAAGGGCCATCTGAAAAAAGTGTAAAATCCAGAAAGGCAAGACAGGCCATGGAGATCTGGGAGCCTTGTTATGCTGATGGGCGGGATGTAAATTGGCAACAGCCATTTGGGAGAAGTGTATGGTGTTTCCTGAAACATCTAAAAAACAAAGCAACAGAGCCTAGGGCACTTCCACTTATGGTCCTATAGCTTAGGGAAATTAAAATCAAAAAGACACAGCCACCCCAAAGTTTGGGACGGCTCTTTTTAGAAGAACCTCGTTTACGGTACAAGTTCAATATCGCAGAAAGAGAAAAATGGATAAAGAAGTTGTGGTACTTACGTACAATGCAATATCACTTAGCAATGATATCTATGTCATCAGGCCCGTAGCAGCATAATGAGTGGATTCAGGTATAATGATTCTAACTGAAATAAGTCACAAGAAAAAGAAACAACATAAGATATCACTAATACACAGAATGTAAACTTGGCTACACAGGAACTGGATTACAAAAGAGAACAGGGTCTCAAATTTAGAAAACCAACTTATGCTTGCTTAAGGGGAAAGGTGAATTGGGGTGCTGCATAAAACCAGAGATTGAAATGAGCACAGATAAAGTTCCTTAAGCCAAATATGTAATAGACAAGAGCTACTCCTTGCTCAACGAAATGGACTCAACCCCCCCTATTAAACGCCTAAGAATGTACCTGACTAGTCAGTATCTTAAAACCTATGGATTGCTATGTCTCCGAAAGAGAATCAAGCATGTGTACAGGGGCATAAACGCAGCAGTGATAGAATTGGAGAGTTTCGGTGAGCAAATGAAGACTCTTTGATGTCATATTGCATGGTACCCATTCCACGGGTCTCAATTCTCCAGGTTTAAGGGATTCTTCCTTCAGCTAAAACATGCATGTGGAATCCAGGGTATGATCAAACGTGTGATCGGGAGACGTGTTCCAATATATCTCAGTTCTCGTCCCCTGGTACTCGGGTGCAATATTCCTGACGCTTTACTAACACTCTCCCGAATTGGAGAGTCAGTGCCTTTAACCTCCTGTTTGGCCCAGTTTGCAATTTCTGCGGAAGATGAACAGGAATAGCGAGAACAAATGAGAGACTAGCTGGAGGTGTCTGCATGGGCAAATTTAACTCTCATTTCCCACCAGGAAGAGGAATTAACCAAAGGCTCAGTGTGCCGTGCCAGAACAAGATTAGGGCCTGAAGCAATCCTGCGGTGTTGCGGCCAGCTCACAAGAAAGCGAGTTGAAGAAAGGAGCTCAGGGGCACTGTAATTCACACACCTGCAGAGTTATAAATGACAGCTATCATCCAAAAATATACTGAAGAAAGGCTGCCAAGAGGACTTGAAAGCGGGGCAGAATTGCAGGAAACCGATTTCAGGAGGTACACTGGAATTGCATTTAAAGCATAGGAAAAGAGGCAGAACGTGGACAATGATGCACTTGGCCAAAAAGGGCGTAGGCGTTTTTTCCTGAATATATTCAGGAAAAAACGCATACGCTCTTTTTGGGCAACCAAGCAAGCTTGCAAAGGAAATCTGCACTACAATGAAGACTCACTTCCCCCCGGTCAAAAGGGTCATCTCAAAAAAGTGTAAAATCCAGAAAGGCAGGACAGGCCATGGAGAACTGGGAGCCTTGTTATGCTGATGGGCGGGATGTAAATTGCCAACAGCCACTCAGGAGAAGTGTATGGTGTTTCCTGAAACATCTAAAAAACAAAGCAACAGAGCCTAGGGCACTTCCACTTATGGTCCTATAGCTTAGGGAAATTAAAATCAAAAAGACACAGCCACCCCAATGTTTGGGACGGCTCTGTTTACAACAACCTCGTTTACGGGAAAAGTTCAATATCGCAGAAAGTGAAAAATGGATAAAGAAGTTGTGGTACTTACGTACAATGCAATATCACTCAGCAATGAAATCTATGTCATCAGGCCCGTAGCAGCATAATGAGTGGATTCAGGTATGATGATTCTAACTGAAATAAGTCACACAGAAAAAGAAACATCATAAGATATCACTAATACATGGAATGTAAACTTGGCTACACAGGAACTGAATTAAAAAACAGAACAGGGTCTCAAATTTAGAAAACCAACTTATGCTTGCTTAAGGGGAAAGGTGGGTTGGGGTGCTGCATAAAACCAGAGATTGAAATGAGCACAGATAAAGTTCCTTAAGCCAAATATGTAATAGACAAGACCTACTCCTTGCTCAACGAAATGGACTCAACACCCCATATTAAACGCCTAAGAATGTACCTGACTAGTAAGTATCTTAAAACCTATGGATCGCTATGTCTCCGAAAGAGAATCAAGCGTGTGTACAGGGGCATAAACGCAGCAGTGATAGGATTGGAGAGGTTCGGTGAGCAAATGAAGACCCTTTGAAGTCATATTGCATGGTACCCATTCCACGGGTCTCAACTCTCCAGGTTTAAGGGATTCTTCCTTCAGCTAAATCATGCATGTGGAACCCAGAGTATTATCAACCATGTGATCGGGAGACGTGTTCCAATATGTCTCATTCTTGTCCCCTGGTACTCGGGTGCAACATTCCAGAGGCTTTACTAACACTCTCCCGACTTGGAGAGTCAGTGCCTTTAACCTCCTCTTTGGCCCAGTTTGCAATTTCTGCGGAAGATGAACAGGAATAACGAGAACCAATGAGAGACTAGCTGGAGGTGTCTGGACGGGCAAATTTAACTCTCATTTCCCACCAGGAAGAGGAATTAACCAAAGGCTCAGCGTGCCGTGCCGGAACCAGATTAGGGCCTGAAGCAATCCTGCGGTGTTGCGGCCAGCTCACAAGAAAGCGAGTTGAAGAAAGGAGCTCAGGGGCACTGTAATTCACAAACCTGCAGAGTTATAAATGACAGCTATCGTCCAAAAATATACTGAAGTAAGGCTGCCAAGAGGACTTGAAAGCGGGGCAGAATTGCAGGAAACCGATTTCAGGAGGTAGACTGGAACTGCACTTAAAGCATAGGAAAAGAGGCAGAACGTCGACAATGATGCACTTGGCCAAAAAGGGCGTATGCGTTTTTTCCTGAATATATTCAGGAAAAAACGCATACGCACTTTTTGGCCAACCAAGCAAGCTTGCAAAGGAAATCTGCACTACAGTGAAGTCTCACTTCCCCCTGGTCAAAAGGGCCATCTGAAAAAATTGTAAAATCCAGAAAGGCAGGACAGGCCATGGAGAACTGGGAGCCTTGTTATGCTGATGGGCGGGATGTAAATTGCCAACAGCCACTCGGGAGAAGTGTATGGTGTTTCCTGAAACATCTAAAAAACAAAGCAACAGAGCCTAGGGCACTTCCACTTATGGTCCTATAGCTTAGGGAAATTAAAATCAAAAAGACACAGCCACTCCAAAGTTTGGGACGGCTCTGTTTACAAGAACCTTGTTTATGGTACAAGTACAATATCGCAGAAAGTGAAAAATGGATAAAGAATTTGTGGTACTTACGTACAATGTAATATCACTCAGCAATGAAATCTATGTCATCAGGCCCGTAGCACCATAATGAGTGGATTCAGGTATGATGATTCTAACTGAAATAAGTCACACAGAAAAAGAAACATCATAAGATATCACTAATACACGGAATGTAAACTTGGCTACACAGGAACTGGATTACAAAACAGAACAGGGTCTCAAATTTAGAAAACCAACTTATGCTTGCTTAAGGGGAAAGGTGACTTGGGGTGCAGCATAAAACCAGAGATTGAAATGAGCACAGATAAAGTTCCTTAAGCCAAATATCTAATAGACAAGAGCTACTCCTTGCTCAACGAAATGGACTCAACACCCCATATTAAACGCCTAAGAATGTACCTGACTAGTAAGTATCTTAAAACCTATGGATTGCTATGTCTCCGAAAGAGAATCAAGCATGTGTACAGGGGCATAAACGCAGCAGTGATAGGATTGGAGAGGTTCGGTGAGCAAATGAAGACCCTTTGAAGTCATATTGCATGGTACCCATTCCACGGGTCTCAACTCTCCAGGTTTAAGGGATTCTTCCTTCAGCTAAATCATGCATGTGGAACCCAGAGTATGATCAACCGTGTGATCGGGAGACGTGTTCCAATATGTCTCAGTTCTCGTCCACTGGTACTCGGTTGCAACATTCCAGACGCTTTACTAACACTCTCCCGACTTGGAGAGTCAGTGCCTTTAACCTCCTGTTTGGCCCAGTTTGCAATTTCTGCGGAAGATGAACAGGAATAGGGAGAACCAATGAGAGACTAGCTGGAGGTGTCTGGACGGGCAAATTTAACTCTCATTTCCCACCAGGAAGAGGAATTAACCAAAGGCTCAGCGTGCCGTGCCTGAACCAGATTAGGGCCTGAAGCAATCCTGCGGTGTTGCGGCCAGCTCACAAGAAAGCGAGTTGAAGAAAGGAGCTCAGGGGCACTGTAATTCACAAACCTGCAGAGTTATAAATGACAGCTATCGTCCAAAAATATACTGAAGTAAGGCTGCCAAGAGGACTTGAAAGCGGGGCAGAATTGCAGGAAACCGATTTCAGGAGGTAGACTGGAATTGCACTTAAAGCATAGGAAAAGAGGCAGAACGTCGACAATGATGCACTTGGCCAAAAAGGGCGTATGCGTTTTTTCCTGAATATATTCAGGAAAAAACGCATACGCCCTTTTTGGCCAACCAAGCAAGCTTGCAAAGGATATCTGCACTACAATGAAGTCTCACTTCCCCCGGTCAAAAGGGCGATCTGAAAAAAGTGTAAAATCCAGAAAGGCAGGACAGGCCATGGAGAACTGGGAGCCTTGTTATGCTGATGGGTGGGATGTAAATTGCCAACAGCCACTCGGGAGAAGTGTATGGTGTTTCCTGAAACATCTAAAAAACAAAGCAACAGAGCCTAGGGCACTTCCACATATGGTCCTATAGCTTAGGGAAATTAAAATCAAAAAGACACAGCCACCCCAAAGTTTGGGACGGCTCTGTTTACAACAACCTCGTTTACGGGACAACTTCAATATCGCAGAAAGTGAAAAATGGATAAAGAAGTTGTGGTAGTTACGTACAATGCAATATCACTCAGCAATGAAATCTATGTCATCAGGCCCGTAGCAGCATAATGAGTGGATTCAGGTATGATGATTCTAACTGAAATAAGTCACACAGAAAAAGAAGCATCATAAGATATCACTAATACACGGAATGTAAACTTGGCTACACAGGAACTGGATTACAAAACAGAACAGGGTCTCAAATGTAGAAAAGCAACTTATGCTTGCTTAAGGGGAAAGGTGAGTTGGGGTGCTGCATAAAACCAGAGATTGAAATGAGCACAGATAAAGTTCCTTAAGCCAAACATGTAATAGACAAGAGCTACTCCTTGCTCAACGAAACGGACTCAAAACACCATATTAAATGCCTAATAATGTACCTGACTAGTAAGTATCTTAAAACCTATGGATTGCTATGTCTCTGAAAGAGAATCAAGCGTGAGTACAGGGACATAAACGCAGCAGTGATAGGATTGGAGAGGTTCGGTGAGCAAATGAAGACCCTTTGAAGTCATATTGCATGGTACCCATTCCACGGGTCTCAACTCTCCAGGTTTAAGGGATTCTTCCTTCAGCTAAAACATGCATGTGGAACCCAGAGTATGATCAACCATGTGATCGGGAGATGTGTTCAAATATGTCTCAGTTCTCATCGCCTGGTACTCGGGTGCAACATTCCAGATGCTTTACTAACACTCTCCCGAGTTGGAGAGTCAGTGCCTTTAACCTCCTGTTTGGCCCAGTTTGCAAATTCCACGGAAGATGAACAGGAATAGGGAGAACCAATGTGAGACTAGCTGGAGGTGTCTGGACGGGCAAATTTAACTCTCATTTCCCACCAGGAAGAGCAATTAAGCAAAGGCTCAACGTGCCATGCTGGAACCAGATTAGGGCCTGAAGCAATCCTGCGGTGTTGCGGCCAGCTCACAAGAAAGTGAGTTGAAGAAAGGAGCTCAGGGGCACTGTTATCACAAACCTGCAGAGTTATGAATGACAGCTATCATTCAAAAATATACTGAAGTAAGGCTGCCAAGAGGACTTGAAAGCGGGACAGAATTACAGGAATCCGATTTCAGGAGGTAGACTGGAATTGCATTTAAGCATAGGAAAAGAGGCAGAACGTCGACAATGATGCACTTGGCCAAAAAGTGCGTATGCGTTTTTTCCTGCATATATTCAGGAAAAAACGCATACGCCCTTTTTGGCCAACCAAGCAAGCTTGCAAAGGAAATCTGCACTACAATGAAGTCTCACTTCCCCCAGGTCAAAAGGGCCATCTGAAAAAAGTGTAAAATCCAGAAAGGCTGGACTGGCCAGGGAGAACTGGGAGCCTTGTTATGCTGATGGGCGGGATGTAAATTGCCAACAGCCACTCGGGAGAAGTGTATGGTGTTTCCTGAAACATCTAAAAAACAAAGCAACAGAGCCTAGGGCACTTCCACTTATGGCCCTATAGCTTAGGGAAATTAAAATCAAAAAGACACAGCCACCCCAAAGTTTGGGACGGCTCTGTTTACAAGAACCTTGTTTACGGTACATGTTCAATATCGCAGAAAGTGAAAAATGGATAAAGAAGTTGTGGTACTCACGAACAATGCAATATCACTCAGCAATGAAATCAATGTCATCTGGCCCATAGCATCATAATGAGTGGATTCAGGTATGATGATTCTAACTGAAATAAGTCACACAGAAAAAGAAACATCATAAGATATCACTAATACACGGAATGTAAACTTGGCTACACAGGAACTGGATTACAAAACAGAAGAGGGTCTCAAATTTAGAAAACCAACTTATGCTTGTTTAAGGGGAAAGGTGAGTTGGGGTGCTGCATAAAACCAGAGATTGAAATGAGCACAGATAAAGTTCCTTAAGCCAAATATGGAATAGACAAGAGCTACTCCTTGCTCAACGAAATGGACTCAATACCCCATATTAAACGCCTAAGAATGTACCTGACTAGTAAGTATCTTAAAACCTATGGATTGCTATGTCTCCGAAAGAGAATCAAGCGTGTGTACAGGGGCATAAACGCAGCAGTGATAGGATTGGAGAGGTTCGGTGAGCAAATGAAGACCCTTTGAAGTCATATTGCATGGTACCCATTCCACGGGTCTCAACTCTCCAGGTTTAAGGGATTCTTCCTTCAGCTGAAGCATGCATGTGGAACCCAGAGTATGATCAACCGTGTGATCGGGAGACGGGTTCAAATATGTCTCAGTTCTTGTCCCCTGGTACTCAGGTGCAACGTTCCACACGCTTTACTAAGACTCTCCCGACTTGGAGAGTCAGTGCCTTTAACCTCCTGTTTGGCCCAGTTTGCAATTTCTGCAGAAGATGAACAGGGATAGGGAGGACTAATGAGAGACTAGCTGGAGGTGTCTGGACGGGCAAATTTAACTCTCATTTCCCACCAGGAAGAGGAATTAAGCAAAGGCTCAATGTGCCGTGCCGGAACCAGATTAGGGCCTGAAGCAATCCTGCGGTGTTGCGGCCAGCTCACAAGAAAGCGAGTTGAAGAAAGGAGCTCAGGGGCACTGTAATTCACAAACCTGCAGAGTTATAAATGACAGCTATCGTCCAAAAATATACTGAAGTAAGGCTGCCAAGAGGACTAGAAAGCGGGGCAGAATTGCAGGAAACCCATTTCAGGAGGTAGACTGGAATTGCATTTAAAGCATAGGAAAATAGGCAGAAGGTCGATAATGATGCACTTGCCCAAAAAGGGCGTATGCGTTTTTTCCTGAATATATTCAGGAAAAAACGCATACGCCCTTTTTGGCCAACCAAGCAAGCTTGCAAAGGAAATCTGCACTACAATGAAGTCTCACTTCCCCCAGGTCAAAAGGGCGATCTGAAAAAAGTGTAAAATCCAGAAAGGCAGGACAGGCCATGGAGAACTGGGAGCCTTGTTATGCTGATGGGCGGGATGTAAATTGCCAACAGCCACTCTGGAGAAGTGTATGGTGTTTCCTGAAACATCTAAAAAACAAAGCAACAGAGCCTAGGGCACTTCCACTTATAGTCCTATAGCTTAGGGAAATTAAAATCAAAAAGACACAGACACCCCAAAGTATGGGACGGCTCTGTTTATAAGAACCTCATTTACGGTACAAGTTCAATATCGCAGAAAGTGAAAAATGGATAAAGAAGTTGCGGTACTTACGTACAATGCAATATCACTCAGCAATGAAATCTATGTCATCAGGCCCGTAGCAGCATAGAGTGGATTCAGGTATGATGATTCTAACTGAAATAAGTCACACAGAAGAAGAAACATCATAAGATATCACTAATACACGGAATGTAAACTTGGCTACACAGGAACTGGATTACAAAACAGAACAGGGTCTCAAATGTAGAAAAGCAACTTATGCTTGCTTAAGGGGAAAGGTGAGTTGGGGTGCTGCATAAAACTAGAGATTGAAATGAAAACAGATAAAGTTCCTTAAGCCAAACATGTAATAGACAAGAGCTACTCCTTGCTCAACGAAATGGACTCAAAACACCATATTAAATGCCTAATAATGTACCTGACTAGTAAGTATCTTAAAACCTATGGATTGCTATGTCTCTGAAAGAGAATCAAGCGTGAGTACAGGGACATAAACGCAGCAGTGATAGGATTGGAGAGGTTCGGTGAGCAAATGAAGACCCTTTGAAGTCATATTGCATGGTACCCATTCCAAGGGTCTCAACTCTCCAGGTTTAAGGGATTCTTCCTTCAGCTAAAACATGCATGTGGAACCCAGAGTATGATCAACCATGTGATCGGGAGACGTGTTCAAATATGTCTCAGTTCTCATCGCCTGGTACTCGGGTGCAACATTCCAGATGCTTTACTAACACTCTTCCGACTTGGAAAGTCAGTGCCTTTAACCTCCTGTTTGGCCCAGTTTGCAAATTCCGCGGAAGATGAACAGGAATAGGGAGAACCAACGAGAGACTAGCTGGATGTGTCTGGACGGGCAAATTTAACTCTCATTTCCCACCAGGAAGAGCAATTAAGCAAAGGCTCAGCGTGCCGTGCCGGAACCAGATTAGGGCCTGAAGCAATCCTGCGGTGTTGCGGCCAGCTCACAAGAAAGCGAGTTGAAGAAAGGAGCTCAGGGGCACTGTTATCACAAACCTGCAGAGTTATAAATGACAGCTATCATCCAAAAATATACTGAAGTAAGGCTGCCAAGAGGACTTGAAAGCGGGGCAGAATTGCAGGAATCCGATTTCAGGAGGTAGACTGGAATTACATTTAAGCATAGGAAAAGAGGCAGAACGTCGACAATGATGCACTTGGCCAAAAAGTGCGTATGCGTTTTTTCCTGCATATATTCAGGAAAAAACGCATACGCCCTTTTTGGCCAACCAAGCAAGCTTGCAAAGGAAATCTGCACTACAATGAAGTCTCACTTTCCCCCGGTCAAAAGGGCCATCTGAAAAAAGTGTAAAATCCAGAAAGGCAGGACAGGCCATGGAGAACTGGGAGCCTTGTTATGCTGATGGGCGGGATGAAAATTGCCAACAGCCACTCTGGAGAAGTGTATGGTGTTTCCTGAAACATCTAAAAAACAAAGCAACGGAGCCTAGGGCACTTCCACTTATAGTCCTATAGCTTAGGGAAATTAAAATCAAAAAGACACAGCCACCCCAAAGTTTGGGACCTCTCTGTTTACAAGAACCTCGTTTATGGTACTAGTTCAATATCACAGAAAGGGAAAAATGGATAAAGCTGTTGTGGTACTTACGTACAATGCAATATCACTCAGCAATGAAATCTATGTCATCAGGCCCGTAGCAGCATAATGAGTGGATTCAGGTATGATGATTCAAACTGAAATAAGTCACACAGAAAAAGAAACATCATAAGATATCACTAATACATGGAATGTAAACTTGGCTACACACGAACTGGATTACAAAACAGAACAGGGTCTCAAATTTAGAAAACCAACTTATGCTTGCTTAAGGGGAAAGGTGAGTTGGGGTGCTGCATAAAACCAGAGATTGAAATGAGCACAGATAAAGTTCCTTAAGCCAAACATGTAATAGACAAGAGCTACTCCTTGCTCAACGAAATGGACTCAACACCCCATATTAAACGCCTAAGAATGTAGCTGACTAGTAAGTATCTTAAAACCTATGGATTGCTATGTCTCCTAAAGAGAATCAAGCGTGTGTACAGGGGCATAAACGCAGCAGTGATAGGATTGGAGAGGTTCGGTGAGCAAATGAAGACCCTTTGAAGTCATATTGCATGGTACCCATTCCACGGGTCTCAACTCTCCAGGTTTAAGGGATTCTTCCTTCAGCTAAAGCATGCATGTGGAACCCAGAGTATGATCAATCATGTGATCGGGAGACGTGTTCCAATATGTCTCAGTTCTCGTCCCCTGGTACTCGGGTGCAACATTGCAGATGCTTTACTAACACTCTCCCGACTTGGAGAGATAGTGCCTTTAACCTCCTGTTTGGCCCAGTTTGCAATTTCTGCGGAAGATGAACAGGAATAGGGAGAACCAATGAGAGACTAGCTGGAGGTGTCTGGATGGGCAAATTTAACTCTCATTTCCCACCAAGAAGAGGAATTAACCAAAGGCTCAGCGTGCCGTGCCGGAACCAGATTAGGGCCTGAAGCAATCCTGCGGTGTTGCGGCCAGCTCACAAGAAAGCGAGTTGAAGAAAGGAGCTCAGGGGCACTGTAATTCACAAACCTGCAGAATTATAAATGACAGCTATCGTCCAAAAATATACTGAAGTAAGGCTGCCAAGAGGACTAGAAAGCGGGGCAGAATTGCAGGAAACCCATTTCAGGAGGTAGACTGGAATTGCATTTAAAGCATAGGAAAATAGGCAGAAGGTCGATAATGATGCACTTGCCCAAAAAGGGCGTATGCGTTTTTTCCTGAATATATTCAGGAAAAAACGCATACGCCCTTTTTGGCCAACCAAGCAAGCTTGCAAAGGAAATCTGCACTACAATGAAGTCTCACTTCCCCCAGGTCAAAAGGGCGATCTGAAAAAAGTGTAAAATCCAGAAAGGCAGGACAGGCCATGGAGAACTGGGAGCCTTGTTATGCTGATGGGCGGGATGTAAATTGCCAACAGCCACTCTGGAGAAGTGTATGGTGTTTCCTGAAACATCTAAAAAACAAAGCAACAGAGCCTAGGGCACTTCCACTTATAGTCCTATAGCTTAGGGAAATTAAAATCAAAAAGACACAGACACCCCAAAGTATGGGACGGCTCTGTTTATAAGAACCTCATTTACGGTACAAGTTCAATATCGCAGAAAGTGAAAAATGGATAAAGAAGTTGCGGTACTTACGTACAATGCAATATCACTCAGCAATGAAATCTATGTCATCAGGCCCGTAGCAGCATAGAGTGGATTCAGGTATGATGATTCTAACTGAAATAAGTCACACAGAAGAAGAAACATCATAAGATATCACTAATACACGGAATGTAAACTTGGCTACACAGGAACTGGATTACAAAACAGAACAGGGTCTCAAATGTAGAAAAGCAACTTATGCTTGCTTAAGGGGAAAGGTGAGTTGGGGTGCTGCATAAAACTAGAGATTGAAATGAAAACAGATAAAGTTCCTTAAGCCAAATATGTAATAGACAAGAGCTACTCCTTGCTCAACGAAATGGACTCAAAACACCATATTAAATGCCTAATAATGTACCTGACTAGTAAGTATCTTAAAACCTATGGATTGCTATGTCTCTGAAAGAGAATCAAGCGTGAGTACAGGGACATAAACGCAGCAGTGATAGGATTGGAGAGGTTCGGTGAGCAAATGAAGACCCTTTGAAGTCATATTGCATGGTACCCATTCCAAGGGTCTCAACTCTCCAGGTTTAAGGGATTCTTCCTTCAGCTAAAACATGCATGTGGAACCCAGAGTATGATCAACCATGTGATCGGGAGACGTGTTCAAATATGTCTCAGTTCTCATCGCCTGGTACTCGGGTGCAACATTCCAGATGCTTTACTAACACTCTTCCGACTTGGAAAGTCAGTGCCTTTAACCTCCTGTTTGGCCCAGTTTGCAAATTCCGCGGAAGATGAACAGGAATAGGGAGAACCAACGAGAGACTAGCTGGATGTGTCTGGACGGGCAAATTTAACTCTCATTTCCCACCAGGAAGAGCAATTAAGCAAAGGCTCAGCGTGCCGTGCCGGAACCAGATTAGGGCCTGAAGCAATCCTGCGGTGTTGCGGCCAGCTCACAAGAAAGCGAGTTGAAGAAAGGAGCTCAGGGGCACTGTTATCACAAACCTGCAGAGTTATAAATGACAGCTATCATCCAAAAATATACTGAAGTAAGGCTGCCAAGAGGACTTGAAAGCGGGGCAGAATTGCAGGAATCCGATTTCAGGAGGTAGACTGGAATTACATTTAAGCATAGGAAAAGAGGCAGAACGTCGACAATGATGCACTTGGCCAAAAAGTGCGTATGCGTTTTTTCCTGCATATATTCAGGAAAAAACGCATACGCCCTTTTTGGCCAACCAAGCAAGCTTGCAAAGGAAATCTGCACTACAATGAAGTCTCACTTTCCCCCGGTCAAAAGGGCCATCTGAAAAAAGTGTAAAATCCAGAAAGGCAGGACAGGCCATGGAGAACTGGGAGCCTTGTTATGCTGATGGGCGGGATGAAAATTGCCAACAGCCACTCTGGAGAAGTGTATGGTGTTTCCTGAAACATCTAAAAAACAAAGCAACGGAGCCTAGGGCACTTCCACTTATAGTCCTATAGCTTAGGGAAATTAAAATCAAAAAGACACAGCCACCCCAAAGTTTGGGACCTCTCTGTTTACAAGAACCTCGTTTATGGTACTAGTTCAATATCACAGAAAGGGAAAAATGGATAAAGCTGTTGTGGTACTTACGTACAATGCAATATCACTCAGCAATGAAATCTATGTCATCAGGCCCGTAGCAGCATAATGAGTGGATTCAGGTATGATGATTCAAACTGAAATAAGTCACACAGAAAAAGAAACATCATAAGATATCACTAATACATGGAATGTAAACTTGGCTACACACGAACTGGATTACAAAACAGAACAGGGTCTCAAATTTAGAAAACCAACTTATGCTTGCTTAAGGGGAAAGGTGAGTTGGGGTGCTGCATAAAACCAGAGATTGAAATGAGCACAGATAAAGTTCCTTAAGCCAAACATGTAATAGACAAGAGCTACTCCTTGCTCAACGAAATGGACTCAACACCCCATATTAAACGCCTAAGAATGTAGCTGACTAGTAAGTATCTTAAAACCTATGGATTGCTATGTCTCCTAAAGAGAATCAAGCGTGTGTACAGGGGCATAAACGCAGCAGTGATAGGATTGGAGAGGTTCGGTGAGCAAATGAAGACCCTTTGAAGTCATATTGCATGGTACCCATTCCACGGGTCTCAACTCTCCAGGTTTAAGGGATTCTTCCTTCAGCTAAAGCATGCATGTGGAACCCAGAGTATGATCAATCATGTGATCGGGAGACGTGTTCCAATATGTCTCAGTTCTCGTCCCCTGGTATTCGGGTGCAACATTGCAGATGCTTTACTAACACTCTCCCGACTTGGAGAGATAGTGCCTTTAACCTCCTGTTTGGCCCAGTTTGCAATTTCTGCGGAAGATGAACAGGAATAGGGAGAACCAATGAGAGACTAGCTGGAGGTGTCTGGATGGGCAAATTTAACTCTCATTTCCCACCAAGAAGAGGAATTAACCAAAGGCTCAGCGTGCCGTGCCGGAACCAGATTAGGGCCTGAAGCAATCCTGCGGTGTTGCGGCCAGCTCACAAGAAAGCGAGTTGAAGAAAGGAGCTCAGGGGCACTGTAATTCACAAACCTGCAGAATTATAAATGACAGCTATCGTCCAAAAATATACTGAAGTAAGGCTGCCAAGAGGACTAGAAAGCGGGGCAGAATTGCAGGAAACCCATTTCAGGAGGTAGACTGGAATTGCATTTAAAGCATAGGAAAATAGGCAGAAGGTCGATAATGATGCACTTGCCCAAAAAGGGCGTATGCGTTTTTTCCTGAATATATTCAGGAAAAAACGCATACGCCCTTTTTGGCCAACCAAGCAAGCTTGCAAAGGAAATCTGCACTACAATGAAGTCTCACTTCCCCCAGGTCAAAAGGGCCATCTGAAAAAAGTGTAAAATCCAGAAAGGCAGGACAGGCCATGGAGAACTGGGAGTCTTGTTATGCTGATGGGCGGGATGTAAATTGCCAACAGCCACTCTGGAGAAGTGTATGGTGTTTCCTGAAACATCTAAAAAACAAAGCAACAGAGCCTAGGGCACTTCCACTTATAGTCCTATAGCTTAGGGAAATTAAAATCAAAAAGACACAGACACCCCAAAGTATGGGACGGCTCTGTTTATAAGAACCTCATTTACGGTACAAGTTCAATATCGCAGAAAGTGAAAAATGGATAAAGAAGTTGCGGTACTTACGTACAATGCAATATCACTCAGCAATGAAATCTATGTCATCAGGCCCGTAGCAGCATAGAGTGGATTCAGGTATGATGATTCTAACTGAAATAAGTCACACAAAAGAAGAAACATCATAAGATATCACTAATACACGGAATGTAAACTTGGCTACACAGGAACTGGATTACAAAACAGAACAGGGTCTCAAATGTAGAAAAGCAACTTATGCTTGCTTAAGGGGAAAGGTGAGTTGGGGTGCTGCATAAAACTAGAGATTGAAATGAAAACAGATAAAGTTCCTTAAGCCAAACATGTAATAGACAAGAGCTACTCCTTGCTCAACGAAATGGACTCAAAACACCATATTAAATGCCTAATAATGTACCTGACTAGTAAGTATCTTAAAACCTATGGATTGCTATGTCTCTGAAAGAGAATCAAGCGTGAGTACAGGGACATAAACGCAGCAGTGATAGGATTGGAGAGGTTCGGTGAGCAAATGAAGACCCTTTGAAGTCATATTGCATGGTACCCATTCCAAGGGTCTCAACTCTCCAGGTTTAAGGGATTCTTCCTTCAGCTAAAACATGCATGTGGAACCCAGAGTATGATCAACCATGTGATCGGGAGACGTGTTCAAATATGTCTCAGTTCTCATCGCCTGGTACTCGGGTGCAACATTCCAGATGCTTTACTAACACTCTTCCGACTTGGAAAGTCAGTGCCTTTAACCTCCTGTTTGGCCCAGTTTGCAAATTCCGCGGAAGATGAACAGGAATAGGGAGAACCAACGAGAGACTAGCTGGATGTGTCTGGACGGGCAAATTTAACTCTCATTTCCCACCAGGAAGAGCAATTAAGCAAAGGCTCAGCGTGCCGTGCCGGAACCAGATTAGGGCCTGAAGCAATCCTGCGGTGTTGCGGCCAGCTCACAAGAAAGCGAGTTGAAGAAAGGAGCTCAGGGGCACTGTTATCACAAACCTGCAGAGTTATAAATGACAGCTATCATCCAAAAATATACTGAAGTAAGGCTGCCAAGAGGACTTGAAAGCGGGGCAGAATTGCAGGAATCCGATTTCAGGAGGTAGACTGGAATTACATTTAAGCATAGGAAAAGAGGCAGAACGTCGACAATGATGCACTTGGCCAAAAAGTGCGTATGCGTTTTTTCCTGCATATATTCAGGAAAAAACGCATACGCCCTTTTTGGCCAACCAAGCAAGCTTGCAAAGGAAATCTGCACTACAATGAAGTCTCACTTTCCCCCGGTCAAAAGGGCCATCTGAAAAAAGTGTAAAATCCAGAAAGGCAGGACAGGCCATGGAGAACTGGGAGCCTTGTTATGCTGATGGGCGGGATGAAAATTGCCAACAGCCACTCTGGAGAAGTGTATGGTGTTTCCTGAAACATCTAAAAAACAAAGCAACGGAGCCTAGGGCACTTCCACTTATAGTCCTATAGCTTAGGGAAATTAAAATCAAAAAGACACAGCCACCCCAAAGTTTGGGACCTCTCTGTTTACAAGAACCTCGTTTATGGTACTAGTTCAATATCACAGAAAGGGAAAAATGGATAAAGCTGTTGTGGTACTTACGTACAATGCAATATCACTCAGCAATGAAATCTATGTCATCAGGCCCGTAGCAGCATAATGAGTGGATTCAGGTATGATGATTCAAACTGAAATAAGTCACACAGAAAAAGAAACATCATAAGATATCACTAATACATGGAATGTAAACTTGGCTACACACGAACTGGATTACAAAACAGAACAGGGTCTCAAATGTAGAAAAGCAACTTATGCTTGCTTAAGGGGAAAGGTGAGTTGGGGTGCTGCATAAAACCAGAGATTGAAATGAGCACAGATAAAGTTCCTTAAGCCAAACATGTAATAGACAAGAGCTACTCCTTGCTCAACGAAATGGACTCAACACCCCATATTAAACGCCTAAGAATGTAGCTGACTAGTAAGTATCTTAAAACCTATGGATTGCTATGTCTCCTAAAGAGAATCAAGCGTGTGTACAGGGGCATAAACGCAGCAGTGATAGGATTGGAGAGGTTCGGTGAGCAAATGAAGACCCTTTGAAGTCATATTGCATGGTACCCATTCCACGGGTCTCAACTCTCCAGGTTTAAGGGATTCTTCCTTCAGCTAAAGCATGCATGTGGAACCCAGAGTATGATCAATCATGTGATCGGGAGACGTGTTCCAATATGTCTCAGTTCTCGTCCCCTGGTACTCGGGTGCAACATTGCAGATGCTTTACTAACACTCTCCCGACTTGGAGAGATAGTGCCTTTAACCTCCTGTTTGGCCCAGTTTGCAATTTCTGCGGAAGATGAACAGGAATAGGGAGGACCAATGAGAGACTAGCTGGAGGTGTCTGGACGGGCAAATTTAACTCTCATTTCCAACCAGGAAGAGGAATTAACCAAAGGCTCAGCGTGCCGTGCCGGAACCAGATTAGGGCCTGAAGCAATCCTGCGGTGTTGCTGCCAGCTCACAAGAAAGCGAGTTGAAGAAAGGAGCTCAGGGGCACTGTAATTCACAAACCTGCAGAGTTATAAATGACAGCTATCGTCCAAAAATATACTGAAGTAAGGCTGCCAAGAGGACTTGAAAGCGGGGCAGAATTGCAGGAAACCGATTTCAGGAGGTAGACTGGAATTGCATTTAAAGCATAGGAAAAGACGCAGAACGTCCACAATGATGCACTTGGCCAAAAAGGGCGTATGCGTTTTTTCCTGAATATATTCAGGAAAGAACGCATACGCACTTTTTGGCCAACCAAGCAAGCTTGCAAAGGAAATCTGCACTACAATGAAGTCTCACTTCCCCCGGTCAAAAGGGCCTTCTGAAAAAAGTGTAAAATCCAGAAAGGCAGGACAGGCCATGGAGAACTGGGAGCCTTGTTATGCTGATGGGCGGGATGAAAATTGCCAACATCCACTCAGGAGAAGTGTATGGTGTTTCCTGAAACATCTAAAAAACAAAGCAACAGAGCCTAGGGCACTTCCACTTATAGTCCTATAGCTTAGGGAAATTAAAATCAAAAAGACACAGCCACCCTAAACTTTGGGTCGGCTCAGTTTACAAAAACCTCGTTTACGGTACAAGTTCAATATCACAGAAAGCGAAAAATGGATAAAGAAGTTGTGGTACTTACGTACAATGCAATATCACTCAGCAATGAAATCTATGTCATCAGGCCCGTAGCAGCATAATGAGTGGATTCAGGTATGATGATTCTAACTGAAATAAGTCACACAGAAAAAGAAACATCATAAGATATCACTAATACACAGAATGTAAACTTGGCTACAGAGGAACTGGATTACAAAACAGAACAGGGTCTCAAATTTAGAAAACCAACTTATGCTTGCTTAAGGAGAAAGGTGAGTTGGGGTGCTGCATAAAACCAGAGATTGAAATGAGCACAGATAAACTTCCTTAAGCCAAATATGTAATAGACAAGAGCTACTCCTTGCTCAACGAAATGGACTCAACACCCCATATTAAACACCTAATAATGTACCTGACTAGTATCTTAAAAGCTATGGATTGCTATGTCTCTGAAAGAGAATCAAGCGTGTGTACAGGGGCATAAACGCAGCAGTGATAGGATTGGAGAGGTTCGGTGAGCAAATGAAGACCCTTTGAAGTCATATTGCATGGTACCCATTCCACGGGTCTCAACTCTCCAGGTTTAAGGGATTCTTCCTTCAGCTAACACATGCATGTGGAACCCAGACTATGATCAACCGTTTGATCGGGAGACGTGTTCAAATATGTCTCAGTTCTCGTCCCCTGGTATTCGGGTGCAACTTTCCAGACGCTTTACTAACACTCTCCCGACTTGGAGAGTCAGTGCCTTTAACCTCCTGTTTGGCCCAGTTTGCAATTTCTGCGGAAGATGAACAGGAATAGGGAGAACCAATGAGAGACTAGCTGGAGGTGTCTGGATGGGCAAATTTAACTCTCATTTTCCAACTAGAAGAGGAATTAACCAAAGGCTCAGCGTGCCCTGATGGAACAAGATTAGGGTCTGAAGCAATCCTGCGGTGTTGCGGCCAGCTCACAATAAAGCGAGTTGAAGAAAGGAGCTCAGGGGCACTGTAATTCACAAATCTGTAGAGTTATAAATGACAGCTATGGTCCAAACATATACTGAAGTAAGGCTGCCAAGAGGACTTGAAAGTGGGGCAGAATTGCAGGAAACCGATCTCAGGAGGTAGACTGGAATTGCATTTAAAGCATAGGAAAAGAGGCAGAACGTCGACAATGATGCACTTGGCCAAAAAGGGCGTATTCATTTTTTCCTGAATATATTCAGGAAAAAACGCATACGTCCTTTTTGGCCAACCAACCAAGATTGCAAAGGAAATCTGCACTACAATGAAGTCTCACTTCCTGCCGAACAAAAGGGCCATCTGAAAAAAGTGTAAAATCCAGAAAGGCACGACAGGCCATGGAGAACTGGGAGCCTTGTTATGCTGATGGGCGGGATGTAAATTGCCAACAGCCACTCTGGAGAAGTGTATGGTGTTTCCTGAAACATCTAAAAAACAAAGCAACAGAGCCTAGGGCACTTCCACTTATGGTCGTATAGCTTAGGGAAATTAAAATCAAAAAGACACAGCCACCCCAAAGTTTAGTACAGCTCTATTTACAAGAACCTCGTTTACAGTACAAGTTCAATGTCACAGAAAGTGAAGAATGGATAAAGAAGTTGTGGTACTTAAGTACAATGCAATATCACTCAGCAATGAAATCTACGTCATCAGGCCCATAGCAGCATAATGAGTGGATTCAGGTATGATGATTCTAACTGAAATAAGTCACACAGAAAAAGAAACATCATAAGATATCACTAATACATGGAATGTAAACTTGGCTACACAGAAACTGGATTACAAAACAGAACAGTGTCTGAAATTTAGAAAACCAACTTATGCTTGCTTAAGGGGAAAGGTGAGTTGGGGTGCTGCATAAAACCAGAGATTGAAATGAGCACAGATAAAGTTCCTTAAGCCAAATATGTAATAGACAAGAGCTACTCCTTGCTCAACGAAATGGACTCAGCATCCTATATTATACACCTAAGGTTGTACCTGAGTAGTAAGTATCTTAAAACCTATGGATTGCTATGTCTCCAAAAGAAAATCAAGCGTGTGTACAGTGGAATAAACGCAGCAGTGATAGGATTGGAGAGGTTCGGTTAGCAAATGAAGACCCTTTGAAGTCATATTGCATGGTACCCATTCCATGGGTCTCAACTCTCCAGGTTTAAGGGATTCTTCCTTCAGCTAAAACATGCATGTGGAGCCCAGAGTATGATCAACTGTGTGATCAGGAGACGTGTTCAAATATGTCTCAGTTTTCGTCCCCTGGTACTCGGGTGCAACATTCCAGACGCTTTACTAACACTCTCCCGACTTGGAGAGTCAGTGCCTTTAACCTGCTGTTTGGCCCAGTTTGCAATTTCTGCGGAAGATGAACAGGAATAGGGAGAACCAATGAGAGACTAGCTGGAGGTGTCTGGACGGGCAAATTTAACTCTCATTTCCCACCAGGAAGAGGAATTAACCAAAGGCTCAGCATGCCATGCCAGAACAAGATTAGGGCCTGAAGCAATCCTGTGGTGTTGCGGCCAGCTCACAAGAAAGCGAGTTGAAGAAACGAGCTCAGGGGCACTGTAATTCACAAACCTGCAGAGTTATAAATGACAGCTATCGTCCAAAAATATACTGAAGTAAGGCTGCCAAGAGGACTTGAAAGCGGGGCAGAATTGCAGGAAACTGATTTCAGGAGGTAGACTGGAATTGCATTTAAAGCATAGGAAAAGAGGCAGAATGTCGACAATGATGCACTTGGCCAAAAAGGGCGTATGCGTTTTTTCCTGAATATATTCAGGAAAAAACGCATACGCCCTTTTTGGCCAACCAAGCAAGCTTGCAAAGGAAATCTGCACTACAATGAAGTCTCACTTCCCCCCTGTCAAAAGGGCCATCTGAAAAAAGTGTAAAATCCAGAAAGGCAGGACAGGCCATGGAGAACTGGGAGCCTTGTTATGCTGATGGGCGGGATGTAAATTGCCAACAGCCACTCGGGAGAAGTGTATGGTGCTTCCTGAAGCATCTAAAAAACACATGAACAGAGCCTAGGGCATTTCCACTTATGGTCCTATAGCTTAGGGAAATTAAAATCAAAAAGACACAGCCACCCCAAAGTTTGGGATGGCTCTGTTGACAAGAACCTCGTTTACGGTACAAGTTCAATATCGCAGAAAGCGAAAAACGGATAAAGAAGTTGTGGTACTTACGTACAATGCAATATCACTCAGGAATGAAATCTATGTCATCAGGCCCGTAACAGCATAATGAGTGGATTCAGGTATGATGATTCTAACTGATATAAGTCACACAGAAAAAGAAACATCATAAGATATCACTAATACACGGAATGTAAACTTGGCTACACAGGCACTGAATTACAAAACAGAACAGGGTCTGAAATTTAGAAAACCAACTTATGCTTGCTTAAGGGGAAAGGTGAGTTGGGGTGCTGCATAAAACCAGAGATTGAAATGAGCACAGATAAAGTTCCTTAAGCCAAATATGTAATAGACAAGAGCTACTCCTTGCTAAACGAAACGGGCTCAACACCCCATATTAAACGCCTAACAAAGTGGCTGACTAGTAAGTATCTTAAAACTTATGGATTGCTATGTCTCCAAAAGAGAATGAAGCGTGTGTACAGTGGTAGAAATGCAGCAATGATAGGATTGGAGAGGTTCGGTGAGCAAATGAAGTCCCTTTGAAATCAAATTGCATGGTACCCATTCCACGGGTCTCAACTCTCCAGGTTTAAGGGATTCTTCCTTCACCTAAAACATGCATGTGTAACCCAGAGTATGATCAACCGTGTGATCAGGAGATGTGTTCCAATTTGTCTCAGTTCTCGTCCACCGGTACTCGGGTGTAACATTCCAGCCGCTTAGCTAACACTCTCCCGACTTGGAGAGTCAGTGCCTTTAACCTCCTGTTTGGCCCAGTTTGCAATTTCTGCGGAAGATAAACAGGAATAGGGAGAACCAATGAGAGACTAGCTGTAGGTGTCTGGACGGGCAAATTTAACTCTCATTTCCCACCAGGAAGAGGAATTAAGCAAAGGCTCAGCGTGCCGTGCCGGAACCAGATTAGGGCCTGAAGCAATCCTGTCGTGCTGCGGCCAGCTCACAAGAAAGCGAGTTGAAGAAAGGAGCTCAGGGGCACTGTAATTCACAAATCTGCAGAGTTATAAATGACAGCTATCGTCCAAAAATATACTGAAGTAAGGCTGCCAAGAGGACTTGAAAGCGGGGCAGAATTGCAGGAAACCGATCTCAGTAGGCAGACAGGAATTGCATTTAAAGCATAGGAAAAGAGGCAGAACGTCGACAATGATGCACTTGGCCAAAAAGGGCGTATGCGTTTTTTCCTGAATATATTCCGGAAAAAACGCATACGCACTTTTTGGCCAACAAAGCAAGCTTGCAAAGGAAATCTGCACTACAATGAAGTCTCACTTCCCCCCGGTCAAAAGGGTCATCTCAAAAAAAGTGTAAAATCCAGAAAGGCAGGACAGGCCATGGAGAACTGGGAGCCTTGTTGTGCTGATGGGCGGGATGTAAATTGCCAACAGCCACTCTGGAGAAGTGTATGGTGTTTCCTGAAATATCTAAAAAACAAAGCATCAGAGCCTAGGGCACTTCCACTTATGGTCCTATAGCTTAGGGATATTAAAATCAAAAAGACACAGCCACCACAAAGTTTGGAACGGCTCTGTTTACCAGAACCACGTTTACGTTACAACTTCAATATCACAGAAAGCAAAAAATGGATAAAGAAGTTGTGGTACTTACGTACAATGCAATATCACTCAGAAATGAAATCTATGTCATCAGGCCCATAGCAGCATAATGAGTGGATTCAGGTATGACGATTCTAACTGAAATAAGTCACACATAAAAAGAAACATCATAAGATATCACTAATACACGGAATGTAAACTTGGCTACACAGGAACTGAATTACAAAACAGAACAGGGTCTCAAATTTAGAAAACCAACATATGCTTGCTTAAGGGGAAAGGTGAGCTGGGGTGCTGCATAAAACCAGAGATTGAAATGAGCACAGATAAAGTTCCTTAAGCCAAATATGTAACAGACAAGAGCTACTCCTTGCTCAACGAAATGGACTCAACACCCCATATTAAACGCCTGAGAATGTACCTGACTAGTAAGTATCTTAAAACCTATGGATTGCTATGTCTCTGAAAGAGAATCAAGCGTGTGTACAGTTGCATAAACGCAGCAGTGATAGGATTGGAGAGGTTCGGTGAGCAAATGAAGACCCTTTGAAGTCATATTGCATGGTACCCATTCCACGGGTCTCAACTCTCCAGGATTAAGGGATTCTTCCTTCAGCTAAAACATGCATGTGGAACCCAGAGTATGATCAACCATGTGATCGGGAGACGGGTTCAAATATGTCTCAGTTTTCGTCCCCTGGTACTCGGGTGCAACATTCCAGACGCTTAACTAACACTCTCCCGAGTTGGAGAGTCAGTGCCTTTAACCTCCTGTTTGTCCCAGTTTGCAATTTCTGTGGAAGATGAACAGGAATAGGGACAACAAATGAGAGACTAGCTGGAGGTGTCTGGATGGGCAAATTTAACTCTCATTTCCCACCAGGAAGAGGAATTAACCAAAGGCTCAGCGTGCCGTGCTGGAACCAGATTAGGGCCTGAAGGAATCCTGCGGTGTTGCGGCCCGCTCAAAAGAAAGCGAGTTGAAGAAAGGAGCTCAGGGTCACTGTAATTCACAAACCTGCAGAGTTATAAATGACAGCTATCGTCCAAAAATATACTGAAGTAAGGCTGCCAAGAGGACTTGAAAGCGGGGAAGAATTGCAGGAAACCGATTTCACGAGGTAGACTGGAATTGCATTTAAAGCACAGGAAAAGCGGCAGAACGTCGACAATGATGCACTTGGCCAAAAAGGGCGTATGCGTTTGTTCCTGAATATATTCAGGACAAAACGCATATGCCCTTTTTGGCCAACCAAGCAAGCTTGCAAAGGAAATCTGCACTACAATGAAGTCTCACTAACCCCCCGGTCAAAAGGGCCATCTGAAAAAAGTGTAAAATCCAGAAAGGCAGGACAGGCCATGGAGAACTGGGAGCCTTGTTATGTTGATGGGCGGGATGTAAATTGCCAACAGCCACTTGGGAGAAGTGTATGGTGTTTCCTGAAACATCTAAAAAACAAAGCAACAGAGCCTAGGGCACTTCCACTTATGGTCCTATAGCTTAGGGAAATTAAAATCAAAAAGACACAGCCACCCCAAAGTTTGGGACGGCTCTGTTTACAAGAAACTCTTTTACGTGACAGGTTCAATATCGCAGAAAGTGAAAAATGGATAAAGAAGTTGTGGTACTTACATACAATGCAATATCACTCAGCAATGAAATCTATGTCATCAGGCCCGTAGCAGCATAATGAGTGGATTCAGGTATGATGATTCTAACTGAAATAAGTCACAAGAAAAAGGAATATCATAAGATATCACTAATACACGGAATGTAAACTTGGCTACACAGGAACTGAATTACAAAACAGAACAGGGTCTCAAATTTAGAAAACCAACTTATGCTTGCTTAAGGGGAAAGGTGAGTTGGGGTGCTGCATAAAACCAGAGATTGAAATGAGCACAGATAAATTTCCTTAAGCCAAATATGGAATAGACAAGAGCTACTCCTTGCTCAATGAAATGGACTCAACACCCCATATTAAACGCCTAAGAATGTACCTGACTAGTAAGTATCTTAAAACCTATGGATTGCTATGTCTCTGAAAGAGAATCAAGCGTGTGTACAGGGGCATAAATGCAGCAGTGATAGGATTGGAGAGGTTCGGTGAGCAAATGAAGACCCTTTGAAGTCATATTGCATGGTACCCATTCCACGGGTCTCAACTCTCCAGGTTTAAGGGATTCTTCCTTCAGGTAAAGCATGCATGTGGAACCCAGAGTATGATCAACCGTGTGATTGGGAGACGTGTTCCAATATGTCTCAGTTCTCGTCCACTGGTACTCGGGTGCAAAATTCCAGGTGCTTTACTAACACTCTCCCGACTTGGAGAGTCAGTGCCTTTAAACTCCTGTTTGGCCCAGTTTGCAATTTCTGCGGAAAATGAACAGGAATAGGGAGAACCAATGAGAGACTAGCTGGAGGTGTCTGGACGGGCAAATTTAACTCTCATTTCCCACCAGGAAGAGGAATTAACCAAAGGCTCAGTGTGCCGAACCAGAACAAGATTAGGGCCTGAAGCATTCCTGCGGTGTTGCGGGCAGCTCACAAGAAAGCGAGTTGAAGAAAGGAGCTCAGGGGCACTGTAATTCACAAACCTGCAGAGTTATAAATGACAGCTATCGTCCAAAAATATACTGAAGGAAGCCTGACAAGAGATCTTGAAAGCGGGGCAGAATTGCAGGAAACCGATTTCAGGAGGTAGACTGGAATTGCACTTAAAGCATAGGAAAAGAGGCAGAACGTCGACAATGATGCACTTGGCCAAAAAGGGCGTATGCATTTTTTCCTGAATATATTCAGGAAAAAACGCATACGACCTTTTTGGCCAACCAAGCAAGCTTGCAAAGGAAATCTGCACTACAATGAAGTCTCACTTCCCCCTGGTCAAAAGGGCCATCTGAAAAAAGTGTAAAATCCAGAAAGGCAGGACAGGCCATGGAGTACTGGGAGCCTTGTTATGCTGATGGGCGGGATGTAAATTGCCAACATCCACTCAGGAGAAGTGTATGGTGTTTCCTGAAACATCTAAAAAACAAAGCAACAGAGCCTAGGGCACTTCCACATATGGTCCTATAGCTTAGGGAAATCAAAATCAAAAAGACACAGCCACCCCTAAGTTTCGGACGGCTCTGTTTACAAGAAACTCGTTTACGGGACAAGTTCAATTTCGCAGAAAGTGAAAAATGGATAAAGCAGTTGTGGTACTTACGTACAATGCAATATCACTCAGCAATGAAATCTATGTCATCAGGCCCATAGCAGCATAATGAGTGGATTCAGGTATGATGATTCTATCTGAAATAAGTCACACAGAAAAAGAAACATCATAAGATATCACTAATACACGGAATGTAAACTTGGCTACACAGGAACTGGATTACAAAACAGAACAGGGTCTCAAATTTAGAAAACCAACTTATGCTTGCTTAAGGGGAACGGTGAGTTGGGGTGCTGCATAAAACTAGAGATTGAAATGTGCACAGATAAAGTTCCTGAAGCCAAATATGGAATAGACAAGAGCTACTCCTTGCTCAACGAAATGGACTCAACACCCCATATTAAATGCCTAAGAATGTACCTGACTAGTAAGTATCTTAAAACCTATGGATTGCTATGTCTCCGAAAGAGAATCAAGCGTGTGTACAGGGGCATAAACGCAGCAGTGATAGGATTGTAGAGGTTCGGTGAGCAAATGAAGACCCTTTGAAGTCATATTGCATGGTACCCATTCCACGGGTCTCAACTCTCCAGGTTTAAGTGATTCTTCCTTCAGCTAAAGCATGCATGTGGAACCCAGAGTATGATCAACCATGTGATCGAGAGACGTGTTCCAATATGTCTCAGTTCTCGTCCCCTTGTACTCGGGTGCAACATTCCAGACGCTTTACTAACACTCTCCCGACTTGGAGAGTCAGTGCCTTTAACCTC
This sequence comes from Orcinus orca, assembly GCF_937001465.1. Classification (NCBI taxonomy): domain Eukaryota; kingdom Metazoa; phylum Chordata; class Mammalia; order Artiodactyla; family Delphinidae; genus Orcinus; species Orcinus orca. The sequence continues at coordinate 123,366 of NW_026043836.1, read as the reverse complement.
CTGTTTGGCACAGTTTGCAAATTCCACGGAAGATGAACAGGAATAGGGAGAACCAATGAGAGACTAGCTGGAGGTGTCTGGACGGGCAAATTTAACTCTCATTTCCCACCAGGAAGAGGAATTAACCAAAGGCTCAGCATGCCGTGCCGGAACCAGATTAGGGCCTGAAGCAATCCTGCGGTGTTGCGGTCAGCTCACAAGAAAGCGAGTTGAAGAAAGGAGCTCAGGGGCACTGTAATTCACAAACCTGCAGAGTTATAAATGACAGCTATCGTCCAAAAATATACTGAAGTAAGGCTGCCAAGAGGACTTGAAAGCGGGGCAGAATTGCAGGAAACCGATTTCAGGAGGTAGACTGGAATTGCATTTAAAGCATAGGAAAAGAGGCAGAACGTCCACAATGATGCACTTGGCCAAAAAGGGCGTATGCGTTTTTTCCTGAATATATTCAGGAAAAAACGCATACGCCCATTTTGGCCAACCAAGCAAGCTTGCAAAGGAAATCTGCACTACAATGAAGTCTCACTTCCCCCCGGTCAAAAGGGCCATCTGAAAAAAGTGTAAAATCCAGAAAGGCAACACAGGCCATGGAGAACTGGGAGCCTTGTTATGCTGATGGGCGGGATGTAAATTGCCAACAGCCACTCGGGAGAAGTGTATGGTGTTTCCTGAAACATCTAAAAAACAAAGCAACAGAGCCTAGGGCACTTCCACTTATGGTCCTATAGCTTAGGGAAATTAAAATCAAAAAGACACAGCCACCCCAAAATTTGGGATGGCTCTGTTTACAAGAACCTCATTTACGGTACAAGTTCAATTTTGCAGAAAGTGAAAAATGGATAAAGAAGTTTTGGTACTTACGTACAATGCAATATCACTCAGCAATGAAATCTATGTCATCAGGCCCATAGCAGCATAATGAGTGGATTCAGGTATGATGATTCTAACTGAAATAAGTCACACAGAAAAAGAAATATCATAAGATATCACTAATACACGGAATGTAAACTTGACTACACAGGAACTAGATTACAAAAGAGAACAGGGTCTCAATTTTAGAAAACCAACTTATGCTTGCTTAAGGGGAAAGGTGAGTTGGGGTGCTGCGTAAAACCAGAGATTGAAATGAGCACAGATAAAGTTCCTTAAGCCAAATATGAAATAGACAAGAGCTACTCCTTGCTCAACGAAATGGACTCAAAACCCCATGTTAAACGCCTTATAATGTACCTGACTAGTAAGTATCTTAAAACCTAAAGATTGCTATGTGTCTGAAAGAGAATCAAGTGTGAGTACAGGGGCATAAACGCAGCAGTGATAGGATTGGAGAGGTTCGGTGAGCAAATGAAGACCCTTTGAAGTCATATTGCATGGTACCCATTCCATGGGTCTCAACTCTCCAGGTTTAAGGGATTCTTCCTTCAGCTAAAACAAGCATGTGGAACCCAGAGTATGATCAACCGTGTGATCGGGAGACGTGTTCCAATATGTCTCAGTTCTCGTCCCCTGGTACTCGGGTGCAACATTCCAGACGCTTTACTAACACTCTCCCCACTTAGAGAGTCAGTGCCTTTAACCTCCTGTTTGGCCCAGTTTCCAATTTCTGCGGAAGATGAACAGGAATAGAGAGGACAAATGAGAGACTAGCTGGAGGTGTCTGGACGGGCAAATTTAACTCTCATTTCCCACCAGGAAGAGGAATTAACCAAAGGCTCAGTGTGCCGTGCCGGAACCAGATTAGGGCCTGAAGCAATCCTGCGGTGTTGCGGCCATTTCACAAGAAAGCGAGTTGAAGAAAGGAGCTCAGGGGCACTGTAATTCACAAACCTGCAGAGTTATAAATGACAGTTATCGTCCAAAAGTATACTGAAGTAAGGCTGCCAAGAGGACTTGAAAGCAGGGCAGAATTGCAGGAAACCAATTTCAGGAGGTAGACTGGAATTGCATTTAAAGCATAGGAAAAGAGGCAGAACGTCCACAATGATGCACTTAGGCAAAAAGGGCGTATGCGTTTTTTCCTGAATATATTCAGGAAAAAACGCATACGCCCTTTTTGGCCAACCAAGCAAGCTTGCAAAGGAAATCTGCACTACAATGAAGTCTCACTTCCCCCCGGTCAAAAGGGCCATCTGAAAAAAGTGTAAAATCCAGAAAGGCACGACAGGCCATGGAGAACTGGGAGCCTTGTTATGTTGATGGGCGGGATGAAAATTGCCAACAGCCACTCGGGAGAAGTGTATGGTGTTTCCTGAAACATCTAAAAAACAAAGCAACAGAGCCTAGGGCACTTCCACTTATGGTCCTATAGCTTAGGGAATTTAAAATCAAAAAGACACAGCCACCCCAAAGTTTGGGATGGTTCTGTTTACAAGAACCTCGTTTACGGTACAAGTTCAATATCGCAGAAAGTGAAAAATGGATAAAGAAATTGTGGTACTTACGTACAATGCAATATCACTCAGCAATGCAATCTATGTCATCAGGCCCATAGCAGCATAATGAGTGGATTCAGGTATGATGAATCTAACTGAAATAAGTCACAAAGAAAAAGAAACATCATAAGATATCACTAATACACGGAATGTAAACTTGGCTACACAGGAACTGGATTATAAAACAGAAGAGGGTCTCAAATTTAGAAAACCAACATATGCTTGCTTAAGGGGAAAGGTGAGTTGGGGTGCTGCATAAAACCAGAGATTGAAATGAGCAAAGATAAAGTTCCTTAAGCCAAATTTGGAATAGACAAGAGCTACACCTTGCTCAATGAAATGGACTCAACACCCCATATTAAAATCCTAAGAATGTAGCTGACTAGTAAGTATCTTAAAACCTATGGATTGCTATGTCTCTGAAAGAGAATCAAGCGTGAGTACAGGGGCATAAACGCAGCAGTGATAGGATTGGAGAGGTTCGGTAAGCAAATGAAGACCCTTTGAAGTCATATTTCATGGTACCCATTCCACGGGTATCAAGTCTCCTGGTTTAAAGGTTTCTGCCTTCAGCTAAAACATGCATGTGGAACACATAGTATGATCAACTGTTTGATTGGGAGACGTGTTCCAATATGTCTCAGTTCTCATCCCCTGGTACTCGGGTACAACATTCCAGGTGCTTTACTAATACTCTCCCGACTTGGAGAGTCAGTGTCTTTAACCTCCTGTTTGGCCCAGTTTGCAATTTCTGCGGAAGATGAACAGGAATAGGGAGAACCAATGAGAGACTAGCTGGAGGTGTCTGGACGGGCAAATTTAACTCTCATTTCCAACCAGGAAGAGGAATTAACCAAAGGCTCAGCGTGCCGTACCGGAACCAGATTAGGGCCTTAAGCAATCTTGCGGTTTGCGGCCAGCTCACAAGAAAGCGAGTTGAAGAAAGGAGCTCAGGGGCACTGTAATTCACAAACCTGCAGAGTTATAAATGACAGCTATCGTCCAAAAATATACTGAAGTAAGGCTGCCAAGAGGACTTGAAAGCGGGGCAGAATTGCAGGAAACCGATTTCAGGAGGTAGACTGGAATTGCATTTAAAGCATAGGAAAAGAGGCAGAACGTCGACAATGATGCACTTGGCCAAAAAGGGCATATGCGTTTTTTCCTGAATATATTCAGGAAAAAACGCATACGCACTTTTTGGCCAACCAAGCAAGCTTGCAAAGGAAATCTGCACTACAATGAAGTCTCACTTCCCCCCCGGTCAAAAGGGCCATCTGAAAAAAGTGTAAAATCCAGAAAGGCAGGACAGGCCATGGAGAACTGGGAGCCTTGTTATGCTGATGGGCGGGATGTAAATTGCCAACAGCCACTTGGGAGAAGTGTATGGTGTTTCCTGAAACATCTAAGAAACAAAGCAACAGAGCCTAGGGCACTTCCACTTATGGCCCTAAAGCTTAGGGAAATTAAAATCAAAAAGACACAGCCACCCCTATGTTTGGGACAGCTCTGTTTAGAAGAAACTCGTTTAAGGGACTAGTTCAATATCGCAGAAAGTGAAAAATGGATAAAGAAGTTGTGGTACTTACGTACAATGCAATATCACTCAGCAATGAAATCTATGTCATCAGGCCCGTAGCAGCATAATGAGTGGATTCAGGTATGACGATTCTAACTGAAATAAGCCACACAGAAAAAGAAACATCATAAGATATCACTAATACACGGAATGTAAACTTGGCTACACAGGAACTGTATTACAAAAGAGAACATGGTCTCAAATTTAGAAAACCAACTTATGCTTGCTTAAGGGGAAAGGTGAGTTGGGGTGCTGCATAAAACCAGAGATTGAAATGAGCACAGATAAAGTTCCTTAAGCCAAATATGGAATAGACAAGAGCTACTCCTTGCTCAACGAAATGGACTCAACACCCCATATTAAATGCCTAAGAATGTACCTGACTAGTAAGTATCTTAAAACCTATGGATTGCTATGTCTCCAAAAGAGAATCAAGCGTGTGTACAGGGGCATAAACGCAGCAGTGATAGGATTGGAGAGGTACGGTGAGCAAATGAAGACCCTTTGAAGTCATATTGCATGGTACCCATTCCACGGGTCTCAACTCTCCAGGTTTAAGGGATTCTTCCTTCAGCTGAAACATGCATGTGGAACCCAGAGTATGATCAACCGTGTGATCAGGAGACGTGTTCAAATATGTCTCAGTTTTCGTCCCCTGGTACTCGGGTGCAACATTCCAGACGCTTTACTAACACTCTCCCGACTTGGAGAGTCAGTGCCTTTAAACTCCTGTTTGGGCAAGTTTGCAATTTCTGCGGAAGATGAACAGGAATAGGGAGAACCAATGAGAGACTAGCTGGAGGTGTTTGGACGGGCAAATTTAACTCTCATTTCCCACCAGGAAGAGGAATTAAGCAAAGGCTCAGCGTGCCGTGCCAGAACCAGATTAGGGCCTGAAGCAATCCTGCGGTGTTGCGGCCAGCTCACAAGAAAGCGAGTTGTAGAAAGGCGCTCGGGGCACTGTAATTCACAAACCTGCAGAGTTATAAATGACAGCTATCGTCCAAAAATATACTGAAGTAAGGCTGCCAAGAGGACTTGAAAGCGGGGCAGAATTGCAGGAAGCCGATTTCAGGAGGTAGACTGGAATTGCATTTAAAGCATAGGAAAAGAGGCAGAACGTCCACAATGATGCACTTGGCCAAAAAGGGCGTATGCGTTTATTCCTGAATATATTCAGGAAAAAACGCATACGCCCTTTTTGGCCAACCAAGCAAGCTTGCAAAGGAAATCTGCACAACAATGAAGTCTCACTTCCCCCTGGTCAAAAGGGCCATCTGAATAAAGTGTAAAATCCAGAAAGGCAGGACAGGCCATGGAGAAATGGGAGCCTTGTTATGCTGATGGGCGGGATGTAAATTGCCAACAGCCACTAGGGAGAAGTGTATGGTGTTTCCTGAAACATCTAAAAAACAAAGCAACAGAGCCTAGGGCACTTCCACTTATGGTCCTATAGCTTAGGGAAATTTAAATCAAAAAGACACAGCCACCCCAAAATTTGCGATGGCTCTGTTTACAAGAATCTCATTTACGGTACAAGTTCAATTTTGCAGAAAGTGAAAAATGGATAAGGAAGTTTTGGTACTTACGTACAATGCAATATCACTCAGCAATGAAATCTATGTCATCAGGCCCATAGCAGCATAATGAGTGGATTCAGGTATGATGATTCTAACTGAAATAAGTCACACAGAAAAAGAAATATCATAAGATATCACTAATACACGGAATGTAAACTTGACTACACAGGAACTAGATTACAAAAGAGAACAGGGTCTCAAATTTAGAAAACCAACTTATGCTTGCTTAAGGGGAAAGGTGAGTTGGGGTGCTGCGTAAAACCAGAGATTGAAATGAGCACAGATAAAGTTCCTTAAGCCAAATATGTAATAGACAAGAGCTACTCCTTGCTCAACGAAATGGACTCAAAACCCCATGTTAAACACCTTATAATGTACCTGACTAGTAAGTATCTTAAAACCTAAAGATTGCTATGTGTCTGAAAGAGAATCAAGTGTGAGTACAGGGGCATAAACGCAGCAGTGATAGGATTGGAGAGGTTCGGTGAGCAAATGAAGACCCTTTGAAGTCATATTGCATGGTACCCATTCCACGGGTCTCAACTCTCCAGGTTTAAGGGATTCTTCCTTCAGCTAAAACAAGCATGTGGAACCCAGAGTATGATCAACCGTGTGATCGGGAGACGTGTTCCAATATGTCTCAGTTCTCGTCCCCTGGTACTCGGGTGCAACATTCCAGACGCTTTACTAACACTCTCCCGACTTGGAGAGTCAGTGCCTTTAACCTCCTGTTTGGCCCAGTTTCCAATTTCTGCGGAAGATGAACAGGAATAGGGAGGACAAATGAGAGACTAGCTGGAGGTGTCTGGACGGGCAAATTTAACTCTCATTTCCCACCAGGAAGAGGAATTAACCAAAGGCTCAGTGTGCCGTGCCGGAACTAGATTAGGGCCTGAAGCAATCCTGCGGTGTTGCGGCCAGCTCACAAGAAAGCGAATTGAAGAAAGGAGCTCAGGGGCAGTGTAATTCACAAACCTGCAGAGTTATAAATGACAGCTATCGTCCAAAAATATACTGAAGTAAGGCTGCCAAGAGGACTTGAAAGCGGGGCAGAACTGCAGGAAAGCAATTTCAGGAGGAACACTGGAATTGCATAGGAAAAGAGGCAGAACGTCGACAATGATGCACTTGGCCAAAAAGGGCGTATGCGTTTTTTCCTGAATATATTCAGGAAAAAACGCATACGCCCTTTTTGGCCAACCAAGCAAGCTTTCAAAGGAAATCTGCACTACAATGAAGTCTCACTTCCCCCCGGTCAAAAGGGCCATCTGAAAAAAGTGTAAAATCCAGAAAGGCAGGACAGGCCATGGAGAACTGAGAGCCTTGTTATGCTGATGGGCGGGATGTAAATTGCCAACAGCCATTTGGGAGAAGTGTATGGTGTTTCCTGAAACATCTAAAAAACAAAGCAACAGAGCCTAGGGCACTTCCACTTATGGTCCTATAGCTTAGGGAAATTAAAATCAAAAAGACACAGCCTGCCCCAAAGTTTGGGACGGCTCTGTTTACAAGAACCTTGTTTATGGTACAAGTTCAATATCGCAGAAAGCGAAAAATGGATAAAGAAGTTGTGGTACTTACGTACAATGCAATATCACTCAGCAATGAAATCTATGTCATCAGGCCCGTAGCAGCATAATGAGTGGAATCAGGTATGATGATTCTAACTGAAATAAGTCACACAGAAAAAGAAACATCATAAGATATCACTAATACACGGAATGTAAACTTGGCTACACAGGAACTGGATTACAAAACAGAACAGGGTCTCAAATTTAGAAAACCAACTTATGCTTGCTCAAGGGGAAAGTTGAGTTGGGGTGCTACATAAAACCAGAGATTGAAATGAGCACAGATAAAGTTCCTTAAGCCAAATATGGAATAGACAAGAGCTACTCCTTGCTCAACGAAATGGACTCAACACCCCATATTAAACGCCAAAGAGTGTACCTAACTAGTAAGTATCTTAAAACCTATGGATCGCTATGTCTCCGAAAGAAAATCAAGCGTGTGTAGAGGGGCATAAACGCAGCAGTGATAGAATTGGAGAGGTTCGGAGAACAAATGAAGACCCTTTGAACTCATATTGCATGGTACCCATTCCACGGGTCTCAACTCTCCAGGTTTAAGGGATTCTTCCTTCAGCTAAAACATGCATGTGGAACCCAGAGTATTATCAACCGCGTGATCGGGAGACATGTTCAAATATATCTCAGTTCTCGTACCCTGGTACTCGGGTGTAACATTCCCGACGCTTTACTAACACTCTCCCAACTTGGAGAGTCAGTGCCTTTAACCTCCTGTTTGGCCAAGTTTGCAATTTCTGTGGAAGATGAACAGGAATAGGGAGGACCAATGAGAGACTAGCTGGAGGTGTCTGGACGGGCAAATTTAACTCTCATTTCCCACCAGGAAGAGGAATTAACCAAAGGCTCAGCGTGCCGTGCCGGAACCAGATTAAGGCCTGAAGCAATCCTGCGGTGTTGCGGCCAGCTCACAAGAAAGCGAGTTGAAGAAAGGAGCTCAGGGGCACTGTAATTCACAAAACTGCAGAGTTATAAATGACAGCTATCATCCAAAAATATACTGAAGTAAGGCTGCCAAGAGGACTTGAAAGCGGGGCAGAATTGCAGGAAACCGATTTCAGGAGGTAGACTGGAAATGCATTTAAAGCATAGGAAAAGGGGCAGAACGTCCACAATGATGCACTTGGCCAAAAAGGGCGTATGCGTTTTTTCCTGAATATATTCAGGACAAAATGCATACGCCCTTTTTGGCCAACCAAGCAAGCTTGCAAAGGAAATCTGCACTACAATGAAGTCTCACTTCCCCCCGGTCAAAAGGGCCATCTGAAAAAATTGTAAAATCCAGAAATGCAGGACAGGCCATGGAGAACTGGAAGCCATGTTATGCTGATGGGCGGGATGTAAATTGCCAACAGCCACTCTGGAGAAGTGTATGGTGTTTCCTGAAACATCTAAAAAACAAAGCAACAGAGCCTAGGGCACTTCCACTTATGGTCCTATAGCTTAGGGAAACTAAAATCAAAAAGACACAGCCAGCCCAAGCTTTGGGATGGCTCAGTTTACAAGAACCTCGTTTACTGTACAAGTTCAATATCGCAGAAAGCGAAAAATGGATAAAGAAGTTGTGGTACTTACGTACAATGCAATATCACTCAGCAATGAAATCTATGTCATTAGGCACGTAGCAGCATAATGAGTGGATTCAGGTATGATGATTCTAACTGAAATAAGTCACACAGAAAAAGAAACATCATAAGATAGCACTAATACACGGAATGTAAACTTGGCTACACAGGAACTGAATTACAAAACAGAACAGGGTCTCAAATTTAGAAAACCAACTTATGCTTGCTTAAGGGGAAAGGTGAGTTGGGGTGCTGCATAAAACCAGAGATTGAAATGAGCACAGATAAAGTTCCTTAAGCCAAATATGTAGTAGACAAGAGATACGCCTTGCTCAACGAAATGGACTCAAAACCCCATATTAAACGCCTAATAATGTACCTGACTAGTAAGTATCTTAAAACCTATGGATTGCTATGTCTCTGAAAGAGAATCAAGCGTGAGTACAGGGGCATAAACGCAGCAGTGATAGGATTGGGGAGGTTCGGTGAGCAAATGAAGACCCTTTGAAGTCATATTGCATGGTACCCATTCCACGGGTCTCAACTCTCCAGGTTTAAGGGATTCTTCCTTCAGCTGAAACATGCATGTGGAACCCAGAGTATGATCAACCGTGTGATCGGGAGACGTGTTCAAATATGTCTGTTTTCATCCCCTGGTACTCGGGTGCAACATTCCAGACGCTTTACTAATGCTCTCCCGACTTGGAGAGTCAGTGCCTTTAACCTCCTGTTTGGCCCAGTTTGCAATTTCTGCGGAAGATGAACAGGAATAGGGAGAACCAATGAGAGACTAGCTGGTGGTGTCTGGACGGGCAAATTTAACTCTCATTTCCCACCAGGAAGAGGAATTAACCAAAGGCTCAGCGTGCCATGCCGGAACAAGATTAGGGCCTGAAGCAATCCTGCGGTGTTGCGGCCAGCTCACAAGAAAGCGAGTTGAAGAAAGGAGCTCAGGGGCCCTGTAATTCACAAACCTGCAGAATTATAAATGACAGCTATCATCCAAAAATATACTGAAGTAAGGCTGCCAACAGGACTTGAAAGCGGGGCAGAATTGCAGAAAACCGATTTCAGGAGGTAGACTGGAATTGCATTTAAAGCATAGGAAAAGAGGCAGAACGTCCACAATGATGCACTTGGCCAAAAAGGGCGTATGCGTTTATTCCTGAATATATTCAGGAAAAAACGCATACGCCCTTTTTGGCCAACCAAGCAAGCTTGCAAAGGAAATCTGCACTACAATGAAGTCTCACTTCCCCCCGGTCAAAAGGGCCATCTGAAAAAAGTGTAAAATCCAGAAAGGCAGGACAGGCCATGGAGAACTGGGAGCCTTGTTATGTTGATGGGCGGGATGTAAATTGCCAACAGCCACTCGGGAGAAGTGTATGGTGTTTCCTGAAACATCTAAAAAACAAAGCAACAGAGCCTAGGGCACTTCCACTTATGGTCCTATAGCTTAGGGAAATTAAAATCAAAAAGACACAGCCACCCCAAAGTTTGGGACGGCTCTCTTTACAAGAACCGCATTTATGGTACAAGTTCAATATCGCAGAAAGCGGAAAATGGATAAAGAAGTTGTGGTACTTACGTACAATGCAATATCATTCAGCAATGAAATCTATGTCATCAGGCACGTAGCAGCATAATGAGTGGATTCAGGTATGATGATTCTAACTGAAATAAGTCACACAGAAAAAGAAACATCATAAGATATCACTAATACACGGAATGTAAACTTGGCTACACAGGAACTGGATTACAAAACAGAACAGGGTCTCAAATTTAGAAAACCAACTTATGCTTGCTTAAGGGGAAAGGTGAGTTGGGGTGCTGCATAAAACCAGAGATTGAAATGAGCACAGATAAAGTTCCTTAAGCCAAATATGTAATAGACAAGAGCTACTCCTTGCTCAATGAAATGGACTCAACACCCCATATTAAATGCCAAAGAATATAGCTGACTAGTAAGTATCTTAAAACCTATGGATTGCTATGTCTCCAAAGGAGAATCAAGCGTGTGCACAGGGGCATAAACGCAACAGTGATAGGATTGGAGAGGTTCGGTAAGCAAATGAAGACCCTTTGAAGTCATATTGCATGGTACCCATTCCACGGGTCTCAACTCTCCAGGTTTAAGGGATTCTTCCTTCAGCAAAATCATGCATGTGGAACCCAGAGTATGATCAACCGTGTGATCGGGAGACATGTTCAAATATGTCTCCGTTCTCGTCCCCTGGAACTCGGGTGCAACATTCCAGACGCTTTACTAACACTCTCCCGACTTGGAGAGTCAGTGTCTTTAACCTCCTGTTTGGCCCAGTTTGCAATTTCTGCGGAAGATGAACAGGAATAGGGAGAAGCAATGAGAGGCTAGCTGGAGGTGTCTGGACGGGCCAATTTAACTCTCATTTTCCACCAGGAAGAGGAATTAACAAAAGGCTTAGCGTGTCGTGCCGGAACCAGATTTGGGCATGAAGCAATCCTGCGGTGTTGCCGCCAGCTCACAAGAAAGCGAGTTGAAGAAAGGAGCTCAGGGGCACTGTAATTCACAAACCTGCAGAGTTATAAATGACAGCTATCGTCCAAAAATATACTGAAGTAAGGCTGCCAAGAGGACTTGAAAGTGGGGCAGAATTGCAGGAAACTGATTTCAGGAGGTACACTGGAATTGCATTTAAAGCATAGGAAAAGAGGCAAAACGTCGACAATGATAAACTTGGCCACAAAGGGCGTATGCGTTTTTTCCTGAATATATTCAGGAAAAAACGCATACGCACTTTTTGGCCAACCAAGCAAGCTTGCAAAGGAAATCTGCACTACAATGAAGTCTCACTTGCCCCCGGTCAAAAGGGCCATCTGAAAAAAGTGTAAAATCCAGACAGGCAGGACAGGCCATGGAGAACTGGGAGCCTTGTTATGCTGATGGGCGGGATGTATATTGCCAACAGCCACTAGGGAGAAGTGTATGGTGTTTCCTGAAACATCTAAAAAACAAAGCAACAGAGCCTAGGGCACTTCCACTTATGGCCCTATAGCTTAGGGAAATTAAAATCAAAAAGACACAGCCACCCCTAAGTTTGGGACGGCTCTGTTTACAAGAAACTCGTTTATGGGACTAGTTCAATATCGCAGAAACTGAAAAATGGATAAAGCAGTTGTGGTACTTACGTACAATGCAATATCACTCAGCAATGAAATCTATGTCATCAGGCCCGTAGCAGCATAATGAGTGGATTCAGGTATGATGATTCTAACTGAAATAAGTCACACAGGAAAAGAAACATCAGAAGATATCCCTAATACACGGAATATAAACCTGGCTACACAAGAACTGAATTACAAAACAGAACAGGGAATCAAATTTAGAAAACCAACTTATGCTTGCTTAAGGGGAAAGGTGAGTTGGGGTGCTGCATAAAACCAGAGATTGAAATGAGCACAGATAAAGTTCCTCAAGCCAAATATGGAATAGACAAGAGCTACTCCTTGCTCAACGAAATGGACTCAACACCTCATATTAAAAGCCTAAGTATGTAGCTGTCTAGTAAGTATCTTAACACCTATGGATTGCTATGTCTCCGAAAGAGAATCAAGTGTGTGTACAGGGGCATAAACGCAGCAGTGATAGGATTGGAGAGTTTTGGTGAGCAAATGAAGACCCTTTGAAGTCATATTGAATGGTACCCATTCCACGGGTCTCAACTCTCCAGGTTTAAGGGATTCTTCCTTCAGCTGAAACATGCATGTGGAACCCAGAGTATGATCAACCGTGTGATCGGAAGACGTGTTCCAATATGTCTCACTTTTCGTCCCCTGGTACTCGGGTGCAATATTCCAGACGTTTAACTAACAATCTCCCGACTTGGAGAGTCAGTGCCTTTAACCTCCTGTTTGGCCCAGTTTGCAATTTCTGCGGAAGATGAACAGGAATAGGGAGGACCAATGAGAGACTAGCTGGAGGTGTCTGGACGGGCAAATTTAACTCTCATTTCCCACCAGGAAGAGGAATTATCCAAAAGCTCAGCGTGTCGTGCCGGAACCAGATTAGGGCCTGAAGCAATCCTGCGGTGTTGCGGCCAGCTCACAAGAAAGCGAGTTGAAGAAAGCAGCTCAGGGACACTGTAATTCACAAACCTGCAGAGTTATAAATGACAGCTATCGTCCAAAAATATACTGAAGTAAGCCTGCCAAGAGGACTAGAAAGTGGGGCAGAATTGCAGGAAACCGATATCGGGAGGTAGACTGGAATTGCATTTAAAGCATAGCAAAAGAGGCAGAACGTCCACAATGATGCACTTGGCCAAAAAGGGCGTATGCGTTTTTTCCTGAATATATTCAGGAAAAAACGCATACGCCCTTTTTGGCCAACCAAGCAAGCTTGCAAAGGAAATCTGCACTACAATGAAGTCTCACTTCCCCCCAGTCAAAAGGGCCATCTGAAAAAAGTGTAAAATCCAGAAAGGCAGGACAGGCCATGGAAAACTGGGAGCATTGTTATGCTGATGGGCGGGATGTAAATTGCCAACAGCCACTCGGGAGAAGTGTATGGTGTTTCCTGAAACATCTAAAAAACAAAGCAACAGAGCCTAGGTCAATTCCACTTATGGTCCTATAGCTTAGGGAAATTAAAATCAAAAAGACACAGCCACCCCAAAGTTTGGGATGGCTCTGTTTACAAGAACCTCGTTTATGGTACAAGTTCAATATCGCAGAAAGCGAAAAATGGATAAAGCAGTTGCGGTACTTACGTACAATGCAATATCACTCAGCAATGAAATCTATGTCATCAGGCCCGTAACAGCATAGAGTGGATTCAGGTATGATGATTCTAACTGAAATAAGTCACACAGAAAAAGAAACATCATAAGATATCACTAATACACGGAATGTAGAATTGGCTACACAGGAACAGGATTACAAAACAGAACAGGGTCTCAAATTTAGAAAACCAACTTTTGCTTGCTTAAGGGGAAAGGTGAGTTGGGATGCTGCATAAAACCAGAGATTGAAATGAGCACAGATAAAGTTCCTTAAGCCAAATATGTAATAGACAAGAGCTACTACTTGCTCAACGAAATGGACTCAACACCGCATATTAAACGCCTAAGAATGTACCTGACTAGTAAGTATCTTAAAACCTATGGATTGCTATGTCTCTGAAAGAGAATCAAGCGTGTGTACAGGGACATAAACGCAGAAGTGTTAGGATTGGAGAGGTTCGGTGAGCAAATGAAGACCCTTTGAAGTCATATTGCATGGTACCCGTTCCACGGGTCTCAACTCTCCAGCTTTAAGGGAATCTTCCTTCAGCTGAAACATGCATGTGGAACCCAGAGTATGATCAACCGTGTGATCGGGAGACGTGTTCCAATATGTCTCAGTTCTCGTCCCCTGGTACTCGGGTGCAACATTCCAGACGCTTTACTAACATTCTCTCGACTTGGAGAGTCAGTGCCTTTAACCTCCTGTTTGGCCCAGTTTTCAATTTCTGCGGAAGATGAACAGGAATAGGGAGAACCAATGAGAGACAAGCTGGAGGTGTCTGGACGGGCAAATTTAACTCTCATTTCCCACCAGGAAGAGGAATAAACCAAAGGCTCAGCGTGCCGTGCCGGAACAAGATTAGGGCCTGAAGCAATCCTGCGGTGTTGCGGCCAGCTCACAAGAAAGCGAGTTGAAGAAAGGAGCTCAGGGGCCCTGTAATTCACAAACCTGCAGAATTATAAATGACAGCTATCGTCCAAAAATATACTGAAGTAAGGCTGCCAAGAGGACTTGAAAGCGGGGCAGAATTGCAGAAAACCGATTTCAGGAGGTAGAGTGGAATTGCATTTAAAGCATAGGAAAAGAGGCAGAACGTCGACAATGATGCACTTGGCCAAAAAGTGCGTATGCGTTTTATCTTGAATATATTCAGGAAAAAACGCATACGCCCTTTTTGGACAACCAAGCAAGCTTGCAAAGGAAATCTGCACTACAATTAAGTCTCACTTCCCCCCGGTCAAAAGGGCCATCTGAAAAAAGTGTAAAATCCAGAAAGGCAGGACAGGCCATGGATAACTGGGAGCCTTGTTATGCTGATGGGCAGGTTGTAAATTGCCAACAGCCACTCAGGAGAAGTGTATGGTGTTTCCTGAAACATCTAAAAAACAAAGCAACAGAGACTAGGTCAATTCCACTTATGGTCCTATAGCTTAGGGAAATTAAAATCAAAAAGACACCGCCACCCCAAATTTTGGGACGGCTCTGTTTACAAGAACCTCTTTTACGGTACAAGTTCAATATCGCAGAAAGCGCAAAATGGATAAAGAAGTTGTGGTACTTACGTACAATGCAATATCACTCAGCAATGAAATCTATGTCAACAGGCCTGTAGCAGAAAATGAGTGGGCTCAGGTATGATGATTGTAACTGAAATAAGTCACACAGAAAAAGAAACATCATAAGATTTCACTAATACACGGAATGTAAACATGGCTACACAGACACTGGATTACAAAAGAGAACAGGGTCTCAAATTTAGAAAACCAACTTATGCTTGCTTAAGGGGAAAGGTGAGTTGGGGTGCTGCATAAAACCAGAGATTGAAATGAGCACAGATAAAGTTCCTTAAGCCAAATATGTAATAGACAAGAGCTACTCCTTGCTCAACGAAATGGACTCAACACCCCATATTAAACGCCTAAGAATGTACCTGATTAGTAAGTATCTTAAAACCTATGGATTGCTATGCCTCCGAAAGAGAATCAAGCGTGTGTACAGGGGCATAAACGCAGCAGTGATAGGATTGGAGAGTTTCGGTGAGCAAATGAAGACCCTTTGAAGTCATATTGCATGGTACCCATTCCACGGGTCTCAACTCTCCAGGTTTAAGGGATTCTTCCTTCAGCTAAATCAGGCATGTGGAACCCAGAGTATGATCAACCGTGTGATCGGGAGACGTGTTCCAATATGTCTCAGTTCTCGTCCACTGGTACTCGGGTGCAACATTCCAGACGCTTTACTAACACTCTCCCGACTTGGAGAGTCAGTGCCTTTAACCTCCTGTTTGGCCCAGTTTGCAATTTCTGCGGAAGATGAACAGGAATAGGGAGAACCAATGAGAGACTAGCTGGAGGTGTCTGGACGGGCAAATTTAACTCTCATTTCCCACCAGGAAGAGGATTTAACCAAAGGCTCAGCGTGCCGTGCCGGAACCAGATTAAGGCCTGAAGCAATCCTGCGGTGTTGCGGCCAGCTCACAAGAAAGCGAGTTGAAGAAAGGAGCTCAGGGGCACTGTAATTCACAAACCTGCAGAGTTATAAATGACAGCTATCGTCCAAAAATATACTGAAGTAAGGCTGCCAAGAGGACTTGAAAGCGGGGCAGCATTGCAGGTAACCGATTTCAGGAGGTAGACTGGAATTGCATTTAAAGCATAGGAAAAGAGGCAGAACATCGACAATGATGCACTTGGCCAAAAAGGGCATATGCGTTTTTTCCTGAATATATTCAGGAAAAAACGCATACGCACTTTTTGGCCAACCAAGCAAGCTTGCAAAGGAAATCTGCACTACAATGAAGTCTCACTTCCCCCCGGTAAAAAGGGCCATCTGAAAAAAGTGTAAAATCCAGAAAGGCAGGACAGGCCATGGAGAACTGGGAGCCTTGTTATGCTGATGGGCGGGATGTAAATTGCCAACAGCCGCTCGGGAGAAGTGTATGGTGTTTCCTGAAACATCTAAGAAACAAAGCAACAGAGCCTAGGGCACTTCCACTTATGGTCCTACAGCTTAGGGAAATTAAAATCAAAAAGACACAGCCACCCCAAGTTTGGGACGGCTCTGCTTACAAGAACCTCGTTTACGGGACAAGTTCAATATCTCAGAAAGTGAAAAATGGATAAAGAAGTTTTGGTACTTACGTACAATGCAATATCACTCAGCAATGAAATCTATGTCATCAGGCCCGTAGCAGAATAATGAGTGGATTCAGGTATGATGATTCTAACTGAAATAAGTCACAAGAAAAAGAAACATCATAAGATATCACTAATACACGGAATGTAAAGTTGGCTACACAGAAACTGAATTACAAAACAGAACAGGGTCTCAAATATAGAAAACCAACTTATGCTTGCTTAAGGGGAAAGGTGAGTTGGGGTGCTGCATAAAACCAGAGATTGAAATGAGCACAGATAAAGTTCCTTAAGCCAAATATGGAATAGACAAGAGCTACTCCTTGCTCAACGAAATGGACTCAACACCCCATATTAAACGCCTAAGAATGTACCTGATTAGTAAGTATCTTAAAACCTATGGATTGCTATGTTTCCGAAAGAGAATCAAGCGTGTGTACAGGGGCATAAACGCAGCAGTTATAGGATTGGAGAAGTTCGGTGAGCAAATGAAGACCTTTTGAAGTCATATTGCATGGTACCCATTCCACGGGTCTCAACTCTCCAGGTTTAAGGGATTCTTCCTTCAGCTAAATCATGCATGTGGAACCCAGAGTATGATCAACCATGTGATCGGGAGACGTGTTCCAATATGTCTCAGTTCTCGTCCACTGGTACTCGGGTGCAACATTCCAGATGCTTTACTAACACTCTCCCGACTTGGAGAGTCAGTGCCTTTAACCTCCTGTTTGGCCCAGTTTGCAATTTCTGCGGAAGATGAACAGGAATAGGGAGGACCAATGAGAGACTAGCTGGAGGTGTCTGGACGGGCAAATTTAACTCTCATTTCCCACCAGGAAGAGGAATTAACCAAACGCTCAGCGTGCCATGCCGGAACCAGATTAGGGCCTGAAGCAATCCTGCGGTGTTGCGGCCAGCTCACAAGAAAGCGAGTTGAAGAAAGGAGCTCAGGGGCACTGTAATTCACAAACCTGCAGAGTTATAAATGACAGCTATCGTCCAAAAATATACTGAAGTAAGGCTGCCAAGAGGACTTGAAAGCGGGGCAGAATTGCAGGAAACCGATTTCAGGAGGTAGACTGGAATTGCATTTAAAGCATAGGAAAACAGGCAGAACATCGACAATGATGCACTTGGCCAAAAAGGGCGTATGCGTTTTTTCCTGAATATATTCAGGAAAAAACGCATACGCCCTTTTTGGCCAACCAAGCAAGCTTGCAAAGGAAATCTGCACTACAATGAAGTCTCACTTCCCCCCGGTCAAAAGGGCCATCTGAAAAAAGTGTAAAATCCAGAAAGGCAGGACAGGCCATGGAGAACTGGGAGCCTTCTTATGCTGACGGGCAGGATGTAAATTGCCAACAGCCACTCGGGAGAAGTGTATGGTGTTTCCTGAAACATCTAAGAAACAAAGCAACAGAGCCTAGGGCACTTCCACTTATGGTCCTACAGCTTAGGGAAATTAAAATAAAAAAGACACAGCCACCCCAAAGTTTGGGACGGCTCTGCTTACAAGAACCTCGTTTACGGGACAAGTTCAATATCGCAGAAAGTGAAAAATGGATAAAGAAGTTTTGGTACTTACGTACAATGCAATATCACTCAGCAATGAAATCTATGTCATCAGGCCCGTAGCAGCATAATGAGTGGATTCAGGTATGATGATTCTAACTGAAATAAGTCACAAGAAAAAGAAACATCATAAGATATCACTGATACATGGAATGTAAAGTTGGCTACACAGAAACTGAATTACAAAACAGAACAGGGTCTCAAATTTAGAAAACCAACTTATGCTTGCTTAAGGGGAAAGGTCAGTTGGGGTGCTGCATAAAACCAGAGATTGAAATGAGCACAGATAAAGTTCCTTAAGCCAAATATGGAATAGACAAGAGCTACTCCTTGCTCAGCGAAATGGACTCAACACCCCATATTAAACGCCTAAGAATGTACCTGACTAGTAAGTATCTTAAAAGCTATGGATTGCTATGTCTCCGAAAGAGAATCAAGCGTGTGTACAGGGGCATAAACGCAGCAGTGATAGGATTGGAGAGGTTCGGTGAGCAAATGAAGACCCTTTGAAGTCATATTGCATGGTACCCATTCCACGGGTCTCAACTCTCCAGGTTTAAGTGATTCTTCCTTCAGCTAAATCATGCATGTGGAACCCAGAGTATGATCAACCATGTGATCGGGAGACGTGTTCCAATATGTCTCAGTTCTCGTCCCCTGGTACTCGGGTGCAACATTCCAGATGCTTTACTAACACTCTCCCGACTTGGAGAGTCAGTGCCTTTAACCTCCTGTTTGGCCCAGTTTGCAATTTCTGCGGAAGATGAACAGGAATAGGGAGGACCAAAGAGAGACTAGCTGGAGGTGTCTGGGCGGGCAAATTTAACTCTCATTTCCCACCAGGAAGAGGAATTAACCAAAGGCTCAGCGTGCCGTGCCGGAACCAGATTAGGGCCTGAAGCAATCCTGCGGTGTTGCGGCCAGCTCACAAGAAAGCGAGTTGAAGAAAGGAGCTCAGGGGCACTGTAATTCACAAACCTGCAGAGTTATAAATGACAGCTATCGTCCAAAAATATACTGAAGTAAGGCTGCCAAGAGGACTTGAAAGCGGTTCAGAATTTCAGGAAACCAATTTCAGGAGGTAGACTGGAATTGCATTTAAAGCATAGGAAAAGAGGCAGAACGTCAACAATGACACACTTGGCCAAAAAGGGCGTATGTGTTTTTTCGTGAATATATTCAGGAAAAAACGCATACGCCCGTTTTGGCCAACCAAGCAAGCTTGCAAAGGAAATCTGCACTACAATGAAGTCTCACTTCCCCCCGGTCAAAAGGGCCATCTGAAAAAAGTGTAAAATCGAGAAAGGCAGGACAGTCCATGGAGAACTGGGAGCCTTGTTATGCTGATGGGCGGGATGTAAATTGCCAACAGCCACTCGGGAGAAGTGTATGGTGTTTCCTGAAACATCTAAAAAACAAAGCAACGGAGCCTAGAGCACTTCCACTTATCGTCCTATAGCTTAGGGAAATTAAAATCAAAAAGACACAGCCACCCCAAAGTTTGGGACGGCTCTGTTTACAAGAACCTCGTTTACGGTACAAGTTCAATATCGCAGAAAGTGAAAACTGGATAAAGAAGTTGTGGTACTTACGTACAATGCAATATCACTCAGCAATGAAATCTATGTCATCAGGCCCATAGCAGCATAATGAGTGGATTCAGGTATGATGATTGTAACTGAAATAAGTCACACAGAAAAAGAAACATCATAAGATATCACTAATACACGGAATGTAATCTTGGCTACACAGGAACTGGATTACAAAACAGAATAGGGTCTCAAATTTAGAAAACCAACTTATGCTTGCTTAAGGGGAAAGGTGAGTTGGGGTGCTGCATAAAACCAGAGATTGAAATGAGCACAGATAAAGTTCCTGAAGCCAAATATGTAATAGACAAGAGCTACTCCTTGCTCAACGAAATGGACTCAACACCCCATATTAAACGCCTAAGAATGTACCTGACTAGTAAGTATCTTAAAACCTATGGATCGCTATGTCTCCGAAAGAGAATCAAGCATGTGTACAGGGGCATAAACGCAGCAGTGATAGGATTGGAGAGGTTCGGTGAGCAAATGAAGACCCTTTGAAGTCATATTGCATGGTACCCATTCCACGGGTCTCAACTCTCCAGGTTTAAGGGATTCTTCCTTCAGCTAAATCAGGCATGTGGAACCCAGAGTATGATCAACAGTGTGATCGGGAGACGTGTTCCAATATGTCTCAGTTCTCGTCCCCTGGTACTCGGGTGCAACATTCCAGACGCTTTACTAACACTCTCCCGACTTGGAGAGTCAGTGCCTTTAACCTCCTGTTTGGCCCAGTTTGCAATTTCTGCGGAAGATGAACAGGAATAGGGAGAACCAATGAGAGACTAGCTGGAGGTGTCTGGACGGGCAAATTTAACTCTCATTTCCCACCAGGAAGAGGATTTAACCAAAGGCTCAGCGTGCCGTGCCGGAACCAGATTAAGGCCTGAAGCAATCCTGCGGTGTTGCGGCCAGCTCACAAGAAAGCGAGTTGAAGAAAGGAGCTCAGGGGCACTGTAATTCACAAACCTGCAGAGTTATAAATGACAGCTATCGTCCAAAAATATACTGAAGTAAGGCTGCCAAGAGGACTTGAAAGCGGGGCAGAATTGCAGGTAACCGATTTCAGGAGGTAGACTGGAATTGCATTTAAAGCATAGGAAAAGAGGCAGAACATCGACAATGATGCACTTGGCCAAAAAGGGCGTATGCGTTTTTTCCTGAATATATTCAGGAAAAAACGCATACGCACTTTTTGGCCAACCAAGCAAGCTTGCAAAGGAAATCTGCACTACAATGAAGTCTCACTTCCCCCCGGTAAAAAGGGCCATCTGAAAAAAGTGTAAAATCCAGAAAGTCAGGACAGGCCATGGAGAACTGGGAGCCTTGTTATGCTGATGGGCGGGATGTAAATTGCCAACAGCCGCTCGGGAGAAGTGTATGGTGTTTCCTGAAACATCTAAGAAACAAAGCAACAGAGCCTAGGGCACTTCCACTTATGGTCCTACAGCTTAGGGAAATTAAAATCAAAAAGACACAGCCACCCCAAAGTTTGGGACGGCTCTGCTTACAAGAACCTCGTTTACGGGACAAGTTCAATATCTCAGAAAGTGAAAAATGGATAAAGAAGTTTTGGTACTTACGTACAATGCAATATCACTCAGCAATGAAATCTATGTCATCAGGCCCGTAGCAGAATAATGAGTGGATTCAGGTATGATGATTCTAACTGAAATAAGTCACAAGAAAAAGAAACATCATAAGATATCACTAATACACGGAATGTAAAGTTGGCTACACAGAAACTGAATTACAAAACAGAACAGGGTCTCAAATATAGAAAACCAACTTATGCTTGCTTAAGGGGAAAGGTGAGTTGGGGTGCTGCATAAAACCAGAGATTGAAATGAGCACAGATAAAGTTCCTTAAGCCAAATATGGAATAGACAAGAGCTACTCCTTGCTCAACGAAATGGACTCAACACCCCATATTAAACGCCTAAGAATGTACCTGATTAGTAAGTATCTTAAAACCTATGGATTGCTATGTTTCCGAAAGAGAATCAAGCGTGTGTACAGGGGCATAAACGCAGCAGTTATAGGATTGGAGAGGTTCGGTGAGCAAATGAAGACCTTTTGAAGTCATATTGCATGGTACCCATTCCACGGGTCTCAACTCTCCAGGTTTAAGGGATTCTTCCTTCAGCTAAATCATGCATGTGGAACCCAGAGTATGATCAACCATGTGATCGGGAGACGTGTTCCAATATGTCTCAGTTCTCGTCCACTGGTACTCGGGTGCAACATTCCAGATGCTTTACTAACACTCTCCCGACTTGGAGAGTCAGTGCCTTTAACCTCCTGTTTGGCCCAGTTTGCAATTTCTGCGGAAGATGAACAGGAATAGGGAGGACCAATGAGAGACTAGCTGGAGGTGTCTGGACGGGCAAATTTAACTCTCATTTCCCACCAGGAAGAGGAATTAACCAAACGCTCAGCGTGCCATGCCGGAACCAGATTAGGGCCTGAAGCAATCCTGCGGTGTTGCGGCCAGCTCACAAGAAAGCGAGTTGAAGAAAGGAGCTCAGGGGCACTGTAATTCACAAACCTGCAGAGTTATAAATGACAGCTATCGTCCAAAAATATACTGAAGTAAGGCTGCCAAGAGGACTTGAAAGCGGGGCAGAATTGCAGGAAACCGATTTCAGGAGGTAGACTGGAATTGCATTTAAAGCATAAGAAAACAGGCAGAACATCGACAATGATGCACTTGGCCAAAAAGGGCGTATGCGTTTTTTCCTGAATATATTCAGGAAAAAACGCATACGCCCTTTTTGGCCAACCAAGCAAGCTTGCAAAGGAAATCTGCACTACAATGAAGTCTCACTTCCCCCCGGTCAAAAGGGCCATCTGAAAAAAGTGTAAAATCCAGAAAGGCAGGACAGGCCATGGAGAACTGGGAGCCTTCTTATGCTGACGGGCAGGATGTAAATTGCCAACAGCCACTCGGGAGAAGTGTATGGTGTTTCCTGAAACATCTAAGAAACAAAGCAACAGAGCCTAGGGCACTTCCACTTATGGTCCTACAGCTTAGGGAAATTAAAATCAAAAAGACACAGCCACCCCAAAGTTTGGGACGGCTCTGCTTACAAGAACCTCGTTTACGGGACAAGTTCAATATCGCAGAAAGTGAAAAATGGATAAAGAAGTTTTGGTACTTACGTACAATGCAATATCACTCAGCAATGAAATCTATGTCATCAGGCCCGTAGCAGCATAATGAGTGGATTCAGGTATGATGATTCTAACTGAAATAAGTCACAAGAAAAAGAAACATCATAAGATATCACTGATACATGGAATGTAAAGTTGGCTACACAGAAACTGAATTACAAAACAGAACAGGGTCTCAAATTTAGAAAACCAACTTATGCTTGCTTAAGGGGAAAGGTCAGTTGGGGTGCTGCATAAAACCAGAGATTGAAATGAGCACAGATAAAGTTCCTTAAGCCAAATATGGAATAGACAAGAGCTACTCCTTGCTCAGCGAAATGGACTCAACACCCCATATTAAACGCCTAAGAATGTACCTGACTAGTAAGTATCTTAAAAGCTATGGATTGCTATGTCTCCGAAAGAGAATCAAGCGTGTGTACAGGGGCATAAACGCAGCAGTGATAGGATTGGAGAGGTTCGGTGAGCAAATGAAGACCCTTTGAAGTCATATTGCATGGTACCCATTCCACGGGTCTCAACTCTCCAGGTTTAAGTGATTCTTCCTTCAGCTAAATCATGCATGTGGAACCCAGAGTATGATCAACCATGTGATCGGGAGACGTGTTCCAATATGTCTCAGTTCTCGTCCCCTGGTACTCGGGTGCAACATTCCAGATGCTTTACTAACACTCTCCCGACTTGGAGAGTCAGTGCCTTTAACCTCCTGTTTGGCCCAGTTTGCAATTTCTGCGGAAGATGAACAGGAATAGGGAGGACCAAAGAGAGACTAGCTGGAGGTGTCTGGGCGGGCAAATTTAACTCTCATTTCCCACCAGGAAGAGGAATTAACCAAAGGCTCAGCGTGCCGTGCCGGAACCAGATTAGGGCCTGAAGCAATCCTGCGGTGTTGCGGCCAGCTCACAAGAAAGCGAGTTGAAGAAAGGAGCTCAGGGGCACTGTAATTCACAAACCTGCAGAGTTATAAATGACAGCTATCGTCCAAAAATATACTGAAGTAAGGCTGCCAAGAGGACTTGAAAGCGGTTCAGAATTTCAGGAAACCAATTTCAGGAGGTAGACTGGAATTGCATTTAAAGCATAGGAAAAGAGGCAGAACGTCAACAATGACACACTTGGCCAAAAAGGGCGTATGTGTTTTTTCCTGAATATATTCAGGAAAAAACGCATACGCCCGTTTTGGCCAACCAAGCAAGCTTGCAAAGGAAATCTGCACTACAATGAAGTCTCACTTCCCCCCGGTCAAAAGGGCCATCTGAAAAAAGTGTAAAATCGAGAAAGGCAGGACAGTCCATGGAGAACTGGGAGCCTTGTTATGCTGATGGGCGGGATGTAAATTGCCAACAGCCACTCGGGAGAAGTGTATGGTGTTTCCTGAAACATCTAAAAAACAA
This sequence comes from Orcinus orca, assembly GCF_937001465.1. Lineage (NCBI taxonomy): Eukaryota > Metazoa > Chordata > Mammalia > Artiodactyla > Delphinidae > Orcinus > Orcinus orca. The sequence continues at coordinate 98,997 of NW_026043836.1, read as the reverse complement.
AGCAACGGAGCCTAGAGCACTTCCACTTATCGTCCTATAGCTTAGGGAAATTAAAATCAAAAAGACACAGCCACCCCAAAGTTTGGGACGGCTCTGTTTACAAGAACCTCGTTTACGGTACAAGTTCAATATCGCAGAAAGTGAAAACTGGATAAAGAAGTTGTGGTACTTACGTACAATGCAATATCACTCAGCAATGAAATCTATGTCATCAGGCCCATAGCAGCATAATGAGTGGATTCAGGTATGATGATTGTAACTGAAATAAGTCACACAGAAAAAGAAACATCATAAGATATCACTAATACACGGAATGTAATCTTGGCTACACAGGAACTGGATTACAAAACAGAATAGGGTCTCAAATTTAGAAAACCAACTTATGCTTGCTTAAGGGGAAAGGTGAGTTGGGGTGCTGCATAAAACCAGAGATTGAAATGAGCACAGATAAAGTTCCTGAAGCCAAATATGTAATAGACAAGAGCTACTCCTTGCTCAACGAAATGGACTCAACACCCCATATTAAACGCCTAAGAATGTACCTGACTAGTAAGTATCTTAAAACCTATGGATCGCTATGTCTCCGAAAGAGAATCAAGCATGTGTACAGGGGCATAAACGCAGCAGTGATAGGATTGGAGAGGTTCGGTGAGCAAATGAAGACCCTTTGAAGTCATATTGCATGGTACCCATTCCACGGGTCTCAACTCTCCAGGTTTAAGGGATTCTTCCTTCAGCTAAATCAGGCATGTGGAACCCAGAGTATGATCAACCGTGTGATCGGGAGACGTGTTCCAATATGTCTCAGTTCTCGTCCCCTGGTACTCGGGTGCAACATTCCAGACGCTTTACTAACACTCTCCCGACTTGGAGAGTCAGTGCCTTTAACCTCCTGTTTGGCCCAGTTTGCAATTTCTGCGGAAGATGAACAGGAATAGGGAGAACCAATGAGAGACTAGCTGGAGGTGTCTGGACGGGCAAATTTAACTCTCATTTCCCACCAGGAAGAGGATTTAACCAAAGGCTCAGCGTGCCGTGCCGGAACCAGATTAAGGCCTGAAGCAATCCTGCGGTGTTGCGGCCAGCTCACAAGAAAGCGAGTTGAAGAAAGGAGCTCAGGGGCACTGTAATTCACAAACCTGCAGAGTTATAAATGACAGCTATCGTCCAAAAATATACTGAAGTAAGGCTGCCAAGAGGACTTGAAAGCGGGGCAGAATTGCAGGTAACCGATTTCAGGAGGTAGACTGGAATTGCATTTAAAGCATAGGAAAAGAGGCAGAACATCGACAATGATGCACTTGGCCAAAAAGGGCGTATGCGTTTTTTCCTGAATATATTCAGGAAAAAACGCATACGCACTTTTTGGCCAACCAAGCAAGCTTGCAAAGGAAATCTGCACTACAATGAAGTCTCACTTCCCCCCGGTAAAAAGGGCCATCTGAAAAAAGTGTAAAATCCAGAAAGTCAGGACAGGCCATGGAGAACTGGGAGCCTTGTTATGCTGATGGGCGGGATGTAAATTGCCAACAGCCGCTCGGGAGAAGTGTATGGTGTTTCCTGAAACATCTAAGAAACAAAGCAACAGAGCCTAGGGCACTTCCACTTATGGTCCTACAGCTTAGGGAAATTAAAATCAAAAAGACACAGCCACCCCAAAGTTTGGGACGGCTCTGCTTACAAGAACCTCGTTTACGGGACAAGTTCAATATCTCAGAAAGTGAAAAATGGATAAAGAAGTTTTGGTACTTACGTACAATGCAATATCACTCAGCAATGAAATCTATGTCATCAGGCCCGTAGCAGCATAATGAGTGGATTCAGGTATGATGATTCTAACTGAAATAAGTCACAAGAAAAAGAAACATCATAAGATATCACTAATACACGGAATGTAAAGTTGGCTACACAGAAACTGAATTACAAAACAGAATAGGGTCTCAAATATAGAAAACCAACTTATGCTTGCTTAAGGGGAAAGGTGAGTTGGGGTGCTGCATAAAACCAGAGATTGAAATGAGCACAGATAAAGTTCCTTAAGCCAAATATGTAATAGACAAGAGCTAATCCTTGCTCAACGAAATGGACTCAACACCCCATATTAAACGCCTAAGAATGTACCTGACTAGTAAGTATATTAAAAGCTATGGATTGCTATGTCTCCGAAAGAGAATCAAGCGTGTGTACAGGGGCATAAACGCAGCAGTGATAGGATTGGAGAGGTTCGGTGAGCAAATGAAGACCTTTTGAAGTCATATTGCATGGTACCCATTCCACGGGTCTCAACTCTCCAGGTTTAAGGGATTCTTCCTTCAGCTAAATCATGCATGTGGAACCCAGAGTATGATCAACCATGTGATCGGGAGACGTGTTCCAATATGTCTCAGTTCTCGTCCACTGGTACTCGGGTGCAACATTCCAGATGCTTTACTAACACTCTCCCGACTTGGAGAGTCAGTGCCTTTAACCTCCTGTTTGGCCCAGTTTGCAATTTCTACGGAAGATGAACAGGAATAGGGAGGACCAATGAGAGACTAGCTGGAGGTGTCTGGACGGGCAAATTTAACTCTCATTTCCCACCAGGAAGAGGAATTAACCAAACGCTCAGCGTGCCGTGCCGGAACCAGATTAGGGCCTGAAGCAATCCTGCGGTGTTGCGGCCAGCTCACAAGAAAGCGAGTTGAAGAAAGGAGCTCAGGGGCACTGTAATTCACAAACCTGCAGAGTTATAAATGACAGCTATCGTCCAAAAATATACTGAAGTAAGGCTGCCAAGAGGACTTGAAAGCGGGGCAGAATTGCAGGAAACCGATTTCAGGAGGTAGACTGGAATTGCATTTAAAGCATAGGAAAACAGGCAGAACATCGACAATGATGCACTTGGCCAAAAAGGGCTTATGCGTTTTTTTCTGAATATATTCAGGAAAAAACGCATACACACTTCTTGGCCAACCAAGCAAGCTTGCAAAGGAAATCTGCACTACAATGAAGTCTCACTTCCCCCCGGTCAAAAGGGCGATCTGAAAAAAGTGTAAAATCCAGAAAGGCAGGACAGGCCATGGAGAACTGGGAGCCTTCTTATGCTGACGGCCAGGATGTAAATTGCCAACAGCCACTCGGGAGAAGTGTATGGTGTTTCCTGAAACATCTAAGAAACAAAGCAACAGAGCCTAGGGCACTTCCACTTATGGTCCTACAGCTTAGCGAAATTAAAATCAAAAAGACACAGCCACCCCAAAGTTTGGGACGGCTCTGCTTACAAGAACCTCGTTTACGGGACAAGTTCAATATCGCAGAAAGTGAAAAATGGATAAAGAAGTTTTGGTACTTACGTACAATGCAATATCACTCAGCAATGAAATCTATGTCATCAGGCCCATAGCAGCATAATGAGTGGATTCAGCTATGATGATTCTAACTGAAATAAGTCACAAGAAAAAGAAACATCATAAGATATCACTAATACATGGAATGTAAAGTTGGCTACACAGAAACTGAATTACAAAACACAACAGGGTCTCAAATTTAGAAAACCAACTTATGCTTGCTTAAGGGGAAAGGTGAGTTGGGGTGCTGCATAAAACCAGAGATTGAAATGAGCACAGATAAAGTTCCTTAAGCCAAATATGGAATAGACAAGAGCTACTCCTTGCTCAGCGAAATGGACTCAACACCCCATATTAAACGCCTAAGAATGTACCTGACTAGTAAGTATCTTAAAAGCTATGGATTGCTATGTCTCCGAAAGAGAATCAAGCGTGTGTACAGGGGCATAAACGCAGCAGTGATAGGATTGGAGAGGTTCGGTGAGCAAATGAAGACCCTTTGAAGTCATATTGCATGGTACCCATTCCACGGGTCTCAACTCTCCAGGTTTAAGGGATTCTTCCTTCAGCTAAATCATGCATGTGGAACCCAGAGTATGATCAACCATGTGATCGGGAGACGTGTTCCAATATGTCTCAGTTCTCGTCCCCTGGTACTCGGGTGCAACATTCCAGATGCTTTACTAACACTCTCCCGACTTGGAGAGTCAGTGCCTTTAACCTCCTGTTTGGCCCAGTTTGCAATTTCTGCGGAAGATGAACAGGAATAGGGAGGACCAAAGAGAGACTAGCTGGAGGTGTCTGGGCGGGCAAATTTAACTCTCATTTCCCACCAGGAAGAGGAATTAACCAAAGGCTCAGCGTGCCGTGCCGGAACCAGATTAGGGCCTGAAGCAATCCTGCGGTGTTGTGGCCAGCTCACAAGAAAGCGAGTTGAAGAAAGGAGCTCAGGGGCACTGTAATTCACAAACCTGCAGAGTTATAAATGACAGCTATCGTCCAAAAATATACTGAAGTAAGGCTGCCAAGAGGACTTGAAAGCGGGCCAGAATTGCAGGAAACCAATTTCAGGAGGTAGACTGGAATTGCATTTAAAGCATAGGAAAAGAGGCAGAACGTCAACAATGACGCACTTGGCCAAAAAGGGCGTATGCGTTTTTTCCTGAATATATTCAGGAAAAAACGCATACGCCCGTTTTGGCCAACCAAGCAAGCTTGAAAAGGAAATCTGCACTACAATGAAGTCTCACTTCCCCCCGGTCAAAAGGGCCATCTGAAAAAAGTTTAAAATCCAGAAAGGCAGGACAGGCCATGGAGAACTGGGAGACTTGTTATGCTGATGGGCGGGATGTAAATTGCCAACAGCCACTCGGGAGAAGTGTATGGTGTTTCCTGAAACATCTAAAAAACAAAGCAACAGAGCCTAGGGCACTTCCACTTATGGTCCTATAGCTTAGGGAAATTAAAATCGAAAAGACACAGCCACCCCAAAGTTTGGGACGGCTCTGTTTATAAGAACCTCGTTTACGGTACAAGTTCAATTTCGCAGAAAGTGAAAAATGGATAAAGAAGTTGTGGTACTTACATACAATGCAATATCACTCAGCAATGAAATCTATGTCATCAGGCCCGTAGCAGCATAATGAGTGGATTCAGGTATGATGATTCTAACTGAAATAAGTCACACAGAAAAAGAAACATCATAAGATATCACTAATACACGGAATGAAAACTTGGCTACACAGGAACTGGATTACAAAACAGAACAGGGTCTCAAATTCAGAAAACCAACATATGCTTGCTTAAGGGGAAAGGTGAGTTGGGGTGCTGCATAAAACCAGAGATTGAAATGAGCACAGATAAAGTTCCTTAAGCCAAATATGGAATACACAAGAGCTACTCCTTACTCAACGAAATGGACTCAACACCCCATATTAAACGCCTAACAATGTACCTGACTAGTAAGTATCTTAAAACCTATGGATCGCTATGTCTCCGAAAGAGAATCAAGCGTGTGTACAGGGGCATAAACGCAGAAGTGATAGGATTGGAGAGGTTCGGTGAGCAAATGAAGACCCTTTGAAGTCATATTGCATGGTACCCATTCCACGGGTCTCAACTCTCCAGGTTTAAGGGATTCTTCCTTCAGGTAAAACATGCATGTGGAACCCAGAGTATGATCAACCGTGTGATCGGGAGACGTGTTCCAATATGTCTCAGTTCTCGTCCCCTGGTACTCGGGTGCAACATTCCAGACGCTTTACTAACTCTCTCCCGACTTGGAGAGTCAGTGCCTTTAACCTCCTGTTTGGCCCGGTTTGCAATTTCCGCGGAAGATGAACAGGAATAGGGAGAACCAATGAGAGACTAGCTGGAGGTGTCTGGACGTGCAAATTTAACTCTCATTTCCCACCAGGAAGAGGAATTAACCAAAGGCTCAGCGTGCCGAGCCGGAACCAGATTAGGGCCTGAAGCAATCCTGCGGTGTTGTGGCCAGCTCACAAGAAAGCGAGTTGAAGAAAGGAGCTCAGGGGCACTGTAATTCACAAACCTGCAGAGTTATAAATGACAGCTATCGTCCAAAAATATACTGAATTAAGGCTGTCAAGAGGACTTGAAAGCGGGGCAGAATTGCAGGAAACCAATTTCAGGAGGTAGACTGGAATTTCATTTAAAGCATAGGAAAAGAGGCAGAACGTCGACAATGATGCACTTGGCCAAAAAGGGCGTATGCGTTTTTTCTTGAATATATTCAGGAAAAAACGCATACGCCCTTTTTGGCCAACCAAGCAAGCTTGCAAAGGAAATCTGCACTACAATGAAGTCTCACTTCCCCCCGGTCAAAAGGGCCATCTGAAAAAAGTGTAAAATCCAGAAAGGCAGGACAGGCCATGGAGAACTGGGAGACTTGTTATGCTGATGGGCGGGATGTAAATTGCCAACAGCCACTCGGGAGAAGTGTATGGTGTTTCCTGAAACATCTAAAAAACAAAGCAACAGAGTCTAGGGCACTTCCACTTATGGCCCGATAGCTTAGGGAAATTAAAATCAAAAAGACACAGCCCCCCCAAAGTTTGGGACGGCTCTGTTTACAAGAAACTCGTTTACGGGACAAGTTCAATATCGCAGAAAGTGAAAAATGGATAAAGAAGTTGTGGTACTTACGTACAATGCAATATCACTCAGCAATGAAATCTATGTCATCAGGCCCGTAGCAGCATAATGAGTGGATTCAGGTATGATGATTCTAACTGAAATAAGTCACACAGAAAAAGAAACATCATAAGATATCACTAATACACGGAATGTAAACTTGGCTACACAGGAACTGGATTACAAAACACAACAGGGTCTCAAATTTAGAAAACCAACTTATGCTTGCTTAAGGGGAAAGGTGAGTTGGGGTGCTGCATAAAACCAGAGATTGAAATGAGCACAGATAAAGTTCCTTAAGCCAAATATGGAATACACAAGAGGTACACCTTGCTCAACGAAATGGTCTCAACACCCCATATTAAACGCCTAAGAATGTACCTGACTAGTAAGTATCTTAAAACCTATGGATTGCTATGTCTCCGAAAGAGAATCAAGCGTGTGTACAGGGGCATAAACGCAGCAGTGATAGGATTGGAGAGGTTCGGTGAGCAAATGAAGACCCTTTGAAGTCATATTGCATGGTACCCATTCCACGGGTCTCAACTCTCCAGGTTTAAGGGATTCTTCCTTCAGCTCAAACATGCATGTGGAACCCAGAGTATGATCAACCGTGTGATCGGGAGACGTGTTCCAATATGTCTCAGTTCTCGTCCCCTGGTACTCGGGTGCAACATTCCAGACGCTTTACTAACACTCTCCCGACTTGGAGACTCAGTGCCTTTAACCTCCTGTTTGGCCCAGTTTGCAATTTCTGCGGAAGATGAACAGGAATAGCGAGAAACAATGAGAGACTAGCTGGAGGTGTCTGGACTGGCAAATTTAACTCTCATTTCCCACCAGGAAGAGGAATTAACCAAAGGCTCAGCGTGCCGTGCCGGAACCAGATTAGGGCCTGAAGCAATCCTGCGGTGTTGCGGCCAGCTCACAAGAAAGCGAGTTGAAGAAAGGAGCTCAGGGGCACTGTAATTCACAAAGCTGCAGAGTTATAAATGACAGCTATCGTCCAAAAATATACTGAAGTAAGGCTGCCAAGAGGACTTGAAAGCGGGGCAGAATTGCAGGAAACTGATTTCAGGAGGTAGACTGGAATTGCATTTAAAGCATAGGAAAAGAGGCAGAACGTCGACAATGATGTACTTGGCCAAAAAGTGCGTATGCGTTTTTTTTTGAATATATTCAGGAAAAAACGCATACGCCCTTTTTGGCCAACCAAGCAAGCTTGCAAAGGAAATCTGCACTACAATGAAGTCTCACTTTCCCCCGGTCAAAAGGGCCATCTGAAAAAAGTGTAAAATTCAGAAAGGCAGGACAGGCCATGGAGAACTGGGAGACTTGTTATGCTGATGGGCGGGATGTAAATTGCCAACAGCCACTCGGGAGAAGTGTTTGTTGTTTCCAGAAACATCTAAGAAACAAAGCAACAGAGCCTAGGGCACTTCCACTTATGGTCCTATAGCTTAGGGAAATTAAAATCAAAAAGACACAGCCACCCCAAAGTTTGGGACGGCTCTGTTTACAAGAAACTCGTTTACGGGACAAGTTCAATATCGCAGAAAGTGAAAAATGGATAAAGAAGTTTTGGTACTTACGTACAATGCAATATCACTCAGCAATGAAATCTATGTCATCAGGCCCATAGCAGCATAATGAGTGGATTCAGGTATGATGATTGTAACTGAAATAAGTCACACAGAAAAAGAAACATCATAAGATATCACTAATACACGGAATGTAAACTTGGCTACACAGGAACTGGATTACAAAACAGAACAGGGTCTCAAATTTAGAAAACCAACTTATGCTTGCGTAAGGGGAAAGGTGAGTTGGGGTGCTGCATAAAACCAGAGATTGAAATGAGCACAGATAAAGTTCCTGAAGCCAAATATGTAATAGACAAGAGCTACTCCTTGCTCAACGAAATGGACTCAACACCCCATATTAAACGCCTAAGAATGTACCTGACTAGTAAGTATCTTAAAACCTATGGATCGCTATGTCTCCGAAAGAGAATCAAGCATGTGTACAGGGGCATAAACGCAGCAGTGATAGGATTGGAGAAGTTCGGTGAGCAAATGAAGACCCTTTGAAGTCATATTACATGGTACCCATTCCACGGGTCTCAACTCTCCAGGTTTAAGGGATTCTTCCTTCAGCTAAATCAGGCATGTGGAACCCAGAGTATGATCAACCGTGTGATCGGGAGACGTGTTCCAATATGTCTCAGTTCTCGTCCCCTGGTACTCGGGTGCAACATTCCAGATGCTTTACTAACACTCTCCCGACTTGGAGAGTCACTGCCTTTAACCTCCTTTTGGCCCAGTTTGCAATTTCTGCGGAAGATGAACAGGAATAGGGAGGACCAATGAGAGACTAGCTGGAGGTGTCTGGACGGGCAAATTTAACTCTCATTTCCCACCAGGAAGAGGAATTAACCAAAGGCTCAGCGTGCCGTGCCGGAACCAGATTAGGGCCTGAAACAATCCTGCGGTGTTGCGGCCAGCTCACAAGAAAGCGAGTTGAAGAAAGGAGCTCAGGGGCACTGTAATTCACAAACCTGCAGAGTTATAAATGACAGCTATCGTCCAAAAATATACTGAAGTAAGGCTGCCAAGAGGACTTGAAAGCGGGGCAGAATTGCAGGAATACGATTTCAGGAGGTAGACTGGAATTGCATTTAAAGCATAGGAAAAGAGGCAGAACGTCGACAATGATGCACTTGGCCAAAAAGCGCGTATGAGTTTTTTCCTGAAAATATTCAGGAAAAAACGCATACGCCCTTTTTGGCCAACCAAGCAAGCTTGCAAAGGAAATCTGCACTACAATAAAGTCTCACATCCTCCCGGTAAAAACGGCCATCTGAAAAAAGTGTAAAATCCAGAAAGGCAGGACAGGCCATGAAGAACTGGGAGCCTTGTTATGCTGATGGGCGGGATGTAAATTGCCAACAGCCGCTTGGGAGAAGTGTATGGTGTTTCCTGAAACTTTTAGAAACAAAGCAAAAGAGCCTAGGGCACTTCCACTTATGGTCCTACAGCTTAGGGAAATTAAAATCTAAAAGACACAGCCACCCCAAAGTTTGGGACGGCTCTGCTTACAAGAACCTCGTTTACGGGACAAGTTCAATATTGCAGAAAGTGAAAAATGGATAAAGAAGTTTTGGTACTTACGTACAATGCAATATCACTCAGCAATGAAATCTATGTCATCAGGCCCGTAGCAGCATAATGAGTGGATTCAGGTATGATGATTCTAACTGAAATAAGTCACAAGAAAAAGAAACATCATAAGATATCACTAATACTCGGAATGTAAACTTGGCTACACAGAAACTGAATTACAAAACAGAATAGGGTCTCAAATATAGAAAACCAACTTATGCTTGCTTAAGGGGAAATGTGAGTTGGGGTGCTGCATAAAACCAGAGATTGAAATGAGCACAGATAAAGTTCCTTAAGCCAAATATGTAATAGACAAGAGCTACTCCTTGCTCAACGAAATGGACTCAACACCCAATATTAAACGCCTAAGAATGTACCTGACTAGTAAGTATATTAAAAGCTATGGATTGCTATGTCTCCGAAAGAGAATCAAGCGTGTGTACAGGGGCATAAACGCAACAGTGATAGGATTGGAGAGGTTCGGTGAGCAAATGAAGACCCTTTGAAGTCATATTGCATGGTACCCATTCCACGGGTCTCAACTCTCCAGGTTTAAGGGATTCTTCCTTCAGGTAAATCATGCATGTGGAACCCAGAGTATGATCAACCGTGTGATCGGGAGACGTGTTCCAATATGTCTCAGTTCTCGTCCCCTGGTACTCGGGTGCAACATTCCAGACGCCTTACTAACACTCTCCCGTCTTGGAGAGTCAGGGCCTTTAACCTCCTGTTTGGCCCAGTTTGCAATTTCTGCGGAAGATGAACAGGAATAGGGAGAACCAATGAGAGACTAGCAGGAATTGTCTGGACGGGCAAATTTAACTCTCATTTCCCACCAGGGAGAGGAATTAACCAAAGGCTCAGCGTGCCGTGCCGGAACCAGATTAGGGCCTGAAGCAATCCTGCAGTGTTGCGGCCAGCTCACAAGAAAGCGAGTTGAAGAAAGGAGCTCAGTGGCACTGTAATTCACAAACCTGCAGAGCTATAAATGACAGCTATCGTCCAAAAATATACTGAAGTAAGGCTGCCAAGAGGACTTGAAAGCAGGGCAGAATTGCAGGAAACCGATTTCAGGAGGTAGACTGGAATTGCATTTAAAGCATAGGAAAAGAGGCAGAACGTCGACAATGATGCACTTGGCCAAAAAGTGCGTATGCGTTTCTTCTTGAATATATTCAGGAAAAAACGCATACGCCCTTTTTGGCCAACCAAGCAAGCTTGCAAAGGAAATCTGCACTACAATGAAGTCTCACTTCCCCCCGGTCAAAAGGGCCATTTGAAAAAAGTGTAAAATCCAGAAAGGCAGGACAGGCCATGGAGAACTGGGAGACTTGTTATGCTGATGGGCGGGATGTAAATTGCCAACAGCCACTCGGGAGAAGTGTATGGTGTTTCCTGAAACATCTAAAAAACAAAGCAACAGAGCCTAGGGCACTTCCACTTATGGTCCTATAGCTTAGGGAAATTAAAATCAAAAAGACACAGCCACCCCAAAGTTTGGGACGGCTCTGTTTACAAGAAACTCGTTTACGGGACAAGTTCAATATCGCAGAAAGTGAAAAATGGATAAAGAAGTTGTGGTACTTACGTACAATGCAATATCACTCATCAATGAAATCTATGTCATCAGGCCCGTAGCAGCATAATGAGTGGATTCAGGTATGATGATTCTAACAGAAATAAGTCACAAGAAAATGAAACATCATAAGATATCACTAATACACGGAATGTAAACTTGGCTACACAGGAACTGGATTACAAAACAGAACAGGATCTCAAATTTATAAAACCAACTTATGCTTGCTTAAGGGGAAAGGTGAGTTGGGCTGCTGCATAAAACCAGAGATTGAAATGAGCACAGATAATGTTCCTTAAGCCAAATATGTAATACACAAGAGCTACTCCTTGCTCAACGAAATGGACTCAACACCCCATATTAAACGCCTAAGAATGTAGCTGACTAGTAAGTATCTTAAAACCTATGGATCGCTATGTCTCCGAAAGAGAATCAAGTGTGTGTACAGGGGCATAAACGCAGCAGTGATAGGATTGGAGAGGTTTGGTGAGCAAATGAAGACCCTTTGAAGTCATATTGCATGGTACCCATTCCTCGGGTCTCAACTCTCCAGGTTTAAGGGATTCTTCCTTCAGCTAAAACATGCATGTGGAACCCAGAGTATGATCAACCGTGTGATCGAGAGACGTGTTCCAATATGTCTCACTTCCGTCCCCTGGTACTCGGGTGCAACATTCCAGATGCTTTACTAACATTCTCCCGACTTGAAGAGAAAGTGCCTTTAAACTCCTGTTTGGCCCAGTTTGCAATTTCTGCGGAAAATGAACAGGAATAGGGAGAACCAATGAGAGACTAGCTGGAGGTGTCTGGACGGGCATTTTAACTCTCATTTCCCACCAGGAAGAGGAATTAACCAAAGGATCAGCATGCCGTGCCGGAACCAGATTAGGGCCTGAAGCAATGCTGCGGTGTTGCGGCCAGTTCACAAGAAAGCGAGTTGAAGAAAGGAGCTCAGGGGCACTGTAATTCACAAACCTGCAGAGTTATAAATGACAGCTATCGTCCAAAAATATACTGAAGTAAGGCTGCCAAGAGGACTTGAAAGCGGGGCAGAATTGCAGAAACCGATTTCAGGAGGTAGACTGGAATTGCATTTAAAGCATAGGAAAAGAGGCAGAACGTCGACAATGATGCACTTGGCCATAAAGGGCGTATGCGTTTTTTCCTGAATATATTCAGGAAAAAACGCATACGGACTTTTTGGCCAACCAAGCAAGCTTGCAAAGGAAATCTGCACTACAATGAAGTCTCACTTCCCCCCGGTCAAAAGGGCCATCTGAAAAAAGTGTAAAATCCAGAAAGGCAGGACAGGCCATGGAGAACTGGGAGCCTTGTTATGCTGATGGGCAGGATGTATATTGCCAACAGCCACTCGGGAGAAGTGTATGGTGTTTCCTGAAACATCTAAAAAACAAAGCAACAGAGCCTAGGGCATTTCCACTTATGGCCCTATAGCTTAGGGAAATTAAAATCAAAAAGACACAGACACCCCAAAGTTTGGGACGACTCTGTTTACAAGAAACTCGTTTATGGGACAAGTTTAATATCGCAGAAAGTGAAAAATGGATAAAGAAGTTGTGGTACTTACGTACAATGCAATATCACTCAGCAATGAAATCTATGTCATCAGGCCCATAGCAGCATAATGAGTGGATTCAGGTATGATGATTCTAACTGAAATAAGTCACACAGAAAAAGAAACATCATAAGATATTACTAATACACGGAATGTAAACTTGGCTACACAGGAACTAGATTACAAAACAGAACAGGGTCTCAAATTTAGAAAACCAACTTATGCTTGCTTAAGGGGAAAGGTGAGTTGGGGTGCTGCATAAAACCAGAGATTGAAATGAGCACAGATAAAGTTCCTTAAGCCAAATATGGAATAGACAAGAGCTACTCCTTGCTCAACGAAATGGACTCAACACCCCATATTAAACGCCTAAGAATGTACCTGACTAGTAAGTAACTTAAAACCTATGGATCACTATGTCTCCGAAAGAGAATCAAGCGTGTGTACAGGGGCATAAACGCAGCAGTGATAGGATTGCAGAGGTTCGGTGAGCAAATGAAGACCGTTTGAAATCATATTGCATGGTACACATTCCACGGGTTTCAACTCTCCAGGTTTAAGGGATTCTTCCTTCAGCTAAAGCATGCATGTGGAACACAGAGTATGATCAACCGTGTGATCGGGAGACGTGTTCCAATATGTCTCAGTTCTCGTCCCCTGGTACTCGGGTGCAACATTCCAGATGCTTTACTAACACTCTCCCCACTTGGAGAGTCAGGGCCTTTAACCTCCTGTTTGGCCCAGTTTGCAATTTCTGCAGAAGATGAACAGGAATAGGGAGAACCAATGAGAGACTAGCTGGAATTGTCTGGACGGGCAAATTTAACTCTCATTTCCCACCAGGAAGAGGAATTAACCAAAAGCTCAGCGTGCCGTGCCGGAACCAGATTAGGGCCTGAAGCAATCCTGCAGTGTTGCGGCCAGCTCACAAGAAAGCGAGTTGAAGAAAGGAGCTCAGGGCACTGTAATTCACAAACCTGCAGAGTTATAAATGACAGCTATCGTCCAAAAATATACTGAAGTAAGGCTGCCAAGAGGACTTGAAAGCGGGGCAGAATTGCAGGAAACCGATTTCAGGAGGTAGACTGGAATTGCATTTAAAGCATAGGAAAAGAGGCAGAACGTCGACAATGATGCACTTGGCCAAAAAGGGCGTATGCGTTTTTTCCTGAATATATTCAGGAAAAAACGCATATGCACTTTTTGGCCAACCAAGCAAGCTTGCAAAAGAAATCTGCACTACAATGAAGTCTCACTTCCCCCCGGTCAAAAGGGCCATCTGAAAAAAGTATAAAATCCAGAAAGGCAGGACAGGCCATGGAGAACTGGGAGCATTGTTATGCTGACGGGCGGGATGTAAATTGCCAACAGCCACTTGGGAGAAGTGTATGGTGTTTCCTGAATCATCTAAGAAACAAAGCAACAGAGCCTAGGGCACTTCCACATATGGTCCTATAGCTTAGGGAAATTAAAATCAAAAAGACACAGCCACCCCTAAGTTTGGGACGCCTCTGTTTACAAGAACATCGTGTATGGTACATGTTCAATATCGCAGAAAGTGAAAAATGGATAAACAATTTGTGGTACTTACGTACAATGCAATATCACTCAGCAATGAAATCTATGTCATCAGGCCCGTAGCAGCATAATGAGTGGATTCAGGTATGATGATTCTAACTGAAATAAGTCACACAGAAAAAGAAACATCATAAGATATCACTAATACACGGAATGTAAACTTGGCTACACAGGAACTGGATTACAAAAGAGAACAGGGTCTCAAATTTAGAAAACCAACTTATGCTTGCTTAAGGGGAAAGGTGGGTTGGGGTGCTGCATAAAACCAGAGATTGAAATGAGCACAGATAAAGTTCCTTAAGCCAAATATGTAATAGACAAGTCCTACTCCTTGCTCAACGAAATGGACTCAACACCAAATATTAAACGCCTAAGAATGTACCTGACTAGTAAGTATCTTAAAACCTATGGATCGCTATGTCTCCGAAAGAGAATCAAGCGTGTGTACAGGGGCATAAACGCAGCAGTGATAGGATTGGAGAGGTTCGGTGAGCGAACGAAGACCCTTTGAAGTCGTATTGCATGGTACTCATTCCACGGGTCTCAACTCTCCAGGTTTAAGGGATTCTTCCTTCAGCTGAAACATGCATGTGGAACCCAGAGTATGATCAACCATGTGATCGGGAGACGTGTTCCAATATGTCTCAGTTTTCGTCCCCTGGTACTCGGGTGCAACATTCCAGATGCTTTACTAATACTCTCCCGACTTGGAGAGTCAGTTCCTTTAACCTCCTGTTTGGCCCAGTTTGCAATTTCTGCAGAAGATGAACAGGAATAGGGAGAACCAATGAGAGACTAGCTGGAGGTGTCTGGACGGGCAAATTTAACTCTCATTTCCCACCAGGAAGAGGAATTAACCAAAGGCTCAGCGTGCCGTGCCGGAACCAGATTAGGGCCTGAAGCAATCCTGCGGTGTTGCGGCCAGCTCACAAGAAAGCGAGTTGAAGAAAGGAGCTCAGGGGCACTGTAATTCACAAACCTGCAGAGTTATAAATGACAGCTATCGTCCAAAAATATACTGAAGTAAGGCTGCCAAGAGGACTTGAAAGTGGGGCAGAATTGCAGGAAACCGATTTCAGGAGATCGACTGGAATTGAATTTAAAGCATAGGAAAAGAGGCAGAACGTCCACAATGATGCACTTGGCCAAAAAGGGCATATGCGTTCTTTCCTGAGTATATTCAGGAAAAAACGCATATGCCCTTTTTGGCCAACCAAGCAAGCTTGCAAAGGATATCTGCACTACAATGAAGTCTCACTTCCCCCCGGTCAAAAGGGCCATCTGAAAAAAGTGTAAAATCCAGAAAGGCAGGACAGGCCATGGAGAATTGGGAGCCTTGTTATGCTGATGGGCGGGATGTATATTTCCAACAGCCCCTCTGGAGAAGTGTATGGTGTTTCCTGAAACATCTAAAAAACAAAGCAACAGAGCCTACGGCACTTCCACTTATGGTCCTATAGCTTAGGGAAATTAAAATCAAAAAGACACAGCCACCCCAAAGTTTGTGACGGCTCTGTTTACAAGAAACTCGTTTATGGGACAAGTTCAATATCGCAGAAAGTGAAAAATGGATAAAGAAGTTGTGGTACTTACGTACAATGCAATATCACTCAGCAATGATATCTATGTCATCAGGCCCGTAGCAGCATAATGAGTGGATTCAGGTATGATGATTCTAACTGAAATAAGTCACACAGAAAAAGAAACATCATAAGATATCACTAATACACGGAATATAAACTTGGCTACACAGGAACTGGATTACAAAAGAGAACAGGGTCTCAAATTTAGAAAACCAACTTATGCTTGCTTAAGGGGAAAGGTGAGTTGGGGTGCTGCATAAAACCAGAGATTGAAATGAGCACAGATAAAGTTCCTTAAGCCAAATATGTAATAGACAAGAGCTACTCCTTGCTCAACGAAATGGACTCAACACCCCATATTAAACGCCTAAGAATGTACCTGACTAGTAAGTATCTTAAAACCTATCGATCGCTATGGCTCCGAAAGAGAATCAAGCATGTGTACAGGGGCATAAACGCAGCAGTGATAGGATTGGAGAGTTTCGGTGAGCAAATGAAGACCCTTTGAAGTCATATTGCATGGTACCCATTCCACGGGTCTCAACTCTCCAGGTTTAAGGGATTCTTCCTTCAGCTAAATCATGCATGTGGAACCGAGAGTATGATCAACCGTGTGATTGGGAAACGTGTTCCAATATGTCTCAGTTCTCGTCCCCTGGTACTCGGGTGCAACATTCCAGACGCTTTACTAACACTCTCCCGACTTGGAGAGTCAGTGCCTTTAACCTCCTGTTTGGCCCAGTTTGCAATTTCTGCGGAAGATGAACAGGAATAGGGAGAACCAATGAGAGACTAGCTGGAGGTGTCTGAACGGGCAAATTTAACTCTCATTTCCCACCAGGAAGAGGAATTAACCAAAGGCTCAGCGTGCCGGGCCGCAACCAGATTAGGGCCTGAAGCAATCCTGCGGTGTTGCGGCCAGCTCACAAGAAAGCGAGTTGAAGAAAGGAGCTCAGGGGCACTGTAATTCACAAAGCTGCAGAGTTATAAATGACAGCTATCGTCCAAAAATATACTGAAGTAAGGCTGCCAAGAGGACTTGAAAGCGGGGCAGAATTACAGGAAACCGATTTCAGGAGGTAGACTGGAATTGCATTTAAAGCATAGGAAAAGAGGCAGAACGTCCACAATGATGCACTTGGCCAAAAAGGGCGTATGCGTTTTTTCCTGAATATATTCAGGAAAAAACGCATACACACTTCTTGGCCAACCAAGCAAGCTTGCAAAGGAAATCTGCACTACAATGAAGTCTCACTTCCACCCGGTCAACAGGGCCATCGGAAAAATCTGTAAAATCCAGAAAGGCAGGACAGGCCATGGAGAACTGGGAGCCTTGTTATGCTGAAGGGTGGGATGTAAATTGCCAACAGCCACTCGGAAGAAGTGTATGGTGTTTCCTGAAACATATAAAAAACAAAGCAACAGAGCCTAGGGCACTTCCACTTATGGTCCTATAGCTTAGGGAAATTAAAATCAAAAAGACACAGCCACCCCAAAGTTTGGGAAGGCTCTGTTTACAAGAACCTCGTTTACGGTACAAGTTCAATTTCGCAGAAAGTGAAAAATGGATAAAGAAGTTGTGGTACTTACGTACAATGCAATATCACTCAGCAATGAAATCTATGTCATCAGGCCCGTAGCAGCATAATGAGTGGATTCAGGTATGATGATTCTAACTGAAATAAGTCAGACAGAAAAAGAAACATCATAAGATATCACTAATACACGGAATGTAAACTTGGCTACACAGGAACTGGATTACATAACAGAACAGGGTCTCAAATTTAGAAAACCAACTTATGCTTGCTTAAAGGCAAAGGTGAGTTGGGGTGCTGCATAAAACCAGAGATTGAAATGAGCACAGATAAAGTTCCTTAAGCCAAATATGTAATAGACAACAGCTACTCCTTGCTCAACGAAATGGACTCAACACCCCATATTAAACGCCTAAGAATGTACCTGACTAGTAAGTATCTTAAAACCTATGGATTGCTATGTCTCTGAAAGAGAATCAAGCGTGTGTACAGGGGAATAAATGCAGCAGTGATAGGATTGGAGAGGTTCGGTGAGCAAATGAAGACCCTTTGAAATCATATTGCATGGTACCCATTCCACGGGTCTCAACTCTCCAGGTTTAAGGGATTCTTCCTTCAGCTAAAGCATGCATGTGGAACCCAGAGTATGATCAACCGTGTGATTGGGAGACGTGTTCCAATATGTCTCAGTTCTCGTCCCCTGGTACTTGGGTGCAACATTCCAGACGCTTTACTAACACTCTCCCGACTTGGAGAGTCAGTGCCTTTAACCTCCTGTTTGGCCCAGTTTGCAATTTCTGTGGAAGATGAACAGGAATAGGGAGAACCAATGAGAGACTAGCTGGAGGTGTCTGGACGGGCAAATTTAACTCTCATTTCCCACCAGGAAGAGGAATTAACCAAAGGCTCAGCGTGCCGTGCCAGAACAAGATTAGGGCCTGAAGCAATCCTGCGGTGTTGCGGGCAGCTCACAAGAAAGCGAGTTGAAGAAAGGAGCTCAGGGGCACTGTAATTCACAAACCTGCAGAGTTATAAATGACAGCTATCGTCCAAAAATATACTGAAGTAAGGCTGCCAACAGGACTTGAAAGCGGGGCAGAATTGCAGGAAACCGATTTCAGGAGGTACACTGGAATTGCATTTAAAGCATAGGAAAAGAGGCAGAACGTCCACAATGATGCACTTGGCCAAAATGTGCATATGCGTTTTTTCCTGAATACATTCAGGAAAAAACGCATATGCCCTTTTTGGCCAACCAAGCAAGCTTGCAAAGGAAATCTGCACTACAATGAAGTCTCACTTCCCCCCGGTCAAAAGGGCCATCTGAAAAAAGTGTAAAATCCAGAAAGGCAGGACACGCCATGGCGAATTGGGAGCCTTGTTATGCTGAAGGGCGGGATGTAAATTGCCAACAGCCACTCGGGAAAAGTGTATGGTGTTTCCTGAAACATCTAAGAAACAAAGCAACAGACCCTAGGGAACTTCCACTTATGGTCCTATAGCTTAGGGAAATTAAAATCAAAAAGACACAGCCACCCCAAAGTTTGGGACGGCTCTGTTTACAAGAAACTCTATTATGGGACAGGTTCAATATCGCAGAAAGTGAAAAATGGATAAAGAAGTTGTGGAACTTACGTACAATGCAATATCACTCAGCAATGAAATCTATGTCATCAGGCCCGTAGCAGCATAATGAGTGGATTCAGGTATGATGATTCTAACTGAAATAAGTCACACAGAAAAAGAAACATCATAAGATATCACTAATACACGGAATGTAAACTTGGCTACACAGGAACTGGATTACATAACAGAACAGGGTCTCAAATTTAGAAAACCAACTTATGCTTGCTTAAGGGCAAAGGTGAGTTGGGCTGCTGCATAAAACCAGAGATTGAAATGAGCACAGATAAAGTTCCTTAAGCCAAATATGAAATAGACAAGAGCTACTCCTTGCTCAACGAAATGGACTCAACACCCCATATTCAACGCCTAAGAATGTACCTGACTAGTAAGTATCTTAAAAGCTATGGATCGCTATGTCTCCGAAAGAGAATCAAGCGTGTGTACAGGGGCATAAACGCAGCAGTGATAGGATTGGAGAGGTTCGGTGAGCAAATGAAGACCCTTTGAAGTCATATTGCATGGTACCCATTCCACGGGTCTCAACTCTCCAGGTTTAAGGGATTCTTCCTTCAGCTAAAGCATGCATGTGGAACCCAGAGTATGATCAACCGTGTGATTGGGAGACGTGTTCCAATATGTCTCAGTTCTCGTCCCCTGGTACTCGGGTGCAACATTCCAGACGCTTTACTAACACTCTCCCGACTTGGAGCGTCAGTGCCTTTAACCTCCTGTTTGGCCCAGTTTGCAATTTCTGCGGAAGATGAACAGGAATAGGGAGAACCAATGAGAGACTAGCTGGAGGTGTCTGAACGGGCAAATTTAACTCTCATTTCCCACCAGGAAGAGGAATTAACCAAAGGCTCAGCGTGCCGGGCCGCAACCAGATTAGGGCCTGAAGCAATCCTGCGGTGTTGCGGCCAGCTCACAAGAAAGCGAGTTGAAGAAAGGAGCTCAGGGGCACTGTAATTCACAAAGCTGCAGAGTTATAAATGACAGCTATCGTCCAAAAATATACTGAAGTAAGGCTGCCAAGAGGACTTGAAAGCGGGGCAGAATTACAGGAAACCGATTTCAGGAGGTAGACTGGAATTGCATTTAAAGCATAGGAAAAGAGGCAGAACGTCCACAATGATGCACTTGGCCAAAAAGGGCGTATGCGTTTTTTCCTGAATATATTCAGGAAAAAACGCATACACACTTCTTGGCCAACCAAGCAAGCTTGCAAAGGAAATCTGCACTACAATGAAGTCTCACTTCCCCCCGGTCAACAGGGCCATCGGAAAAATCTGTAAAATCCAGAAAGGCAGGACAGGCCATGGAGAACTGGGAGCCTTGTTATGCTGAAGGGTGGGATGTAAATTGCCAACAGCCACTCGGAAGAAGTGTATGGTGTTTCCTGAAACATCTAAAAAACAAAGCAACAGAGCCTAGGGCACTTCCACTTATGGTCCTATAGCTTAGGGAAATTAAAATCAAAAAGACACAGCCACCCCAAACTTTGGGACGGCTCTGTTTACAAGAACCTCGTTTACGGTACAAGTTCAATTTCGCAGAAAGTGAAAAATGGATAAAGAAGTTGTGGTACTTACGTACAATGCAATATCACTCAGCAATGAAATCTATGTCCTCAGGCCCGTAGCAGCATAATGAGTGGATTCAGGTATGATGATTCTAACTGAAATAAGTCAGACAGAAAAAGAAACATCATAAGATATCACTAATACACGGAATGTAAACTTGGCTACACAGGAACTGGATTACAAAAGAGAACAGGGTCTCAAATTTAGAAAACCAATTTATGCTTGCTTAAGGGGAAAGGTGAGTTGGGGTGCTGCATAAAACCAGAGATTGAAATGAGCACAGATAAAGTTCCTTAAGCCAAATATGAAATAGACAAGAGCTACTCCTTGCTCAACGAAATGGACTCAACACCCCATATTCAACGCCTAAGAATGTACCTGACTAGTAAGTATCTTAAAAGCTATGCATCGCTATGTCTCTGAAAGAGAATCAAGCGTGTGTACAGGGGCATAAACGCAGCAGTGATAGGATTGGAGAGGTTCGGTGAGCAAATGAAGACCCTTTGAAGTCATATTGCATGGTACCCATTCCACGGGTCTCAACTCTCCAGGTTTAAGGGATTCTTCCTTCAGCTAAAGCATGCATGTGGAACCCAGAGTATGATCAACCGTGTGATCGGGAGACGTGTTCCAATATGTCTCAGTTCTCGTCCCCTGGTACTCGGGTGCAACATTCCAGATGCTTTACTAACACTCTCCCGACTTGGAGAGTCAGTGCCTTTAACCTCCTGTTTGGCCCAGTTTGCAATTTCTGCGGAAGATGAAGAGGAATAGGGAGAACCAATGAGAGACTAGCTGGAGGTGTCTGGACGGGCAAATTTAACTCTCATTTCCCACCAGGAAGAGGAATTAACCAAAGGCTCAGCGTGCCGTGCCGGAACCAGATTAGGGCCTGAAGCAATCCTGCGGTGTTGCGGCCAGCTCACAAGAAAGCGAGTTGAAGAAAGGAGCTCAGGGGCACTGTAATTCACAAAGCTGCAGAGTTATAAATGACAGCTATCGTCCAAAAATATACTGAAGTAAGGCTGCCAAGAGGACTTGAAAGCGGGGCAGAATTACAGGAAACCGATTTCAGGAGGTAGACTGGAATTGCATTTAAAGCATAGGAAAAGAGGCAGAACGTCCACAATGATGCACTTGGCCAAAAAGGGCTTATGCGTTTTTTTCTGAATATATTCAGGAAAAAACGCATACACACTTCTTGGCCAACCAAGCAAGCTTGCAAAGGAAATCTGCACTACAATGAAGTCTCACTTCCCCCCAGTCAACAGGGCCATCTGAAAAAACTGTAAAATCCAGAAAGGCAGGACAGGCCATGGAGAACTGGGAGCCTTGTTATGCTGAAGGGCGGGATGTAAATTGCCAACAGCCACTCGGGAGAAGTGTATGGTGTTTCCTGAAACATCTAAAAAACAAAGCAACAGAGCCTAGGGCACTTCCACTTATGGTCCTATAGCTTAGGGAAATTAAAATAAAAAAGACACAGCCACCCCAAAGTTTGGGACGGCTCTGTTTACAAGAACCTCGTTTACGGTACAAGTTCAATTTCACAGAAAGTGAAAAATGGATAAAGAAGTTGTGGTACTTACGTACAATGCAATATCACTCAGCAATGAAATCTATGTCATCAGGCCCGTAGCAGCATAATGAGTGGATTCAGGTATGATGATACTAACTGAAATAAGTCAGACAGAAAAAGAAACATCATAAGATATCACTAATACACGGAATGTAAACTTGGCTACACAGGAACTGGATTACAAAAGAGAACAGGGTCTCAAATTTAGAAAACCAATTTATGCTTGCTTAAGGGGAAAGGTG
Organism: Orcinus orca; assembly: GCF_937001465.1. Classification (NCBI taxonomy): domain Eukaryota; kingdom Metazoa; phylum Chordata; class Mammalia; order Artiodactyla; family Delphinidae; genus Orcinus; species Orcinus orca. Next base: position 76,482 of record NW_026043836.1, on the reverse strand, counting down.
AGTTGGGGTGCTGCATAAAACCAGAGATTGAAATGAGCACAGATAAAGTTCCTTAAGCCAAATATGAAATAGACAAGAGCTACTCCTTGCTCAACGAAAAGGACTCAACACCCCATATTCAACGCCTAAGAATGTACCTGACTAGTAAGTATCTTAAAAGCTATGCATCGCTATGTCTCTGAAAGAGAATCAAGCGTGTGTACAGGGGCATAAACGCAGCAGTGATAGGATTGGAGAGGTTCGGTGAGCAAATGAAGACCCTTTGAAGTCATATTGCATGGTACCCATTCCACGGGTCTCAACTCTCCAGGTTTAAGGGATTCTTCCTTCAGCTAAAGCATGCATGTGGAACCCAGAGTATGATCAACCGTGTGATCGGGAGACGTGTTCCAATATGTCTCAGTTCTCGTCCCCTGGTACTCGGGTGCAACATTCCAGATGCTTTACTAACACTCTCCCGACTTGGAGACTCAGTGCCTTTAACCTCCTGTTTGGCCCAGTTTGCAATTTCTGCTGAAGATGAAGAGGAATAGGGAGAACCAATGAGAGACTAGCTGGAGGTGTCTGGACGGGCAAATTTAACTCTCATTTCCCACCAGGAAGAGGAATTAACCAAAGGCTCAGCGTGCCGTGCCGGAACCAGATTAGGGCCTGAAGCAATCCTGCGGTGTTGCGGCCAGCTCACAAGAAAGCGAGTTGAAGAAAGGAGCTCAGGGGCACTGTAATTCACAAAGCTGCAGAGTTATAAATGACAGCTATCGTCCAAAAATATACTGAAGTAAGGCTGCCAAGAGGACTTGAAAGCGGGGCAGAATTACAGGAAACCGATTTCAGGAGGTAGACTGGAATTGCATTTAAAGCATAGGAAAAGAGGCAGAACGTCCACAATGATGCACTTGGCCAAAAAGGGCTTATGCGTTTTTTTCTGAATATATTCAGGAAAAAACGCATACACACTTCTTGGCCAACCAAGCAAGCTTGCAAAGGAAATCTGCACTACAATGAAGTCTCACTTCCCCCCAGTCAACAGGGCCATCTGAAAAAACTGTAAAATCCAGAAAGGCAGGACAGGCCATGGAGAAATGGGAGCCTTGTTATGCTGAAGGGCGGGATGTAAATTGCCAACAGCCACTCGGGAGAAGTGTATGGTGTTTCCTGAAACATCTAAAAAACAAAGCAACAGAGCCTAGGGCACTTCCACTTATGGTCCTATAGCTTAGGGAAATTAAAATAAAAAAGACACAGCCACCCCAATGTTTGGGACGGCTCTGTTTACAAGAACCTCGTTTACGGTACAAGTTCAATTTCGCACAAAGTGAAAAATGGATAAAGAAGTTGTGGTACTTACGTACAATGCAATATCACTCAGCAATGAAATCTATGTCATCAGGCCCGTAGCAGCATAATGAGTGGATTCAGGTATGATGATTCTAACTGAAATAAGTCAGACAGAAAAAGAAACATCATAAGATATCACTAATACACGGAATGTAAACTTGGCTACACAGGAACTGGATTACAAAAGAGAACAGGGTCTCAAATTTAGAAAACCAACTTATGCTTGCTTAAGGGGAAAGGTGAGTTGGGGTGCTGCATAAAACCAGAGATTGAAATGAGCACAGATAAAGTTCCTTAAGCCAAATATGTAATAGACAACAGCTACTCCTTGCTCAACGAAATGGACTCAACACCCCATATTAAACGCCTAAGAATGTACCTGACTAGTAAGTATCTTAAAACCTATGGATTGCTATGTCTCTGAAAGAGAATCAAGCGTGTGTACAGGGGCATAAACGCAGCAGTGATAGGATTGGAGAGGTTCGGTGAGCAAATGAAGACCCTTTGAAGTCATATTGCATGGTACCCATTCCACGGGTCTCAACTCTCCAGGTTTAAGGGATTCTTCCTTCAGCTAAAGCATGCATGTGGAACCCAGAGTATGATCAACCGTGTGATCGGGAGACGTGTTCCAATATGTCTCAGTTCTCGTCCCCTGGTACTTGGGTGCAACATTCCAGACGCTTTACTAACACTCTCCCGACTTGGAGACTCAGTGCCTTTAACCTCCTGTTTGGCCCAGTTTGCAATTTCTGCGGAAGATGAACAGGAATAGGGAGAACCAATGAGAGACTAGCTGGAGGTGTCTGGACGGGCAAATTTAACTCTCATTTCCCACCAGGAAGAGGAATTAACCAAAGGCTCAGCGTGCCGTGCCAGAACAAGATTAGGGCCTGAAGCAATCCTGCGGTGTTGCGGGCAGCTCACAAGAAAGCGAGTTGAAGAAAGGAGTTCAGGGGCACTGTAATTCACAAACCTGCAGAGTTATAAATGACAGCTATCGTCCAAAAATATACTGAAGTAAGGCTGCCAAGAGGACTTGAAAGCAGGGCAGAATTGCAGGAAACCGATTTCAGGAGGTACACAGGAATTGCATTTGAAGCATAGGAAAAGAGGCAGAACGTCGACAATGATGCACTTGGCGAAAAAGGGCGTATGCGTTTTTTCCTGAATATATTTAGGAAAAAACGGATACGCAATTTTTGGCCAACCAAGCAAGCTTGCAAAGGAAATCTGCACTACAATGAAGTCTCACTTCCCCCCGGTCAAAAGGGCCATCTCAAAAAAGTGTAAAATCCAGAAAGGCAGGACAGGCCATGGCGAATTGGGAGCCTTGTTATGCTGATGGGCGGGATGTATATTTCCAACAGCCACTCTGGAGAAGTGTATGGTGTTTCCTGAAACATCTAAAAAACAAAGCAACAGAGCCTAGGGCACTTCCACTTATAGTCCTATAGCTTAGGGAAATTAAAATCAAAAAGACACAGCCACCCCAAAGTTTCGGACGGCTCTGTTTACAAGAAACTCTATTATGGGACAGGTTCAATATCGCAGAAAGTGAAAAATGGATAAAGAAGTTGTGGAACTTACGTACAATGCAATATCACTCAGCAATGAAATCTATGTCATCAGGCCCGTAGCAGCATAATGAGTGGATTCAGGTATGATGATTCTAACTGAAATAAGTCACACAGAAAAAGAAACATCATAAGATATCACTAATACACGGAATGTAAACTTGGCTACACAGGAACTGGATTACAAAAGAGAACAGGGTCTCAAATTTAGAAAACCAACTTATGCTTGCTTAAGGGGAAAGGTGAGTTGGGGTGCTGCATAAAACCAGAGATTGAAATGAGCACAGATAAAGTTCCTTAAGCCAAATATGTAATAGACAAGAGCTACTCCTTGCTCAACGAAATGGACTCAACACCCCATATTAAACGCCTAAGAATGTACCTGACTAGTAAGTATCTTAAAAGCTATGGATCGCTATGTCTCTGAAAGAGAATCAAGCGTGTGTACAGGGGCATAAACGCAGCAGTGATAGGATTGGAGAGGTTCGGTGAGCAAATGAAGACCCTTTGAAGTCATATTGCATGGTACCCATTCCACGGGTCTCAACTCTCCAGGTTTAAGGGATTCTTCCTTCAGCTAAAGCATGCATGTGGAACCCAGAGTATGATCAACCGTGTGATCGGGAGACGTGTTCCAATATGTCTCAGTTCTCGTCCCCTGGTACTTGGGTGCAACATTCCAGACGCTTTACTAACACTCTCCCGACTTGTAGAGTCAGTGCCTTTAACCTGCTGTTTGGCCCAGTTTGCAATTTCTGCGGAAGATGAACAGGAATAGGGAGAACCAATGAGAGACTAGCTGGAGGTGTCTGGACGGGAAAATTTAACTCTCATTTCCCACCAGGAAGAGGAATTAACCAAAGGCTCAGCGTGCCGTGCCAGAACAAGATTAGGGCCTGAAGCAATCCTGCGGTGTTGCGGGCAGCTCACAAGAAAGCGAGTTGAAGAAAGGAGCTCAGGGGCACTGTAATTCACAAAGCAGCAGAGTTATAAATGACAGCTATCGTCCAAAAATATACTGCAAGTAAGGCTGCCAAGAGGACTTGAAAGCGGGGCAGAATTGCAGGAAACCGATTTAAGGAGGTACACTGGAATTGCATTTGAAGCATAGGAAAAGAGGCAGAACGTCGACAATGATGCACTTGGCCACAATGTGCGTATGCGTTTTTTCCTGAATATATTCAGGAAAAAACGCATATGCCCTTTTTGGCCAACCAAGCAAGCTTGCAAAGGAAATCTGCACTACAATGAAGTCTCACTTCCCCCCAGTCAAAAGGGCCATCTGAAAAAAGTGTAAAATCCAGAAAGGCAGGACAGGCCATGGAGAACTGGGAGCCTTGTTATGCTGATGGGCGGGATGTAATTTGCCAACAGCCACTCGGGAGAAGTGTATGGTGTTTCCTGAAACATCTAAAAAAAAAGCAACAGAGCCTAGGGCACTTCCTCATATGGTCCTATAGTTTAGGGAAATTAAAATCAAAAAGACACAGCCACCCCAAAGTTTGGGACGGCTCTGTTTACAAGAACCTCGTTTACGGTACAAGTTCAATTTCGCACAAAGTGAAAAATGGATAAAGATGTTGTGGTACTTACGTACAATGCAATATCACTCAGCAATGAAATCTATGTCATCAGGCCCGTAGCAGCATAATGAGTGGATTCAGGTATGATGATTCTAACTGAAATAAGTCAGACAGAAAAAGAAACATCATAAGATATCACTAATACACGGAATGTAAACTTGGCTACACAGGAACTGGATTACAAAAGAGAACAGGGTCTCAAATTTAGAAAACCAACTTATGCTTGCTTAAAGGGAAAGGTGAGTTGGGGTGCTGCATAAAACCAGAGATTGAAATGAGCACAGATAAAGTTCCTTAAGCCAAATATGTAATAGACAACAGCTACTCCTTGCTCAACGAAATGGACTCAACACCCCATATTAAACGCCTAAGAATGTACCTGACTAGTAAGTATCTTAAAAGCTATGGATTGCTATGTCTCTGAAAGAGAATCAAGCGTGTGTACAGGGGCATAAACGCAGCAGTGATAGGATTGGAGAGGTTCGGTGAGCAAATGAAGACCCTTTGAAGTCATATTGCATGGTACCCATTCCACGGGTCTCAACTCTCCAGGTTTAAGGGATTCTTCCTTCAGCTAAAGCATGCATGTGGAACCCAGAGTATGATCAACCGTGTGATCGGGAGACGTGTTCCAATATGTCTCAGTTCTCGTCCCCTGGTACTTGGGTGCAACATTCCAGACGCTTTACTAACACTCTCCCGACTTGGAGAGTCAGTGCCTTTAACCTGCTGTTTGGCCCAGTTTGCAATTTCTGCGGAAGATGAACAGGAATAGGGAGAACCAATGAGAGACTAGCTGGAGGTGTCTGGATGGGCAAATTTAACTCTCATTTCCCACCAGGAAGAGGAATTAACCAAAGGCTCAGCGTGCCGTGCCAGAACAAGACTAGGGCCTGAAGCAATCCTGCGGTGTTGCGGGCAGCTCACAAGAAAGCGAGTTGAAGAAAGGAGCTCAGGGGCACTGTAATTCACAAACCTGCAGAGTTATAAATGACAGCTATCGTCCAAAAATATACTGAAGTAAGGCTGCCAACAGGACTTGAAAGCGGGGCAGAATTGCAGGAAACCGATTTCAGGAGGTACACTGGAATTGCATTTAAAGCATAGGAAAAGAGGCAGAACGTCCACAATGATGCACTTGGCCAAAATGTGCGTATGCGTTTTTTCCTGAATATATTCAGGAAAAAACGCATAAGCCCTTTTTGGCCAACCAAGCAAGCTTGCAAAGGAAATCTGCACTACAATGAAGTCTCACTTCCCCCCGGTCAAAAGGGCCATCTCAAAAAAGTGTAAAATCCAGAAAGGCAGGACAGGCCATGGCGAATTGGGAGCCTTGTTATGCTGATGGGCGGGATGTATATTTCCAACAGCCACTCTGGAGAAGTGTATGGTGTTTCCTGAAACATCTAAAAAACAAAGCAACAGAGCCTAGGGCACTTCCACTTATGGTCCTATAGCTTAGGGAAATTAAAATCAAAAAGACACAGCTACCCCAAAGTTTGGGACGGCTCTGTTTACAAGAAACTCTATTATGGGACAGGTTCAATATCGCAGAAAGTGAAAAATGGATAAAGAAGTTGTGGAACTTACGTACAATGCAATATCACTCAGCAATGAAATCTATGTCATCAGGCCCGTAGCAGCATAATGAGTGGATTCAGGTATGATGATTCTAACTGAAATAAGTCACACAGAAAAAGAAACATCATAAGATATCACTAATACACGGAATGTAAACTTGGCTACACAGGAACTGGATTACAAAAGAGAACAGGGTCTCAAATTTAGAAAACCAACTTATGCTTGCTTAAGGGGAAAGGTGAGTTGGGGTGCTGCATAAAACCAGAGATTGAAATGAGCACAGATAAAGTTCCTTAAGCCAAATATGTAATAGGCAACAGCTACTCCTTGCTCAACGAAATGGACTCAACACCCCATATTAAACGCCTAAGAATGTACCTGACTAGTAAGTATCTTAAAAGCTATGCATCGCTATGTCTCTGAAAGAGAATCAAGCGTGTGTACAGGGGCATAAACGCAGCAGTGATAGGATTGGAGAGGTTCGGTGAGCAAATGAAGACCCTTTGAAGTCATATTGCATGGTACCCATTCCACGGGTCTCAACTCTCCAGGTTTAAGGGATTCTTCCTTCAGCTAAAGCATGCATGTGGAACCCAGAGTATGATCAACCGTGTGATCGGGAGACGTGTTCCAATATGTCTCAGTTCTCGTTCCCTGGTACTTGGGTGCAACATTCCAGACGCTTTACTAACACTCTCCCGACTTGGAGAGTCAGTGCCTTTAACCTCCTGTTTGGCCCAGTTTGCAATTTCTGCGGAAGATGAACAGGAATAGGGAGAACCAATGAGAGACTAGCTGGAGGTGTCTGGACGGGCAAATTTAACTCTCATTTCCCACCAGGAAGAGGAATTAACCAAAGGCTCAGCGTGCCAAGCCGGAACCAGATTAGGGCCTGAAGCAATCCTGCGGTGTTGCGGCCAGCTCACAAGAAAGCGAGTTGAAGAAACGACCTCAGGGGCACTGTAATTCACAAACCTGCAGAGTTATAAATGACAGCTATTGTCCAAAAATATACTGAAGTAAGGCTGCCAAGAGGACTTGAAAGCGGGGCAGAATTGCAGGAAACCAATTTCAGGAGGTACACTAGAATTGCATTTAAAGCATAGGAAAAGAGGAAAAACGTCGACAATGATGCACTTGGCCAAAAATGGCGTATGCGTTTTTTCCTGAATATATTTAGGAAAAAACGCATACGCAATTTTTGGCCAACCAAGCAAGCTTGCAAAGGAAATCTGCACTACAATGAAGTCTCACTTCCCCCCGGTCAAAAGGGCCATCTCAAAAATGTGTAAAATCCAGAAAGGCAGGACAGGCCATGGTGAATTGGGAGCCTTGTTATGTTGATGGGCGGGATGTATATTTCCAACAGCCACTCTGGAGAAGTGTATGGTGTTTCCTGAAACATCTAAAAAACAAAGCAACAGAGCCTAGGGTACTTCCACTTATGGTCCTATAGCTTAGGGAAATTAAAATCAAAAAGACACAGCCACCCCAAAGTTTGGGACGGCTCTGTTTACAAGAACCACATTTACGGGACAAGTTCAATATCGCAGAAAGTGAAAAATGGATAAAGAAGTTGTGGTACTTACGTACAATGCAATATCACTCAGCAATGAAATCTATGTCATCAGGCCCGTAGCAGCATAATGAGTGGATTCAGGTATGATGATTCTAACTGAAATAAGTCACACAGAAAAAGAAACATCATAAGATATCACTAATACACGGAATGTAAACTTGGCTACACAGGAACTGGATTACATAACAGAACAGGGTCTCAAATTTAGAAAACCAACTTATGCTTGCTTAAGGGGAAAGGTGAGTTGGGGTGCTGCATAAAATCAGAGATTGAAATGAGCACAGATAAAGTTCCTTAAGCCAAATATGTAATAGACAAGAGCTACTCCTTGCTCAACGAAATGGACTCAACACCCCATATTAAACGCCTAAGAATGTACCTGACTAGTAAGTATCTTAAAAGCTATGGATTGCTATGTCTCTGAAAGAGAATCAAGCGTGTGTACAGGGGCATAAATGCAGCAGTGATAGGATTGGAGAGGTTCGGTGAGCAAATGAAGACCCTTTGAAGTCATATTGCATGGTACCCATTCCACGGGTCTCAACTCTCCAGGTTTAAGGGATTCTTCCTTCAGCTAAAACATGCATGTGGAACCCAGAGTATGATCAACCGTGTGATCGGGAGACGTGTTCCAATATGTCTCAGTTCTCGTCCCCTGGTACTTGGGTGCCACATTCCAGATGCTTTACTAACACTCTCCCGACTTGGAGAGTCAGTGCCTTTAACCTCCTGTTTGGCCCAGTTTGCAATTTCTGTGGAAGATGAACAGGAATAGGGAGAACCAATGAGAGACTAGCTGGAGGTGTCGGGACGGGCAAATTTAACTCTCATTTCCCACCAGGAAGAGGAATTAACCAAAGGCTCAGCGTGCCAAGCCGGAACCAGATTAGGGCCTGAAGCAATCCTGCAGTGTTGTGGCCAGCTCACAAGAAAGCGAGTTGAAGAAAGGAACTCAGGGGCAATGTAATTCACAAACCTGCAGAGTTATAAATGACAGCTATCGTCCAAAAATATACTGAAGTAAGGCTGCCAAGAGGACTTGAAAGCGGGGCAGAATTGCAGGAAACCAATTTCAGGAGGTACACTAGAATTGCATTTAAAGCATGGGAAAAGAGGAAAAATATCGACAATGATGCACTTGGCCAAAAAGGGCGTTTGCGTTTTTTCCTGAATATATTTAGGAAAAAACGCATACGCAATTTTTGGCCAACCAAGCAAGCTTGCAAAGGAAATCTGCACTACAATGAAGTCTCACTTCCCACTGGTAAAAAGGGCCATCTGAAAAAAGTGTAAAATCCAGAAAGGCAGGACAGGCCATGGAGAACTGGGAGCCTTGTTATGCTGAAGGGCGGGATGTAAATTGCCAACAGCCACTCGGAAGAAGTGTATGGTGTTTCCTGAAACATCTAAAAAACAAAGCAACAGAGCGTAGGGCACTTCCACTTATGGTCCTATAGCTTAGGGAAATTAAAATCAAAATGACACAGCCACCCCAAAGTTTGGGACGGCTCTGTTTACAAGAAACTCTATTATGGGACAGGTTCAATATCGCAGAAAGTGAAAAATGGATAAAGAAGTTGTGGAACTTACGTACAATGCAATATCACTCAGCAATGAAATCTATGTCATCAGGCCCGTAGCAGCATAATGAGTGGATTCAGGTATGATGATTCTAACTGAAATAAGTCACACAGAAAAAGAAACATCATAAGATATCACTAATACACGGAATGTAAACTTGGCTATACAGGAACTGGATTACAAAAGAGAACAGGGTCTCAAATTTAGAAAACCAACTTATGCTTGCTTAAGGGGAAAGGTGAGTTGGGGTGCTGCATAAAACCAGAGATTGAAATGAGCACAGATAAAGTTCCTTAAGCCAAATATGTAATAGACAAGAGCTACTCCTTGCTCAACGAAATGGACTCAACACCCCATATTAAACGCCTAAGAATGTACCTGACTAGTAAGTATCTTAAAACCTATCCATCGCTATGTCTCCGAAAGAGAATCAAGCATGTGTACAGGGGCATAAACGCAGCAGTGATAGGATTGGAGAGGTTCGGTGAGCAAATGAAGACCCTTTGAAGTCATATTGCATGGTACCCATTCCACGGGTCTCAACTCTCCAGGTTTAAGGGATTCTTCCTTCAGCTAAATCATGCATGTGGATCCCAGAGTATGATCAACCGTGTGATTGGGAGACGTGTTCCAATATGTCTCAGTTCTCGTCCCCTGGTACTCGGGTGCAACATTCCAGACGCTTTACTAACACTCTCCCGACTTGGAGAGTCCGTGCCTTTAACCTCCTGTTTGGCCCAGTTTGCAATTTCTGCAGAAGATGAACAGGAATAGGGAGAACCAATGAGAGACTAGCTGGAGGTGTCTGGACGGGCAAATTTAACTCTCATTTCCCACCAGGAAGAGGAATTAACCAAAGGCTCAGCGTGCCGTGCTGGAACCAGATTAGGGCCTGAAGCAATCCTGCGGTGTTGCGGCCAGCTCACAAGAAAGCGAGTTGAAGAAAGGAGCTCAGGGGCACTGTAATTCACAAACCTGCAGAGTTATAAATGACAGCTATCGTCCAAAAATATACTGAAGTAAGGCTGCCAAGAGGACTTGAGAGCGGGGCAGAATTACAGGAAACCAATTTCAGGAGGTAGACTGGAATTGCATTTAAAGCATAGGAAAAGAGGCAAAACGTTGACAATGATACACTTGGCCAAAGAGGGCGTATGCGTTTTTTCCTGAATATATTCAGGAAAAAACGCATACGCCCATTTTGGCCAACCAAGCAAGCTTGCAAAGGAAATCTGCACTACAATGAAGTCTCACTTCCCCCTGGTAAAAAGGGCCATCTGAAAAAAGTGTAAAATCCAGAAAGGCAGGACAGGCCATGGAGAACTGGGAGCCTTGTTATGCTGAAGGGCGGGATGTAAATTGCCAACAGCCACTCGGGAGAAGTGTATGGTGTTTCCTGAAACATCTAAAAAACAAAGCAACAGAGCGTAGGGCACTTCCAATTATGGTCCTATAGCTTAGGGAAATTAAAATAAAAAAGACACAGCCACCCCAAAGTTTGGGACGGCTCTGTTTACAAAAACTCTTTTACGGGACAAGATCAATATTGCAGAAAGTGAAAAATGGATAAAGAAGTTGTGGTACTTACGTACAATGCAATATCACTCAGCAATGAAATCTATGTCATCAGGCCCGTAGCAGCATAATGAGTGGATTCAGGTATGATGATTCTAACTGAAATAAGTCACACAGAAAAAGAAATATCATAAGATATCACTAATACACGGAATGTAAACTTGGCTACACAGGAACTGGATTACAAAAGAGAACAGGGTCTCAAATTTAGAAAACCAACTTATGCTTGCTTAAGGGGAAAGGTGAGTTCGGGTGCTTCATAAAACCAGAGATAGAAATGAGCACAGATAAAGTTCCTTAAGCCAAATATGGAATAGACAAGAGCTACTCCTTGCTCAACGAAATGGACTCAACACCCCATGTTAAACGCCTAAGAATGTACCTGACTAGTAAGTATCTTTAAACCTATGGATTGCTATGTCTCTGAAAGAGAATCAAGCGTGTGTACAGGGGCATAAACACAGCAGTGATAGGATTGGAGAGATTCGGTGAGCAAATGAAGACCCTTTGAAGTCATATTGCATGGTACCCATTCCACGGGTCTCAACTCTCCAGGTTTAAGGGATTCTTCCTTCAGCTAAAGCATGCATGTGGAACCCAGAGTATGATCAACCGTGTGATCGGGAGACGTGTTCCAATATGTCTCAATTCTCGTCCCCTGGTACTCGGGTGCAACATTCCAGATGCTTTACTAACACTCTCCCGACTTGGAGAGTCAGTGCCTTTAACCTCCTGTTTGGTCCAGTTTGCAATTTCTGCGGAAGATGAACAGGAATAGGGAGAACCAATGAGAGACTAGCTGGAGGTGTCTGGACGGGCAAATTTAACACTCATTTCCCACCAGGAAGAGGAATTAACCAAAGTCTCAGCGTGCCGTGCCAGAACAAGATTAGGGCCTGAAGCAATCCTGTGGTGTTGTGGCCGGCTCACAAGAAAGCGAGTTGAAGAAAGGAGCTCAGGGGCACTGTAATTCACAAACCTGCAGAGTTATAAATGAAAGCTATCACCCAAAAATATACTGAAGTAAGGCTGCCAAGAGGACTTGAAAGCGGGGCAGAATTGCAGAAAACCGATATCGGGATGTAGACTGGAATTGCATTTAAAGCATAGGAAAAGAGGCAGAACGTCCACAATGATGCACTTGGCCAAAAAGGGCGTATGCGTTTTTTCCTGAATATATTCAGGAAAAAAAGCATACGCCCTTTTTGGCCATCCAAGCAAGCGTGCAAAGGAAATCTGCACTACAATGAAGTCTCACTTCCCCGCGGTCAAAAGGGCCATCTGAAAAAAGTGTAAAATCCAGAAAGGCAGGACAGGCCATGGAGAACTGGGAGCCTTGTTATGCTGATGGGCGGGATGAAAATTGCCAACAGCCACTCGGGAGAAGTGTATGGTGTTTCCTGAAACATCTAAAAAACAAAGCAACAGAGCCTAGGGCACTTCCACTTATGGCGCTAAAGCTTAGGTAAATTAAAATCAAAAAGACACAGCCACCCCAAAGTTTGGGACGGGTCTGTTTACAAGAACCTCGTTTACGGTACAAGTTCAATATCGCAGAAAGCGAAAAATGGATAAAGAAGTTGTGGTACTTACGTACAATGCAATATCACTCAACAATGAAATCTATGTCATCAGGCCCGTAGCAGCATAATGAGTTGTTTCAGGTATAATGATTCTAACTGAAATAAGTCACACAGAAAAAGAAACATCATAAGATATCACTAATACACGGAATGTAAACTTGGCTACTCAGGAACTGAATTACAAAACAGAACAGGGTCTCAAATTTAGAAAACCAACTTATGCTTGCTTAAGGGGAAAGGTGAGTTGGGGTGCTGCATAAAACCAGAGATTGAAATGAGCACAGATAAAGTTCCTTAAGCCAAATATGTAATAGACAAGAGCTACTCCTTGCTCAACGAAATGGACTCAACACCCCATATTAAACGCCTAAGAATGTACCTGGCTAGTAAGTATCTTAAAACCTATGGATTGCTATGTCTCCGAAAGAGAATCAAGCGTGTGTACAGGGGCATAAACGCAGCAGTGATAGGATTGGAGAGGTTCAGTGAGCAAATGAAGACCCTTTGAAGTCATATTGCATGGTACCCATTCCACGGGTCTCAACTCTCCAGGATTGAGGGATTCTTCCTTCAGCTAAAACATGCATGTGGAACCCAGAGTATGATCAACCATGTGATACGGAGATGTGTTCAAATATGTCTCAGTTTTCGTCCCCTGGTACTCGGGTGCAACATTCCAGACGCTTTACTAACACTCTCCCGACTTGGAGAGTCAGTGCCTTTAACCTCCTGTTTGGCCCAGTTTGCAATTTCTGCGGAAGATGAACAGGAATAGGGAGGACCAATGAGAGACTAGCTGGAGGTGTCTGGATGGGCAAATTTAACTCTCATTTCCCACCAGGAAGAGGAATTAACCAAAGGCTCAGCGTGCCGTGCCGGAACCAGATTAGGGCCTGAAGCAATCCTGCGGTGTTGCGGCCAGCTCACAAGAAAGCGAGTTGAAGAAAGGAGCTCAGGGGCACTGTAATTCACAAACCTGCAGAGTTAAAAATGACAGCTATCGTCCAAAAATATACTGAAGTAAGGCTGCCAAGAGGACTTGAAAGCGGGGCAGAATTGCAGGAAACCGATATCGGGAGGTAGACTGGAATTGCATTTAAAGCATAGGAAAAGAGGCAGAACGCCCACAATGATGCACTTGGCCAAAAAGGGCGTATGCGTTTTTTCCTGAATATATTCAGGAAAAAACGTATATGCCCTTTTTGGCCAACCAAGCAAGCGTGGAAAGGAAATCTGCACTACAATGAAGTCTCACTTCCCCCCAGTCAAAAGGGCCATCTGAAAAAAGTGTAAAATCCAGAAAGGCAGGACAGGCCATGGAGAACTGGGAGCCTTGTTATGTTGATGGGCGGGATGAAAATTGCCAACAGCCACTCGGGAGAAGTGTATGGTGTTTCCTGAAACATCTAAAAAACAAAGCAACAGAGCCTAGGGCACTTCCACTTATGGTCCTATAGCTTAGGGAAATTAAAATCAAAAAGACACAGCCACCCCAAAGTTTGGGATGGTTCTGTTTACAAAAACCTCGTTTACGGTAAAAGTTCAATATCGCAGAAAGTGAAAAATGGATAAAGAAGTTGTGGTACTTACGTACAACGCAATATCACTCAGCAATGAAATCTACGTCATCAGGCCCATAGCAGCATAATGAGTGGATTCAGGTATGATGATTCTAACTGAAATAAGTCACACAGAAAAACAAACATCGTAAGATATCACAAGTACACGGAATCTAAATTTGGCTACACAGGAACTGAATTACAAAACAGAAGAGGGTCTCAAATTTAGAAAACCAACTTATGCTTCCTTAAGGGGAAAGGTGAGTTGGGGTGCTGCATAAAACCAGAGATTGAAATGAGCACAGATAAAGTTCCTTAAGCCAAATATGTAATAGACAAGAGCTACTACTTGTTCAACCAAATGAACTCAACACCCAATATTAAACGCCTAAGAATGTACCTGACTAGTAAGTATCTTAAAACCTATGGATTGCTATGTCTCTGAAAGAGAATCAAGCATGTGTACAGGGGCATAAACGCAGCAGTGATAGGATTAGAGAGGTTCGGAGAGCAAATGAAGACCCTTTGAAGTCATATTGCATGGTACCCATTCCACAGGTCTCAACTCTCCAGGTTTAAGGGATTCTTCCTTCAGCTGAGACATGCATGTGGAACCCAGAGTATGATCAACCGTGTGATACGGAGATGTGTTCCAATATGTCTCAGTTTTCGTCCCCTGGTACTCGGGTGCAACATTCCAGACGCTTTACTAACACTCTCCCGACTTGGAGAGTCAGTGCCTTTAACCTCCTGTTTGGCCAAGTTTGCAATTTCTGCGGAAGATGAACAGGAATAGGGAGGACCAATGAGAGACTAGCTGGAGGTGTCTGGACGGGCAAATTTAACTCTCATTTCCCACCAGGAAGAGGAATTAACCAAAGGCTCTGCGTGCCGTGCCAGAACCAGATTAAGGCCTGAAGCAATCCTGCGGTGTTGCGGCCAGCTCACAAGAAAGCAAGTTGAAGAAAGGAGCTCAGGGGCACTGTAATTCACAAACCTGCAGAGTTATAAATGACAGCTATCGTCCAAAAATATACTGAAGTAAGGCTGCCAAGAGGACTTGAAAGCGGGGCAGAATTGCAGGAAACCGATTTCAGGAGGTAGACTGGAACTGCATTTAAAGCATAGGAAAAGAGGCAGAACGTCGACAATGATGCACTTCGCCAAAAAGGGCGTATGCGTTTTTTCCTGAATATATTGAGGACAAAACGCATATGCCCTTTTTGTCCAAGCAAGCAAGCTTGCAAAGGAAATCTGCACTACAATGAAGTCTCACTTCACCCCGGTCAAAAGGGCCATCTGAATAAAGTGTAAAATCCAGAAAGGCAGGACAGTCCATGGAGAACTGGGAGCCCTGTTTTGCTGATCGGTGGGATGTAAATTGCCAAAAGCCCCTCGGGAGAAGTGTATGGTGTTTCCTGAAACATATAAAAAACAAAGCAACAGAGCCTAGGGGACTTCCACTTATGGTCCTAGAGCTTAGGGAAATTAAAATCAAAAAGACACAGCCACCCCAAAGTTTGGGACGGCTCTGTTCACAAGAACCTCGTTTACGGTACAAGTTCAATATCGCAGAAAGCGAAAAATTCATAAAGAAGTTGTGGTACTTACGTACAATGCAATATCACTCAGCAATGAAATCTATGTCATCAGGCCCGTAGCAGCCTAATGAGTGGATTCAGGTATGATGATTCTAACTGAAATAAGTCACGCAGAAAAATAAACATCATAAGATATCACTAATACATGGAATGTAAACTTGACTACACAGGAACTGAATTACAAAACAGAACAGGGTCTCAAATTTAGAAAACCAACTTATGCTTGCTTAAGGGGAAAGGTGAGTTGGGGTGCTGCATAAAACCAGAGATTGAAATGAGCACAGATAAAGTTCCTTAAGCCAAATATGGAATAGAGAAGAGCTACTCCTTGCTCAACGAAATGGACTCAACACCCCATATTAAACACCTAAGAATGTACCTGACTAGTAAGTATCTTAAAACCTATGGATAGCTATGTCTCCGAAAGAGAATCAAGCGTGTGTACAGGGGCATAAACGCAGCAGTGATAGGATTGGAGAGGTTCGGTGAGCAAATAAAGACCCTTTGAAGTCATATTGCATGGTACCCCTTCCACGGGTCTCAACTCTCCAGGTTTAAGGGATTCTTCCTTCAGCTAAATCATGCATGTGGTACCCAGGGTATGATCAACCGTGTGATTGGGAGACGTGTTCCAATATGTCTCAGTTCTCAAGCCCTGGTACTCGGGTGCAACATTCCAGACACTTTACTAACACTCTCCCGACTTGGAGAGTCAGTGCCTTTAACCTCCTGTTTGGCCCAGTTTGCAATTTCTGCAGAAGATGAACAGGAATAGGGAGAACCAATGAGAGACTAGCTGGAGGTGTCTGGACGGGTAAATTTAACTCTCATTTCCCACCAGGAAGAGGAATTAACCAAAGGCTCAGCCTGCCGTGCCAGAACAAGTTTAGGGCCTGAAGCAATCCTGCGGTGTTGCGGCCAGCTCACAAGAAAGCGAGTTGAAGAAAGGAGCTCAGGGGCACTGTAATTCACAAACCTGCAGAGTTATAAATGACAGCTATCGTCCAAAAATATACTGAAGTAAGGCTGCCAAGAGGACTTGAAAGCGGGGCAGAATTGCAGGAAACCGATTTCAGGAGGTAGACTGGAATTGCATTTAAAGCATAGGAAAAGAGGCAGAACGTCGACAATGATGCACTTGGCCAAAAAGTGTGTATGCGTGTTTTCCTGAATATATTCAGGAAAAAATGCATACACACTTTTTGGCCAACCAAGCAAGCTTGCAAAGGAAATCAGCACTACAATGAAGTCTCACTTCCCCCCAGTCAAAAGGGCCATCTGAAAAAAGTGTAAAATCCAGAAAGGCAGGACAGGCCATGGAGAACTGGGAGCCTTGTTATGCTGATGGGCGGGATGTACATTGCCAAGAGCCACTCGGGAGAAGTGTATGGTGATTCCTGAAACATCTAAAAAACAAAGCAACAGAGCCTAGGGCACTTCCACTTATGGTCCTATAGCTTAGGGAAATTAAAATCAAAAAGACACAGCCACCCCAAAGTTTGGGACGGCTCTGTTTACAAGAACCTCGTTTACGGTACAAGTTCAATATCGCAGAAAGCGAAAAATGGATAAAGAAGTTTTGGTACTTACGTACAATGCAATATCACTCAGCAATGAAATCTATGTCATGAGGCCCGTAGCAGCATATTGAGT
The DNA here is from genome assembly GCF_937001465.1 of Orcinus orca. Lineage (NCBI taxonomy): Eukaryota > Metazoa > Chordata > Mammalia > Artiodactyla > Delphinidae > Orcinus > Orcinus orca. Next base: position 59,272 of record NW_026043836.1, on the reverse strand, counting down.
GGATTCAGGTATGATGATTCTAACTGAAATAAGTCAGACAGAAAAAGAAACATCATAAGATATCACTAATACACGGAATGTAAACTTGGCTACACAGGAACTGGATTACAAAACAGAACAGGGTCTCAAATTTAGAAAACCAACTTATGCTTGCTTAAGGGGAAAGGTGAGTTGGGGTGCTGCATAAAACCAGAGATTGAAATGAGCACAGATAAAGTTCCTTAAGCCAAATATGTAATAGACAAGAGCTACTCCTTGCTCAACGAAATGGACTCAACACCCCATATTAAACGCCTAAGAATGTACCTGACTAGTAAGTATCTTAAAACCTATGGATTGCTATGTCTCCGAAAGAGAATCAAGCGTGTGTACAGGGGCATAAACGCAGCAGTGATAGGATTGGAGAGGTTCGGTGAGCAAATGAAGACCCTTTGAAGTCATATTGCATGGTACCCATTCCACGGGTCTCAACTCTCCAGGTTTAAGGGATTCTTCCTTCAGCTGAAACATGCATGTGGAACCCAGAGTATGATCAACCGTGTGATCAGGAGACGTGTTCAAATATGTCTCAGTTTTCGTCCCCTGGTACTCGGGTACAACATTCCAGACGCTTTACTAACACTCTCCCGACTTGGAGAGTCAGTGCCTTTAACCTCCTGTTTGGCCCAGTTTGCAATTTCTGCGGAAGATGAACAGGAATAGGGAGGACCAATGAGAGACTAGCTGGAGGTGCCTGGACGGGCAAATTTAACTCTCATTTCCCACCAGGAAGAGGAATTAACCAAAGGCTCAGCGTGCCGTGCCGGAACCAGATTAGGGCCTGAAGCAATCCTGCGGTGTTGCGGCAAGCTCACAAGAAAGCGAGTTGAAGAAAGGAGCTCATGGGCACTGTAATTCACAAACCTGCAGAGTTATAAATGACAGCTATCGTCCAAAAATATACTGAAGTAAGGCTGCCAAGAGGACTTGAAAGCGGGGAAGAATTGCAGGAAACCGATTTCAGGAGGTAGACTGGAATTGCATTTAAAGCATAGGAAAAGAGGCAGAACGTCGACAATGATGCACTTGGCCAAAAAGTGTGTATGCGTTTTTTCCTGAATATATTCAGGAAAAAATGCATACACACTTTTTGGCCAACCAAGCAAGCTTGCAAAGGAAATCTGCAGTACAATGAAGTCTCACTTCCACCCAGTCAAAAGGGCCACCTGAAAAAAGTGTAAAATCCAGAAAGGCAGGACAGGCCATGGATAACTGGGAGACTTGTTATGCTGATGGGCGGGATGTACATTGCCAAGAGCCACTGGAGAGAAGTGTATGGTGATTTCTGAAACATCTAAAAAACAAAGCAACAGAGCCTAGGGCACTTCCACTTATGGTCCTATAGCTTAGGGAAATTAAAATCAAAAAGACACAGCCACTCCAAAATTTGGGACGGCTCTGTTTACAAGAACCTCGTTTACGGTGCAAGTTCAATATCGCAGAAAGTGAAAAATGGATAAAGAAGTTGTGGTACTTACATACAATGCAATATCACTCAGAAATGAAATCTATGTCATCAGGCCCGTAGCAGCATAATGAGTGGATTCAGGTATGATGATTCTAACTGAAATAAGTCACACAGAAAAAGAAACATCATAAGATATCACTAATACATGGTATGTAAACTTGGCTACACAGGAACTGGATTACAAAACAGAACAGGGTCTCAAATTTAGAACACCAACTTATGCTTGCTTAAGGGGAAAGTTGAGTTGGGGTGCTGCATAAAACCAGAGATTGAAATGAGCACAGATAAAGTTCCTTAAGCCAAATATGTAATAGACAAGTGCTACACCTTGTTCAATGAAATGGACTCAACACCCCATATTAAACGCCTAAGAATGTACCTGACTAGTAAGTATCTTAAAACCTATGGATTGCGATGTCTCCGAAAGAGAATCAAGCATGTGTACAGGGGCATAAACGCAGCAGTGATAGGACTGGAGAGGTTCGGTGAGCAAACGAAGACTCTTTGAAATCATATTGCATGGTACACATTCCACGGGTCTCAACTCTCCAGGTTTAAGGGATTCTTCCTTCAGCTAAAACATGCATGTGGAACCCAGAGTATGATCAACCGTGTGATCGGGAGACGTGTTCCAATATGTCTCAGTTCTTGTCCCATGGTACTCGGGTGCAACATTCCAGATGCTTTACTAACACTCTCCCGACTTGGAGAGTCAGTGCCTTTAACCTCCTGTTTGGCCCAGTTTGCAATTTCTGCGGAAGATGAACAGGAATAGGGAGAACCAATGAGAGACTAGCTGGAGATGTCTGGACGGGCAAATTTAACTCTCATTTCCCACCAGGAAGAGGAATTAACCAAAGGCTCAGCGTGCCGTGCCAGAAAAACATTAGGGCCTGAAGCAATCCTGCGGTGCTGCGGCCAGCTCACAAGAAAGCGACTTGAAGAAAGGAACTCAGGGGCACTGTAATTCACAAACCTGCAGAGTTATAAATGACAGCTATCGTCCAAAAATATACTGAAGTAAGGCTGCCAAGAGGACTTGAAAGCGGGGCAGAATTGCAGGAAACCGATTTCAGGAGGTACACTGGAATTGCATTTAAAGCATAGGAAAAGAGGCAAAACGTCGACAATGATGCACTTGGCCAAAAAGGGCGTATGCGTTTTTTCCTGAATATATTCAGGAAAAAACGCATACGCCCTTTTTGGCCAACCAAGCAAGCTTGCAAAGGAAATCTGCAGTACAATGAAGTCTCACTTGCCCCCGGTCAAAAGGGCCATCTGAAAAAAGTGTAAAATCCAGACAGGCAGGACAGGCCATGGAGAACTGGGAGCCTTGTTATGCTGATGGGCGGGATGTATATGGCCAACAGCCACACGGGAGAAGTGTATGGTGTTTCCTGAAACATCTAAAAAACAAAGCAACAGAGCCTAGGGCACTTCCACTTATGGCCCTATAGCTTAGGGAAATTAAAATCAAAAAGACACAGCCACCCCAAAGTTTGGGACGGCTCTGTTTACAAGTATCTCGTTTTTGGGACTAGTTCAATATCGCTGAAAGTGAAAAATGGGTAAAGCAGTTGTGGTACTTACCTACAATGCAATATCACTCAGCAATGAAATCTATGTCATCAGGCCCGTAGCAGCACAATGAGTGCATTCAGGTATGATGATTCTAACTGAAATAAGTCACACAGGAAAAGAAACATCATAACATATCACTGATACACGGAATGTAAACTTGGCTACACAGGAACTGGATTACAAACAGAACAGGGTCTCAAATTTAGAAAATCAACTTATGCTTGCTTAAGGGGAAAGGTGAGTTGGGGTGCTGCATAAAACTAGAGATGAAATGAGCACAGATAAAGTTTCTTAAGCCAAATATGGAATAGACAAGAGCTACTCCTTGCTCAACGAAATGGACTCAACACCGCATATTAAAAGCCTAAGAATGTAGCTGACTAGTAAGTATCTTAAAACCTATGGATTGCTATGTCTCCAAAAGAGAATCAAGCGTGTGTACAGGGGCATAAACGCAGCAGTGATAGGATTGGAGAGGTTCGGTGAGCAAATGAAAACCCTTTTGAGTCATATTGCATGGTACCCATTCCACGGGTCTCAACTCTCCACGTTTAAGGGATTCTTCCTTCAGCTAAAGCATGCATGTGGAACCCAGAGTATGATCAACCGTGTGATCGGGAGACGTGTTCCAATATGTCTCAGTTCTCGTCCCCTGGTACTTGGGTGCAACATTCCAGACGCTTTACTAACATTCTCCCGACTTGGAGAGTCAGTGCCTTTAACCTCCTGTTTGGGCCAGTTTGCAATTTCTGCGGAAGATGAACAGGAATAGGGAGAACCAATGAGAGACTAGCTGGAGGTGTCTGGACGGGCAAATTTAACTCTCATTTCCCACCAGGAAGAGGAATTAACCAAAGGCTCAGCGTGCCGTTTCGGAACCAGATTAGGGCCTGAAGCAATCCTGCGGTGTTGCGGCAAGCTCACAAGAAAGCGAGTTGAAGAAAGGAGCTCAGGGGCAGTGTAATTCACAAACCTGCAGAGTTATAAATGACAGCTATCGTCCAAAAATATACTGAAGTAAGGCTGCCAAGAGGACTTGAAAGCGGGGCAGAATTGCAGGAAACCGATTTCAGGAGGTAGACAGGAATTGCATTTAAAGCATAGGAAAAGAGGCAGAACGTCGACAATGATGCACTTGACCAAAAAGGTCGTATGCGTTTTTTCCTGAATATATTCAGGAAAAAACGCATATGCGCTTTTTGGCCAACCAAGCAAGCTTGCAAAGGAAATCTGCACTACAATGAAGTCTCACTTCCCCCCGGTCAAAAGGGCCATCTGAAAAAAGTGTAAAATCCAGAAAGGCAGGACAGGCCATGCAGAACTGGGAGCCTCGTTATGCTGACGGGCGGAATGTAAATTGCCAACAGGCACTCGGGAGAAGTGTATGGTGTTTCCTGAAACATCTAAGAAACAAAGCAACAGGGCCTAGGGCACATCCACTTATATTCCTGTAGCTTAGGGAAATTAAAATCAAAAAGACACAGCCACCCCTAAGTTTGGGACGGCTCTGTTTACAAGAAACTCGTTTATGGGACAAGTTCAATATCACAGAAACTGAAAAATGTTTAAAGAAGTTGTGGTACTTACGTACAATGCAATATCACTCAGCAATGAAATCTATGTCATCAGGCCCGTAGCAGCATAATGAGTGGATTCAGGTATGCTGATTCTAACTGAAATAAGTCACACAGTAAAAGAAACATCATAAGATATCACTAATACACGGAATGTAAACTTGGCTACACAGGAACTGGATTACAAAACAGAACAGGGTCTCAAATTTAGAAAACCAACTTATGCTTGCTTAAGGGGAAAGGTGAGTTGGGGTGCTGCATAAAACCAGAGATTGAAATGAGCACAGATAAAGTTCCTTAAGCCAAATATATAATAGACAAGAGCTACTCCTTGCTCAACGAAATGGACTCAACACCCTATATTAAACGCCTAAGAATGTACTTGACTAGTAAGTATCTTAAAACCTATGGATCGCTATGTCTCCGAAAGAGAATCAAGCGTGTGTACAGGGGCATAAACGCAGCAGTGATAGGATTGGAGAGGTTCGGTGAGCAAATGAAGACCCTTTGAAGTCATATTGCATGGTACCCATTCCACGGGTCTCAATGCTCCAGGTTTAAGGGATTCTTCCTTCAGCTAAATCATACATGTGGAACCCAGAGTATGATCAAACGTGTGATCAGGAGACGTGTTCCAATATGTCTCAGTTCTCGTCCCCTGGTACTCGGGTGCAACATTACAGATGCTTTACTAACATTCTCCCGACTTGGAGAGTCAGTGCCTTTAACCTCCTGTTTGGCCCAGTTTGCAATTTCTGCGGAAGATGAACAGGAATAGGGAGAACCAATGAGAGACTAGCTGGAGGTGTCTGGACGGGCAAATTTAACTCTCATTTCCCACCAGGAAGAGGAATTAACCAAAGGCTCAGCGTGCCGTGCCGGAACCAGATTAGGGCCTGAAGCAATCCTGCGGTGTTGCGGCCAGCTCACAAGAAAACGAGTTGAAGAAAGGAGCTCAGGGGCACTGTAATTCACAAACCTGCAGTTATAAATGACAGCTATCGTCCAAAAATATACTGAAGTAAGGCTGCCAAGAGGACTTGAAAGCGGGGCAGAATTGCAGGAAACCGATTTCAGGAGGTAGACTGGAATTGCATTTAAAGCATAGGAAAAGAGGCAGAACGTCGACAATGATGCACTTGGCCAAAAATTACGTATGCGTTTTTTCCTGAACATATTCAGGAAAAAACGCATACGCGCTTTTTGGCCAACCAAGCAAGCCTGCAAAGGAAATCTGCACTACAATGAAGTCTCACTTCCCCCCGGTTAAAAGGGCCATCGGAAAAAAGTTTAAAATCCAGAAAGGCAGGAAAGGCCATGGAGAACTGGGAGCCTTGTTATGCTGATGGGCGGGATGTACATTGCCAACAGCCACTCAGGAGAAGTGTATGGTGTTTCCTGAAACATCTAAAAAACAAAGCAACAGAGCCTAGGGTACTTCTACTTATGGTCCTATAGCTTAGGGAAATTAAAATCAAAAAGACACAGCCACCCCAAAATTTGGGACAGCTCTGTTTACTAGAACCTCGTTTACGGTACAAGTTCAATATCGCAGAAAGTGAAAAATGGACAAAGAAGTTGTGGTACTTACGTACAATGCAATATCACTCAGCAATGAAATCTATGTCATCAGGCCCGTAGCAGCATAATGAGTGGATTCAGGTATGATGATTTCAACTGAAATAAGTCAAACAGAAAAAGAAACATCATAAGATATCACTAATACACGGAATGTAAACTTGGCTACACAGGAACTGAATTACAAAACAGAATAGGGTCTCAAATTTGGAAAACCAACTTATGCTTGCTTAAGGGGAAAGGTGAGTTGGGGTGCTGCATAAAACCAGAGATTGAAATGAGCACAGATAAAGTTCCTTAAGCCAAATATGGAATAGACAAGAGCTACTCCTTGCTCAACGAAATGGACTCAACACCCCATATTAAACGCCTAAGAATGTACCTGACTAGTAAATATCTTAAAAACTATGGATTGCTATGTCTCCAAAAGAGAATCAAGCATGTGTACAGGGGAATAAACGCAGCAGTGATAGGATTGGAGAGGTTCGGTGAGCAAATGAAGACCCTTTGAAGTCATATTGCATGGTACCCATTCCACGGGTCTCAACTCTCCAGGTTTAAGGGATTCTTCCTTCAGCTAAAACATGCATGTGGAACCCAGAGTATGATCAACCGTGTGATCTGGAGACGTGTTCAAATATGTCTCAGTTCTCGTCCCCTGGTACTCGGGTGCAACATTCCAGATGCTTTACTAACACTCTCCCGACTTGGAGAGTCAGTGCCTTTAACCTCCTGTTTGGTCCAGTTTGCAATTTCTGCGGAAGATGAACAGGAATAGGGAGGACCAATGAGAGACTAGCTGGAGGTGTCTGGACGGGCAAATTTAACTCTCATTTCCAACCAGGAAGAGGAATTAACCAAAGGCACAGCGTGCCGTGCCGGAACAAGATTAGGGCCTGAAGCAATCCTGCGGTGTTGCGGCCAGCTCACAAGAAAGCGAGTTGAAGAAAGGAGCTCAGGGGCACTGTAATTAAACAAACCTGCAGAGTTATAAGTGACAGCTATCGTCGAAAAATATCCTGATGTAAGGCTGCCAAGAGGACTTGAAAGGGGGGCAGAATTGCACGAAACCGATTTCAGGAGGTAGACTGGAATTGCATTTAAAGCATAGGAAAAGAGGCAGAACGTCGACAATGATGCACTTGGCCAAAAAGTGCGTATGCGTTTTTTCCTGTATATATTCAGGAAAAAATGCATACGCACTTTTTGGCCAACCAAGCAAGCTTGCAAAGGAAATCTGCACTACAATGAAGTCTCACTTCCCCACAGTCAAAAGGGCCATCTGAAAAAAGTGTAAAATCCAGAAAGGCAGGACAGGCCATGGAGAACTGGGAGCCTTGTTATGCTGATGGGCGGGATGTAAATTGCCAACAGCCACTAGGGCGAATTGTATGGTGTTTCCTGAAACATCTAAAAAACAAAGCAACAGAGCCTAGGGCACTTCCACTTATGGTCCTATAGCTTAGGGAAATTAAAATCAAAAAGACACAGCCACCCCAAAGTTTGGGATGGCTCTGTTTACAAGAACCTCATTTACGATACAAGTTCAATATCGCAGAAAGTGAAAAATGGATAAAGAAGTTGTGGTACTTACGTACAATGCAATATCACTCAGCAATGAAATCTATGTCATCAGGCCGGTAGCAGCATAATGAGTGGATTCAGGTATGATGATTCTAACTGAAATAAGTCACACAGAAAAACAAACATCATAAGATATCAGTAATACACGGAATGTAAACTTGGCTACACAGGAACTGAATTCCAAAACAGAACAGGGTCTCAAATTTAGAAAACCAACTTATGCTTGCTTAAGGCGAAAGGTGAGTTGGGGTGCTGCATAAAACCAGAGATTGAAATGAGCACAGATAAAGTTCCTTAAGCCAAATATGGAATAGACAAGAGCTACTCCTTGCTCAACGAAATGGACTCAACACCCCATATTAAACGCCTAAGAATGTACCTGACTAGTAAGTATCTTAAAACCTATGGATCGCTATGTCTCCGAAAGAGAATCAAGCGTGTGTACAGGGCCATAAACGCAGCAGTGATACGATTGGAGAGGTTTGGTGAGCAAATGAAGACCCTTTGAAGACATATTGCATGGTACCCATTCCACGGGTCTCAACTCTCCAGGTTTAAGGGATTCTTCCTTCAGCTAAATCATGCATGTGGAACCCAGAGTATGATCAACCGTGTGATTCGGAGAGGTGTGCCAATATGTCTCCGTTCTCGTACCCTGGTACTCGGGTGCAACATTCCAGACGCTTTACTAACACTCTCCCGACTTGGAGAGTCAGTGCCTTTAACCTCCTGTTTGGCCCAGTTTGCAATTTCTGCGAAAGATGAACAGGAATAGGGAGAACCAATGAGAGACTAGCTGGAGGTGTCTGGACGGGCAAATTTAACTCTCATTTCCCACCAGGAAGAGGAATTAACCAAAGGCTCAGCGTGCCGTTCCGGAACGAGATTAGGGCCTGAAGCAATCCTGCGGTGTTGAGGCCAGCTCACAAGAAAGCAAGTTGAAGAAAGGAGCTCAGGGGCACTGTAATTCACAAACCTGCAGAGTTATAAATGAAAGCTATCGTCCAAAAATATACTGAAGTAAGGCTGGCAAGAGGACTTGAAAGTGGGGCAGAATTGCAGGAAACCGATTTCAGGAGGTAGACTGGAATTGCATTTAAAGCATAGGAAAAGAGGCAGAACGTCGACAATGATGCCCTTGGCCAAAAAGGGCGTATGCGTTTTTTCCTGAATATATTCAGGAAAAAACGCATACGCCCTTTTTGGCCAACCAAGCAAGCTTGCAAAGGATATCTGCACTACAATGAAGTCTCCCTTCCCCCCAGTCAAAAGGGCCATCTAAAAAAAGTGTAAAATCCAGAAAGGCAGGACAGGCCATGGAGAACTGGGAGCCTTGTTATGCTGATGGGCGGGATGTAAATTGCCAACAGCCACTCAGGAGAAGTGTATGGTGTTTCCTGAAACATCTAAAAAACAAAGCAACAGAGCCTAGGGCATTTCCACTTATGGTCCTATAGCTTAGGGAAATTAAAATCAAAAAGACACAGCCACCCCAAAGTTTGGGATGGCTCTGTTTACTAGAACCTTGTTTATGGTACAAGTACAATATCGCAGAAAGTGAAAATGGATAAAGAAGTTGTGGTACTTACGTACAATGCAATATCACTCAGCAATGAAATCTATGTCATCAGGCCCGTAGCAGCATAATGAGTGGATTCAGGTATGATGATTCTGACTGAAATAAGTCACACAGAAAAACAAGCATCATAAGATGTCACTAATACACGGAATGTAAACTTGGCTACACAGGAACTGGATTACAAAACAAAACAGGGTCTCAAATTCAGAAAACCAACTTATGCTTGCTTAAGGGGAAAGGTGAGTTGGGGTGCTGCATAAAACCAGAGATTGAAATGAGCACAGATAAAGTTCCTTAAGCCAAATATGTAATAGACAATAGCTACTCCTTGCTCAACGAAATGGACTCAACACCCCATATTAAACGCCTAAGAATGTACCTGACTAGTAAGTATCTTAAAAGCTATGGATTGCTATGTCTCTGAAAGAGAATCAAGCGTGTGTACAGGGGCACAAACGCAGCAGTGATAGGATTGGGGAGGTTCGGTGAGCAAATGAAGACCCTTTGAAGTCATATTGCATGGTACCCATTCCACGGGTCTCAACGCTCCAGGTTTAAGGGATTCTTCCTTCAGGTAAATCATTCATGTGGAACTCAGAGTATGAAAACCGTGTGATCGGGAGAAGTGTTCAAATATGTCTCAGTTCTCGTCCCCTGGTACTCGGGTGCAACATTCCAGACGCTTTACTAACACTCTCCCAACTTGGAGAGTCAGTGCCTTTAACCTCCTGTTTGGTCCTGTTTGCAATTTCTGCGGAAGACGAACAGGAATAGGGAGGACCAATGAGAGACTAGCTGGAAGTGTCTGGACGGGCAAATTTAACTCTCATTTCCAACCAGGAAGAGGAATTAACCAAAGGCTCAGCGTGCCGTGCTGGAACAAGATTAGGGACTGAAGCAATACTGCGATGTTGCGGCCAGCTCACAAGAAAGCGAGTTAAAGAAAGGAGCTCAGGGGCACTGTAATTCACAAACCTGCAGAGTTATAAATGACACTTAACATCCAAAAATATACTGAAGTAAGGCTGCCAAGAGGACTTGAAAGCGGGGCAGAATTGCAGGAAACCGATTTCAGGAGGTAGACTGGAATTGCATTTAAAGCATGGGAAAAGACGCAGAACGTCGACAATGATGCACTTGGCCAAGAAGGGCGTTTGCGTTTTTTCCTGAATATATTCAGGAAAAAACGCATACGCCCTTCTTGGCCAACCAAGCAAGCTTGCAAAGAAAATCTGCACTACAATGAAGTCTCACTTCCCCCGGTCAAAAGGGCCATCTGAAAAAAGTGTAAAATCCAGAAAGGCAGGACAGGCCATGGAGAACTGGGAGCCTTGTTATGCTGATGGGCGGGATGTAAATTGCCAACAGCCACTTGGGAGAAGTGTACGGTGTTTCCTGAAACATCTAAAAAACAAAGCAACAGAGCCTAGGGCACTTCCACTTATGGTCCTATAGCTAAGGGAAATTAAAATCTAAAAGACACAGCGACCCCAAAGTTTGGGATGGCTCTGTTTACAAGAACCTCGTTTACAGAACAAGTTCAATATAGGAGAAAGTGAAAAATGGATAAAGAAGTTGTTGTACTTACGTACAATGCAATATCACTTAACAGTGAAATCTATGTCATCAGGCCTGTAGCAGCATAATGAGTGGATTCAGGTATGATGATTCTAACTGAAATAAGTCACACAGAAAAACAAGCATCATAAGATGTCACTAATACACGGAATGTAAACTTGGCTACACAGGAACTTGATTACAAAACAGAACAGGGTCTCAAATTTAGAAAACCAACTTATGCTTGCTTAAGGGGAAAGGTGAGTTGGGGTGCTGCATAAAACCAGAGATTGAAATGAGCACAGATAAAGTTCCTTAAGCCAAATATGGAATACACAAGAGCTACTCCTTGCTCAACGAAATGGACTCAACACCCCATATTAAACGCCTAAGAATGTACCTGACTAGTAAGTATCTTAAAACCTATGGATTGCTCTGTCTCCGAAAGAGAATCAGGCGTGTGTACAGGGGCATAAACGCAGCAGTGATAGGATTGGAGAGGTTCGGTGAGCAAATGAAGACCCTTTGAAGTCATATTGCATGGTACCCATTCCACGGGTCTCAACTCTCCATGTTTAAGGGATTCTTCCTTCAGCTCAAACTTGCATGTGGAACCCAGAGTATGATCAACCGTGTGATCGGGAGACGTGTTCCAATATGTCTCAGTTCTCGTCCCCTGGTACTCGGGTGCAACATTCCAGACGCTTTACTAACACTCTCCCGACTTGGAGAGTCAGTGCCTTTAACCTCCTGTTTGGCCCAGTTTGCAATTTCGGCGGAAGATGAACAGGTATAGGGAGAACGAATGAGAGACTAGCTGGAGGTGTCTGGACGGGCAAATTTAACTCTCATTTCCCACCAGGAAGAGGAATTAACCAAAGGCTCAGCGTGCCATGCCGGAACCAGATTAGGGCCTGAAGCAATCCTGCGGTGTTGCGGCCAGCTCACAAGAAAGCGAGTTGAAGAAAGGAGCTCAGGGCCACTGTAATTCACAAACCTGCAGAGTTATAAATGACAGCTATCGTCCAAAAATATACTGAAGTAAGGCTGCCAAGAGGACTTGAAAGCTGGGCAGAATTGCAGGAAACCGATTTCAGGAGGTAGACTGGAATTGCATTTAAAGCATAGGAAAAGAGGCAGAACTTCGACAATGATGCACTTGGCCAAAAAGGGCGTATGCGTTCTTTCCTGAATATATTCAGGAAAAAACGCATACGCCCTTTTTGGCCAACCAAGCAAGCTTGCAAAGGAAATCTGCACTACAATGAAGTCTCACTTCCCCCGGTCAAAAGGGCCATCTGAAAAAAGTGTAAAATCCAGAAAGGCAGGACAGGCCATGGAGAACTGGTAGCCTTGTTATGCTGATTGGCGGGATGTAAATTGCCAACAGCCACTGGGGAGAAGTGTATGGTGTTTCCTGAAACATCTAAAAAACAAAGCAACAGAGCCTAGGGCACTTCCACTTATGGTCCTATAGCTTAGGGAAATTAAAATCAAAAAGACACAGCCACCCCAAAGTTTGGGACGGCTCTGTTTACAAGAACCTCGTTTATGGAACAAGTTCAATATCGCAGAAAGTGAAAAATGGATGAAGAAGTTGTGGTAGTTACGTACAATGCAATATCAGTCTGCAATGAAATCTATGTCATCAGGCCCATAGCAGCATAATGAGTGGATTCAGGTATGATGATTCTAACTGAAATAAGTCACACAGAAATAGAAACACCATAAGATATCACTAATACATGGAATATAAACTTGGCTACACAGGAACTGGATTACAAAACAGAACAGGGTCTCAAATTTAGAAAACCAACTTATGCTTGCTTAAGGGGAAAGGTGAGTTGGGGTGCTGCATAAAACCAGAGATTGAAATGAGCACAGATAAAGTTTCTTAGGCCAAATATGGAATAGACAAGAGCTACTCCTTGCTCAACGAAATGGACTCAACACCCCATATTAAACGCCTAAGAATGTACCTGACTAGTAAGTATCTTAAAACCTATGGATTGGGCTTCCCTCGTGGCGCAGTGGTTGAGAGTCCGCCTGTCGATGCAGGGGCATGTGTTCGTGCCTCGGTCCAGGAAGATCCCACATGCCTCAGAGCAGCTGGACCCGTGAGCCATGGCCGCTGAGCCTGCGCGTCCGGAGCCTGTGCTCCGCAATGGGAGAGGCCACAGGAATGAGAGACCCCCATACCGCAAAAAAAAAAAAAAAAAAAAAAAAAAACCTATGGATTGCTATGTCTCCGAAAGAGAATCAAGCATGTGTACAGGGGCATAAACGCAGCAGTGATAGGATTGGAGAGGTTCGGTGAGCAAATGAAGACCCTTTGAAGTCATATTGCATGGTACCCATTCCACGGGTCTCAACTCTCCAGGTTTAAGGGATTCTTCCTTCAGCAAAAACATGCATGTGGAACACAGAGTATGATCAACCGTGTGATCGGGAGACGTGTTCAAATATGTCTCAGTTGTCCTCCCCTGGTACTCGGGTGCAACCTTCCATACGCTTTATTAACGCTCTCCCGACTTGGAGAGTCAGTGCCTTTAACCTCCTGTTTGGCCCAGTTTGCAATTTCTGCAGAAGATGAACAGGAATAGGGAGAACCAATGAGAGACTAGCTGGAGGTGTCTGGACGGGCCAAATTAACTCTCATTTCCAACAAGGAAGAGGAATTAACCAAAGGCTCAGCATGCCGTGCCGGAACCAGATTAGGGCCTGAAGCAATCATGCGGTGTTGCGGCCAGCTCAAAAGAAAGCGAGTTGAAGAAAGGAGCTCAGGGGCACTGTAATTCACAAACCTGCAGAGTTATAAATGACAGCTATCGTCCAAAAATATACTGAAGTAAGGCTGCCAAGAGGACTTGAAAGCGGGGCAGAATTGCAGGAAACCGATTTCAGGAGGTACACTGGAATTGCATTTAAAGCATAGGAAAAGAGGCAGAACGTCCACAATGATGCACTTGGCCGAAAAGGGCGTATGCGTTTTTTCCTGAATATATTCAGGAAAAAACGCATACGCCCTTTTCGGCCAACCAAGCAAGCTTGCAAAGGAAATCTGCACTACAATGAAGTCTCACTTCCCCCCGCTCAAAAGGGCCATCTGAAAAAATTGTAAAATCCAGAAAGGCAGGACAGGCCATAGAGAACTGGGAGCCTTGTTATGCTGATGGGCGGGATGTAAATTGCCAACAGCCACTCGGGAGAAGTGTATGGTGTTTCCTGAAACATCTAAAAAACAAAGCAACAGAGCCTAGGGCACTTCCACTTATGGTCCTATAGCTTAGGGAAATTAAAATCAAAAACACACAGCCACCCCAAAGTTTGGGACGGCTCTGTTTACAAGAACCTCGTTTACGGTACAAGTTCAATATCGCAGAAAGCGAAAAATGGATAAAGAAATTGTGGTACTTACGTACAATGCAGTATCACTCAGCACTGACATCTATGTCATCAGGCCCGTAGCAGCATAATGAGTGGATTCAGGTATGATGATTCTAACTGAAATAAGTCACACAGAAAAAGAAACATCATAAGATATCACTAATACAGGGAATGTCAACTTGGCTACACAGGAACTGGAGTAGAAAACAGAACAGGGTCTCAAATTTAGAAAACCAACTTATGCTTTCTTAAGGGGAAAGGTGAGTTGGGGTGCTGCAGAAAACCAGAGATTGAAATGAGCACAGATAAAGTTCCTTAAGCCAAATATGGAATAGACAAGAGCTACTCCTTGCTCAACGAAATGGACTCAACACCCCATATTAAACGCCTAAGAATGTACCTGACAAGTAAGTATCTTAAAACCTATGGATTGCTATGTCTCCGAAAGAGAATCAAGCATGTGTACAGGGGCATAAACGCAGGAGTGATAAGATTGGAGAGGTTCGGTGAGCAAATGAAGACCCTTTGAAGTCATATTGCATGGTACCCATTCCACGGGTCTCAACTCACCAGGTTTACGGGATTCTTTCTTCAGCTAAAACATGCATGTTGAAGCCAGAGTATGATCAACCATGTGATCGGGAGACGTGTTCAAATATGTCTTAGTTGTCGTCCCCTGGTACTCGGGTGCAACATTCCAGACACTTTACTAACGCTCTCCCACTTGGAGAGTCAGTGCCTTTAACCTCCTGTTTGGCCCAGTTTGCAATTTCTGCAGAAGATGAACAGGAATAGGGAGAAGCAATGAGACACTAGCTGGAGGTGTCTGGACGGGTAAATTTAGCTCTCATTTCCCACCAGGAAGAGGAATTAACCAAAAGCTCAGCGTGCCGTACCGGATCCAGATTAGGGCCTGAAGCAATCCTGCGATATTGCAGCCAGCTCACAAGAAAGCGAATTGAAGAAAGGAGCTCAGCGGCACTGTAATTCACAAACCTGCAGAGTTATAAATGACAGCTATCGTCCAAAAATATACTGAAGTAAGGCTGCCAAGAGGACTTGAAAGCGGGGCAGAATTGCAGGAAACCGATTTCAGGAGGTAGACTGGAATTGCATTTAAAGCATAGGAAAAGAGGCAGAACTTCGACAATGATGCACTTGGCCAAAAAGGGCGTATGCGTTCTTTCCTGAATATATTCAGGAAAGAACGCATACGCACTTTTTGGCCAACCAAGCAAGCTTGCAAAGGAAATCTGCACTACAATGAAGTCTCACTTCCCCCCAGTCAAAAAAGCCATCTGAAAAAAGTGTAAAATCCAGAAAGGCAGGACAGGCCATGGAGAACTGGGAGACTTGTTATGCTGATGGGCGGGATGTAAATTGCCAACAGCCACTCGGGAGAAGTGTATGGTGTTTCCTGAAACATCTAAAAAACAAAGCAACAGAGCCTAGGGCACTTCCCCTTATGGTCCTATAGCTTAGGGAAATTAAAATCAAAAAGACACAGCCACCCCAAACTTTGGGACGGCTCTGTTTACAAGAACCTCGTTTACGGTACAAGTTCAATATCGCAGAAAGCGAAAAATGGATAAAGAAATTGTGGTACTTACGTACAATGCAGTATCACTCAGCACTGACATCTATGTCATCAGGCCCGTAGCAGCATAATGAGTGGATTCAGGTATGATGATTCTAACTGAAATAAGTCACACAGAAAAAGAAACATCATAAGATATCACTAATACAGGGAATGTCAACTTGGCTACACAGGAACTGGAGTAGAAAACAGAACAGGGTCTCAAATTTAGAAAACTAACTTATGCTTGCTTAAGGGGAAAGGTGACTTGGGGTGCTGCAGAAAACCAGAGATTGAAATGAGCACAGATAAAGTTCCTTAAGCCACATATGGAATAGACAAGAGCTACTCCTTGCTCAACGAAATGGACTCAACACCCCATATTAAACGTCTAAGAATGTACCTGACAAGTAAGTATCTTAAAACCTATGGATTGCTATGTCTCCGAAAGAGAATCAAGCGTGTGTACAGGGGCATAAACGCAGGAGTGATAAGATTGGAGAGGTTCGGTGAGCAAATGAAGACCCTTTGAAGTCATATTGCATGGTACCCATTCCACGGGTCTCAACTCACCAGGTTTACGGGATTCTTTCTTCAGCTAAAACATGCATGTTGAAGCCAGAGTATGATCAACCATGTGATCGGGAGACGTGTTCAAATATGTCTCAGTTCTCCTCCCCTGGTACTCGGGTGCAACATTCCATACGCTTTACTAACGCTCTCCTGACTTGGAGAGTCAGTGCCTTTAACCTCCTGTTTGGCCCAGTTTGCAATTTCTGCAGAAGATGAACAGGAATAGGGAGAACCAATGAGACACTAGCTGGAGGTGTCTGGACGGGTAAATTTAGCTCTCATTTCCCACCAGGAAGAGGAATTAACCAAAAGCTCAGCGTGCCGTACCGGATCCAGATTAGGGCCTGAAGCAATCCTGCGATATTGCAGCCAGCTCACAATAAAGCGAATTGAAGAAAGGAGCTCAGGGGCACTGTAATTCACAAACCTGCAGAGTTATAAATGACAGCTATCGTCCAAAAATATACTGAAGTAAGGCTGCCAAGAGGACTTGAAAGCGGGGCAGAATTGCAGGTAACCGATTTCAGGAGGTAGACTGGAATTGCATTTAAAGCATAGGAAAAGAGGCAGAACATCGACAATGATGCACTTGGCCAAAAAGGGCGTATGCGTTCTTTCCTGAATATATTCAGGAAAAAACGCATACGCCCTTTTTGGCCAACCAAGCAAGCTTGCAAAGGAAATCTGCACTACAATGAAGTCTCACTTCCCCAGGTCAAAAGGGCCATCTGAAAAAAGTGTAAAATCCAGAAAGGCAGGACAGGCCATGGAGAACTGGGAGCCTTGTTATGCTGATGGGCGGGATGTAAATTGCCAACAGCCACTCGGGAGAAGTGTATGGTGTTTCCTGAAACAGTTAAAAAACAAAGCAACAGAGCCTAGGGCACTTCCACTTATGGTCCTATAGCTTAGGGAAATTAAAATCTAAAAGACACAGCCAACCCAATGTTTGGGATGGCTCTGTTTACAAGAACCTCGTTAACAGTACAAGTTCAATATCGCAGAAAATGAAAAATGGATAAAGAAGTTGTGGTACTTACGTACAATGCAATATCACTCAGCAATGAAATCTATGTCATCAGGCCCGCAGCAGCATAATGAGTGGATTCAAGTATGATGATTCTAACTGAAATAAGTCACACAGAAAAAGAAACATCATAAGATATCACTAATACACGGAATGTAAACTTGGCTACACAGGAACTGAATTACAAAACAGAACAGGGTCTCAAATTTAGAAAACCAACTTATGCTTTCTTAAGGGGAAAGGTGAGTTGGGGTGCTGCATAAAACCAGAGATTGAAATGAGCACAGATAAAGTTCCTTAAGCTAAATATGGAATAGACAAGAGCTACCTCTTGTTCAACGAGATGGACTCAACACCCCATATTAAACGCCTAAGAATGTAGCTGATTAGTAAGTATCTTAAAACCTATGGATTGCTATTTCTCCGAAAGAGAATCAAGCGTGTGTACAGGGGCATAAACGCAGCAGTGATAGGATTGGAGAGGTTCGGTGAGCAAATGAATACCCTTTGAAGTCATATTGCATGGTACCCATTCCACGGGTCTCAGCTCTCCAGGTTTAAGGGATTCTTCCTTCAGGTAAAACATGCATGTGGAACCCAGAGTATGATCAACCGTGTGATCGGGAGACGTGTTCAAATATGTCTCAGTTGTCGTCCCCTGGTACTCGGGTGCAACATTCCAGACGCTTTAATAACACTCTCCCGACTTGGAGAGTCAGTGCCTTTAACCTCCTGTTTGGCCCAGTTTAAAATTTCAGCGGAAGATGAACAGGAATAGGGAGAACCAATGAGAGACTAGCTGGAGGTGTCTGGACGGGCAAATTTAACTCTCATTTCCCACCAGGAAGAGGAATTAACCAAAGGCTCAGCATGCCGTGCCGGAAAGAGATTAGGGCCTGAAGCTATCCTGCGGTGTTGCGGCCAGCTCACAAGAAAGCGAATTGAAGAAAGGAGCTCAGGGGCACTGTAATTCACAAACCTGCAGAGTTATAAATGACAGCTATCGTCCAAAAATATAGTGAAGAAAGGCTGCCAAGAGGACTTGAATGCGGGGCAGAATTGCAGGCAACCGATTTCAGAAGGTAGACTGGAATTGCATTTAAAGCATAGGAAAAGAGGCAGAACGTGGAAAATGATGCACTTGGCCAAAAAGGGCGTATGCGTTTTTTCCTGAATATATTCAGGAAAAAACGCATACGCCCTTTTTGGCCAACCAAGCAAGCTTGCAAAGGAAATCTGCACCACAATGAAGTCTCACTTCCCCCCGGTCAAAAGGGCCATCTGAAAAAAGTGTAAAATCCAGAAAGGCAGGACAGGCCATGGAGAACTGGGAGCCTTGTTATGCTGATGGGCGGGATGTAAATTGGCAACAGCCACTGGGGAGAAGTCTATGGTGTTTCCTGAAACATCTAAAAAACAAAGCAACAGAGCCTAGGCACTTCCACTTATGGTCCTATAGCTTAGGGAAATTAAAATCAAAAAGACACAGCCACCCCAAAGTTTGGGACGGCTCTGTTTACAAGAACCTCGTGTACGGTACAAGTTCAATATCGCAGAAAGTGAAAAATGGATAAAGAATTTGTGGTACTTACGTACAATGCAATATCACTCAGCAATTAAATCTATGTCATCAGGCCCGTAGCAGCATAATGAGTGGATTCAGGTATGATGATTCTAACTGAAATAAGTCACACAGAAAAAGAAACATCATAAGATATCACTAATACACGGAATGTAAACTTGGCTACACAGGAACTGGATTACAAAACAGAAGAGGGTCTCAAATTTAGAAAACCAACTTATGCTTGCTTAAGGGGAAAGGTGAGTTGGGGTGCTGCATAAAACCAGAGATTGAAATGAGCACAGATAAAGTTCCTTAAGCCAAATATGGAATAGACAAGAGCTACTCCTTGCTCAACGAAATGGACTCAACACCCCATATTAAATGCCTAAGAATGCACCTGACTAGTAAGTATCTTAAAACCTATGGATTGCTATGTCTCCGAAAGAGAATCAAGCGTGTGTACAGGGGCATAAACGCAGCAGTGATAGGATTGGAGAGGTTCGGTGAGCAAATGAAAACCCTTTGAAGTCATATTGCATGGTACCCATTCCATGGGTCTCAACTCTCCAGGATTAAGGGATTCTTCCTTCAGCTAAAACATGCATGTGGAACCCAGAGTATGATCAACCGTGTGATCGGGAGACGTGTTCAAATATGTCTCAGTTTTCATCCCCTGGTACTCGGGTGCAATATTCCAGACGCTTTACTAACACTCTCCCGACTTGGAGAGTCAGTGCCTTTAACCTCCTGTTTGGCCCAGTTTGCAATTTCTGCAGAAGATGAACAGGAATAGGGAGAACCAATGAGAGACTAGCTGGAGGTGTCTGGACGGGCAAATTTAACTCTCATTTCCCACCAGGAAGACGAATTAACCAAAGGCTCAGCGTGCCGTGCGGGAACCAGATTAGGGCCTGAAGCAATCCTGCGGTGTTGCGGCCAGCTCACAAGAAAGCGAGTTGAAGAAAGGAGCTCAGGGGCACTGTAATTCACAAACCTGCAGAGTTATAAATGACAGCTATCGTCCAAAAATATACTGAAGTAAGGCTGCCAAGAGGACTTGAAAGCGGGGCAGAATTGCAGGAAACCAATTTCAGGAGGTGGACTGGAATTGCATTTAAAGCATAGGAAAAGAGGCAGAACGTCCACAATGATGCACTTGGCCAAAAAGGGCGTATGCGGTTTTTCCTGAATATATTCAGGAAAAAACGCATACGCCCTTTTTGGCCAAGCAAGCAATCTTGCAAAGGAAATCTGCACTACAATGAAGTCTCACTTCCCCGGGTCAAAAGGGCCATCTGAATAAAGTGTAAAATCCAGAAAGGCAGGACAGGCCATGGAGAACTGGGAGCCTTGTTATGCTGATGGGCGGGATGTAAATTGCCAACAGCCACTCCGGAGAAGTGTATGGCATTTCCTGAAACATCTAAAAAACAAAGCAACAGTGCCTAGGGCACTTCCACTTATGGTCCTATAGCTTAGGGAAATTAAAATCAAAAAGACACAGCCACCCCAAAGTTTGGGACGGCTCTGTTTTCAAGAACCTCGTTTACGGTACAAGTTCAATATCGCAGATAGTGAAAAATGGATAAAGATATGTTGGTACTTACGTACAATGCAATATCACTCAGCAATGAAATCTATGTCATCAGGCCCGAAGCAGCATAATGAGTGGATTCAGGTATGATGATTCTAACTGAAATAAGTCACACAGAAAAAGAAACATCATAGGATATCACTAATACACGGAAAGTAAACTTGGCTACACAGGAACTGGATTACAAAACAGAACAGGGTCTCAAATGTAGAAAACCAACTTATGCTTGCTTAAGGGGAAAGGTGAGTTGGGGTGCTGCATAAAACCAGAGATTGAAATGAGCACAGATAAAGTTCCTTAAGTCAAATATGGAATAGACAAGAGCTACTCCTTGCTCAACGAAATGGACTCAACACCCCATATTAAACGCCTAAGAATGTACCTGACAAGTAAGTATCTTAAAACCTATGGATTGCTATGTCTCCGAAAGAGAATCAAGCGTGTGTACAGGGTCATAAACGCAGGAGTGATAAGATTGGAGAGGTTCGGTGAGCAAATGAAGACCCTTTGAAGTCATATTGCATGGTACCCATTCCACGGGTCTCAACTCACCAGGTTTAAGGGATTCTTTCTTCAGCTAAAACATGCATGTTGAAGCCAGAGTATGATCAACCGTGTGATCGGGAGACGTGTTCAAATATGTCTCAGTTGTCCTCCCCTGGTACTCGGGTGCAACCTTCCATACGCTTTATTAACACTCTCCCGACTTGGAGAGTCAGTGCCTTTAACCTCCTGTTTGGCCCAGTTTGCAATTTCTGCAGAAGATGAACAGGAATAGGGAGAACCAATGAGAGACTAGCTGGAGGTGTCTGGACGGGTAAATTTGGCTCTCATTTCCCACCAGGAAAACGAATTAACCAAAGGCTCAGCGTGCCGTGCCGGAACTAGATTAGGGCCTGAAGCAATCCTGCGGTATTGCGGCCAGCTCACAAGAAAGCGAGTGGAAGAAAGGAGCTCAGGGGCACTGTAATTCACAAACCTGCAGAGTTATAAATGACAGCTATCGTCCAAAAATATACTGAAGTAAGGCTGCCAAGAGGACTTGAAAGCAGGGCAGAATTGCAGGAAACCGATTTCAGGAGGTAGACTGGAATTGCATTTAAAGCATAGGAAAAGAGGCAGAACTTCGACAATGATGCACTTGGCCAAAAAGGGCGTATGCGTTCTTTCCTGAATATATTCAGGAAAAAACGCATACGCCCTTTTTGGCCAACCAAGCAAGCTTGCAAAGGAAATCTGCACTACAATGAAGTCTCACTTCCCCCCGGTCAAAAGGGCCATCTGAAAAAAGTGTAAAATCCAGAAAGGCAGGACAGGCCATGGAGAACTGGGAGCCTTGTTATGCTGATGGGCGGGATGTAAATTGCCAACAGCCACTCGGGAGAAGTGTATGGTGTTTCCTGAAACAGTTAAAAAACAAAGCAACAGAGCCTAGGGCACTTCCACTTATGGTCCTATAGCTTAGGGAAATTAAAATCTAAAAGACACAGCCACCCCAATGTTTGGGACGGCTCTGTGTACAAGAACCTCATTAACGGTAGAACTTCAATATCGCAGAAAGCAAAAAATGGATAAACAAATTGTGGTACTTATGTACAATACAATAACACTCAGCAATGAAATCTATGTCATCAGGCCCGTAGCACCATAATGAGTGGATTCAGGTATGATGATTCTAACTGAAATAAGTCACACAGAAAAAGAAACATCATAAGATATCACTAATACACGGAATGTAAACTTGGCTACACAGGAACTGAATTACAAAACAGAACAGGGACTCAAATTTAGAAAACCAACTTATGCTTGCTCAAGGGGAAAGGTTAGTTGGGGTGCTGCATAAAACCAGAGATTGAAATGAGCACAGATAAAGTTCCTTAAGCCAAATATGGAATAGACAAGAGCTACTCCTTGCTCAACGAAATGGACTCAACACCCCATATTAAACACCTAAGAATTTACCTGACTAGTATCTTAAAACCTCTGGATTGCTATGTCTCCGAAAGAGAATCAAGCGTGTGTACAGGGGCATAAACGCAGTAGTGATAGGATTGGAGAGGTTCGGTGAGCAAATGAAGACCCTTTGAAGTCATATTGCATGGTACCCATTCCACAGGTCTCAACTCTCCAGATTTAAGGGATTCTTCCTTCAGCTAAAACATGCATGTGGAACCCAGAGTATGATCAACCGTGTGATCAGGAGACGAGTTCAAATATGTCTCAGTTTTCGTCCCCTGGTACTCGGGTGCAACATTCCAGATGCTTTACTAACACTCTCCTGACTTGGAGAGTCAGTGCCTTTAACCTCCTGTTTGGCCCAGTTTGCAATTTCTGCAGAAGATGAACAGGAATAGGGAGAACCAATGAGAGACTAGCTGGAGGTGTCTGGACGGGCCAAATTAACTCTCATTTCCAACGAGGAAGAGGAATTAACCAAAGGCTCAGTGTGCCATGCCGGAACCAGATTAGGGCCTGAAGCAATCATGCGGTGTTGCGGCCAGCTCACAAGAAAGCGAGTTGAAGAAAGGAGCTCAGGGGCACTGTAATTCACAAACCTGCAGAGTTATAAATGACAGCTATCGTCCAAAAATATAGTGAAGTAAGGCTGCCAAGAGGACTTGAAAGCAGGGCAGAATTGCAGGAAACCAATTTCAGGAGGTACACTGGAATTGCATTTAAAGCATAGGAAAAGAGGCAGAATGTCGACAATGATGCACTTGGCCAAAAAGGGCGTATGCGTTTTTTCCTGAATATATTCAGGAAAAAACGCATACGCCCTTTTTGGCCAACCAAGCAAGCTTGCAAAGGAAATCTGCACTACAATGAAGTGTCACTTCCCCCCGGTCAAAAAGGCCATCTGAAAAAAGTGTAAAATCCAGAAAGGCAGGACAGGCCATGGAGAACTGGGAGCCTTGTTATGCTGATGGGCGGGATGTAAATTGCCAACAGCCACTCGGGAGAAGTGTATGGTGTTTCCTGAAACATCTAAAAAACAAAGCAACAGAGCCTAGGGCACTTCCACTTATAGTCCTATAGCTTAGGGAAATTAAAATCAAAAACACACAGCCACCCCAAACTTTGGGACGGCTCTGTTTACAAGAACCTCGTTTATGGTACAAGTTTAATATCGCAGAAAATGAAAAATGGATAAAGAAGTTGTGGTACTTACGTACAATGCAATATCACTCAGCAATGAAATCTATGTCATCAAGCCCGCAGCAGCATAATGAGTGAATTCAGGTATGATGATTCTAACTGAAATAAGTCACACAGAAAAAGAAACATCATAAGATATCACTAATACACGGAATGTAAACTTGGCTACACAGGAACTGAATTACAAAACAGAACAGGGTCTCAAATTTAGAAAACCAACTTATGCTTTCTTAAGGGGAAAGGTGAGTTGGGGTGCTGCATAAAACCAGAGATTGAAATGAGCACAGATAAAGTTCCTTAAGTCAAATATGGAATAGACAAGAGCTACTCCTTGCTCAACGAAATGGACTCAACACCCCATATTAAACGCCTAAGAATGTACCTGACAAGTAAGTATCTTAAAACCTATGGATTGCTATGTCTCCGAAAGAGAATCAAGCGTGTGTACAGGGGCATAAACGCAGGAGTGATAAGATTGGAGAGGTTCGGTGAGCAAATGAAGACCCTTTGAAGTCATATTGCATGGTACCCATTCCACGGGTCTCAACTCACCAGGTTTAAGGGATTCTTTCTTCAGCTAAAACATGCATGTTGAAGCCAGAGTATGATCAACCGTGTGATTGGGAGACGTGTTCAAATATGTCTCAATTGTCCTCCCCTGGTACTCGGGTGCAACCTTCCATACGCTTTATTAACGCTCTCCCGACTTGGAGAGTCAGTGCCTTTAACCTCCTGTTTGGCCCAGTTTGCAATTTCTGCAGAAGATGAACAGGAATAGGGAGAACCAATGAGACACTAGCTGGAGGTGTCTGGACGGGTAAAATTAGCTCTCATTTCCCACCAGGAAGACGAATTAACCAAAGGCTCAGCGTGCCGTGCCGGAACCAGATTAGGGCCTGAAGCAATCCTGCGGTATTGCGGCCAGCTCACAAGAAAGCGAGTTGAAGAAAGGAGCTCAGGGGCACTGTAATTCACAAACCTGCAGAGTTATAAATGACAGCTATCGTCCAAAAATATACTGAAGTAAGGCTGCCAAGAGGACTTGAAAGCGGGGCAGAATTGCAGGAAACCGATTTCAGGAGGTAGACTGGAATTGCATTTAAAGCATAGGAAAAGAGGCAGAACTTCGACAATGATGCACTTGGCCAAAAAGGGCGTATGCGTTCTTTCCTGAATATATTCAGGAAAAAACGCATACGCCCTTTTTGGTCAACCAGGGAAGCTTGCAAAGGAAATCTGCACTACAATGAAGTCTCACTTCCCCCCGGTCAAAAGGGCCATCTGAAAAAAGTGTAAAATCCAGAAATGCAGGACAGGCCATGGAGAACTGGGAGCCTTGTTATGCTGATGGGCGGGATGTAAATTGCCAACAGCCACTCTGGAGAAGTGTATGGTGTTTCCTGAAACAGTTAAAAAACAAAGCAACAGAGCCTAGGGCACTTCCACTTTGGTCCTATAGCTTAGGGAAATTAAAATCTAAAAGACACAGCCACCCCAATGTTTGGGACGGCTCTGTGTACAAGAACCTCATTAACGGTACAACTTCAATATCGCAGAAAGCAAAAAATGGATAAACAAGTTGTGGTACTTATGTACAATACAATAACACTCAGCAATGAAATCTATGTCATCAGGCCTGTAGCAGCATAATGAGTGGATTCAGGTATGATGATTCTAACTGAAATAAGTCACACAGAAAAAGAAACATCATAAGATATCACTAATACACGGAATGTAAACTTGGCTACACAGGAACTGAATAACAAAACAGAACAGGGACTCAAATTTAGAAAACCAACTTATGCTTGCTTAAGGGGAAAGGTGAGTTGGGGTGCTGCATAAAACCAGAGATTGAAATGAGCACAGATAAAGTTCCTTAAGCCAAATATGGAATAGACAAGAGCTACTCCTTGCTCAACGAAATGGACTCAACACCCCATATTAAACACCTAAGAATTTACCTGACTAGTATCTTAAAACCTCCGGATTGCTATGTCTCCGAAAGAGAATCAAGCGTGTGTACAGGGGAATAAACGCAGCAGTGATAGGATTGGAGAGGTTCGGTGAGCAAATGAAGACCCTTTGAAGTCATATTGCATGGTACCCATTCCACAGGTCTCAACTCTCCAGATTTAAGGGATTCTTCCTTCAGCTAAATCATGCATGTGGAACCCAGAGTATGATCAACCGTGTGATCGGGAGACGTGTTCCAATATGTCTCAGTTCTCGTCCCCTGGTACTCGGGTACAACATTCCAGACGCTTTACTAACACTCTCCCGACTTGGAGAGTCAGTGCCTTTAACCTCCTGTTTGGCCCAGTTTGCAATTTCTGCGGAAGATGAACAGGAATAGGGAGAACCAATGAGAGACTAGCTGGAGGTGTCTGGACGGGCAAATTTAACTCTCATTTCCCACCAGGAAGAGGAATTAACCAAAGGCTCAGCGTGCCGTGCCGGAACCAGTTTAGGGCCTGAAGCAATCCTGCGGTGTTGCGGCCAGCTCACAAGAAAGCGAGTTGAAGAAAGGAGCTCAGGGGCACTGTAATTCACAAACCTGCAGAGTTATAAATGACAGCTATCGTCCAAAAATATACTGAAGTAAGGCTGCCAAGAGGACTTGAAAGCGGGGCAGAATTGCAGGAAACCGATTTCAGGAGGTAGACTGGAATTGCATTTAAAGCATAGGAAAAGAGGCAGAACGTCCACAATGATGCACTTGGCCAAAATGTGCGTATGCGGTTTTTCCTGAATATATTCAGGAAAAAACGCATACGCCCATTTTGGCCAACCAAGCAAGCTTGCAAAGGAAATCTGCACTACAATGAAGTCTCACTTCCCCCCGGTCAAAAGGGCCATCTGAAAAATGTGTAAAATCCAGAAAGGCAGGACAGGCCATGGAGAACTGGGAGCCATCTTATGCTGATGGGAGGGATGTAAATTGCCAACAGCCACTCCGGAGATGTGTATGGTATTTCCTGAAACATCTAAAAAACAAAGCAACAGAGCCTAGGGCACTTCCACATATGGTCCTATAGCTTAGGGAAATTAAAATAAAAAAGACACAGCCACCCCTATGTTTGGGAAGGCTCTGTTTACAAGAAACTCGTTTACGGGACAAGTTCAATATCGCAGAAAGTGAAAAATGGATAAAGCGGTTGTGGTACTTACGTACAATGCAATATCACTCAGCAATGAAATCTATGTCATCAGGCCCGTAGCAGCATAATGAGTGGATTCAGGTATGATGATTCTATCTGAAATAAGTCACACAGAAAAAGAAACATAAGATATCACTAATACACGGAATGTAAACTTGGCTACACAGGAACTGCATTACAAAACAGAACAGGGTCTCAAATTTAGAAAACCAACTTATGCTTGCTTAAGGGGAAAGGTGAGTTGGGGTGCTGCATAAAACTAGAGATTGAAATGAGCACAGATAAAGTTCCTTAAGCCAAATATGGAATAGACAAGAGCTACTCCTTGCTCAACGAAATGGACTCAACACCCCATATTAAACGCCTAAGAATGTAGCTGACTAGTAAGTATCTTAAAACCTATGGATTGCTATGTCTCCAAAAGAGAATCAAGCGTGTGTACAGGGGCATGAACGCAGCAGTGATAGGATTGGAGAGGTTCGGTGAGCAAATGAAGACCCTTTGAAGTCACATTGCATGGTACCCATTCCACGGGTCTCAGCTCTCCAGGTTTAAGGGATTCTTCCTTCAGCTAAATCATGCATGTGGAACCCAGAGTATGATCAACCATGTGATCGGGAGACGTGTTCAAATATGTCTCAGTTCTCCTCCCCTGGTACTCGGGTGCAACATTCCATACGCTTTACTAATGCTCTCACGACTTGGAGAGTCAGTGCCTTTAACCTCCTGTTTGGCCCAGTTTGCAATTTCTGCAGAAGATGAACAGGAATAGGGAGAACCAATGAGACACTAGCTGGAGGTGTCTGGACGGGTAAATTTAGCTCTCATTTCCCACCAGGAAGAGGAATTAACCAAAAGGTCAGTGTGCCGTACCGGATCCAGATTAGGGCCTGAAGCAATCCTGCGATATTGTGGCCAGCTCACCAGAAAGCGAGTTGAAGAAAGGAGCTCAGGGGCACTGTAATTCACAAACCTGCAGAGTTATAAATGACAGCTATCGTCCAAAAATATACTGAAGTAAGGCTGCCAAGAGGACTTGAAAGCGGGGCAGAATTGCAGGAAACCGATTTCAGGAGGTAGACTGGAATTGCATTTAAAGCATAGGAAAAGAGGCAGAACTTCGACAATGATGCACTTGGCCAAAAAGGGCGTATGCGTTCTTTCCTGAATATATTCAGGAAAAAACGCATACGCCCTTTTTGGCCAACCAAGCAAGCTTGCAAAGGAAATCTGCACTACAATGAAGTCTCACTTCCCCAGGTCAAAAGGGCCATCTGAAAAAAGTGTAAAATCCAGAAAGGCAGGACAGGCCATGGAGAACTGGGAGCCTTGTTATGCTGATGGGCGGGATGTAAATTGCCAACAGCCACTCTGGAGAAGTGTATGGTGTTTCCTGAAACAGTTAAAAAACAAAGCAACAGAGCCTAGGGCACTTCCACTTATGGTCCTATAGCTTAGGGAAATTAAAATCTAAAAGACACAGCCACCCCAATGTTTGGGATGGCTCTGTTTACAAGAACCTCGTTAACGGTACAAGTTCAATATCGCAGAAAATGAAAAATGGATAAAGAAGTTGTGGTACTTACGTACAATGCAATATCACTCAGCAATGAAATCTATGTCATCAGGCCCGCAGCAGCATAATGAGTGGATTCAGGTATGATGATTCTAACTGAAATAAGTCACACAGAAAAAGAAACATCATAAGATATCACTAATACACGGAATGTAAACTTGGCTACACAGGAACTGAATTACAAAACAGAACAGGGTCTCAAATTTAGAAAAGCAACTTATGCTTTCTTAAGGGGAAAGGTGAGTTGGGGTGCTGCAGAAAACCAGAGATTGAAATGAGCACAGATAAAGTTCCTTAAGCTAAATATGGAATAGACAAGAGCTACCTCTTGTTCAACGAGATGGACTCAACACCCCATATTAAACGCCTAAGAATGTAGCTGATTAGTAAGTACCTTAAAACCTATGGATTGCTATTTCTCCGAAAGACAATCAAGCGTGTGTACAGGGGCATAAACACAGCAGTGATAGGATTGGAGAGGTTCGGTGAGCAAATGAATACCCTTTGAAGTCATATTGCATGGTACCCATTCCACGGGTCTCAGCTCTCCAGGTTTAAGGGATTCTTCCTTCAGGTACAACATGCATGTGGAACCCAGACTATGATCAACCGTGTGATCGGGAGACGTGTTCAAATATGTCTCAGTTGTCGTCCCCTGGTACTCGGGTGCAACATTCCAGAAGATTTACTAACACTCTCCCGACTTGGAGAGTCAGTGCCTTTAACCTCCTGTTTGGCCCAGTTTAAAATTTCAGCGGAAGATGAACGGGAATAGGGAGAACCAATGAGAGAGTAGCTGGAGGTGTCTGGACGGGCAAATTTAACTCTCATTTCCCAACAGGAAGAGGAATTAACCAAAGGCTCAGCATGCCGTGCCGGAAAGAGATTAGGGCCTGAATCTATCCTGCGGTGTTGCGGCCAGCTCACAAGAAAGCGAGTTGAATAAAGGAGCTCAGGGGCACTGTAATTCACAAACCTACAGAGTTATAAATGACAGCTATCGTCCAAAAATATAGTGAAGAAAGGCTGCCAAGAGGACTTTAATGCGGGGCAGAATTGCAGGCAACCGATTTCAGAAGGTAGACTGGAATTGCATTTAAAGCATAGGAAAAGAGGCAGAACGTGGAAAATGATGCACTTGGCCAAAAAGGGCGTATGCGTTTTTTCCTGAATATATTCAGGAAAAAACGCATACGCCCTTTTTGGCCAACCAAGCAAGCTTGCAAAGGAAATCTGCACCACAATGAAGTCTCACTTCCCCCTGGTCAAAAGGGTCATCTGAAAAAAGTGTAAAATCCAGAAAGGCAGGACAGGCCATGGAGAACTGGGAGCCTTGTTATGCTGATGGGCGGGATGTAAATTGCCAACAGCCACTGGGGAGAAGTCTATGGTGTTTCCTGAAACATCTAAAAAACAAAGCAACAGAGCCTAGGGCACTTCCACTTATGGTCCTATAGCTTAGGGAAATTAAAATCAAAAACACACAGCCACCCCAAACTTTGGGACGGCTCTGTTTACAAGAACCTCATTTACAGTACAAGTTCAATATCGCAGAAAGCGAAAAATGGATAAAGAAATTGTGGTACTTACGTACAATGCAGTATCACTCAGCACTGACATCTATGTCATCAGGCCCATAGCAGCATAATGAGTGGATTCAGGTATGATGATTCTAACTGAAATAAGTCACACAGAAAAAGAAACATCATTAGATATCACTAATACAGGGAATGTCAACTTGGCTACACAGGAACTGGAGTAGAAAACAGAACAGGGTCTCAAATTTAGAAAACCAACTTATGCTTGCTTAAGGGGAAAGGTGAGTTGGGGTGCTGCATAAAACCAGAGATTGAAATGAGCACAGATAAAGTTCCTTAAGCCAAATATGGAATAGACAAGAGCTACTCCTTGCTCAACGAAATGGACTCAACACCCCATATTAAACACCTAAGAATTTACCTGACTAGTATCTTAAAACCTCTGGATTGCTATGTCTCCGAAAGAGAATCAAGCGTGTGTACAGGGGAATAAACGCAGCAGTGATAGGATTGGAGAGGTTCGGTGAGCAAATGAAGACCCTTTGAAGTCATATTGCATGGTACCCATTCCACAGGTCTCAACTCTCCAGATTTAAGGGATTCTTCCTTCAGCTAAATCATGCATGTGGAACCCAGAGTATGATCAACCGTGTGATCGGGAGACGTGTTCCAATATGTCTCAGTTCTCGTCCCCTGGTACTCGGGTACAACATTCCAGACGCTTTACTAACACTCTCCCGACTTGGAGAGTCAGTGCCTTTAACCTCCTGTTTGGCCCAGTTTGCAATTTCTGCGAAAGATGAACAGGAATAGGGAGAACCAATGAGAGACTAGCTGGAGGTGTCTGGACGGGCAAATTTAACTCTCATTTCCCACCAGGAAGAGGAATTAACCAAAGGCTCAGCGTGCCGTGCCGGAACCAGTTTAGGGCCTGAAGCAATCCTGCGGTGTTGCGGCCAGCTCACAAGAAAGCGAGTTGAAGAAAGGAGCTCAGGGGCACTGTAATTCACAAACCTGCAGAGTTATAAATGACAGCTATCGTCCAAAAATATACTGAAGTAAGGCTGCCAAGAGGACTTGAAAGCGGGGCAGAATTGCAGGAAACCGATTTCAGGAGGTAGACTGGAATTGCATTTAAAGCATAGGAAAAGAGGCAGAACGTCCACAATGATGCACTTGGCCAAAATGTGCGTATGCGGTTTTTCCTGAATATATTCAGGAAAAAACGCATACGCCCATTTTGGCCAACCAAGCAAGCTTGCAAAGGAAATCTGCACTACAATGAAGTCTCACTTCCCCCCGGTCAAAAGGACCATCTGAAAAAAGTGTAAAATCCAGAAAGGCAGGACAGGCCATGGAGAACTGGGAGCCATCTTATGCTGATGGGAGGGATGTAAATTGCCAACAGCCACTCCGGAGATGTGTATGGTATTTCCTGAAACATCTAAAAAACAAAGCAACAGAGCCTAGGGCACTTCCACATATGGTCCTATAGCTTAGGGAAATTAAAATAAAAAAGACACAGCCACCCCTATGTTTGGGAAGGCTCTGTTTACAAGAAACTCGTTTACGGGACAAGTTCAATATCGCAGAAAGTGAAAAATGGATAAAGCGGTTGTGGTACTTACGTACAATGCAATATCACTCAGCAATGAAATCTATGTCATCAGGCCCGTAGCAGCATAATGAGTGGATTCAGGTATGATGATTCTATCTGAAATAAGTCACACAGAAAAAGAAACATAAGATATCACTAATACACGGAATGTAAACTTGGCTACACAGGAACTGCATTACAAAACAGAACAGGGTCTCAAATTTAGAAAACCAACTTATGCTTGCTTAAGGGGAAAGGTGAGTTGGGGTGCTGCATAAAACTAGAGATTGAAATGAGCACAGATAAAGTTCCTTAAGCCAAATATGGAATAGACAAGAGCTACTCCTTGCTCAACGAAATGGACTCAACACCCCATATTAAACGCCTAAGAATGTAGCTGACTAGTAAGTATCTTAAAACCTATGGATTGCTATGTCTCCAAAAGAGAATCAAGCGTGTGTACAGGGGCATGAACGCAGCAGTGATAGGATTGGAGAGGTTCGGTGAGCAAATGAAGACCCTTTGAAGTCACATTGCATGGTACCCATTCCACGGGTCTCAGCTCTCCAGGTTTAAGGGATTCTTCCTTCAGCTAAATCATGCATGTGGAACCCAGAGTATGATCAACCATGTGATCGGGAGACGTGTTCAAATATGTCTCAGTTCTCCTCCCCTGGTACTCGGGTGCAACATTCCATACGCTTTACTAATGCTCTCACGACTTGGAGAGTCAGTGCCTTTAACCTCCTGTTTGGCCCAGTTTGCAATTTCTGCAGAAGATGAACAGGAATAGGGAGAACCAATGAGACACTAGCTGGAGGTGTCTGGACGGGTAAATTTAGCTCTCATTTCCCACCAGGAAGAGGAATTAACCAAAAGGTCAGCGTGCCGTACCGGATCCAGATTAGGGCCTGAAGCAATCCTGCGATATTGTGGCCAGCTCACCAGAAAGCGAGTTGAAGAAAGGAGCTCAGGGGCACTGTAATTCACAAACCTGCAGAGTTATAAATGACAGCTATCGTCCAAAAATATACTGAAGTAAGGCTGCCAAGAGGACTTGAAAGCGGGGCAGAATTGCAGGAAACCGATTTCAGGAGGTAGACTGGAATTGCATTTAAAGCATAGGAAAAGAGGCAGAACTTCGACAATGATGCACTTGGCCAAAAAGGGCGTATGCGTTCTTTCCTGAATATATTCAGGAAAAAACGCATACGCCCTTTTTGGCCAACCAAGCAAGCTTGCAAAGGAAATCTGCACTACAATGAAGTCTCACTTCCCCAGGTCAAAAGGGCCATCTGAAAAAAGTGTAAAATCCAGAAAGGCAGGACAGGCCATGGAGAACTGGGAGCCTTGTTATGCTGATGGGCGGGATGTAAATTGCCAACAGCCACTCTGGAGAAGTGTATGGTGTTTCCTGAAACAGTTAAAAAACAAAGCAACAGAGCCTAGGGCACTTCCACTTATGGTCCTATAGCTTAGGGAAATTAAAATCTAAAAGACACAGCCACCCCAATGTTTGGGATGGCTCTGTTTACAAGAACCTCGTTAACGGTACAAGTTCAATATCGCAGAAAATGAAAAATGGATAAAGAAGTTGTGGTACTTACGTACAATGCAATATCACTCAGCAATGAAATCTATGTCATCAGGCCCGCAGCAGCATAATGAGTGGATTCAGGTATGATGATTCTAACTGAAATAAGTCACACAGAAAAAGAAACATCATAAGATATCACTAATACACGGAATGTAAACTTGGCTACACAGGAACTGAATTACAAAACAGAACAGGGTCTCAAATTTAGAAAAGCAACTTATGCTTTCTTAAGGGGAAAGGTGAGTTGGGGTGCTGCAGAAAACCAGAGATTGAAATGAGCACAGATAAAGTTCCTTAAGCTAAATATGGAATAGACAAGAGCTACCTCTTGTTCAACGAGATGGACTCAACACCCCATATTAAACGCCTAAGAATGTAGCTGATTAGTAAGTACCTTAAAACCTATGGATTGCTATTTCTCCGAAAGACAATCAAGCGTGTGTACAGGGGCATAAACACAGCAGTGATAGGATTGGAGAGGTTCGGTGAGCAAATGAATACCCTTTGAAGTCATATTGCATGGTACCCATTCCACGGGTCTCAGCTCTCCAGGTTTAAGGGATTCTTCCTTCAGGTACAACATGCATGTGGAACCCAGACTATGATCAACCGTGTGATCGGGAGACGTGTTCAAATATGTCTCAGTTGTCGTCCCCTGGTACTCGGGTGCAACATTCCAGAAGATTTACTAACACTCTCCCGACTTGGACAGTCAGTGCCTTTAACCTCCTGTTTGGCCCAGTTTAAAATTTCAGCGGAAGATGAACAGGAATAGGGAGAACCAATGAGAGAGTAGCTGGAGGTGTCTGGACGGGCAAATTTAACTCTCATTTCCCAACAGGAAGAGGAATTAACCAAAGGCTCAGCATGCCGTGCCGGAAAGAGATTAGGGCCTGAATCTATCCTGCGGTGTTGCGGCCAGCTCACAAGAAAGCGAGTTGAATAAAGGAGCTCAGGGGCACTGTAATTCACAAACCTACAGAGTTATAAATGACAGCTATCGTCCAAAAATATAGTGAAGAAAGGCTGCCAAGAGGACTTTAATGCGGGGCAGAATTGCAGGCAACCGATTTCAGAAGGTAGACTGGAATTGCATTTAAAGCATAGGAAAAGAGGCAGAACGTGGAAAATGATGCACTTGGCCAAAAAGGGCGTATGCGTTTTTTCCTGAATATATTCAGGAAAAAACGCATACGCCCTTTTTGGCCAACCAAGCAAGCTTGCAAAGGAAATCTGCACCACAATGAAGTCTCACTTCCCCCTGGTCAAAAGGGTCATCTGAAAAAAGTGTAAAATCCAGAAAGGCAGGACAGGCCATGGAGAACTGGGAGCCTTGTTATGCTGATGGGCGGGATGTAAATTGCCAACAGCCACTGGGGAGAAGTCTATGGTGTTTCCTGAAACATCTAAAAAACAAAGCAACAGAGCCTAGGGCACTTCCACTTATGGTCCTATAGCTTAGGGAAATTAAAATCAAAAACACACAGCCACCCCAAACTTTGGGACGGCTCTGTTTACAAGAACCTCATTTACAGTACAAGTTCAATATCGCAGAAAGCGAAAAATGGATAAAGAAATTGTGGTACTTACGTACAATGCAGTATCACTCAGCACTGACATCTATGTCATCAGGCCCATAGCAGCATAATGAGTGGATTCAGGTATGATGATTCTAACTGAAATAAGTCACACAGAAAAAGAAACATCATTAGATATCACTAATACAGGGAATGTCAACTTGGCTACACAGGAACTGGAGTAGAAAACAGAACAGGGTCTCAAATTTAGAAAACCAACTTATGCTTGCTTAAGGGGAAAGGTGAGTTGGGGTGCTGCAGAAAACCAGAGATTGAAATGAGCACAGATAAAGTTCCTTAAGCCAAATATGGAATAGACAAGAGCTACTCCTTGCTCAACGAAATGGACTCAACACCCCATATTAAACGCCTAAGAATGTACCTGACAAGTAAGTATCTTAAAACCTATGGATTGCTATGTCTCCGAAAGAGAATCAAGCGTGTGTACAGGGGCATAAACGCAGGAGTGATAAGATTGGAGAGGTTCGGTGAGCAAATGAAGACCCTTTGAAGTCATATTGCATGGTACCCATTCCACGGGTCTCAACTCACCAGGTTTAAGGGATTCTTTCTTCAGCTAAAACATGCATGTTGAAGCCAGAGTATGATCAACCATGTGATCGGGAGACGTGTTCAAATATGTCTCAGTTCTCCTCCCCTGGTACTCGGGTGCAACATTCCATACGCTTTACTAATGCTCTCCCTACTTGGAGAGTCAGTGCCTTTAACCTCCTGTTTGGCCCAGTTTGCAATTTCTGCAGAAGATGAACAGGAATAGGTAGAACCAATGAGACACTAGCTGGAGGTGTCTGGACGGGTAAATTTAGCTCTCATTTCCCACCAGGAAGAGGAATTAACCAAAAGCTCAGCGTGCCGTACCGGATCCAGATTAGGGCCTGAAGCAATCCTGCGATATTGCGGCCAGCTCACCAGAAAGCGAGTTGAAGAAAGGAGCTCAGGGGCACTGTAAATCACAAACCTGCAGAGTTATAAACGACAGCTATCGTCCAAAAATATACTGAAGTAAGGCTGCCAAGAGGACTTGAAAGCGGGGCAGAATTGCAGGAAACCGATTTCAGGAGGTAGACTGGAATTGCATTTAAAGCATAGGAAAAGAGGCAGAACTTCGACAATGATGCACTTGGCCAAAAAGGGCGTATGCGTTCTTTCCTGAATATATTCAGGAAAAAACGCATACGCCCTTTTTGGCCAACCAAGCAAGCTTGCAAAGGAAATCTGCACTACAATGAAGTCTCACTTCCCCCGGTCAAAAGGGCCATCTGAAAAAAGTGTAAAATCCAGAAAGGCAGGACAGGCCATGGAGAACTGGGAGCCTTGTTATGCTGATGGGCGGGATGTAAATTGCCAACAGCCACTTGGGAGAAGTGTATGGTGTTTCCTGAAACAGTTAAAAAACAAAGCAACAGAGCCTAGGGCACTTCCACTTATGGTCCTATAGCTTAGGGAAATTAAAATCTAAAAGACACAGCCACCCCAATGTTTGGGATGGCTCTGTTTACAAGAACCTCGTTAATGGTACAAGTTCAATATCGCAGAAAATGAAAAATGGATAAAGAAGTTGTGGTACTTACGTACAATGCAATATCACTCAGCAATGAAATCTATGTCATCAGGCCCGCAGCAGCATAATGAGTGGATTCAGGTATGATGATTCTAACTGAAATAAGTCACACAGAAAAAGAAACATCATAAGATATCACTAATACATGGAATGTAAACTTGGCTACACAGGAACTGAATTACAAAACAGAACAGGGACTCAAATTTAGAAAACCAACTTATGCTTGCTTAAGGGGAAAGGTTAGTTGGGGTGCTGCATAAAACCAGAGATTGAAATGAGCTCAGATAAAGTTCCTTAAGCCAAATATGGAATAGACAAGAGCTACTCCTTGCTCAACGAAATGGACTCAACACCCCATATTAAACGCCTAAGAATTTACCTGACTAGTATCTTAAAACCTCTGGATTGCTATGTCTCCGAAAGAGAATCAAGCATGTGTACAGGGGCATAAACGCAGCAGTGATAGGATTGGAGAGGTTCGGTGAGCAAATGAAGACCCTTTGAAGTCATATTGCATGGTACCCATTCCACAGGTCTCAACTCTCCAGATTTAAGGGATTCTTCCTTCAGCTAAAACATGCATGTGGAACCCAGAGTATGATCAACCGTGTGATTGGGAGACGAGTTCAATTATGTCTCAGTTTTCGTCCCCTGGTACTCGGGTGCAACATTCCAGATGCTTTACTAACACTCTCCTGACTTGGAGAGTCAGTGCCTTTAACCTCCTGTTTGGCCCAGTATGCAATTTCTGCAGAAGATGAACAGGAATAGGGAGAACCAATGAGAGACTAGCTGGAGGTGTCTGGACGGGCCAAATTAACTCTCATTTCCAACGAGGAAGAGGAATTAACCAAAGGCTCAGTGTGCCATGCCGGAACCAGATTAGGGCCTGAAGCAATCATGCGGTGTTGTGGCCAGCTCACAAGAAAGCGAGTTGAAGAAAGGAGCTCAGGGGCACTGTAATTCACAAACCTGCAGAGTTATAAATGACAGCTATCGTCCAAAAATATAGTGAAGTAAGGCTGCCAAGAGGACTTGAAAGCAGGGCAGAATTGCAGGAAACCAATTTCAGGAGGTAGACTGGAATTGCATTTAAAGCATAGGAAAAGAGGCAGAACGTCGACAATGATGCACTTGGCCAAAAAGGGCGTATGCGTTTTTTCCTGAATATATTCAGGAAAAAACGCATACGCCCTTTTTGGCCAACCAAGCAAGCTTGCAAAGGAAATCTGCACTACAATGAAGTGTCACTTCCCCCCGGTCAAAAGGGCCATCTGAAAAAAGTGTAAAATCCAGAAAGGCAGGACAGGCCATGGAGAACTGGGAGCCTTGTTATGCTGATGGGCGGGATGTAAATTGCCAACAGCCACTGGGGAGAAGTGTATGGTGTTTCCTGAAACATCTAAAAAACAAAGCAACAGAGCCTATGGCACTTCCACTTATGGTCCTATAGCTTAGGGAAATTAAAATCAAAAACACACAGCCACCCCAAACTTTGGGACGGCTCTGTTTACAAGAACCTCGTTTACGGTACAAGTTTAATATCGCAGAAAGCGAAAAATGGATAAAGAAATTGTGGTACTTACGTACAATGCAGTATCACTCAGCACTGACATCTATGTCATCAGGCCCGTAGCTGCATAATGAATGGATTCAGGTATGATGATTCTAACTGAAATAAGTCACAGAGAAAAAGAAACATCATAAGATATCACTAATACAGGGAATGTCAACTTGGCTACACAGGAACTGGAGTAGAAAACAGAACAGGGTCTCAAATTTAGAAAACCAACTTATGCTTGCTTAAGGGGAAAGGTGAGTTGGGGTGCTGCAGAAAACCAGAGATTGAAATGAGCACAGATAAAGTTCCTTAAGCCAAATATGGAATAGACAAGAGCTACTCCTTGCTCAACGAAATGGACTCAACACCCCATATTAAACGCCTAAGAATGTACCTGACAAGTAAGTATCTTAAAACCTATGGATTGCTATGTCTCCGAAAGAGAATCAAGCGTGTGTACAGGGGCATAAACGCAGGAGTGATAAGATTGGAGAGGTTCGGTGAGCAAATGAAGACCCTTTGAAGTCATATTGCATGGTACCCATTCCACGGGTCTCAACTCACCAGGTTTAAGGGATTCTTTCTTCAGCTAAAACATGCATGTTGAAGCCAGAGTATGATCAACCATGTGATCGGGAGACGTGTTCAAATATGTCTCAGTTCTCCTCCCCTGGTACTCGGGTGCAACATTCCATACGCTTTACTAATGCTCTCCCGACTTGGAGAGTCAGAGCCTGTAACCTCCTGTTTGGCCCAGTTTGCAATTTCTGCGGAAGATGAACAGGAATAGGGAGAACCAATGAGAGACTAGCTGGAGGTGTCTGGACGGGCAAATTTAACTCTCATTTCCCACCAGGAAGAGGAATTAACCAAAGGCTTAGCCTGCCTTGCCAGAAACAGATTAGGGCCTAAAGCAATCCTGCGGTGTTGCGGCCAGCTCACAATAAAGCGAGTTGAAGAAAGGAGCTCAGGGGCACTGGAATTCACAAACAAGCAGAGTTATAAATGACAGCTATCGTCCAAAAGTATACTGAAGTAAGGCTGCCAAGAGGACTTGAAAGCGGGCCAGAATTGCAGGAAACTGATTTCAGGAGGTAGACTGGAATTGCATTTAAAGCATAGGAAAAGAGGCAGAACGTCGACAATGATGCATTTGGCCAAAAAGGGCGTATGCGTTTTTTCCTGAATATATTTAGGAAAAAACGCATACGCCCTTTTTGGCCAACCAAGCAAGCTTGCAAAGGAAATCTGCACTACAATGAAGTCTCACTTCCCCCCGGTCAAAAGGGCCATCTGAAAAAAGTGTAAAATCCAGAAAGGCAGGACAGGCCATGGAGAACTGGGAGCCTTGTTATGCTGATGGGCGGGATGTAAATTGCCAACAGCCACTTGGGAGAAGTGTATGGTGTTTCCTGAAACATCTAAGAAACAAAGCAACAGAGCCTAGGGCACTTCCACTTATGGTCCTATAGCTTAGGGAAATTAAAATCAAAAAGACACAGCCACCCCAAAGTTTGGGACGGCTCTGTTTACAAGAACCTCGTTTACAGGACAAGTTCAATATCGCAGAAAGTGCAAAATGGATAAAGAAGTTGTGGTACTTACGTACAATGCAATATCACTCAGCAATGAAATCTGTGTCATCAGGCCCGTAGCAGCATAATGAGTGGATTCAGGTATGATGATTCTAACTGAAATAAGTCACACAGGAAAAGAAACATCAGAAGATATCACTAATACACGGAATGTAAACTTGGCTACACACGAACTGGATTACAAAACAGAACAGGGTCTCAAATTGAGAAAACCAACTTATGCTTGCTTAAGGCAAAGGTGAGTTGGGGTGCTGCATAAAACCAGAGATTGAAATGAGCACAGATAAAGTTCCTTAAGCCAAATATGTAATAGACAAGAGCTACTCCTTGCTTAACGAAATGGACTCAACACCACATATTAAACGCCTAAGAATGTACCTGACTAGTAAGTATCTTAAATCTATGAATTGCTATGTCTCCGAAAGAGAATCAAGCATGTGTACAGGTGCATAAACACAGCAGTGATAGGATTGGAGAGGTTCAGTGAGCAAATGAAGATCCTTTGAAATCATATTGCCTGGTACCCATTCCACGGGTCTCAACTCTCCAGGTTTAAGGGATTCTTCCTTCAGCTAAAACATGCATGTGGAACCCAGAGTATGATCAACCGTGTGATCAGGAGACGTGTTCAAAGATGTCTCCGTTCTCGTCCCCTGGTACTCGGGTGCAACTTTATAGACGCTTTACTAACACTCTCCCGACTTGGAGAGTCAGTGCCTTTAACCTCCTGTTTGGCCCAGTTTGCAATTTCTGCGGAAGATGAACAGGAATAGGGAGAACCAATGAGAGACTAGCTGGAGGTGTCTGGACGGGCAAATTTAACTCTCATTTCACACCAGGAAGAGGAATTAACCAAAGGCTCAGCGTGCCGTGCCGGAACCAGATTAGGGCCTGAAGCAATCCTGCGGTGTTGCGGCCAGCTCACAAGAAAGCGAGTTGAAGAAAGGAGCTCAGGGGCACTGTATTTCACAAACCTGCAGAGTTATAAATGACAGCTATCGTCCAAAAATATACTGAAGTAAGGCTGCCAAGAGGGCTTGAAAGCGGGGCAGAATTGCAGGACACCGATTTCAGGAGGTAGACTGGAATTGCATTTAAAGCATAGGAAAAGAGGCAGAACGTCGACAATGATGCACTTGGCCAAAAAGGGCGTATGCGTTTTTTCCTGAATATATTCAGGAAAAAACGCATACGCCCTTTTTGGCCAACCAAGCAAGCTTGCAAAGGAAATCTGCACTACAATGAAGTCTCACTTCCCCCCAGTCAAAAGGGCCATCTGAAAAAAGTGTAAAATCCAGAAAGGCAGGACAGGCCATGGAGAACTGGGAGCCTTGTTATGCTGATGGGCGGGATGTAAATTGCCAACAGCTACTTGGGAGAAGTGTATGGTGTTTCCTGAAACATCAACGAAACAAAGCAACAGAGCCTAGGGCACTTCCACTTATGGTCCTATAGCTTAGGGAAATTAAAATCAAAAAGACACAGCCACCCCAAAGTTTGGGACGGCTCTGTTTACAAGAAACTCTTTTACGGGACAAGTTCAATATCGCAGAAAGTTGAAAATGGATAAAGAAGTTGTGGTACTTACGTACAATGCAATATCACTCAGCAATGAAATCTATGTCATCAGGCCCGTAGCAGCATAATGAGTGGATTCAGGTATGATGATTCTAACTGAAATAAGTCACACAGAAAAAGAAACATCATAAGATATCACTAATACACGGAATGTAAACTTGGCTACACAGGAACTGAATTACAAAACAGAACAGGGTCTCAAATTTAGAAAACCAACTTATGCTTTCTTAAGGGGAAAGGTGAGTTGGGGTGCTGCAGAAAACCAGAGATTGAAATGAGCACAGATAAAGTTCCTTAAGCTAAATATGGAATAGACAAGAGCTACCTCTTGTTCAACGAGATGGACTCAACACCCCATATTAAACGCCTAAGAATGTAGCTGATTAGTAAGTACCTTAAAACCTATGGATTGCTATTTCTCCGAAAGAGAATCAAGCGTGTGTACAGGGGCATAAACACAGCAGTGATAGGATTGGAAAGGTTCGGTGAGCAAATGAATACCCTTTGAAGTCATATTGCATGGTACCCATTCCACGGGTCTCAGCTCTCCAGGTTTAAGGGATTCTTCCTTCAGGTACAACATGCATGTGGAACCCAGACTATGATCAACCGTGTGATCGGGAGACGTGTTCAAATATGTCTCAGTTGTCGTCCCCTGGTACTCGGGTGCAACATTCCAGACGATTTACTAACACTCTCCCGACTTGGAGAGTCAGTGCCTTTAACCTCCTGTTTGGCCCAGTTTAAAATTTCAGCGGAAGATGAACAGGAATAGGGAGAACCAATGAGAGAGTAGCTGGAGGTGTCTGGACGGGCAAATTTAACTCTCATTTCCCAACAGGAAGAGGAATTAACCAAAGGCTCAGCATGCCGTGCCGGAAAGAGATTAGGGCCTGAATCTATCCTGCGGTGTTGCGGCCAGCTCACAAGAAAACGAGTTGAATAAAGGAGCTCAGGGGCACTGTAATTCACAAACCTACAGAGTTATAAATGACAGCTATCGTCCAAAAATATAGTGAAGAAAGGCTGCCAAGAGGACTTTAATGCGGGGCAGAATTGCAGGCAACCGATTTCAGAAGGTAGACTGGAATTGCATTTAAAGCATAGGAAAAGAGGCAGAACGTGGAAAATGATGCACTTGGCCAAAAAGGGCGTATGCGTTTTTTCCTGAATATATTCAGGAAAAAACGCATACGCCCTTTTTGGCCAACCAAGCAAGCTTGCAAAGGAAATCTGCACCACAATGAAGTCTCACTTCCCCCTGGTCAAAAGGGCCATCTGAAAAAAGTGTAAAATCCAGAAAGGCAGGACAGGCCATGGAGAACTGGGAGCCTTGTTATGCTGATGGGCGGGATGTAAATTGCCAACAGCCACTGGGGAGAAGTCTATGGTGTTTCCTGAAACATCTAAAAAACAAAGCAACAGAGCCTAGGGCACTTCCACTTATGGTCCTATAGCTTAGGGAAATTAAAATCAAAAACACACAGCCACCCCAAACTTTGGGACGGCTCTGTTTACAAGAACCTCGTTTACGGTACAAGTTCAATATCGCAGAAAGCGAAAAATGGATAAAGAAATTGTGGTACTTACGTACAATGCAGTATCACTCAGCACTGACATCTATGTCATCAGGCCCGTAGCTGCATAATGAA
Source organism: Orcinus orca (assembly GCF_937001465.1). Lineage (NCBI taxonomy): Eukaryota > Metazoa > Chordata > Mammalia > Artiodactyla > Delphinidae > Orcinus > Orcinus orca. Next base: position 16,424 of record NW_026043836.1, on the reverse strand, counting down.
TGGATTCAGGTGTGATGATTCTAACTGAAATAAGTCACAGAGATAAAGAAACATCATAAGATATCACTAATACAGGGAATGTCAACTTGGCTACACAGGAACTGGAGTAGAAAACAGAACAGGGTCTCAAATTTAGAAAACCAACTTATGCTTGCTTAAGGGGAAAGGTGAGTTGGGGTGCTGCAGAAAACCAGAGATTGAAATGAGCACAGATAAAGTTCCTTAAGCCAAATATGGAATAGACAAGAGCTACTCCTTGCTCAACGAAATGGACTCAACACCCCATATTAAACGCCTAAGAATGTACCTGACAAGTAAGTATCTTAAAACCTATGGATTGCTATGTCTCCGAAAGAGAATCAAGCGTGTGTACAGGGGCATAAACGCAGGAGTGATAAGATTGGAGAGGTTCGGTGAGCAAATGAAGACCCTTTGAAGTCATATTGCATGGTACCCATTCCACGGGTCTCAACTCACCAGGTTTAAGGGATTCTTTCTTCAGCTAAAACATGCATGTTGAAGCCAGAGTATGATCAACCATGTGATCGGGAGACGTGTTCAAATATGTCTCAGTTCTCCTCCCCTGGTACTCGGGTGCAACATTCCATACGCTTTACTAATGCTCTCCCTACTTGGAGAGTCAGTGCCTTTAACCTCCTGTTTGGCCCAGTTTGCAATTTCTGCAGAAGATGAACAGGAATAGGGAGAACCAATGAGACACTAGCTGGAGGTGTCTGGACGGGTAAATTTAGCTCTCATTTCCCACCAGGAAGAGGAATTAACCAAAAGCTCAGCGTGCCGTACCGGATACAGATTAGGGCCTGAAGCAATCCTGCGATATTGCGGCCAGCTCACCAGAAAGCGAGTTGAAGAAAGGAGCTCAGGGGCACTGTAAATCACAAACCTGCAGAGTTATAAACGACAGCTATCGTCCAAAAATATACTGAAGTAAGGCTGCCAAGAGGACTTGAAAGCGGGGCAGAATTGCAGGAAACCGATATCAGGAGGTAGACTGGAATTGCATTTAAAGCATAGGAAAAGAGGCAGAACTTCGACAATGATGCACTTGGCCAAAAAGGGCGTATGCGTTCTTTCCTGAATATATTCAGGAAAAAACGCATACGCCCTTTTTGGCCAACCAAGCAAGCTTGCAAAGGAAATCTGCACTACAATGAAGTCTCACTTCCCCCGGTCAAAAGGGCCATCTGAAAAAAGTGTAAAATCCAGAAAGGCAGGACAGGCCATGGAGAACTGGGAGCCTTGTTATGCTGATGGGCGGGATGTAAATTGCCAACAGCCACTCGGGAGAAGTGTATGGTGTTTCCTGAAACAGTTAAAAAACAAAGCAACAGAGCCTAGGGCACTTCCACTTATGGTCCTATAGCTTAGGGAAATTAAAATCTAAAACACACAGCCACCCCAATGTTTGGGATGGCTCTGTTTACAAGAACCTCGTTAACGGTACAAGTTCAATATCGCAGAAAATGAAAAATGGATAAAGAAGTTGTGGTACTTACATACAATGCAATATCACTCAGCAATGAAATCTATGTCATCAGGCCCGCAGCAGCATAATGAGTGGATTCAGGTATGATGATTCTAATTGAAATAAGTCACACAGAAAAAGAAACATCATAAGATATCACTAATACATGGAATGTAAACTTGGCTACACAGGAACTGAATTACAAAACAGAACAGGGACTCAAATTTAGAAAACCAACTTATGCTTGCTTAAGGGGAAAGGTTAGTTGGGGTGCTGCATAAAACCAGAGATTGAAATGAGCTCAGATAAAGTTCCTTAAGCCAAATATGGAATAGACAAGAGCTACTCCTTGCTCAACGAAATGGACTCAACACCCCATATTAAACGCCTAAGAATTTACCTGACTAGTATCTTAAAACCTCTGGATTGCTATGTCTCCGAAAGAGAATCAAGCATGTGTACAGGGGCATAAACGCAGCAGTGATAGGATTGGAGAGGTTCGGTGAGCAAATGAAGACCCTTTGAAGTCATATTGCATGGTACCCATTCCACAGGTCTCAACTCTCCAGATTTAAGGGATTCTTCCTTCAGCTAAAACATGCATGTGGAACCCAGAGTATGATCAACCGTGTGATTGGGAGACGAGTTCAATTATGTCTCAGTTTTCGTCCCCTGGTACTCGGGTGCAACATTCCAGATGCTTTACTAACACTCTCCTGACTTGGAGAGTCAGTGCCTTTAACCTCCTGTTTGGCCCAGTATGCAATTTCTGCAGAAGATGAACAGGAATAGGGAGAACCAATGAGAGACTAGCTGGAGGTGTCTGGACGGGCCAAATTAACTCTCATTTCCAACGAGGAAGAGGAATTAACCAAAGGCTCAGTGTGCCATGCCGGAACCAGATTAGGGCCTGAAGCAATCATGCGGTGTTGTGGCCAGCTCACAAGAAAGCGAGTTGAAGAAAGGAGCTCAGGGGCACTGTAATTCACAAACCTGCAGAGTTATAAATGACAGCTATCGTCCAAAAATATAGTGAAGTAAGGCTGCCAAGAGGACTTGAAAGCAGGGCAGAATTGCAGGAAACCAATTTCAGGAGGTAGACTGGAATTGCATTTAAAGCATAGGAAAAGAGGCAGAACGTCGACAATGATGCACTTGGCCAAAAAGGGCGTATGCGTTTTTTCCTGAATATATTCAGGAAAAAACGCATACGCCCTTTTTGGCCAACCAAGCAAGCTTGCAAAGGAAATCTGCACTACAATGAAGTGTCACTTCCCCCCGGTCAAAAGGGCCATCTGAAAAAAGTGTAAAATCCAGAAAGGCAGGACAGGCCATGGAGAACTGGGAGCCTTGTTATGCTGATGGGCGGGATGTAAATTGCCAACAGCCACTGGGGAGAAGTCTATGGTGTTTCCTGAAACATCTAAAAAACAAAGCAACAGAGCCTAGGGCACTTCCACTTATGGTCCTATAGCTTAGGGAAATTAAAATCAAAAACACACAGCCACCCCAAACTTTGGGACGGCTCTGTTTACAAGAACCTCGTTTACGGTACAAGTTCAATATCGCAGAAAGCGAAAAATGGATAAAGAAATTGTGGTACTTACGTACAATGCAGTATCACTCAGCACTGACATCTATGTCATCAGGCCCGTAGCTGCATAATGAATGGATTCAGGTGTGATGATTCTAACTGAAATAAGTCACAGAGAAAAAGAAACATCATAAGATATCACTAATACAGGGAATGTCAACTTGGCTACACAGGAACTGGAGTAGAAAACAGAACAGGGTCTCAAATTTAGAAAACCAACTTATGCTTGCTTAAGGGGAAAGGTGAGTTGGGGTGCTGCAGAAAACCAGAGATTGAAATGAGCACAGATAAAGTTCCTTAAGCCAAATATGGAATAGACAAGAGCTACTCCTTGCTCAACGAAATGGACTCAACACCCCATATTAAACGCCTAAGAATGTACCTGACAAGTAAGTATCTTAAAACCTATGGATTGCTATGTCTCCGAAAGAGAATCAAGCGTGTGTACAGGGGCATAAACGCAGGAGTGATAAGATTGGAGAGGTTCGGTGAGCAAATGAAGACCCTTTGAAGTCATATTGCATGGTACCCATTCCACGGGTCTCAACTCACCAGGTTTAAGGGATTCTTTCTTCAGCTAAAACATGCATGTTGAAGCCAGAGTATGATCAACCATGTGATCGGGAGACGTGTTCAAATATGTCTCAGTTCTCCTCCCCTGGTACTCGGGTGCAACATTCCATACGCTTTACTAATGCTCTCCCGACTTGGAGAGTCAGAGCCTGTAACCTCCTGTTTGGCCCAGTTTGCAATTTCTGCGGAAGATGAACAGGAATAGGGAGAACCAATGAGAGACTAGCTGGAGGTGTCTGGACGGGCAAATTTAACTCTCATTTCCCACCAGGAAGAGGAATTAACCAAAGGCTTAGCCTGCCTTGCCAGAAACAGATTAGGGCCTAAAGCAATCCTGCGGTGTTGCGGCCAGCTCACAATAAAGCGAGTTGAAGAAAGGAGCTCAGGGGCACTGGAATTCACAAACAAGCAGAGTTATAAATGACAGCTATCGTCCAAAAGTATACTGAAGTAAGGCTGCCAAGAGGACTTGAAAGCGGGCCAGAATTGCAGGAAACTGATTTCAGGAGGTAGACTGGAATTGCATTTAAAGCATAGGAAAAGAGGCAGAACGTCGACAATGATGCATTTGGCCAAAAAGGGCGTATGCGTTTTTTCCTGAATATATTTAGGAAAAAACGCATACGCCCTTTTTGGCCAACCAAGCAAGCTTGCAAAGGAAATCTGCACTACAATGAAGTCTCACTTCCCCCCGGTCAAAAGGGCCATCTGAAAAAAGTGTAAAATCCAGAAAGGCAGGACAGGCCATGGAGAACTGGGAGCCTTGTTATGCTGATGGGCGGGATGTAAATTGCCAACAGCCACTTGGGAGAAGTGTATGGTGTTTCCTGAAACATCTAAGAAACAAAGCAACAGAGCCTAGGGCACTTCCACTTATGGTCCTATAGCTTAGGGAAATTAAAATCAAAAAGACACAGCCACCCCAAAGTTTGGGACGGCTCTGTTTACAAGAACCTCGTTTACAGGACAAGTTCAATATCGCAGAAAGTGCAAAATGGATAAAGAAGTTGTGGTACTTACGTACAATGCAATATCACTCAGCAATGAAATCTATGTCATCAGGCCCGTAGCAGCATAATGAGTGGATTCAGGTATGATGATTCTAACTGAAATAAGTCACACAGGAAAAGAAACATCAGAAGATATCACTAATACACGGAATGTAAACTTGGCTACACACGAACTGGATTACAAAACAGAACAGGGTCTCAAATTGAGAAAACCAACTTATGCTTGCTTAAGGCAAAGGTGAGTTGGGGTGCTGCATAAAACCAGAGATTGAAATGAGCACAGATAAAGTTCCTTAAGCCAAATATGTAATAGACAAGAGCTACTCCTTGCTTAACGAAATGGACTCAACACCACATATTAAACGCCTAAGAATGTACCTGACTAGTAAGTATCTTAAATCTATGAATTGCTATGTCTCCGAAAGAGAATCAAGCATGTGTACAGGTGCATAAACACAGCAGTGATAGGATTGGAGAGGTTCAGTGAGCAAATGAAGATCCTTTGAAATCATATTGCCTGGTACCCATTCCACGGGTCTCAACTCTCCAGGTTTAAGGGATTCTTCCTTCAGCTAAAACATGCATGTGGAACCCAGAGTATGATCAACCGTGTGATCAGGAGACGTGTTCAAAGATGTCTCCGTTCTCGTCCCCTGGTACTCGGGTGCAACTTTATAGACGCTTTACTAACACTCTCCCGACTTGGAGAGTCAGTGCCTTTAACCTCCTGTTTGGCCCAGTTTGCAATTTCTGCGGAAGATGAACAGGAATAGGGAGAACCAATGAGAGACTAGCTGGAGGTGTCTGGACGGGCAAATTTAACTCTCATTTCACACCAGGAAGAGGAATTAACCAAAGGCTCAGCGTGCCGTGCCGGAACCAGATTAGGGCCTGAAGCAATCCTGCGGTGTTGCGGCCAGCTCACAAGAAAGCGAGTTGAAGAAAGGAGCTCAGGGGCACTGTATTTCACAAACCTGCAGAGTTATAAATGACAGCTATCGTCCAAAAATATACTGAAGTAAGGCTGCCAAGAGGGCTTGAAAGCGGGGCAGAATTGCAGGACACCGATTTCAGGAGGTAGACTGGAATTGCATTTAAAGCATAGGAAAAGAGGCAGAACGTCGACAATGATGCACTTGGCCAAAAAGGGCGTATGCGTTTTTTCCTGAATATATTCAGGAAAAAACGCATACGCCCTTTTTGGCCAACCAAGCAAGCTTGCAAAGGAAATCTGCACTACAATGAAGTCTCACTTCCCCCCAGTCAAAAGGGCCATCTGAAAAAAGTGTAAAATCCAGAAAGGCAGGACAGGCCATGGAGAACTGGGAGCCTTGTTATGCTGATGGGCGGGATGTAAATTGCCAACAGCTACTTGGGAGAAGTGTATGGTGTTTCCTGAAACATCAACGAAACAAAGCAACAGAGCCTAGGGCACTTCCACTTATGGTCCTATAGCTTAGGGAAATTAAAATCAAAAAGACACAGCCACCCCAAAGTTTGGGACGGCTCTGTTTACAAGAAACTCTTTTACGGGACAAGTTCAATATCGCAGAAAGTTGAAAATGGATAAAGAAGTTGTGGTACTTACGTACAATGCAATATCACTCAGCAATGAAATCTATGTCATCAGGCCCGTAGCAGCATAATGAGTGGATTCAGGTATGATGATTCTAACTGAAATAAGTCACACAGAAAAAGAAACATCATAAGATATCACTAATACACGGAATGTAAACTTGGCTACACAGGAACTGAATTACAAAACAGAACAGGGTCTCAAATTTAGAAAACCAACTTATGCTTTCTTAAGGGGAAAGGTGAGTTGGGGTGCTGCAGAAAACCAGAGATTGAAATGAGCACAGATAAAGTTCCTTAAGCTAAATATGGAATAGACAAGAGCTACCTCTTGTTCAACGAGATGGACTCAACACCCCATATTAAACGCCTAAGAATGTAGCTGATTAGTAAGTACCTTAAAACCTATGGATTGCTATTTCTCCGAAAGAGAATCAAGCGTGTGTACAGGGGCATAAACACAGCAGTGATAGGATTGGAGAGGTTCGGTGAGCAAATGAATACCCTTTGAAGTCATATTGCATGGTACCCATTCCACGGGTCTCAGCTCTCCAGGTTTAAGGGATTCTTCCTTCAGGTACAACATGCATGTGGAACCCAGACTATGATCAACCGTGTGATCGGGAGACGTGTTCAAATATGTCTCAGTTGTCGTCCCCTGGTACACGGGTGCAACATTCCAGACGATTTACTAACACTCTCCCGACTTGGAGAGTCAGTGCCTTTAACCTCCTGTTTGGCCCAGTTTAAAATTTCAGCGGAAGATGAACAGGAATAGGGAGAACCAATGAGAGAGTAGCTGGAGGTGTCTGGACGGGGAAATTTAACTCTCATTTCCCAACAGGAAGAGGAATTAACCAAAGGCTCAGCATGCCGTGCCGGAAAGAGATTAAGGCCTGAATCTATCCTGCGGTGTTGCGGCCAGCTCACAAGAAAGCGAGTTGAATAAAGGAGCTCAGGGGCACTGTAATTCACAAACCTACAGAGTTATAAATGACAGCTATCGTCCAAAAATATAGTGAAGAAAGGCTGCCAAGAGGACTTTAATGCGGGGCAGAATTGCAGGCAACCGATTTCAGAAGGTAGACTGGAATTGCATTTAAAGCATAGGAAAAGAGGCAGAACGTGGAAAATGATGCACTTGGCCAAAAAGGGCGTATGCGTTTTTTCCTGAATATATTCAGGAAAAAACGCATACGCCCTTTTTGGCCAACCAAGCAAGCTTGCAAAGGAAATCTGCACCACAATGAAGTCTCACTTCCCCCTGGTCAAAAGGGCCATCTGAAAAAAGTGTAAAATCCAGAAAGGCAGGACAGGCCATGGAGAACTGGGAGCCTTGTTATGCTGATGGGCGGGATGTAAATTGCCAACAGCCACTGGGGAGAAGTCTATGGTGTTTCCTGAAACATCTAAAAAACAAAGCAACAGAGCCTAGGGCACTTCCACTTATGGTCCTATAGCTTAGGGAAATTAAAATCAAAAACACACAGCCACCCCAAACTTTGGGACGGCTCTGTTTACAAGAACCTCATTTACAGTACAAGTTCAATATCGCAGAAAGCGAAAAATGGATAAAGAAATTGTGGTACTTACGTACAATGCAGTATCACTCAGCACTGACATCTATGTCATCAGGCCCATAGCAGCATAATGAGTGGATTCAGGTATGATGATTCTAACTGAAATAAGTCACACAGAAAAAGAAACATCATAAGATATCACTAATACAGGGAATGTCAACTTGGCTACACAGGAACTGGAGTAGAAAACAGAACAGGGTCTCAAATTTAGAAAACCAACTTATGCTTGCTTAAGGGGAAAGGTGAGTTGGGGTGCTGCAGAAAACCAGAGATTGAAATGAGCACAGATAAAGTTCCTTATGCCAAATATGGAATAGACAAGAGCTACTCCTTGCTCAACGAAATGGACTCAACACCCCATATTAAACGCCTAAGAATGTACCTGACAAGTAAGTATCTTAAAACCTATGGATTGCTATGTCTCCGAAAGAGAATCAAGCGTGTGTACAGGGGCATAAACGCAGGAGTGATAAGATTGGAGAGGTTCGGTGAGCAAATGAAGACCCTTTGAAGTCATATTGCATGGTACCCATTCCACGGGTCTCAACTCACCAGGTTTAAGGGATTCTTTCTTCAGCTAAAACATGCATGTTGAAGCCAGAGTATGATCAACCATGTGATCGGGAGACGTGTTCAAATATGTCTCAGTTCTCCTCCCCTGGTACTCGGGTGCAACATTCCATACGCTTTACTAATGCTCTCCCTACTTGGAGAGTCAGTGCCTTTAACCTCCTGTTTGGCCCAGTTTGCAATTTCTGCAGAAGATGAACAGGAATAGGGAGAACCAATGAGACACTAGCTGGAGGTGTCTGGACGGGTAAATTTAGCTCTCATTTCCCACCAGGAAGAGGAATTAACCAAAAGCTCAGCGTGCCATACCGGATCCAGATTAGGGCCTGAAGCAATCCTGCGATATTGCGGCCAGCTCACCAGAAAGCGAGTTGAAGAAAGGAGCTCAGGGGCACTGTAAATCACAAACCTGCAGAGTTATAAACGACAGCTATCGTCCAAAAATATACTGAAGTAAGGCTGCCAAGAGGACTTGAAAGCGGGGCAGAATTGCAGGAAACCGATATCAGGAGGTAGACTGGAATTGCATTTAAAGCATAGGAAAAGAGGCAGAACTTCGACAATGATGCACTTGGCCAAAAAGGGCGTATGCGTTCTTTCCTGAATATATTCAGGAAAAAACGCATACGCCCTTTTTGGCCAACCAAGCAAGCTTGCAAAGGAAATCTGCACTACAATGAAGTCTCACTTCCCCCGGTCAAAAGGGCCATCTGAAAAAAGTGTAAAATCCAGAAAGGCAGGACAGGCCATGGAGAACTGGGAGCCTTGTTATGCTGATGGGCGGGATGTAAATTGCCAACAGCCACTCGGGAGAAGTGTATGGTGTTTCCTGAAACAGTTAAAAAACAAAGCAACAGAGCCTAGGGCACTTCCACTTATGGTCCTATAGCTTAGGGAAATTAAAATCTAAAACACACAGCCACCCCAATGTTTGGGATGGCTCTGTTTACAAGAACCTCGTTAACGGTACAAGTTCAATATCGCAGAAAATGAAAAATGGATAAAGAAGTTGTGGTACTTACATACAATGCAATATCACTCAGCAATGAAATCTATGTCATCAGGCCCGCAGCAGCATAATGAGTGGATTCAGGTATGATGATTCTAACTGAAATAAGTCACACAGAAAAAGAAACATCATAAGATATCACTAATACATGGAATGTAAACTTGGCTACACAGGAACTGAATTACAAAACAGAACAGGGACTCAAATTTAGAAAACCAACTTATGCTTGCTTAAGGGGAAAGGTTAGTTGGGGTGCTGCATAAAACCAGAGATTGAAATGAGCTCAGATAAAGTTCCTTAAGCCAAATATGGAATAGACAAGAGCTACTCCTTGCTCAACGAAATGGACTCAACACCCCATATTAAACGCCTAAGAATTTACCTGACTAGTATCTTAAAACCTCTGGATTGCTATGTCTCCGAAAGAGAATCAAGCATGTGTACAGGGGCATAAACGCAGCAGTGATAGGATTGGAGAGGTTCGGTGAGCAAATGAAGACCCTTTGAAGTCATATTGCATGGTACCCATTCCACAGGTCTCAACTCTCCAGATTTAAGGGATTCTTCCTTCAGCTAAAACATGCATGTGGAACCCAGAGTATGATCAACCGTGTGATTGGGAGACGAGTTCAATTATGTCTCAGTTTTCTTCCCCTGGTACTCGGGTGCATCATTCCAGATGCTTTACTAACACTCTCCTGACTTGGAGAGTCAGTGCCTTTAACCTCCTGTTTGGCCCAGTATGCAATTTCTGCAGAAGATGAACAGGAATAGGGAGAACCAATGAGAGACTAGCTGGAGGTGTCTGGACGGGCCAAATTAACTCTCATTTCCAACGAGGAAGAGGAATTAACCAAAGGCTCAGTGTGCCATGCCGGAACCAGATTAGGGCCTGAAGCAATCATGCGGTGTTGTGGCCCGCTCACAAGAAAGCGAGTTGAAGAAAGGAGCTCAGGGGCACTGTAATTCACAAACCTGCAGAGTTATAAATGACAGCTATCGTCCAAAAATATAGTGAAGTAAGGCTGCCAAGAGGACTTGAAAGCAGGGCAGAATTGCAGGAAACCAATTTCAGGAGGTAGACTGGAATTGCATTTAAAGCATAGGAAAAGAGGCAGAACGTCGACAATGATGCACTTGGCCAAAAAGGGCGTATGCGTTTTTTCCTGAATATATTCAGGAAAAAACGCATACGCCCTTTTTGGCCAACCAAGCAAGCTTGCAAAGGAAATCTGCACTACAATGAAGTGTCACTTCCCCCCGGTCAAAAGGGCCATCTGAAAAAAGTGTAAAATCCAGAAAGGCAGGACAGGCCATGGAGAACTGGGAGCCTTGTTATGCTGATGGGCGGGATGTAAATTGCCAACAGCCACTGGGGAGAAGTGTATGGTGTTTCCTGAAACATCTAAAAAACAAAGCAACAGAGCCTAGGGCACTTCCACTTATGGTCCTATAGCTTAGGGAAATTAAAATCAAAAACACACAGCCACCCCAAACTTTGGGACGGCTCTGTTTACAAGAACCTCGTTTACGGTACAAGTTCAATATCGCAGAAAGCGAAAAATGGATAAAGAAATTGTGGTACTTACGTACAATGCAGTATCACTCAGCACTGACATCTATGTCATCAGGCCCGTAGCAGCATAATGAATGGATTCAGGTATGATGATTCTAACTGAAATAAGTCACAGAGAAAAAGAAACATCATAAGATATCACTAATACAGGGAATGTCAACTTGGCTACACAGGAACTGGAGTAGAAAACAGAACAGGGTCTCAAATTGAGAAAACCAACTTATGCTTGCTTAAGGCAAAGGTGAGTTGGGGTGCTGCAGAAAACCAGAGATTGAAATGAGCACAGATAAAGTTCCTTAAGCCAAATATGGAATAGACAAGAGCTACTCCTTGCTCAACGAAATGGACTCAACACCCCATATTAAACGCCTAAGAATGTACCTGACAAGTAAGTATCTTAAAACCTATGGATTGCTATGTCTCCGAAAGAGAATCAAGCGTGTGTACAGGGGCATAAACGCAGGAGTGATAAGATTGGAGAGGTTCGGTGAGCAAATGAAGACCCTTTGAAGTCATATTGCATGGTACCCATTCCACGGGTCTCAACTCACCAGGTTTAAGGGATTCTTTCTTCAGCTAAAACATGCATGTTGAAGCCAGAGTATGATCAACCATGTGATCGGGAGACGTGTTCAAATATGTCTCAGTTCTCCTCCCCTGGTACTCGGGTGCAACATTCCATACGCTTTACTAATGCTCTCCCGACTTGGAGAGTCAGAGCCTGTAACCTCCTGTTTGGCCCAGTTTGCAATTTCTGCGGAAGATGAACAGGAATAGGGAGAACCAATGAGAGACTAGCTGGAGGTGTCTGGACGGGCAAATTTAACTCTCATTTCCCACCAGGAAGAGGAATTAACCAAAGGCTTAGCCTGCCTTGCCAGAAACAGATTAGGGCCTAAAGCAATCCTGCGGTGTTGCGGCCAGCTCACAATAAAGCGAGTTGAAGAAAGGAGCTCAGGGGCACTGGAATTCACAAACAAGCAGAGTTATAAATGACAGCTATCGTCCAAAAGTATACTGAAGTAAGGCTGCCAAGAGGACTTGAAAGCGGGCCAGAATTGCAGGAAACTGATTTCAGGAGGTAGACTGGAATTGCATTTAAAGCATAGGAAAAGAGGCAGAACGTCGACAATGATGCATTTGGCCAAAAAGGGCGTATGCGTTTTTTCCTGAATATATTTAGGAAAAAACGCATACGCCCTTTTTGGCCAACCAAGCAAGCTTGCAAAGGAAATCTGCACTACAATGAAGTCTCACTTCCCCCCGGTCAAAAGGGCCATCTGAAAAAAGTGTAAAATCCAGAAAGGCAGGACAGGCCATGGAGAACTGGGAGCCTTGTTATGCTGATGGGCGGGATGTAAATTGCCAACAGCCACTTGGGAGAAGTGTATGGTGTTTCCTGAAACATCTAAGAAACAAAGCAACAGAGCCTAGGGCACTTCCACTTATGGTCCTATAGCTTAGGGAAATTAAAATCAAAAAGACACAGCCACCCCAAAGTTTGGGACGGCTCTGTTTACAAGAACCTCGTTTACAGGACAAGTTCAATATCGCAGAAAGTGCAAAATGGATAAAGAAGTTGTGGTACTTACGTACAATGCAATATCACTCAGCAATGAAATCTATGTCATCAGGCCCGTAGCAGCATAATGAGTGGATTCAGGTATGATGATTCTAACTGAAATAAGTCACACAGGAAAAGAAACATCAGAAGATATCACTAATACACGGAATGTAAACTTGGCTACACACGAACTGGATTACAAAACAGAACAGGGTCTCAAATTGAGAAAACCAACTTATGCTTGCTTAAGGCAAAGGTGAGTTGGGGTGCTGCATAAAACCAGAGATTGAAATGAGCACAGATAAAGTTCCTTAAGCCAAATATGTAATAGACAAGAGCTACTCCTTGCTTAACGAAATGGACTCAACACCACATATTAAACGCCTAAGAATGTACCTGACTAGTAAGTATCTTAAATCTATGAATTGCTATGTCTCCGAAAGAGAATCAAGCATGTGTACAGGTGCATAAACACAGCAGTGATAGGATTGGAGAGGTTCAGTGAGCAAATGAAGATCCTTTGAAATCATATTGCCTGGTACCCATTCCACGGGTCTCAACTCTCCAGGTTTAAGGGATTCTTCCTTCAGCTAAAACATGCATGTGGAACCCAGAGTATGATCAACCGTGTGATCAGGAGACGTGTTCAAAGATGTCTCCGTTCTCGTCCCCTGGTACTCGGGTGCAACTTTATAGACGCTTTACTAACACTCTCCCGACTTGGAGAGTCAGTGCCTTTAACCTCCTGTTTGGCCCAGTTTGCAATTTCTGCGGAAGATGAACAGGAATAGGGAGAACCAATGAGAGACTAGCTGGAGGTGTCTGGACGGGCAAATTTAACTCTCATTTCCCACCAGGAAGAGGAATTAACCAAAGGCTCAGCGTGCCGTGCCGGAACCAGATTAGGGCCTGAAGCAATCCTGCGGTGTTGCGGCCAGCTCACAAGAAAGCGAGTTGAAGAAAGGAGCTCAGGGGCACTGTATTTCACAAACCTGCAGAGTTATAAATGACAGCTATCGTCCAAAAATATACTGAAGTAAGGCTGCCAAGAGGGCTTGAAAGCGGGGCAGAATTGCAGGACACCGATTTCAGGAGGTAGACTGGAATTGCATTTAAAGCATAGGAAAAGAGGCAGAACGTCGACAATGATGCACTTGGCCAAAAAGGGCGTATGCGTTTTTTCCTGAATATATTCAGGAAAAAACGCATACGCCCTTTTTGGCCAACCAAGCAAGCTTGCAAAGGAAATCTGCACTACAATGAAGTCTCACTTCCCCCCAGTCAAAAGGGCCATCTGAAAAAAGTGTAAAATCCAGAAAGGCAGGACAGGCCATGGAGAACTGGGAGCCTTGTTATGCTGATGGGCGGGATGTAAATTGCCAACAGCTACTTGGGAGAAGTGTATGGTGTTTCCTGAAACATCAACGAAACAAAGCAACAGAGCCTAGGGCACTTCCACTTATGGTCCTATAGCTTAGGGAAATTAAAATCAAAAAGACACAGCCACCCCAAAGTTTGGGACGGCTCTGTTTACAAGAAACTCTTTTACGGGACAAGTTCAATATCGCAGAAAGTTGAAAATGGATAAAGAAGTTGTGGTACTTACGTACAATGCAATATCACTCAGCAATGAAATCTATGTCATCAGGCCCGTAGCAGCATAATGAGTGGATTCAGGTATGATGATTCTAACTGAAATAAGTCACACAGAAAAAGAAACATCATAAGATATCACTAATACACGGAATGTAAACTTGGCTACACAGGAACTGAATTACAAAACAGAACAGGGTCTCAAATTTAGAAAACCAACTTATGCTTTCTTAAGGGGAAAGGTGAGTTGGGGTGCTGCAGAAAACCAGAGATTGAAATGAGCACAGATAAAGTTCCTTAAGCTAAATATGGAATAGACAAGAGCTACCTCTTGTTCAACGAGATGGACTCAACACCCCATATTAAACGCCTAAGAATGTAGCTGATTAGTAAGTACCTTAAAACCTATGGATTGCTATTTCTCCGAAAGAGAATCAAGCGTGTGTACAGGGGCATAAACACAGCAGTGATAGGATTGGAGAGGTTCGGTGAGCAAATGAATACCCTTTGAAGTCATATTGCATGGTACCCATTCCACGGGTCTCAGCTCTCCAGGTTTAAGGGATTCTTCCTTCAGGTACAACATGCATGTGGAACCCAGACTATGATCAACCGTGTGATCGGGAGACGTGTTCAAATATGTCTCAGTTGTCGTCCCCTGGTACACGGGTGCAACATTCCAGACGATTTACTAACACTCTCCCGACTTGGAGAGTCAGTGCCTTTAACCTCCTGTTTGGCCCAGTTTAAAATTTCAGCGGAAGATGAACAGGAATAGGGAGAACCAATGAGAGAGTAGCTGGAGGTGTCTGGACGGGGAAATTTAACTCTCATTTCCCAACAGGAAGAGGAATTAACCAAAGGCTCAGCATGCCGTGCCGGAAAGAGATTAAGGCCTGAATCTATCCTGCGGTGTTGCGGCCAGCTCACAAGAAAGCGAGTTGAATAAAGGAGCTCAGGGGCACTGTAATTCACAAACCTACAGAGTTATAAATGACAGCTATCGTCCAAAAATATAGTGAAGAAAGGCTGCCAAGAGGACTTTAATGCGGGGCAGAATTGCAGGCAACCGATTTCAGAAGGTAGACTGGAATTGCATTTAAAGCATAGGAAAAGAGGCAGAACGTGGAAAATGATGCACTTGGCCAAAAAGGGCGTATGCGTTTTTTCCTGAATATATTCAGGAAAAAACGCATACGCCCTTTTTGGCCAACCAAGCAAGCTTGCAAAGGAAATCTGCACCACAATGAAGTCTCACTTCCCCCTGGTCAAAAGGGCCATCTGAAAAAAGTGTAAAATCCAGAAAGGCAGGACAGGCCATGGAGAACTGGGAGCCTTGTTATGCTGATGGGCGGGATGTAAATTGCCAACAGCCACTGGGGAGAAGTCTATGGTGTTTCCTGAAACATCTAAAAAACAAAGCAACAGAGCCTAGGGCACTTCCACTTATGGTCCTATAGCTTAGGGAAATTAAAATCAAAAACACACAGCCACCCCAAACTTTGGGACGGCTCTGTTTACAAGAACCTCATTTACAGTACAAGTTCAATATCGCAGAAAGCGAAAAATGGATAAAGAAATTGTGGTACTTACGTACAATGCAGTATCACTCAGCACTGACATCTATGTCATCAGGCCCATAGCAGCATAATGAGTGGATTCAGGTATGATGATTCTAACTGAAATAAGTCACACAGAAAAAGAAACATCATAAGATATCACTAATACAGGGAATGTCAACTTGGCTACACAGGAACTGGAGTAGAAAACAGAACAGGGTCTCAAATTTAGAAAACCAACTTATGCTTGCTTAAGGGGAAAGGTGAGTTGGGGTGCTGCAGAAAACCAGAGATTGAAATGAGCACAGATAAAGTTCCTTAAGCCAAATATGGAATAGACAAGAGCTACTCCTTGCTCAACGAAATGGACTCAACACCCCATATTAAACGCCTAAGAATGTACCTGACAAGTAAGTATCTTAAAACCTATGGATTGCTATGTCTCCGAAAGAGAATCAAGCGTGTGTACAGGGGCATAAACGCAGGAGTGATAAGATTGGAGAGGTTCGGTGAGCAAATGAAGACCCTTTGAAGTCATATTGCATGGTACCCATTCCACGGGTCTCAACTCACCAGGTTTAAGGGATTCTTTCTTCAGCTAAAACATGCATGTTGAAGCCAGAGTATGATCAACCATGTGATCGGGAGACGTGTTCAAATATGTCTCAGTTCTCCTCCCCTGGTACTCGGGTGCAACATTCCATACGCTTTACTAATGCTCTCCCTACTTGGAGA